>NC_090868.1:5510000-6110000 GCF_024217435.2 Syngnathus scovelli
GAAATACCATTAATCCGTTCCAACCGCCCAAGAAATACATCAACAAAAATGTGCATAATGCATAATCTATAGTATCGTATTTTATATATAAACTCTAATAACTGTTGGAATTTAGTGGACATTTTGTAGTAATACTGTAATAGTACTAGTCGTTCTCCACAGAAGATAAAGAATATATGGCCATGAGTTTTTGATTATCTGTCACTCCACCGTTTGTGTTCAAAGATTAGATTAGATTAGATTCAAATTCATTGTCAGTGTACAGCACAAGTACAGTACAGCGAAAAGAACTTTGACGTCCAACCAGAAGTGCAAAAAGCAGTAAAGTGCAGAGTAAAAAGAATACTAAGCAGTAGGTACAGTGCAATCAGGTAAATATGAGGTGAGTTATACTATGCGGGATAATATACAAGAGGGACGAGTGCGGATATGACTGGTTAAGTATTTACAATAAGGTGCAGTAGAACAAATATTTGCAGGCGGTACTAGAATGCTAATTATAAATATAGGGTTATAAATATATATAGTGTCAGTATAACCAGATATGAACAGCAAGCGGAGTAAGAGTGATGAATAAATATATAGATGATATAGAATTATATGCAGATATGGACAGTATATGCAGGTATTACAGGTGTTGTTGTGGTGGGTTTATTGTGCTGCAGGGTTCAGAATGATAGGAGTTTGTGCTGCGGAGTTCAGGGCGATGACGGCAGAGTGGAAAAAGCTTTTCCTCAGTCTACTCATCTTGACCCGAAGAGTCCGGTATCACTTCCTAGAAAGAAGAAGAGTAAACAGTCTGTGGTTGGGATGACTGGAGTCTTTGATGATGCTGCGTGCCTTCTTCAGGCACCATTTTTGGTAAATCGACTCGATGGTATGAAGTGATGTGCCGATGATGCGTTGGGCCATCTTCACCACCCTCTGC
Source organism: Syngnathus scovelli (assembly GCF_024217435.2). Lineage (NCBI taxonomy): Eukaryota > Metazoa > Chordata > Actinopteri > Syngnathiformes > Syngnathidae > Syngnathus > Syngnathus scovelli. The sequence continues at coordinate 5,510,929 of NC_090868.1, forward strand.
AGTGGCTTCCTGTCCGCGGCCGTGCAGTTGCCGTACCAGACCGTGATGCCGTTGGTGAGGATACTCTCGTTGGTACACCGGTAGAAGTTCACCAGGATTCCAGGAGATAGATGGGCTTTCCTCAGTCTCCTCAAGAAGAAAATACGCTTGTGGGCCTTACTGACCAGTGAGGGACCAGGAGAGGTCATCGGAGATCTGGATACCAAGGAATTTGAAGGTGGCGACCCGTTCGACCTCCTCCCTGTTGATATGGATGGGGCATGCGTGTCAGCCTCAGTCTTCCTGAAGTCAACGATGAGCTCCTTCGTTTTCTTGGTGTTGAGGGCCAGGTTGTTGTTGGCACACCACGTCGTCAGGTGCTGTACCTCCTCCCTGTAGGCCGTTTCATCGTTGTTCTTTATGAGGCCCACCACCGTTGTGTCGTCTGCAAACTTGAGGATGGTATTCGAGCCATGCGCAGGAGTGCAGTCGTAGGTGTAGAGGAAGTAGAGGAGTGGGCTCAGCACGGAACCCTGTGGGACGCCGGTGCTCATGGTTAGGGTGGAGGAGGTGAGGCCGTCTAACCTAACGGACTAGGGTCTGTTGGTTAGGAAGTCAAGTATCCAGTTGATGACAGAGGGGTTGATGTTGAGGTCCTTGTTCTCCACAAGGTTGCCAAGTTTGGTGATGAGTTTGGAGGGGATGATGGTGTTAAATGCAGAGCTGAAGTCGATGAACAGCATCCGCACATGGGTGTTGCTCTCGTCCAGGTGGGAGAGGGCTGCATGTAGTGCAGAGGAGATGGCGTCATCCGTGCTCCTGTTTGCTCGGTAGGCAAATTGGTGTTTGTCCAGAGAAGGTTAGAGCCCCGATTTGACGTGACCAGGAGCAGCCTCTCGAGGCACTTTATGAAGTGGGAGACGAGTGCAACTGGGCGGTAGTCGTTGAGGCCCTTCGCAGAGGAGTGTTTAGGCAACGGAACAATGGGGGTGGTCTTGAAGCACAACGGGACAGTTGCCTGGGCCAGAGACAGTTTGAAGCTGTCGGTGAACACCTCCATCAGCTGCTCAGCACAGTTCCTGAGCACCCGGCCAGGGATGCCATCAGGGCCAGCTGCTTTGCGTGCATTTGTCCTTTTCAGTGCCGCGCACACTTCAGTGGTTGAGAGAGTGAGGGGTTCAACTGCTAGAAAGATAACACTGCAACACTGATGCTTTTCGTTACCCTTTCTATGGTGTTTTCCATTCTGTGTTAGCAAGAAGCTAGCAGACTTAAACTCAACCTTATTTCTAGAGCACTTTAACAACAACAACCTCAACTCTGGAAAAGTGCTGTTCATCAAACTAAAAATTAAAATCATACAATAATAGGGATATGAATATTCTAAATTAATAATAATAATGTTGCCATATTAAAAAACACATTAAAAAACTACTAGCCTTGCTCCTGTATGTGTGTTTTTGTCGAAAACCAATTCAAGCGAATAAGTTCAGTAGAGCCTTCACACAAGCTCAACAGGCCCATAAAACTGCGCCACAAGCCCAGTGTGCAAAAGATGACTGCTCTAATTAACTATTACAGTACAATACACACACGTTTCCTTCTTTACTTGCTGTCTGAGTCCTCATACACCATTGTACTGTTGTATTATTCATCCTCGAGCCGGGGAGTGTTCATACTTTATGCATTTGATTTGAAATAATCCCTCTCCATTGGGTGCACACACACACAGACACCATTTTTTAAACTGATGGGGCCTTTCTTATGAAACACTATTGGTCGACTATATTTGGTAGTGAGTTAGAATGTTGTGGTTCTCCTGTGTGTTGTGCATTTATGCTCTCTGAGTGTGCACGTAGTGTACATAAAAGCTTCTGCATGTTTAACTACAGCCAAGGACTCAGCGGAGTTCTCTGTGATGCATGATGCGTTCGACCCGGTAGGACAAATGGGTTTTAAAGCCACAGAGAGGAAAATGTTAGTGTCACATGAAGTGAAATTAAAGCAATAAATCCATACTAGCTTTCATGCACTTCTACGGTATTTGAATATTATACGTATGTTGAATGCTGCGAGATGTGATTCTTTTCTACTTATTGTACAAAAAATGGATGGATTGTTCTATCTTATGCATTGAGTAAACAGGAAAATTGTGGTCACCTCATGCTCCATACTATATATATCTGTGATTTTGAGTGTGTGTGTGGCTTTAAAAGGCGGAGCCTAATCTGGTGAGTGACATGGGAGTCAGAAAACAAGAGAGTAAAGTTTGTTGTTTTCAGCTCAGGTTATCGCTGGCTAGCCATTAGCCAGTCTGTATCTTGACTGTCTGGGTTATTTGTGGCTATCGCAGCTTGTGTATTTGACGCCAGACCCATATTTGTCCCCATTTTAATGAATGCTGTCTGTCTTTATTCATGCCTCCCCGCAGTCAGCGCTACTGTATGTGCAACCCCGACGTGGTGCAGCAGTTCCACAACCCTGACACAATCTTCATCCTGGCTTTCGCTATCATCCTGCTCAACACCGACATGTACAGTCCCAACATCAAACCGGACCGGAAAATGCTGCTGGAGGACTTCATACGCAACCTCCGAGGTACGCAACAAAAATGCCGATCGATCAGTCCCGCGGGAGGTCGATGCGCACCAACTTTAGTAAATTCATCCAGACGGAATGCGGCGATTAGATCAAGCGGGAAAATCAATCTCGGCATCTTAGGCAAATGAAAATATGCCACGAGGTCCCAGCCGGCCTACTTGTCTTTGGAATTTTTTTTGTGTCATCTCTCCATCCACTACCGTTTGTTAATCTCATTTTGGGGAACACTTGGATTGATTGTCTGTCTGGAGGCCGACATAATTTAAGCCAAGATGCTTTTTTTTAAAAACTTGTTTCAGAAGTGAGCGGTGAGTATTGCAACATCTATCAACGTTTGTCCCCTATTTTTCAGGCGTGGACGACGGTGCGGACATCCCCCGCGACATGGTGGTGGGCATCTACGAGAGAATCCAGATGAGAGAACTGCGCTCCAACGAAGACCACGTCACTTACGTCTCCAAGGTGGAGCAGTCCATCGTGGGCATGAAAACGGTGAGGAAACAAAAAATCCCCGTCTTATCCCCGCCTCCCCGTCTTGCTCTCGGCCTCATTTCTTGGACCATCGGGCGGTGTCTTAGTCAAGCGCCGGTTGACGATTTATCACAAGTGCCGAGACTCACGCACTTTCTGTGCCAAGCCGGTCATTATTCAAGACCTTATCGCTAACACCTAGCTTAAGTACTGTTAGCTGAGCACATTTGTTATCCATTAGAAGGCAATGAGTACATCCAACTTGTTACGCCAGCTCCATCTGTCATTAAGTGCCGAGGGTTTCTTGTGTAAGTGTTCTCGGTATACTGCAAGTCCTCAATGCAGCAAGGTATTTTTTTTTTTATTCAGAGCCAATCTGTACGCTTTCGAAATCAACTACAATCCAACGTTGTTAACTTTACCCTCCCTGTTATTCACATCCAACATGGAGGAAAAAGTTAGTCTCGCTCATCTCCCATCGACTTTCTCGATGACATTGAAAGTCTTATTGGCGCCATCTTCCTCACCGCCCCGCCTCCTCCTGTGTTTTTACACCCCCCCCCCTTTAGCAACTGTGTCAGTGATGGATGGGTAGCCATCGGATGACAGAAAGCGCGTAGTCAGAGCCGCAAATGATGGATCGTTGAGACAGGAAGTGACTCCTCATGCCCACAAGGAGCTGTCAGTTCCACAAAAGGCAAGAGGAAAAGAAAGTTGATTGTGGACTGACTGCATTGTGCAGTTTTTTTTTTATTATGATTACTCAATCAGGTTTATTTACATAACCCTTGCACACCCGCATCCAAGCAAGGAAAATCTCATATGCAAAGTAATATGCTTTGATTTAAATGCTATTTATTTTCTGTGTGTCAGTTTCAGAGGTGACAAATATCAGGAGAACTAAGTGAGGTGCAGAGGAATACTTTAAAAGTGTGCTATAATAGGTTTTGTGTTCAAAGCGTGTGGAAGACTGATATGGTCTCACTCTAATGTGAATTTATACGTATTTGGTCTAAAACGTATTAAACAGTGCCTCACTGTAATGGCTTTCTCCACAATGGAAGTTTGGCCGGTATGAATATTTTAAGGCTTAATTATAGCAAAGTCACTGCATCTCAAATATTTAGCGCCATGTAACTACTTTTATGTCTGTTTAGAACAAACTCAAGGGGGTCATGTAAGTTCATAATAACACTGTCAGGATATGACGTGGGTTTCATACTAATGATGTCATTACATGGCTCTTCTGACATGAGCTGAGATGAAAAAGGAGGCGAGCGGGGAAATGTGCATGATCCCCCGTGGTGACAAGTAGAAGGTTGTGCAAATTATCCGCAGGGGTGCTGGCGGAAAATGAAAAGTGGAAACGCCGGGTGTATATTCGGATCCGATCACAAATAGGAGCCCGGCTGTGCTCGTGACAGCCCTTCCATTGCTTCCCTTTTATTCCAAGGATATGATTGGACTACTCGGCAAAGGCAATTTTGTGCATCCAAGCCTCTGTTGTGATAAACCTTTACATGACCCCTTTTAATCGAGCGCTGTGCCAGGACCCACGCGGCTCGCAATCAACGTGATCGGATTAGAGTAAGAAGGAAGCAAGAAAGAAGAAGCCGCCTCCTATCCTCTTTTTGAATCTTCATCCAAGTGTCACCAAACATTTTTTGAATTGTACAAATGGCTGGTATGAAGTTACAATGGTGTTAGCGACGTTAGCGTCAAGTGATTTAGATGATTAAATTACAAAATAATAATAACAATACAGACACGAGCAAAGCCTTCAGAATATTTGATTAATCAACAACAAATTGATAATCAAATTAATTGGCAACTATTACATAATCAAGTAATCGTTTAGAGCATTGTTAAACTTAAAATCTCCCAAATCCTCACATCTCATCTTTTCAACAGTCATTTTTAGTTAATAAACTGTAATGCAATCTGAAATTTTATCGTATTATTCGATTAATGGAGTGAAGAATCAAAGAATAATCGATTCTGAAAATATTCGCTAATTTGGTCCTGCAAGGCTGCACTGTATCACCGACTAAGTGTTGCTATAGCAACGCCTCAATGATCATTTATAACCAAATTGCTCACTTAGTCCAACACACCTCCACCAAGGCCAAACTATTATCAAAAAGAGTTTGTGTATGTCCTTTTGTTCATTAGCAGCCTACATTCGCTTTATTTGTTTTTTTTACAAACAGATGGGCTGAGCTATTATTGTAATGATAAAAATAAATCAGATCCTCGTCACTGTGTCACGCATTTTCATCCTGCTAATTACATTTTCCCCTGAAATGACTACTAGCCCCCCTCTAGAAAAATAAATGTCAACAATGCTTCCATCCTGCCAAGTGACAGAAATGAGCCAATATCCTTTTTTTTTTTTTTTTTTATTACAGCAAAGTTTTAAGTCTCCACAGTGGTATGATTAGTTTTTCCCGAATGTGCCTGCAGGTGCTGTCGGTGCCTCACAGACGACTGGTGTGCTGCAGTCGTCTTTTCGAGGTGACGGATGCCAACAAGGCTCAGAAGCAGGCGGCACACCAGCGAGAAGTGTTCCTCTTCAACGATCTCATTGTGGTAACTTTAAAAAAAAAAAAAAAAAACGTCTGATTCCCACACCGGCAGATTTCACATGACAAATGACAGTTTAAACCTTCCCGCACGTTAAAGCTTCTTATACTGTTGTGACATCTCTGCATGTGTTGCTTCTAATAAAGTCAAGCGGGAAAAATCCATCTCACAGAGCAGCCGGAAGGTGCGGCTGTAAAAAAAAAAATGTTGGACTCGGGCCACGGCACAAATCAAAGACTTTGTGTCGGGCATGATTATTATTCTCATTAGGAGTCACATGGTGGGTTATGGTTTCAAAGTTGTTCAGCAGCCGTCATTATGCAAAATGCTGATCTCACACAAAGGGGACGACAAAAGTAGTGTCTGCTTAATTGGTGGCTGGAGGTTAAATGGCACATTTCGGGCAGAAAAGTTACAAATGGGATGAACTCCCATGAGACGTTTGTCGCTCGTATCTGAAAAGTGGGACAAATGTCATCTCAAAGTCACAATGATTGCATTTCATCAGGGAACTAAGCTTTGATTCTGAGACCAAATTGTTTTTAAAATTGACGCAAGGTTAAAAGACAAACAAAATAAATGCAAATGTGTGGGGAGTGACATCACTTGCTAAAGATTAAAATGTTCCACATTTGAGTTATTTCTGGATCCAACAACAAGAATCAACATAATTTTTCTATAATAAATAAAACAGATATATTTTTTTTGTGTGTGTGTCCGTCCACAGATACTGAAGCTTTGTCCAAAAAAGAAGAGCTCAGCGGCCTACACGTTCTGCAAAGCCCTGGGCCTTCTCGGGATGCAGTTCCACTTGTTCGAGAATGAATGTGAGTCACCGTCTCTGCATTTTTGACCCATGTAATTGGAATAAATTTTCAATTTGTCCATTTTTCTCCATCAGACTACCCACACGGCATCACCATCCTTTCGCCGTTCGGCTCCGACAAGAAGCAGGTGCTCAACTTCTGCGCTCAAAGCGCTGAGGAGCTGCTCAAATTTGTAGAAGATCTGAAGGAGTCCATCGCCGAGGTGTCGGAAATGGAGCAGATACGAATTGAGTGTAAGATTTTATGGAAAATTGTAGCCAAAACAACATTATAAAGTCAGCGTGATTGGCGGCGACGGGCAATTAGTATCAACCGTGGCGTTTAATTACCGCGATGAAGCGCCCGGCGTGGGAGGTGCATGTCAACGCCCGTGTGATAATGGCGACGATGATGAGGGCGGCGGTGCGTGTCTTACGCTCTCGCTCGCTTGCTCACTTCAGGGGAGCTGGAGAAGCAGCAGGGGGCGAAGACGCAACCGATCAACAACGGCACGCAACTGGAGCTGCGAGGAAAACACGCCGGCACGTCAGGTAGGTAATTTGAGGCTCGACAATGCCACTGATTTTAGTCAAGTGAATTTTTTTCTTTGCTATAATATGTTCTATGTGGCCCCACTAGTCTCAAACTGTTTTCAGAATTTTGGTCATGTGCCGTTTGCAACCTGAGCCCCTGCGCAACTGTGATGTGATTTTCACTCGACAGCAAGTAGCAAAATGGCTGCCCCCTGAGATGAATAATGCTTAATTCATATTCCACAAACACAATATGAACCAAAATACCTTGTTTACACCATTTCCAGCTTGACTCCCCCTTGAAAAGAGAAAAGCACGTTAGCTTCATTCTAACACATAAGGTAAAATGCTATGAACGTGCTAACAGAACTAACATCGATGTGTTGGCATTATAACTCCCCCTTGAAAACAAATCGTGCAGCAACACAAGTAGAAAGACAATGTAACAATACTCACAGGCATATATTCTTTGAGTTTTATGAAAACCAACTAATATTAGTGGTAATAAATATAAAATTACTGAACTTTATTGAAAAAACATTTTGGAAAGACTAGTGGATTTTAGTTGTGTGATTTTTCCAATGTAAAATGTGTACCTTTAGCTCAGTGAAGGTTGTAACACTGTGGCTTCAGGAAACCAGGAGCTTGAGGACAGAAGTGGACAAAACGCCGTGGAGGTGAGTGCTTAACAACATGGCCAAGTACGTCCCCAACGACAGGTAAGTGCTCGAGCTAGCGTAGTGAGGCGTAAACAGGATCGATAAAACAAAAAAACAGGTAGATTGACGTCAAAGAGTGGTGAAGGTGAAAAACAAAACTCCAAATGCATTTGGATTCCTTTTTTCCACTCATCCTGGACAAGCAAACAGAAGCCATCTCAACTACGTTACCCAGGAGGCTTTGCGGCTACAGGATGACCTTTTCTCCCTCCCGCTTCTCTGCGGCGGTGCGTCGCCTGGAGGCAGAGGACACGCACTCAGCCTCAAGTTGACATTGAATGTAACTCAGGCTTGAGTGGCCTAATTAGATATTGAGCTTTTTTTTTTTTTTTTTTTTTTTTGGCCATTGATTTAAACCCCATAATTTAAATTACATTTAAGATCTAAAATGATTCTCATTGCGGGACATTGTCCTCTTGTCCCGCCACACGGGCTGCGGTGAATGTCAGCGGCTGGTGCGAATGAAACGCTAGCTGTCAAAGCGCATTCATCCGGACGGGGAGCGGTGGGGGTGGGAGTCGGTCGCCGCAGTGCAGAGTGCAGCTCTTCTGTCCCCATCCTTTCATCCGTCCGCCAATCGGACAAAGCCGTCGTGCAAAGTCACGAAAACAGCTGCTCGCCAATGACGACGCGATGTGATGAGACGGACAATCAGCTTGTGATTTTTCACAAAGTGGCGGAAAACAAACAAAGGAAACTGGACTATTAGCATCAAGAAACCTGCATGGAGATCCAATTTTGGATCTACCACTGGCCTGTTGTGTCAGTCGCTCACAATCATTTGCACTGGAAGATGATCGGATAATCAGAACATCTACTCAGGGACTGGATATCGATAGTGTTCTTCTTCTTAAGCTAGTTCTAAAAAGTAGGGGTTGGACCCATAGGTCGGCGAGTTGACAAATCGACTAAAACCATATCATAAAACAAAATGGCACTGCTCAGTTGTGAAAAAAAAAAAAAGTGATCGTGTTGGCAATCATTGAAGTCACAATTCAAACAATCATTTATTTTAGGATACAAAACAAGACAAACATGTAAAAAATACATATTTAGTTTATGTCAATTATATCATCGGTGAGCTTTCTGATTTTTTATTTTGGTAAATTTAAAATAATCGTAGAAAATTGTAGTTTATGACACAATACTTGGTGACCTTTTTTTAAAATCTTACACTCGTTATCGCATTTTCACCTGCTCTAAATAAGAATTAAAACTAATACAAAGGCCAAAACAAAATTAAAACTTCTGAAGTGGTTCAACCCCTACTTGGGAGTACAAAGACAGGAGAAAAGAATAAGAGTAGCAATAATGTGACTTGTGCATCGTGCCTTGTTGCTTGTTAGACGTCTTGTGTGCTTCCCCTCCTCTTCTACCAACTGCACGTTCTGGTTCCCTCCACCCAATCCTGAGTATGTCCCCCCCCCTCCCCATAGCGCCACACAGTGGTTTGGAAGGGCGATACAGGTGCCCTCAGTGTCCCCTTTGGAACCACCCGGCTTCCCCCCACCACCCCTCACGCACAATTCCCAGCATCCATGGAGGACCAAACCAAGCCCCCCTTCACCCCACGTGTGTGCGTGTTTGTGTTATGACATCACCACCACTTTCACCCCCCCCCCCAAAAAATGAATAAAGAGGGCTTGACGGATCATAGCGGAGGAACCAGCTTGATAACATTTGATGCTGTTCTCTTGGCTGTTTTCTAAACTAGGTGTCAATTCACAACAGGCTTCAGACGTACCAGCTCAGCAGCAGTCCCGAGAGCACGGGCCTTCTTAACCACGGGGGGGAGCCGCCGGTCCACCCGGGCACCCCGGCCCAGCGGCCACGCCCCCAGCCCGCTGCCAGCGTGGCCGACCTGCGGCCCGAGGCGCTCATCCAGTGTCAGCAGATCGTCAAGGTCATCATGTTGGACAACGGCGGCCACGCCCGCATGGAGGCCTTCCTCAGCCACGCGCCCCCCCACCCGCACCCCCACTACCACCCACACCACTACTACCAGCATTACCAGCTGAGCCAGTCGGCCACGTCCACACCTCTGCGTTCGCCCGACCCTTCGCAATGCGGAGGCGGAGACGGCTACCAACCCCCTCTTCCTCCGCCGCCGCCGCCATACAACCACCCGCATCAGTACATCCCCCCGGACCCCCGCCTCAGCCTACATCGGACCCCTAGTGGCTCTCGGAGCATGGTGTAAATAGAATTTAATCAACCCTGCTTATTTAACAGTACACAATGTACATAAAATATATCATCAGAAGAATTATTTAAAAAAAACACACATTTAATTATATTTAGGAAAATATGCTTAGATTTGAAAAAAGAAGCAATGTCATGTGTGGATAACATTTGATTCGATTTTCAAAAGCCACCTTTTTAACTCGAGCTAAAATTGGGATGGACAAAGAGCAGAAAATATCCTCACCTGCGACTGTTGTGCCAAAAAAAATGAGCAAAGCGGAAAAGAAGGACTTCCAAAAATCTACTCGCGATGGATGGATGGATGGATGGATGGATGGATGGATGGATGGATGGATGGATGGATGGATGGATGGATGGATGGATGGATGGATGGATGGATGGATGGATGGATGGATGGATGGATGGATGGATGGATGGATAGATGGATGGATGGATGGATGGACACTTCCACACTGACTATTTATTTATTTATTTATTGCTTCTACAAGAAACAAACTGCTTCTATTCAACAACAGACTTTCAAACTGAGACGCACTGTGGCCGCCATGTTTCTCTTCGAGGGGGACGCTGACGCTTCTTCGCTTTTTCAGGGAATCTCGAATTTCCTCGTTCAACTTTGGTTTTTAAAGCCTTTGTGTGTATTTGGTACCTCCCCATTTTCCGTGTGTTCTGTCTTCTCCTATCTCCTGCTTATCTTTCTAACCTGACATTAATCCCCAAAACGCAAGAAAAACAATGAATAAACAACAGCTTTTGTCCAGACAGAAAATGCTGATAATAATAACTGGGGCATTAGTTGAACTTCGTTCCTGGAGCGCGGATTGTAAATATCACATCCTAAAAGATATCGGAAAGGACACGGAGCATCTTAATAATCACATGACCTTCACTTTCCGATGAGTCACTCGATGCCCTGCCTCATATTTTATGCACTAAAAAAAAAAAAAAAAAAGCCCCAAGTGAGCATTAACTTTCAGACCCGTCCAGTCAGCTGACAGCCATCAGGCAGCCATCAGGCAGATTTATTGATTTTTTTTTTTCAACTCGAGCCGTCTTTTATTCACTGATAACATCACATGGATTTTAAAAAAGAAAAAGAAATGTGTGTTCTGAAATGAAACATGAGCAAATCCTGCTTAAAACTTCAGCATCATTGCAGCTAGTTGTGCTTTTTTGAAGACATTTTAAACACATCAAAGTATAATAAAATAGAAAGAATAAGTTAAGTACGCCCCTGAACAAGCACTTCTGTTGATTTTAATTTGGTTTGCATGTATGTTTTGATGCATGATTGAATTAAGTGTGTGAGCACATGAATGGGGAATAAAGGGGTGCATTTTTCTGTCATAAAAAAAAAAAAAAATCTCAATGCATTGAATTATTACCCCATTCAAGTGGGGTGACCAGTGGAATAAGCAAATGTCAGGTTCTCTTCCCCCCCCCCCCACCCCTCAAACTTAACTGTTGAATTTTCTTGGGAGATGCTTTATATGTGTGTGCGTGTACAAGACGTTACCACGGCAACCAATGTAGCATTTAGGGAGTTCCACGAGTGGCTGACTTTCACCTATGACAGGACACTGACCAAAGGGCTCTCCCATATATACAAGTGCACTGCTTCATGAATGACATGATGACATCATATTAGTGAATTTACATTTAATTAATTAATTAATTAATTAATTAATTTAAAAAAAAAAATGTTAAAGATAAGGGAGTGTGAGAGAAATGAGCCATGACTTCCCGCGGTTGGATTCCTCTCTTGAACTGTCTTTGCAGTATATCAACATGCTATTAAATATCATTCAAGTTTGTTTGTGTTTGCTTTTGGAAATTGTTTTTAATTTTGAAGAATATAAATATTATTTACATATTTATCCAACTAATTGTGTGCACTTTACATCAGAGTTCAATTACAATGCATTCAAGTATTTGTTATATAAACAGCAGGTTGAGTATTCAAATGTAACTGGACACTTTATTAGGTACACCTGAGAAATCTAAAAATCCTTATTTTCATTCTTTTTTTAAACCACATTCTTTGTTCCACATTATTCAGAGAAGTTAGTTTTAAATTGAATATATTTACATGTGTCTAACAGTTTCAATCCATTATACGTGTGTATTGCTTTTTCGTCATCAATAATACAGAGTATGTCCTACGCTATTATACACAAATTAAAAAATATATATACCATATGATGGCCTACATTCACAGTTATCGACAAAATTTCCCTTTTTAAAGCTTTAAAATGTCACAGCAAATCGTTACATCCAAGTGTCAAATCTCACTAAATCTGTCCTGACAGGGTGATTATTATTCTAGGGATAACACAAGAGGAGGAAGGGGGGCTACACGAGGGCTTCACCAACATTCCCAGTGTGCATGAACCCATCGTGACCCGATCGCTTGTCTTGCTGTGACGTCGTCATCCTCTTCCAGCGCTGAAGGTCACAAAAGAGCAATATTTATTGTTTCTATTAACTCCCTGCGTCATTTCCGAGTAGAGGGGGAGAGAGAAAGGTCAAGGGTGACCCTGTACCTCCTTGATGCATCCCGGCGTGGTGTACAGCATATAGACGATGTAGCCCGGGATGAGCACCATGGAGGACAAGGCCATGAACCAGCCGATGGTTTGGCCCCACACGGGGTACACGTACTTGCCCAGAGTCAGAGGTGTCATCTCCACAGCGCTGAAGGTAAACACACCCTGTAAGCAAAGATGTTCGAATTATGTGTTTTTTTGTTTTTACAATTACCTGAGCAGAACTGTCCTCATAGATCTTTGGGGTGTCTGGTTTGTTCATGACGAGCTAGCAGCTAGGCTAGGAAAACTAGCCTATCAATTGATCATTATTTTATGTTCACTTCAACAAATTCTTTGTTTTGCACATTTATATGCAATAATATTTTTTCTATTTTATTCATTTAACTCTTTATTGAACATAAATATGAAAGGTCAAGCCTTTCCATAACAGGTTAGAAGCTAGGCTAGGCTAACAAGCCCATTAGTGTGGTTTCAAGTTAAACAAATCTTACATGTTCAGCATTACATACAGTTATCAATTTTAATTTATGAACCTTTCAAATTTCTTAGTGAAGTTTGACGTTTAATGTAGAAGTGAAAGTTCAATCCTGTTCATTCTTGTCTGGCGAGCAGCTAAAGGCAGGGAATTTACACTGCTCAAAAAAATTAAAGGAACACTTTGAAAACACATCAGATTTCAATGGTGAAAAAAAAAGTTGGATATCTATACAGATATGGACAGTTTAATGTCTCAGGAACAAAAGGATGCCACATCTTTTGATGGAAATAAAAGTTTTCAGCCTACAGAGGGCTCAGTATATAGACATCCCAAAAATCAAAGTGAAAAAATGATGTGGCAGGCTCGTCCATTTTGCCTAAATTCAATTTCTGCAACTCAAAATTATTTTCAATATCTTGTGTGGCCCCCCACGTGCTTGTATGCATGCTTGACAACGTCACGGCATGCTCCTAATGAGACGACGGAGGGTGTCTTTTGGGATGTCCTCCCAGATCCGTCTAAGGGCATCAGTGAGCTCCTGTAAAGTCTGAGGAGCAACCTGGCGACGTCTGATGGACCGAAACATTATGTCGCAGAGGTATTCTATCGGGTTTAGATCAGGTGATCGTGAGGGCCATTCAATTGTGTCAATTCCTTCATCCTCCAGATACTGTCTGCATACTCTTTCCACATGAGGCCGGGCATTATTGTGGATCAGGAGGAACCCAGGACCTACTGCACCAGCGTAGGGTCTGACCATGGGTGCAAGGATTTCATCCCAATACCTAATGGCAGTCAGACTGCCGTTCTCTAGCCTGTAGAGGTCTGTTCGTCCCTCCATGGAAATGCCTCCCCAGACCATCACTGACCCACCATCGAACCGGTCATGCTGAATGATGTTGCAGGCAGCATAGCGCTCTCCTTGGCTTCTCCAGACCCTTTCACGTCTATCACAGGTGCTCAGGGTAAACCTGCTCTAATCTGTGAAAAGCACGGGGCGCCAGTGGCGGACTTGCCAATTCTGCTGTTCTTCAAATGGCAATCGAGCTCCACGGTGCTGAGCAATGAGCACAGGGCACACTACAGGACGTCGTGCCCTGAGGCCACCCTCGTGAAGTCTGTTTCTGACTGTTTGGGCAGAGATATTCACACCAGTAGCCTGCTGGAGGTAATTCTGTAGAGCTCGGGCAGTGCTCAACCTGTTCCTCCTTGCACAAAGTAGCAGATATCGGTCCTGCTGATGGAATGAGGACCGTCTACGGCACTGTCCAGCTCTCCTAGAGTAACTGCCTGTCTCCTAGAATCTCCTCCATGCTCTGGAGATTGTACTGGGAGACACATCAAATCTTCTTGCAACAGCGCGCATGGATGTGCCATCCTGGAGGAGTTGGACAATCTGCGCAACTTCAGAAGGGTTAAGAAATCGCCTCATGCTCCCAGTCGTGATAATGACTCTATCTAAAGCCAACACTTGTGGATAAAGATCAAGAGGGAGGAACTTGAAATGGCCTCCACCTGCAAAACCAGTCCTGTTTTGGGGACCATCTCGTTGTTGCCCCTGTTGTTAATTCCATCAACACCAATGCAGCTGAAACTGATTAACAACCCCTTTTGCCACCTACCTGACCAAAAACTTATCACAAAAATCTAATTGAATTCATGCCATACCCTGATAAAAAACTGTTCCTTTAATTTTTTTGAGCAGTGTATTTTTTGCAACAATATGTGCTGACTGAAATTGGAGCCTAATGCAAGCTAACCATATTATCAACTTATTAGCATGCTAGCGCTTAACTTGGTTCGAATGATGTAATGGGCTAAAAGTGAGTTTTCAGTATTTGAATATTCTCAGCATGTTTTCTGAGATTTAACTAGAGTAACTGCTGTAACTACTGTATTTAATCATTTTGACCTGTTTCTTACTACAATAATACCAGTCGTATTGATTGCCACCATGATACTGACAGATTGATGTCACAGAGGTCGAGTCAATGAAATAATTTCCTGTTCGCCTACCAGGCAGATGAGTGGCGTGAAAAACTTCCAACAGAGCTTCCACCAAACGCAGGGTCGGTAGCCGATCATGTCCTCAATGTCATTATAGAACCTCTCGGCTCCTGCGCCGTTAAATCGACGTCAGCGCAAAAAAATACAAGAGGTTGTAACTGGCTTGGACACTTCCTACCGTAAAGCCAGGCGATGGAGACAGTCTCGAAGAAGACAAGATAGAGTAGGCACATTCCGCTGGCTGAGTAATAATCAAACAGCTTGAACACATACAAGCCACCCTGGAAGACACGGAGGGCGCAAATTTAGCCAATACCAAGATTGTTTTGTCATGTCGTGTACCTGTGTGATATTAGAGAACCCAATGATGAAGGACACGAAGCAGACGATCAAGATGAAAACCTTCTTCCTCTTCCTTAACACTAAGGGATACTCATCCATCAGAGCTGTGATGAAACCTTCCACTGTGCAGAACTGATTGGATATGAAGAAGAGTCATTCCTGTGTCTGTTTGCTACATGTTGTGTTGCGTGTACCTGGCTGTCCAAGCCCAGCATCATGAGCATGGAGAAGAAGAGGATGGCCCACAGGGATGACATTGGTAACTGTGTGACCGCCTGGGGGTATGCCAAAAATGCCAAGCCAGGGCCTATATTTTCAAAAATACTCAATTATTGGCTTGCTGTACTTCACAACTCCGACATCTCAATCGAATACCCGAAGCTGCTAGCTCCTGTACAGGCTTCTTAGTGATGTGCGACATGAAGCCCACGATAGAGAAGATGACAAAGCCGGCGAACATGCTGGTACAGGAGTTGATGCAACACACGATGATGGAGTCCCTAAAATGGACGACAGGACAATCGTCAACGTGTAAAAAAAAATGGCCAAAAGTTTGTGATGGGGCCATACTTGTAGACGTCGTTATTGTAGCTATTGTAGCTGCCCAGTGCGATGAGCGAGCCCAGGCCTAGGCCGTAGGAGAAGAAGATTTGGGTGGCGGCGTCCAGCCACACCTTGGACATGTACACATAAGTATTTATTACCAAGGAGATGCCAAAACTATATACTGTAAGGACGTTATACCTCTGAGCGGGTGAGCTTATTGAAATCTGGGGTGATGTAAAAGCGGATGCCGTCGATGGCTCCAGGGAGGGTGACCCCACGGAAGAACAGGATGAAGAGCATAAAGTAGGGATAGGTAGCTGAGAAGTACACCACCTAAATTGAGGAAATTGTCTAACATCAGCCTCCATCTCCCCGTTTAATCTCCATCGTTTGGTTTTAATTAACACCTCATGACATTTCCTCTTGGTGGTGGTAATTTCAAAGTTGACCCTCCAATGAGCACAAATAAAAATCCCAGATAACTTCTGTCAGTCAATTTAAGTAGTTACACAAAACAGTCTGACCTTCCCCGTCCACTCCACTCCCTTCCAGATTGAGAAATAGACGAGAACCCATGCGAGTGCCAGGGTGCCCACCAGGGGCCAACGAAGTTCTCCGGGTTCCTCCAGACCACCGGACAGCTGGTGCATGTTACGCCTGTAAAAACACAGAATTGATCTCTCTGAAAGGGAAAGACCAATAAATGCCCTTAAGAATCTGATGTGCAAGACATTAGACTCACTCCCAAAACTCTGTAACAGCACTAGTCAGGTTTGTGGTGTCCTTCAGGCTGTAGTTGCAGAAACACTTATCTGTGTTCCAAGGATTGTCGCAGTTTTGCCAGGGCAGCTCCTGCACGCACAGAAACAGAACTTCCCGATCTGAACGACGGAAGCCTTGGCAGATTCTTGTTTCTAACATACCGAGCCGAAGGAGTTGAACAAGTAGTAGAGGGCCCAGGCTATGATGATAATGTAGTAGATGTTGAGCCAGAAGGATAGCACCACTGCGGCCAGACCAACACCTGCCGACACACCAGAACCATTCCGCAGGTTTCTACCTTGACCATTCTCGGAATCGATCATGTCATTGGAATCTTCGGTCTTTACCTTTCATCATCGGCATGAGCTTCCACACCCCGAGACCTCCAACTGAGGTGAATTGTCCAAGGGACGTCTCCAGTAGGAAGAGCGGTATCCCAGCAAACACCAGAGTCATAAAGTACGGGATCAGGAATGCTCCTTGATGGGAATCAGATAAATCAGTTGGGTAAAATCAGGGGCTCAATGGATAAGAACTTACCTCCGCCATTCTTGCCGCACAAATACGGGAACCTCCAGACATTCCCTAAACCAATGGCGTACCCCACGCAGGAAAGCAGGAAGTCAAACTTGCCCTTCCAGCTTCCTCGGTCGGGTGGCTCCTCTTTTTGCTTCTCTTGGTCCGCAAGTGGTGCCGCAAGCTCCATTTCCTCAAAAGGAACCGCTTGCTTGACATCACTCGGTGAGTTCAAGTCTACCGTACTCTGTCCGGTTTTGCCCATGGTGGACCTCCACTAAGAGAGTGGATCCTTTGGCGTTCTCAAACTGGATTATGATTCTTTGGTAGACGGATGCGAATATGCAGAAAAGCTATAAAGAAATGATGATCCAAGTTTAGCTTTTCCACTTGGGAGGGTACGTTTCCATGACTGGATTTATTCCTAACTATTTATGTCAATACACCCAAACACCCAACCCCACTATCTTGTATTCCAATTCTGGATGACATCATTTGATCAAGAAATTGGCACACTGAGAGGAAAACATTTGCCAGTGATTGATTGGCCTAGAAAATGTTCACGTCGCTACTTTTCATTTGATCACTGCACTGAATGAGCAATCACATAGATGCAATATTTATAGGTAGTTGCTGATTGATGCTCATGAAAAGACATTGTGCAGTGATGCAAATGATCCATACTTGAAATTTAGATGACTCTTTAATAAGGGAAAAAATGTCAAAAAGTAAAATCCATTTGGATCAAAAAAAAGGAAAGTAACTTGTAGATCAGGGGTGTCAAACAAATTTTTGTCACAGGCCGCATTGTACTCATAGTTTCCCTCGGAGGGCAATAAGAAAATGCTAGCAATATCTCTGTTTTTAAAAGATAAAGAAAATTTGTAATTTTAGTAATGACACAAGAGGAAGAACAACCAACCTGGGAGATGTCCACCTCATCAACTTCTTCACAACTTGATCCGAAAGGTAAAGAAAAAAAACCTGTCAATTCGGGCTGCCTCCTCAGGCCCATGGGAGGCTTTCCGCTTCCCGAAAAGACCTCGCCGACGTTTCCCACTCACTGTTTCTGTCGTATCGCCACACTGGCTGGTTGTCCTTGTTAGCCGCGGCTATCGAGTAGTTGCTAATAAAGTTCGACCTGTGTGCCTGCTTTGATTACAGCTCAGCACCCGGACCGCCTGAGGCCGTATGGGATATGCCGATCACATACACACGCACAGTGGTGGTACATTGTGTGTATATGTGTGTGAGAGTTTGAAACTTGCCAGCATGGTTGCCATGGTATTCCCGTGATAGAAAAGGCCCTCATCTTGGAAAGAACAAAATGATTTACTGTAACCAGCCAAACGTCCACTCTGGCCAGTTTAAAAGAGACGTTTTGATTGGAACATTATTAAATGAAATGAGCTTAAACAGACATTGAGAAGCTACAGGATAAATATTTCTTCATGTTTTGTTTCAAAAATTATGTTGAAAGTCTTCCCAGCAGAGCCCCGAGGTGAGTTTTTCTGATCGCGTGCCATTATTTATCGAGGGCCTTGAAGGCAGCAGTTAAGTTCATGATTTGCAAGTTTTCCTTTTTTCATGGCTTGCGGTATTCCAACAGAATGTACTCGGAAATCCCTTTCCAATCAAAAATAAATCAAAACGCACCTTTCAAAATCACCTCTGGGCTTTTAAGTGCACGCAGATATGGTATTGTTCGATTATTTCATGTCCCTACTGCTGCAGGTCATCATGTACAGTAGTGCCTTGAAAGTTCAATTCATCCCGTGACCACGCTTGCTGATCAAAATACATCTCAAATCATCTTCCCCCATTGAAACGAATGGAGATGCCATTAATCCGTTCTAGCACCTTCCCAAAATACCGTATTTGCCGGTGTACAGGTCGACTCGGTGTATAAGTCGACCCCCTAAAATTCGACGGAAATTTACGATTTTATGATATATCCTTTGTATAAGTCGAGCTCAATTGTTGCATTATATTAAACTTCAAAATTCAATATGCGGAATTTATTGACGAAATGTGTTCAAATTCCGGGAGGCCGTGCGCATGCGGCTGTTTATAAGCACCGCGGAGGAGATCGCGGAGCCTCATTCGACTTCCAGCGGCCGGCGAGCTCGCGCACGGCGCCCGGCACCAACGGGAGGCCGGAAATAGCTCCAAGCCGAGCGGATCGGCACTTTATAAGCACCGCGGAGGAGATCGCGGAGCCTCATTCGACTTCCAGCGGCCGGCGAGCTCGCGCACCCGCCCGGCACATCCGGGAGGCCGTGCGCACGCGCCAAGTGGCCGAAAATAGCCCCCGCCGAGCGGATCGGCTGTTTATAAGCACCGCGGAGGAGATCGCGGAGCCTCATTAGACTTCCAGCGGCCGGCGAGCTCGCGCACCCGCCCGGCACATCCGGGAGGCCGTGCGCACGCGCCAAGTGGCCGAAAATAGCCCCCGCCGAGCGAATCGGCTGTTTATAAGCACCGCGGAGGAGATCGCTGAGCCTCATTCGACTTCCAGCGGCCGGCGCACTCGCGCACGCCGCCCGGTTCAAATTTTCTAAGTGCAACGCACAATGAGATGCATGAGAAACGGCCTTGGTTACCATCACATTTGAAGCGATGAATACGAAGTTAAATTTTATGACTCGGTGTATAAGTCGAGGTCGATTTTTTTCGGTCGATTTTGGATCGAAAAAGGTCGACCAATACACCGGCAAATACGGTAGTTTATTTTCAATAAATCAGCATCAATTGTTCCATCTGGTGCTTGACTTGGCCACATGAGGGCAGTAAAATACGTATAAAGTCAAAGTCTGAGAAGACGGTCATCGTTGTGGTAAAGGTAGTTTTTATTTGCAGAGGATAAAGAATATATGCCTTCGAGTCAGGGTGTCACAAAAAAAATATGTCGGCCTATTTTGTTGCCAAGCTATCCAACTTGGTCCACTTTATGTGTTTCGCCACTGTTTGTGTTCGAGTGTGTTTCTTAAAGACGAGTAAGTTGGGTCGCTTCTATCTCAAGGCGCCTCTGTATTTGTATTAATGGCTGCCATTTATCCTCCATGTCAGGGAAGAGGCCAGGAAGTCTGACACCGAGAAACAGTTGCCCCACGGTGCCAAATGTTCCTCGGCTGAACGGTGCCACTTGTCAACTGGATGAAAATAAGTTTGTAATTCATGACATCACAAGACGGCAATCGTCACTTTGACTTTCATTTATGTTCTCGGCGGCAGCGCCTCCAGAACGCAATCACCCCCGATTATCTTTGCGAGCGACTCTCGGGGGGATCAAAATTAAGCCTCATCGATCGGCAGCCTAGTAAACACACTGATGGAAACCAGCTCTGACAGCCGCAATCCCGGCAGCCATTTTGGTGCGAGATGACAACGATATAGAGGGAGCCTCATTAAGTGCTTTCAATGGGATCTCATCTTGTCATTTGAAAAACTCATCCACACATCAGTGCGCTGGTACATTGTGAGAGGGCTCATTCGTTTTCTGTTATGGAAAATAAAGCTGAAGCATGCTTCATGTTTTTGTAAATTGAGAAATGCTGGAAAAAAAAGTATAATAAAAAATAAATAAATAAACCAAAAATGAAAAGCCCCATGATTAGTTACAATACGTGGCAAATTTGCTGTCATTGTGATTAGAGTTAATCAATTGCTTGCGAATTATTTATCACTTAAAAAAATACCCCAAAAAACATAAAAGTTATCTTTATTCTTAGGCTTGCGGGAATAAGTGCTATTTAATGAATATGTTATCATCTCTAGAAAAAGAAATATCGGGATGCGTGGCTATCACATATACAGGAAGTGGAAATATTGAGCTGGTTATAATCAGTAACTCTTCAAATTTCCCCTGTTCTCATTTCTTCTACCTGCTGCGCTATCATTCTCTCCAATCTATGTGTTTATGCCAAGTCCCTAATTAATAAGCCCGAATGCCGCAGAGATGCTGTTGCTACGGAAACCCCATCAAAGCGAGCCGTGACTAAACAGACGCGCTGAGCGGCAACATGATAATCACGTTATTTATTGGAATAATCAAAAAGTCCATACAGTTGACCACACAATACAAACAAATGTATGCGTAATGCAAGCCAGCATTTGTACAAACACACACAACGAGGATTAATTGTCTTCCCTCAAATTGTGGGGCAACCAAACAAACAGAATCATCTGTTCATCGAATGCCGCTTCACATCACACACACATGACCGACTTTGGCCGTACACACACACATGTATACACACTCACATCCAATACAAAAGAATGTGGTCAGATGTGTTATGATACATGTTATATACAGTAAACGTATGTAATACAGAATATGGACATGACAGAAGTGCTGAAAGTTATATGTTGGAAGCATTATATATATGTTTATAATACATATATAAAAGACAGTATAATAAATTGGTGTCTACATGAGATTAAAAAAAAAACTAAATACTCACGTACCTCATGGGGTAATTATTTAACACCATGCTAACATTTAAAAAATTTCTTTAGAAACTATCCTTCATTATTAAAACAAAAAAATGAAAAGAATGATTTGGCACAATTTTGGTGCCATGGAACTAAGTAGAAGTGAATTGAGGAGCTTCATCCAAACAAAAGTAGTGCTTTGCCACCATGGACGAGAGGGGTACCTTGAGTGACGCTTGTTTCTCAAAAACACAATAAGTCATAATTTCCCATTGAAATGAATGGAAATTAAATCAATCTGCTATAGCCTCCCACAAAATAACACCCAGGTGATTTCTTTCAACTTTTTTTTTTCTTCAGAAAAAATAACTATTGTATAACAGTATTGTAGTTAACAAACAGTCATAATATTTGCCCACCACATAATGATTAAATGTGGAAAATATGAGCACAAAACACAACTGTATCTAATAAGTATCTAATTTGGTACAACCTCGTTCTTCTTCTGCGAGTCTTATTGGCTTTTGGCAAACCATCGTCATGGTGGATTACCGCCACCAACTGATAATGTCCAATGAAACTAGCTTTTAGGACATTTGCCGGCTCCATAGTTTAGTGGTGCGGGTCTAGTTTCTTGCCGAATTTCTTGCCATCCTATCAAAATGGTTGCTACAATATGTTCATGATTCAGGATATGATAACAATGTAAGATAAGAAATAGGTCAATTAATAGGTCCCTGAATACCCGCTTAAATTGTAAACACACAAGATGATGTCAGCCAGCCTTTAAACACCGGTAACGTCCGACTTCTTAATGCCTTCTCTCGGCAGCCTGGCTCGGGCAGGCCCCTGGACGACGAGGCCGCACAAGGTCAGGGCGGGATTGTGAGGACGGGCCTGACGCAAATCGTCAGATGACGTCGTCATGTTCTGGGGAGTCTGATTGGGTGGATAAGAGTTTACGAGAGAAGGTGAGAACATGTAGGGATTTTTTTTGTTTGTTTGTTCTGTACAGTACAGTGATCCCTCGCTACTTCGCGTTTCGTTTATCGCGGCTTTGCTACATCGCAGATTTTTTTTCCAAATTAAAAAAACATTTAAAAGTCAAAATAAAACTTCTAAATTCAGGAAACGTGTCTAAACTTTAGGACAATGTAGTATTGCTCCAAATGTTCGTTTACATTCCTTTAGAAGTCAGTTTTCGCGTGTTAGCCTGATCGCGAATTAGAATCTTTCCGCTAACTCGTTAGCCTGCCCAGTACTTCTTGTTGGTGACAGTACTTCGCGGATTTCACTTCTCGCGGGTGGTTTTTGGAACCAATTATCCGCGATAAACGAGGGATTACTGTATACCTTCATATACATATCTTTCAATAGTGGGAACCTGTTTTGGCGAGTTTGACTAGCCTAGTCCTAAAAATACGATTAATAAAGTTTTCTTTGTTTTAAAAGAAAATTATTAGTTAGTCTTTGACATGCATTATTTACAGAATTTGTAATGCGCGGTACAGTTTGATTAAATCATTGATTAAGTAGAGCTGGCAAAATTAATCAATTAATCGATAAGTAATATGCTTAGGCCACCAGGTGTTTGGCCATCTATAATTGACTTTTTTGTATTTTTTTATTTTCATAGGTATTTTTGTCCCACATTTCCCACAGTCCCCTATAGGGAACATATTCTAAATGTTCATTTTAAAAAAAAATGTGGGTGTCTCCAAGTAAAAAATCCTAGTTTTGCTTGTACTGTAATGGCGAGCACTCACCTTGCCCAACGAGACAAGGATGAACACCGGTATGCAGATGAGCGGCAGGAGGATGAGCAGTGACCCAATGGCCAAGCCCCAGCTGCCCAGCTGGTAGTCATACACCATCAGCGAGTGCATCTGGACCAGGTCGTATAGCATGGTGACCTGAAATTCAGTGTCAGTCAGTCAATGTGTCACCAACAGCAGGAAGTGACCAAGGAAAACGGCCTCACCAAGCAGAGCAGCGGCGTGACGAACAACCAGCAGTACTTGAGCACAGGAAACGGACGGTACCCGATCATGTCCTCAATGTTGTCCAAGAAACGATCAGCGCCTGTTAGTGAGAATCATTGAATACAAATCACTCAGTATTTGTTATAAACTACCTACCATACACCCAGCCAATGACGATGCTCTCAAAGATGGCGATGATAAGCAGGCTGGTGCCGCTCGACCCGAAGCTGTCAATTATGTGGAAGAGCATGATTCCTCCCTTGAAAAAAATTGAAAGGAAATATGAAAAAGAAGAATGCAAATGTGATTGTATTTTTAAAAATATACTACAAATGTGAATTCCTTCCTAAAAATGCTTTATAGAAAAAGTCTTCACACCCCTGTTCAAATGCCCCTTTTTGTGATATAAAAACGAGACCCATATGAATAATTTCAAAACTTTTTTCTCCCCAACAAAATTAATAAGTAAGGAATGTGGGGGGAAAAAAACAACTGCAACAATGTGATGTCTGCATAAGTGTGCACACCCTCAGAGCTAACCAGTAATGGGAAGTAATGCAAATATTAATATAATATGGCAATATAACTCGCTGTTAAACCCATATGAATCACAATAATGTATAAACATAATAATCACAACAAATAGTGCATTTTATAAAGTAATGTCTGGCAAAAATAATTTCATTTTACAATTTTAGTGTTAGCTTTTCTTTCTTTCACCACCAGGTGACTTCCCCACTTGCTGTGTACCTCTGTGACGAGGGGCAGGCCCAGCAGGAAGCAGACCACCACAATCACCAGAACCAGGATCTCCCGAGCGCAGGGTCTCCTCATATGTTTTGGGAACAGGTCGCTAATGGCCGTTGCTAAACTCTCCACGCACACAAACTGTGAAGAAAAACAGCTGAGTTTTATGTTTATTTTTAAGAAGAAGATGGAGTGTGTGAGATGCATGACATGCCTGTGTGTCCAGACCCAGGAGAAGCATCATAAAGAAGAAGACCACGGTCCAAAAAGTGGAGCCGGGTAGCATTGAGAGTGCTCTAGGGTAGGCAATGAAGGCCAGCGTTGGACCTAGAGAAAGCACGGAGCCAGTCACAGTGAGTAACAACATCAAATATGTTTTTACCCTTCATAGATTAGAATTTTTTTGTTTACTTTGACACCATTCTTGCACGACAGGTTAGCAATTATTCAAATTCAAACTTGGACCCAGAATCAAACCCACCGCTATGAATGATGTCCTCCAAGGCCACATCCAAGTTCAACGCCATGAAGCCCAGCATGGAGAACACAACAAAGCCAGCGAAGATACTGGTGACGCTGTTCAGAAGGCACAGCACCAAGCAGTCCCTGTTGTGGCCGCACACAGGTCAATAATCTCACAACATGAGGTGGCTACTTACAGTTCATTGTACCTGTAGCAATTGTTGTTGTACTTGTTGTAGCTTCCAAGGGACGTCAGGACTCCTTGGCTGACAGCGTAGGAGAAAAACACCTGAGTCCCCGCGTCCAGCCAAATCTAGACCAGGAGATATCGTAAACTTAAACTTATTTTTGACGCAGGCCGTATTGTTGTCATAGTCTCCTTTGGGCTGTGATGACTGTCAACCCAAATAAATGTATGAACGCCTCATATTATATATAGTGTAAGGTACAAATCAAACTCTTTTTCAAATCAGAGTATTTAAAATTGCTCAAATATTTAAAAAAAAGATGATTTTTAAAAGTGAAGACAATTTGCAATTTTAGTAATGACATGAAATTGATGCACAATTTGTCTTTGCGGGCCACATAAAAGGATATAGTGGACTGTATCTGGCCCCCGGGCCTTGGGTTTGACACCAGTGCCTTAAATAAATAATACAGTGGATCTCTTCGAATAACTGATAGTGAGTAGGCCAACCCACAAAATGGCCGCATGTAATTGATGTGTATGTTGTATTTATTTATTTATTTTTTCTAGTGAAAGTTCCCAGAGCAGCCGCATACCAGCGCCTCCTGTTCGAGCCCCTCCCTGACAACACAAGGTTGCCTTTAGCGACGGGCACCAATAAAACAGATGCAATTTATACGCTGACACATGGCGGCTTCGCTCGCACAGAGGAAGCGGTTATGTCCGGCCTGTTTTCTTTTTCTTCTCAAGTCATCCTCCCTGACGCCCGCTGATTCACTCAGGACAAAGGAAACGCATTCATAAGTAGGGAAACACCATCCAGCCCAGATGTTTGATTCTCACATACAAAAAAAAAAAAAAAACTATTAAGAAACCCCACATTGCATGACATCCCTAATCGAAGAAGTGTTAATTCCAAAAGCTCTGTATAATGTCATCTTTGATGACTTGACAAGCAACTAGAAGGCATAATCCCCATGGGGTGATAACCTCTGACTCCCTGACGCTTGCTGTCAAGACAGCAAGACTCCACTTTAAATCTAGCAACACATGTTCCTATTGTGCTCAAGCATTTCAACCATCCAGCACGCGGTATACCCCCTGTGGGATCAGACATGCATTTTCGTATTGACGACGTCCACGCTTGTGCACTTTCGTACTCGTAAAACCCGGAGAGGGGTATTCTGCTGAAAGGCGCTTGACAAATCCCAGATCACTTTCTCTTTCTCTGTTTGTTTTTCTTGTTTAGGAGGAAAGCTTGGGAGCGGAAACGAGGCAAGAGGAAGAAGGGGTACATCATGTGCTGGATGCTTTAAGGGGGCCCCTTTCCTCATGTGGGGCTTTAAGTAAAAGACGTGGATCTCTATAAATGCGTTACGGTTGAATGCACTGAAAGGTAAGATTGACATAGTTATGGTAAATTATAATCTACGAAATATTTTTTTTAAAAAAAGGCTGGATAAGCACGTATACATATTTTAAATTCTAATAATTACAAATATAAAATTTGAATATATACATTAGTAATATGCTATATATTCTTAATTATAATATTATATTATATATATATTATTTTATCAGAATTATTTAGTTTTTAATGATACAAAATATTACATCAGTATTCTATTTTTAATTAGAGTTATAAAAATTCTGAAAATGAAACATCCACTGTAATAATTTGTTGGAAAATCTTTAAAATTATGTGATTTAAATAAAAATTAATATATGAGCAGTTGATCAGAATCACATAAGACTTAAAAACACATAAAAGCAACAAAAGAGTACATTTGTGAATACTGAAAATTATTTTCTTATATCGAAATAGGAATCTTGTTTTGATTATACCGTTCTGGCCCGAATATAAGACGATGTATTTTGCATTGAAATAAGACTGAAAAAGTGGGGGTCGTCTTATATTCGGGGCCTAGACATTATACCGATTTTCACTTGTGCGCAGCGGTAAATTAAAGGTTGCTGGTATCGACTGAGTATTTTGCTGCGATCGTGTGCGTCTTTGACATGAAGTGAGTATATACATTTCATTGTTACTACTGTCCACTGTTGTGCCGTTTGTCCGATCGCGGTTTGCTTCGTGTGCGCGCCGTTTGATTGACAGCTCCGGCGCGCTCCTTTAAGTTTGTCTCGCATCGTACGGTCTAATGGTCGCCAGCAAATGTATTTTATTGTCTCGATGACTTATGTTTGGTGTGTTGCAGAGAGTATTTCATTTATGGTTATTTAGTATAGCGGAACCGTTACGCGCAGTTAGTTATGTAATGTGTGCCGTCTGCTCGTGTTGTGTGACGTCAGAAGTTGAGTGTTAACGTTCTGTCTGTTCCAGAAACACACAGACACACCCCACAAACCACACACACCCTTCACACGCTTCACACAATACATTTTTGCCAGTTTGCCTGTATGCCCCTATGAGCCACAGTGCCTGTTACTTTTTTGCCAATAATTCAGTAAAGCAATCAAAACTGAACCACGTCTTCCCTCCTGTGTTCTGACTGACACCCGGGGGCGAAAAGAGCATAACCGTCCGAGCCAAGCCACTATACCACATATGTCAGAGTTACGGCCCGCGGGCCAGATCCGGCCCGCGAATTGATTATCTATGGCCCCCTGGATGATATTTAATTACTATTAGAACCGGCCCGCAGGCCACAGCCGCCCGCTGGTGTTTTGCACGCACCAACACTACATTTCCCACAATGCAACGGTTGCCCGCGATGTCACTCCAGCTCGCACAAGCGGCTTCATTATTCATCAGTAGTCAGAGCAGAGTTCAACTTTCTGATACCCCCCTCCTCAAAAATGGCTAAACGTAAGGTGGACGCTGAGAACAGGGGGTTTCAGGCCAGGTGGGAGGCAGAGTACATGTTTACGGAGGTAAGAGGCAAACCTGTGTGTCTTCTGTGTGGAGAAAATGTGGCTGTAATGAAAGAATTACATTTAAGAAGGCACTATCAAACGTCTAAGAAACACACAGACAAAGACAAGAATATGGAATATGAACAAAACCTACAGAAGGTGGAAGAATTAAAACGAGGCCTTAAGTCCAGACAGGCTCTGTTCACGTATGCTAAATCACAAAGCGAGGCTGCTGTCAAGGCTAGCTTTATTGTGGCAAAAGAGATCGCAAAATCAGGCCGGCCCTTGGCAGAAGGATAGTTTATCAAAAACGGGTTTTGAGCCTCAGAGCCTAACCCCGAACATTGATGAACTTGTACAAAAGATGAGACACCACTAAGTATCAGGCTCAGCCTCAGACAAGTGAGCATCACAGAGCAGTAACGTCCATCCATCCATCCATTTTCTGAACCGCTTAGTCCCCACGGGGGTCGCGGGCGTGCTGGAGCCTATCCCAGCTGTCGTCGGGCAGTAGGCGGGGGACACCCTGAACCGGTTGCCAGCCAATCGCAGGGCACACAGAGACAAACAACCATTCGCACTCGCACTCACACCTAGGGACAATTTGGAGTGATCAATCGGCCTACCAAGCATGTTTTTGGGATGTGGGAGGAAACCGGAGTGCCCGGAGAAAACCCACGCGGGCTCGGGGAGAACATGCAAACTCCGCACAGGGAGGGCCGGAGGTGGAATCGAACCCGCACCCTCCTAACTGTGAGGCGGACGTGCTACCCAGTGCTCCACCGAGCCGCCGAGCAGTAACGTATTTTCCGTTTTTTAATTCGGTTACATTTTTACATTTGTTTCTACAAGACGTGATTTTTCTTTGAAGAAAGTATTGTTTTATCTGTGTGCCATACATTTTTGCATTTTATTTATTTATATTTATTTTTCAGTTGAATGGACTAAGGGAAAATTGCAGATAAGAGCCATGAGAAAGAATACAACTGATTTGATTAATTTTTTTTATTTTACGATTTGAAAGCAATGATTGGTAGATCATAGAGCGGCACAATAATAAATTTTCAGTTTATAATGCATGCACTTTTATTTATGCATTTATCTTGATATTAAGAAACACATTTTGTTTTTAAAACAATTTAATTTTTTGCTGTTTGGCTGTTGAAAATGTTTTCCCTTGAAGTTACTGACAGAGCCATAACAAAATATTGCCATATTCATTTAATCATTAAATAATGTACACTGTGTTAGGTCTTAGTTCAATAGGCTATGTGTTATCATTCCGATATATTTTAATAAACATTGAACCAGTCCGGCCCTCGGCTTGTAGCAAATTTGTTTTTTTGGCCCTCGGTGTGTTTGACTTTGACATCCCTGCACTATACAGTCCTCAGGCTCCCCATCAATAGCGGTAGCAGTTTGCATTATTTTATTGCAATGTTTTTCCTTATTCAGATTTGTTTCAAGACGACAGTTAGTTAGACTTCACTTTGATGGTTAATGCAGTTATTGCAATTTTGTTGTTTTATCACAGTAGATTAGTTTATTTACATTTCAAAAACCAGAAGCCATTCACTTCACTGGTTCTTTTAATCAAACAAATTATTTTAGGTGCATTACCTGACATGTTTCGGCGGGTTCTGATAAAGACGCGTCACAACCACATCGGTGACACTCTGATGAAGGTAAAAGAACCCGCCGAAACATGTCAGGTAATGCACCTAAAATAATTTGTTTGATATAAAAGAACCAGTGAAGTGATTAAAAAGGAAAAATAAGATGAACTTAGTACAGCCAGAAGGCATTCATTTACAAATGTGATTGCACTTTAATTTACATATTTAAATGTTCAGATATTAAGATGTGATAGACAGTTTTTGCATGATTTGAATGAGGCAATATAACATGCTTTTTCTCTCGAATATGTTGTTATAATCATTTGTTTCAGGGGTAATTATTTTCTGTATAAAAATTAAATTTGGTGTTCAAAAAGTCTTTTTTCAAACTTGAGTCTTGAAAAAGAGGGGGTCGTCTTATAATCGGGGTCGTCTTATATTCGGGCCAATACGGTAATAGCTACTAAATACATAAACTAAAGAATTTATCATGAGTTCTATCTTAAAATTTTCATTCAATTTCATTTTGGAAAACAGTCAAATCCATGGAAAATAAATTGACACCTCCCCTATTTCCCAGTGCTATGACTTTTGATGACACTGTTGTTACCAATAAATTTCTTATGGCCTCTCTTTTAAATCAACATTTTGTTAATTCAGCTATTAACCTCCCAATCATACCCCCTACCGCTGCCATTTTACATTCATCTATGTGTTCTAGCCCAGTGAGGTTCTCCTTTAGACCCATCCTGACCTCAGAGGTTTTTGAGGAACTCTCTAAGCTAGACACTAATAAGTCGGCAGGTTATGACAAGTTGGACCCAAGATTTTAAAAAATTGCTGCTCCCATTATTGCTGCCCCCCATCTCACGGCTTTTTAATATGTCCCTGGAGTTGTCTGTCTTTCCTCCAGACTAGAAATTCGCATTGATTACTCCACTCTTTAGAGGATGTTCTGGCTCTGACCCCAACTGTTATAGACCGATTTCCATCCTGCCCTGCTTGGCTAAGATCTTAGAAAAACTGGTCCACAAACAACTCAGTCTTTTTTGGGCCTCAAATAACATCCTGTCCGAACTGCAGTCTGGGTTCCGGCCTGGCTATGGATGCACGACAGCTACTTTTGAAGGTCCCAGACGGTATCATTACTTCCCTGGATTCCAAGCAGATTTGTGTTGCGGCCTTCATTGACCTGACTAAAGCCTTTGACTCCATCATCCATTCCATCCTCCTGCAGAGGCTCTCTATTATTAGTCTGTCATCACAAGCATGTGATTGCTTTGCCAGCTACCTAAATAATCGACTCCAGCAAATTAAATTGGAAAATATTCTTTCTGACCCTCTCACCATCTCCAAAGGGGTTGCTCAAGGCTCGATCCTAGGCCCATTGCTGTTCCTCATTTACATTAATGATGTAGTCAAGTATGTCGGCAGTTCAAAGATCCACCTTTATGCTGATGATACTATCCTGTACTCTGCAGGTCCTTCTAACCATTCTGCAGCATCCTCATTACAACTTAGCTTCACCTCCGTTGAACAATATTTCCATAATCTCCATCTCCTTCTTAACACTAAGAAAACCAAATGCATAATTTTTAACCGGTCTCGTGCTTCCAACAATACGCCTAAACTATTTTGTGCAGATGGCACTGAACTCGAGTTTGTAAATTGTTACAAATATCTAGGTTTATGGTTGGACTCGTCCCTCTCCTTCACTACCCACATAAAACACCTACAGTCAAAAATCAAATCTCGTTTTAGCTTCCTCTATCGCAATAAGGCCTCCTTCACCCGTGCAGCTAGACACTCTTGTCAAAATGACCATCCTGCCCATTTTTGATTATGGCGACACCATCTATAGGATGGCATCCCACTCCACTCTCAATAAGCTGGACCCTCTTCACCACTCCGCTATCCGCTTCGCCACAGGTGCGCATTTCTCCACTCACCACTGTGATTTGTATGAATTAACTGATTGGACATCGCTCCACACCCGACTTCACCATTGGTTTCATGTCATTTACAAATCCATACTTGGGATGTCACCTCCCTATCTCTCCTCCCTCCTGCACCGTCATCATTGTTCCCTCAATCTAAGGTCCAGTAATCTTATTAAATTTACCATACCCAAAGTATGTACAGTTTTCGGTCGAAACTCCTTCCATTTCTCTGCAGCTAATGGTTGAAATACTATGCAAAATACCCTTAAATTCACTGTCATCACATCATTTACAGTTTTTAAACAAAAATTGCAACAAGTTTTAACCGACTCTTGCAGCTGTTAGTTTAAATATGTTGTTATATTGTATAGTTTTATTGTTCCTGGTTGTTGTTCTTTATTTTTGATTGTGTATTAATATAACCTTGTTTAATGTATTTATTTATTTTTTAGCACTCCATCCCCCACCCCCCTCAAAGTGCCATTGTTCTTTGGGTCAGGCCACAGTTGTAAATAAGAACTTGTTCTTAATTGTTTGCCTGGGTAAATAAAGGTTAAATAAAAAAAAATAAAAAATACAAATACAATTACGCTATTCCACATCTATTTTTGTTCATAATAAAAAAAAATTATTTGATCCTAAAACAATTATAATACACGTGCAAGTACATAGAGGCCTGAAAGACTTGAAGCTACAAAAAAAAATAGCACATTCGAAACGCTGCAAACGATTAAGCGCGCACAACTGCGTTTTATGCTTTTGTTGCCATGAGTCACAACCATGTGAACAACTACAGTGCATTTAAAGACTGTCATTCTAGATCAGGTATGGGCAAACTACGGCCCGCGGGCCACATCCGGCCCACGGGACCGTTTAACCCGGCCCGCCAACCCTAAATAAATTGTATTATTAAACTTTTTTTTTTTTCCCGGTCATTTTGCCTGCAATTACTGCGTTTCCCCAGTAGATGGGGAACCACTCGCCTGCGCATTTACTACCGGAAGCCGTGTCAGAAAGCTCGGTGCACACTCACAAGTGCGTGTACGTACTCAGTAGTACGGAAATGGCGCACTCGCGCTCTATTTGTCTCAGGGCCGAATTTAGAGCGTGGGCTGTGACGACAACATTCTTGTAATTTGCGCGCCGAGCTTTCGGATACAGTTTTACGCTAAAGCCACGCACGCACAAACCTTCCCCTGCCCTGGAATCCTTCCATTAAAATGTGTCGCCCAAGGAAAAGCAAGGTGGACACTGAGTGCCGAGTGTTTAAAAAGAGTGGCCAATTTGGCTCGACGTACGCGACGTGACGTTCAGCCACATGAACATCAACATCAACCCGTCACAGATATAGGTAAACGGACCAACACCTCGGATCTCTCCTAAGAATTGCCACAACAAATTTTACTCCAGACTATGACACACTAGCAAAAAAAGGGAGACCAACAACACTGTTCCCACTGAAAATGAAGGGGAGGCTTTCAAGTTTGTTGTAAAAAAATGCATTTTGAATATGAGCTGTACAAATAGCAGGGATTGAAACTAGCGACCATTCTCATTTTCAAACAATGCAGGATGCTCAAGGACATTGATGCACCACCTGTTTGTGACTAATCTTAACCTGTAAAGTTCTTAAGGCTTACTTTAAGGAAGTGTTTCCCGTTTCCTCACCTCTGTTACCAGGTGTTTGTGAGTTAAAACTCTGCTCTGATTTTGAGATACCCCTCACCGTGTTGCCGTTTTGATTACTTTATTTGGATGTATGCTTTCACCGATTCTTCAAGATTATATAATTTGGTCAGAATGTTTGCCGTTTGATGTGATCTCATAAGATAAACATACATCTTTCATTAATCTGACCTGCAGGCACTGAAGTGATGGAGACTGTTATTCATAATAACAGTGTCATATTTTATGAGAATCACTGATAGCAGTTTTTTAGGGATGGTTTTTTTTTAATGTTGTTAATAAATGCATTTGTTTTCAAAAAACTTTTTTTGAATATCCATGCGTTACTACCTACTAAAGGCCCAAATCTTTTATGCAATGACCTTTACAGGTCGTTTATATTACTTCACACAAACACTACATCCAACTGCTCCTGGTTCGGCCCCCCGGTCAAAATTTAGAACCCAATTCGGCTCGCAAGTCAAAAAGTTTGCCCACCCCTGTTCTAGATTATTCTATCTCCTGTTATTCCATACATTTCAGATTTTCATGTTCTTCTTACTTCAGGGTTGCGCATCTTGCTGATGTCGGGCAAGAGGTAGTATTTCAGGCCTTCGCCAGCACCGGGCAGCGAGACTCCTCGGATGAAGAGGATGATGAGCAACAGGTATGGGAAGGTTGCCGTAAAGTACACCACCTGCAAAATAAATAATATATAATAAATATTTCAGCATTACATAGAAAAATGTCATTATTGTATATTTGTGGACTAGTGGAGAAAGCAGAGCAAATTTTAGGGATTTATGATAAAGCAGTGGGATTTATCTGGTTAATTTTGGGAAGTCGCCACCTACTGGACTGGAGTGGAAAAGCAAAATATTTTGGTTTTCTTTTACATTTCTACGTAAATACAGATATTTTAACCTAACAACTAAACCTGTGAGCAACATTGTAAAGATACAAAAACAAAAAAATGTTTGGGGCATTTAATGTCATCCATGTGTTAAGTACACGTGGTTCAAATTAGTTAGCGTTTGGTTCCTCTTTGAAATTTCCACTCAAAATAGACTCTTTTTGGCAGACTTCCTCTTTGGGAATGATTTATCGAGCCCTTTTTGTGGGTCTACTGAAGACAGGCAAACTTATAGTACCAAGTTGAAAAATTCCAAGTGAAATTGGTTTTGAGGGCTGAACTTTTAGCTACCATAACAAGTCACCAAGAATCTTGGAAAGGACTCTTAAAATATCCACTGCAAACCAAAATGACAGACTTTTTAGGAATAGCTTCTTGAGATTTTTGGTGGGTCTTCTCATGATCGACATACCTACCAAATTTCAAGATGCTCAGTGAAGCTGGCTTTTGGGGGCAGTTTTTTTTTTTTTTCAAGTGACCAAGATCCTTTGAAATGACCCTTAAAATGGCCACTTCAAACCAAAATGGCAAACTTCCTTTTAGGTATGAATTCTTGAGTTTTTTTGGGGGTCTAGTCGTCATAGACATACCCACAAAATGTCATGTTCCTAAGTGACAAATATTGCAAACGCACCTTTCCCATGGATTTAATCCCCTTCCAAATACAGAAGTAGCATATGGCCCAGGCCAGCAGCAGGCAAAGCGCCAGGTCCCAATGCACCTTGCCGAGGGACATAAACTCGGACATCCTCAACACGCGATTGCTGCGCAGGAAGAGTGAGAAAAAAAACAACAACGCGCCTTTCAATCAGTCAACCAATCAATAGAACATTCCGTACAATGGGATAAACAGAGCCGGCTGCAGAACATGCTGACAAAATGAGCAAGACATGTGCAGCACAGGATTGAGACTGTAAAAAAAAAACATGCACATGTTCTCAGTACTTTGCCCCGAACAGCTGGATCATATCAAAATATTTAAAAGTGAGGCTAGTTGTGCAACTTTCATCCATGTTTACATTAAATGCTGTGTCATGAGTGACCACATGTGGCATACATGCATTCCAAAACCAAAAGCCGATTATGTTTGCCGGGTCTTTTTAAAGAAATAGTGTCTTTGTCCGTATGTGTGTGAAAGTATGCATTGGTGTAAGTGTTTTTTTTTTCTCACGTCCAGAATTCCTCCTCAGCGGACTTCAGCATCAGGAAGGATTCATTCAGGGATCTGCGGAGGTGTAGCAAAGCACACAATGAGCAAGTCAAGGACGCCTACGATTCAACAATTACTACAAATGTGCAGAGGTGCACGAGCGTGATGTTTCCGCAACGGGATGTTTTGTGGATTGTTCTCATGCATTCCAAGTGGATGATGCAGTGATAAAGAGTAGTGAGGTTCAGGGTCATATAGTTTAGGATTTTTCATTAGAGGTAGATTTCATGTTGTTTTTACTTTTTTTTTTAAACTCAGTTTTGATATAGGGATTGTTTTAAGTTCTTCATTTTTGCTTTTATTAGTTTTAGTATTTGTTTTATTTATTGAATTAATTGACAAAGATGTTCGCTGGAATTCTAGTTTTATCAACATAAAATGTAGTTTTATTGACTTTTTTCTTTTTTTTTCATTAGTTTTTGTGAACTATAATAACCTTGGTGGGGTTAATTTTCTAAACTTAAATTCTATGAAACTATTGTATTGATGAAAATATAATTTTATAAAATGCAATTTTTTGGAGTTAATTAGTATTTTTTTTCATTCTAGCCTAACGTGATTTAGTAACAAGTAGTCATCTAAAAAAATACTTGAGTTAGATTTTGTTTAAAAAAAAAAAAGAAACCTACTCACGTACTTTAATGTTCTTTTTTTTTATCAGAACATGAATGTCAAAAGTACAAAAATATCAACTAGGAATGTGCAAATTCAATATCATGTTACCTAAAACAATATTAAATTACATCTTGTAAAATTATGTAAATTAAACTAAGACTAAATCGGCCGCAAAGGTCGCACTGCATATTAAATTTATTTTCTTTATTTTACTTTATATTACTGTTCTTTTTTTTTTGGATCAGGTTTCGGTTCATGTTTCTTCCTCCCGCCAGTAAAAAGGTATGTTCTTTGGTGCTGTTTCAAATAATAATAGTGTGGCCATCTTTTTTTGCTTATGTTGGAATTTTCCCAGCAGAAGACAAAGAACTAGGCGAACAGGCCAAGCTGGAGTTGGGTAAGAACAACTCACGTGTCAGTGGCGTTTTCAAAGTAGTCGTAGGTGCTGATGTTGGTGAGGAAGGACCAGTTGGCATTTGGGTGGAACAGATGCGGGTTGGCGTAGGCGCTTAAGCGATCGTGACAGTTTTCTGCAAGACATGACCAAATAAAGGGCATCTTCGAGGAAGATTTAGGGAGGTGTTCTGTGGGAGAGCACCAGTCGGGCTTAATGGAAACCAGATGCTCCTCGCTGCTCGCTCACCGGTGTTCCACCAGTTATCACATGTGGACCAGGGTAGCTGATGTTGGAAGGAGTTGAAGAGGTAGAAGAGGACCCAGGCCAGCACCACGATGTAGTAGATGTTGGCGTAGATGACGATGATGAGCGAGGCAACCCCCACGCCTGTCGTCATGCATGTTTATTAAAACATGTAAAATGATTGCAAATTTAACATTAATAATTTCACCCAAAAATTGTGAAAATCTTAAAATATATTTTGATGCATTAAAAATAGCTTATAAATGGTTAGGTAATGAGCAATGTTGTTAATTTTGAGAAGTGTAGTGCCCTCTAGTGGCATATGAAAGTATTACTGAATTGAGTGCAAATAAAATTTACATTGAATTGAAGGTGGACTACAATGAAACTGGAGAATACATTTTTTTATGTGCAATATATTATACCTTAAGTATATTTTATTTCCACTGCCTTTATTTAATCCCAATGTTAATGTTTGAATTTGCGTACTTCAATAGTGGCTTAAAATATTAAATACTGGGACACTTTATTGGATTAAAACATGCATACATATTGTTGGTATACTTACCCAAGTATTTTTTTTAGGTGACAATTGATATAAAAAGTTTGTGAACCACCGATTTTGGATAACCGTGATGGTAACCACACAATTAAGTCCTTCACTACCATTGACGGCTATATACGTCATATTAACTGGGTCGCCAGTGACTTAGATAAGCATGATACATGTCCTGATTAAAAGGGGCAGTCACTCCGGGTTGACCCCCTCCCCGACTCCCCCAAGGCAAATGACGTAACCCAAGAAGCAAAAGTACAGTACAATAACTAATACATTTGCATTAGTCACGATCATTTCTTGTGAACAAACAACCTT
Organism: Syngnathus scovelli; assembly: GCF_024217435.2. Taxonomy (NCBI): domain Eukaryota; kingdom Metazoa; phylum Chordata; class Actinopteri; order Syngnathiformes; family Syngnathidae; genus Syngnathus; species Syngnathus scovelli. Next base: position 5,548,185 of record NC_090868.1, read on the forward strand.
TGAATCGAGCTGTTTGTCACAAGGTCCACAAATGTTTACCACTACAGCTGCGTGTCTTTATTATTCAACAAATCCTAGCCTTGTTTGACTAGTATTCATTTTTATTTTTAACTCACCCTGAAACATTGGGCAAATCTTTCTCCAGGCAGTGACGGTGCTTTGGCTGGTGTACTGACCCAGCGCCGTCTCCAGAAAAAAAATGGGGATCCCGCCAAAGGCCAGGAACAGGAAATATGGGATGAGGAAGACTCCTGTAAGGAGAAAGAAGGTTTGTAAAATATTATTAAATTTTTCCTTCAACTTGCAAGTAAAAAAAATGCATGGTAGTAATAAAATCTCACTTCACAACAAGCATTAGGCAAATATTCTTATTTATTCTTTTATTACTGAATAATCTAATATTTATAAATATGAATAATCTCATAATATTTAGAAAGTAATATTTCTCTATTACTGCATCTTATTAAAGAATTTTAACTGTCTCCATTTATACCTATGTCTGAATTGTACTGAATTGTTGCATTACAGAAGGAGCAGCACAATGTCCATAGAATTGCAGCAGATAGGTGTTTGTATACCTTCTGCATGTGGGAAAGGAGAGTCACAGTGATTTCACAGATGTTTGCAAATGTGTTATTTTGATTTAACGCAAAAGCTAATCAGTCTACTTTCATATAATGACAAAAATCTGAGGCTGGAATCGGAGGATTTGGATAATTTTAAATCAAATGGTTATTTAATAATCGATTTGATATCGATTGATCGATTAATTTTGACACCTCAAGCACGTGCCACTTCATTTGGCCCCGCCTTTTAATGGCACATGCATATTCACAGATAATTTCTCTATATTTTATGCACAATGTGACTAAAAGGTTTTAACACATTTTTATTTAAACCATGTGGAAGGAGTTAAACTATGTGTGGGAAAAAGTTTTATGTGATCTCTGTAATGCTGTAATTCACCCATATGTTGAAGAGATTTTTTTTTTTTGAATCAAACTACAATTGTGTTGGGCCAACATCTTGAAACCATTTTGGAGAACAATCAAGATCAGCATTCCCCAACTCCCACACTTTCTCACAGTCACACAACACTTACCTCCACCATGCTTGTAACATAAATAAGGGAATCTCCACACGTTTCCCAGGCCGACGATCTCTCCAGTCATGGAGAGCAAAAACTCCCATTTATTGGCCCACTTGCCCCTGGCCGGACCCCCCTCATTGGCGTCCACTTTGTTTGGATCAGACTGTCTAGTGGGATTGCCTCCGGTTGTTTCTTCAGTCATGATGTCTCAAGTCTCTTGCATGCACAGAATAAACATTATAAAGCTGCTCATAAACTTTGCACTCACAATGTTCTGTCATTTTATCTCATCTGCAAAACTAATATTTTTTTTTTTATTCAATCCGATTGCTGCTCAATCAAAAAACAATTACCAACCTTTAAATGCAATTAACTGTTAATGAAAGTAAACATAGTGTCTAGAAATGAGACAAGCAACTCACCAGTGGATTTTGCAGTGAACCCTGGTTGGAAAACTCCACAAATGAAGAAGTAGAGTTGAGGAGTGGGGGAAAGTCTTCTCAAATGGGGTGTGTCCTTGGAGGATGTGCATAACGCAGGGGTGTGCGTGTATGTCTGTGAGTGTATGTGTGTCTGTAAGTGGCCAAATCTTGTAGCAAAACCATTTACAAGTGCGTATTTCAATTAACAGATATGTAAACAGAATCCGTGACCACAGTCATAAATGTGCAACACAAATCTACAAATGTGTGACTGAAATTACAAACGTGCAACGAGAATCCACAAATGCGGAATGATAATCCTCAATTGCATAACTGAAGTCACAAATGTGTGGTGTAAATTTCCAAGTGGACTTTTGTTTTGCTGTAGTGTCACATGGGACTTTTACAACAGTCGTGCCGAACAGTCACAAATGCGTGGGGTGAGATTATGCGTATACGTGTCTGGAGACTTGTGTGTGGTACATGTTCAGATCACCAGGGGGCGCTAATCGCATATTTGCCTTTTGACTGCAGTCTTGTTCACCTGGCCATCGACTGCATTTATTTTCATTTGGTGTTTCTTCAAAGACTAGAAACATGGATTTAATGGAACTTCTATCGACCCATTGGCAAGCACCATTTATTTAAATATTAAAAGAAAAATCTAATTTGAATATGTTATTAGTAGAGTATTGAATTCAAACACACACACGAACAACTCTTTTCTATCAATCACAGGTTGAGTTTTTTTGGCATTCAATCGTTCTGATGGTAAGCCATTGCTGTGCAAGGAAAAATCAATAGTTAGTCTCTCTTGCCACCTGGTGGTTTAGAGGTGTAAGACCTCGCAACACAATTTTCCTATTTTTCCTGCTTATTTTAAATGGTTTTGCTACATTATTGGCCCCACGGGGCCCCGTAGTTGTTGAGAAAGTTGTACAACTTTCACGCCCACTTTCAAGATGGCTGCCGGTATAGTTTGCTCCTAGTCTTGCCTGCAATTTTAGAGTGATTTTAGTGTTTTTTTGAGAGCTTTCTGGCCATTTGTCGAATGCAAGTGTACCAACATTGTACAGGTTAGTTAGAAAACCAATCTTGTTTTTTCTGTGGACTATTTTTATGTTTTTTTGGAGCATATGCTCTGGTATGCTAGCAGGCCTGCTAGCACTAGCCAGCTTTGATAGCCTTGCTATCTGTTAGCTGTGCTAGCCACCGTCAACCTACACAGCAACCCAACTGCCACCAGACTGCTGCAGCCTGCCACCTGGCTTCAGCAGCCTACAGCAGTTATCATCAGACTAAAGGGGCCCAGCTACTATTAGGCTACTGCAGCCAATAGCTACCACCAGGCTACTGAAGCCTGCAGTAGCTACCACCAGACTACAGACTGCAGAGGCCCAGCTACCATCAGTGTGTGCATGCTAACACTAGCATGTCTGTTAGGACATCACCCGCGGACCACCTCACGCTGGCCGAGCTGTCCCATGGATTCCTCAACCTACAGAAGCAAGTTTCCCTCCTGACCTCCACCCTCCTCCAAGATCCAACCCAAGCTGACACCCTGCTCCTGGTGCGACAAGCCTGCAATGCTGCTGCAGTGGAGGAGCCACCGCAGAGCCCTTGCTCCACAGCCCGTTGCCACTCAGAGCTCTGGATAGAACTGCACATCAACCGCAAGAGGGGGGGATGGGACTCACGCATCAGCACCCCACCCTCAGATGACATCCTCACACACCCAAACCGTTTCAGGCTCCTGGCTGAGAAAGATGCTTGTCTCCACTCACCCAGGGCCAAGAAGCCAAGAAGCTCCTTCTCCTCCACCCTCAAACCACCAATAGCCTTTCACTACACCCCCAACCCTAAGTGGTCCTCTCCCCCCACAAACTGGGAGAAGTTATTGGAACAGACTGGTCGCTGTGGGCTGTTTCAGGCACCTTCTTCCCCTTGCCATCCGCCTCAACCATCATACACATCGGGACCAATGACATCAAACTCCAGCGCTCAGAGACTCTCACACAACATTTTCGCACACTCATCTCCACTGTTTCTGCAACTGGTAAGGCCTTCATTATCTCCGGCCCCTTTCCATCTCCACGACTCACCGACACTCAGTTCAGTCGGATCCGGGATCTACTCATCTGGCTCCAGGCCCATTGCACCGCCAACAAGATCCCCTATACAAATAATTTCACAACCTTCTGGAAACAGCACAATCTTTTTGCAAGAGACGGTTTACACCTCAACCAGGCGGGGCACGGCTGCTCTCCCTCTCCATGGAGCTCACTCTGGAAACCCTGGACTGGCTCCATGAGTCGTGACGCGAGGATAGTCCGATCCATTTTCTCCCTCACAACAACAGTTCACCTCCCCTCAGACCTCGGACTAATCAAGATCCCCCGCTCCCCCACACGCCAGTCCTCACACCTGGTCCCTTTACTCCACCCCCCCCCCACCTTCACCAAAGGAAAAAAGCACACTACTGTCACACACTACTTTCCCACTGCAAAAAATTCATGTCCACACCTCTTTTAGAGTATCCACCACCGGTTATCGATCTCAGGCACAATTACCGTAATTGCCGGACTATAAACCGCACCGGATTATAAGCCGCACCAGCTAAAATTCAGGGATATTTCAGTTTTTTTCTTACATAAGCCGCACCGGACTATAAGCCGCACGTGCACATGAGTTTTTTACAAAGAAAGACAGTACATAGAAAGCCTTTTTAACGTTTTAATAACATACTTGAACATGTCTTTCTAAACATTGCCTGTGACGCAGCAGTAGTACCGCAGCAACGCGGAAGTGTGCACGCGAGTTATTAGCAAAGAAAGACTGGACACAGAAAGTTTTTTTAAAGCTTTAATAACATACCTTAACATTTCTTTCCAAACACTGCCTGTGACGCGGCAGTAATACCGCAGCAACATGGAAGTAACACAGCAAAGTCACTGAGACGCGGCGGTAACACAGCAGCAAAACAGCAGCAACACGGTAGCACAGCACTGACAGGGCTGGTTAAAAAAAACATACCAGTAAAAGTAAAAAAAGAGCCGTCTTCATCTTCCTCCTGTGCACTGAAACCATCAAAGTCTTCCTCCTTAGTGTCCGATTGGAATAGCGTTAGATATCCTTCGCCTCACACTTTCTCAGTCTCTCTTTCGTCGTTGCTTTTATGCATTTCTTCGAGTGTGAAGAGGGTCTGTTCATGCTAATCTTATTCATGCACGAAGCGCTAAATTACATTAAACTAGCGAGCGACAGGTATAGCATAAAAGCGGCATCATATGTATTTCTTTTGTCCCCCATACTGACGGTTTGTGTATAAAAGCTTCCTGTCTTTGTGTGAGTGCGGGTGTGTGCGTGATGCGCGAGACGATCAAAACATAAACTAGCACGTCTTCTTCGGCGCATTATCTCTTCTTCGTCTGTCTCACTCTTGCTTCCTGCTAGAGCGCCCTCTGGAGACCGGAGGCCGTAAAAATCCATAAGTACGGTCCAGAGTAGACACAAGATAATGTCATCAACATCGACTGCCTTTGGCTTAAAAGCGGCATCATACGCATTTCTTTTGTCCCGCATGATGACGGTTTGTGTATAAAGGCTTTCTTTCAGTAATGTCCATCTTGATCGCGTTCTGCGTGATGCGCGAAATGTAAACACAAACTAGCACGTCTTCTTCGGTGCATTATCTTTTCTTCGCCTGTCTCGCTCTTGCTTCCTACTAGAGCGCCCCCTGGAGGCCGGAGGCCGTAAAAATCCATAAGTACGCCGCACCGCCGTTTAAGGTTCAAAGTAACCTTCTGAATAAAATGCATTAAAAGTTCACATTCATTACAACTTGTTTTTGGTGAGCAAAATGAATTGAAGAATTGACTTTAAATGCTGATTGATTGGGTTTTAATACAATGCAGATGGTCCAAACAGCGCCACTGCTTTGTGTAATCTCTGAGTGACATGGCAGAGTAAGAGAAAGGGTTTAGAGCACAGGTGTCGAACTCAAGGCCCGGGGGCCAGATACGGCCCGCCACATCATTCTATGTGGCCCGCGAAGACAAATTGTGCATCGAATTCGTGTGTCATTACTAGAATTGCAAATTGTCTTCACTTTTAATAATATCTTATTTTTTTAATATTTGACCAGTTTTTACTCGTCTGATTTGAAAATGAGTTATTTGTCAGTTTGTTTTGTAGCTTTTACTGTATATAATAGTGTTAAGAGTAAAAGTGATCAAGTCATCAAAAAAATCACGAAAAAAATCTTATATAAGCCGCACCTGACTATAAGCCGCAGGGTCCAAAATTTTGGAAGAAAGTCGCGGCTTATAGTCCGGAAATTACGGTAACCAATCATAATAACCTCATAAATATTCCACTAAACCCTAGTCCAAAACTACATGCCTCTGGAGCTCGCTCCCAGCCCATCACGCAATCCTATTCCAATCAAACAGATACCGGCACCCAATCTAGCACCCATAATAACGTACAAATGACAAAACGAAAAAATAAGAATCACATAAAACAAATTCAAACCATATCCCAATTAAGCAATATTAAAGGTTTTAAAATATGCCACCTTAATCCAAGAAGCATCACATCAAAGCTTGATGAAATAAAAATACCGTATTTGCCGGTGTACAGGTCGACTCGGTGTATAAGTCGACCCCCTAAAATTCGACGGAAATTTACGATTTTATGATATATCCTTTGTATAAGTCGAGCTCAATTGTTGCATTATATTAAACTTCAAAATTCAATATGCGAAATTTATTGACGAAATGTGTTCAAATTCCGCGCATGCGGCTGTTTATAAGCACCGCGGAGGAGATCGCGGCCGGCGAGCTCGCGCACGCCGCCCGGCACCAACGGGAGGCCGGAAATAGCTCCAAGCCGAGCGGATCGGCACTTTATAAGCACCGCGGAGGAGATCGCGGCCGGCGAGCTCGCGCACGCCGCCCGGCACCAACGGGAGGTCGGAAATAGCTCCAAGCCGAGCGGATCGGCACTTTATAAGCACCGCGCAGGAGATCGCGGCCGGCGAGCTCGCGCACGCCGCCCGGCACCAACGGGAGGTCGGAAATAGCTCCAAGCCGAGCGGATCGGCACTTTATAAGCACCGCGCAGGAGATCGCGGCCGGCGAGCTCGCGCACGCCGCCCGGCACCAACGGGAGGTCGGAAATAGCTCCAAGCCGAGCGGATCGGCACTTTATAAGCACCGCGCAGGAGATCGCGGCCGGCGAGCTCGCGCACGCCGCCCGGCACCAACGGGAGGTCGGAAATAGCTCCAAGCCGAGCGGATCGGCACTTTATAAGCACCGCGCAGGAGATCGCGGCAGGCGAGCTCACGCACGCCGCCCGGCACCAACGGGAGGTCGGAAATAGCTCCAAGCCGAGCGGATCGGCACTTTATAAGCACCGCGCAGGAGATCGCGGCGCCTCATTGGACTTCCAGCGGGCCGCGCACTCGCGCACGCCGCCCGGTTCAAATTTTCTAAGTGCAACGCACAATGAGATGCATGAGAAACGGCCTTGGTTACCATCACATTTGAAGCGATGAATACGAAGTTAAATTTTATGACTCGGTGTATAAGTCGAGGTCGATTTTTTTCGGTCGATTTTGGATCGAAAAAGGTCGACCAATACACCGGCAAATACGGTACTCACTGAACAAGGCAAACCACATCTTCTCATCATTACAGAATCGTGGCTTTCTCCTATCACACCAGACTCGTTTATCTCCATAGACAATTATCAACTACACAGAAGAGACCGGCCAAATAAACCTGGCGGTGGTATTCTATTACTAGTAAATAAATCATATGCACACACAGTAACCCCAATCACAACAGAAACTGAAACAATGCAATATCTTGGAGTGCACTTAGACTCCCACCTCACCTACAAAAAACATGTTAACACTCTCACTAATAAACTCAAAGAGAAAATGTATGTCTATAACAAGATCAGGCCATATCTCACCCATAATGTCTCAAATACATATCTACATTCTATCATACTGTCCAGCATATCATACTGTCTTCCCATTTGGTCTCTCACCATAAAAGAAACTCTGGATCCAATAGCCAGACTATACAATAGAGCATACAAAATACATGGCAGACTATCACTCTGGACCCATCATTGCACGTCACTTGCACGCTCCAATGCACTAACCTTCCAGAATTACACAATTCTCATGGCAATAAAACTTTTCTATCAACTACACACAAATTCTCTCCCACCTATAGTTGATTCACTCATCCCAGGCCGTAATGAAAGACAGGCCCGCATCACCCGTTCAGTTACACAGGACCTCATCCGAACCCCAGCATACCAAAACAATTTTGGTCTGAACTCATTTATCCGCACATCTATTTTGATCTGGAATAAGATACCCCTTCTACGGAAGAGGATTAGGGCCAGTGAAGGAAAAAAAAAACGAGGGGTGACTGGATTCTGACTTTTTTTCTCAGAATTCTGACTTTATTCTCAGAATTCTGACTTTAAAGTAAAGGGAAATGTGCTTTTGGGAGTTTGCAAACATATTTTTTAAGGTTGTGTTAAACTTATAATCATATTAATATCTAGTATTAGAGTGCACGTGTGGATTGGTGGGGGGCGAGGAATGTGCAGACAAACTGCATGAACTTGTTTTCTTCGAAGTGTTGTGGAATAGGCCCGGATAGGGAGTACCGGAGGAGACCATCTCAAGGTCGGTTAGGAACAAGAACAACAGCACGTCTATGAGACCGGCCTTCGAGGGAAAAACCCAACCGTCTGACCTCAGCGACACCTGGACCGGGGAGGAGATGGCCATCGACCAATCATCTCACAATATTTTGCATGCTTTAATATTCATATTGTGTTTCTTTAAAACTGGGCAACCCGGAAGAATGTGTCGTCTTTTGGTGGTCACAAAAACGCACGAGTTTTAGTGTGAGGGACCCGGGACCCAGGCCTGTATTAGTGCGCTTTGTCAGGAATAAATAATTGGTAAATTTGGTCTGATTGATCTACTGGTCTTCTCTTTGACAGAACGAACGAATAGCAATTTATGTGTTAAGTGTTGATCGCAATTTGGAGTCAGATCAATAACTAGAATCCGTAACCTAACAATTTCTTGGTGACCCCGACGTGATGTCAAGAGAAGGGTAATTGACAACTCGTGGTCTTTAGCCAAGACACCGGACAGTGTCAGGGACACTGTCTCCCGGTCGGCGAACCGTTTGGAATAAGCGCACAACGTTGAGCTGGTACGACGTCTCCTAAACCCTGAGCTCATCACCGATAAGGTAAGCAGAATACCTGTTACTATAAGTCGAAATGCTGCAAATTGAAAGAGGAAATTTAAGAGGAGACTGTCGTTCAGATCAAATAAGGTGTGCATGAAGTTAAGATACATACGGTGAATAAGTTTGGAACTTACGTGTGTAACGTGTACGGTAAAGTCAGGGACTTACGCGTACTAAGGATAGGTCAGGGACCTAGTGCTTCGTCGTGGCGGACAAGGGTGCGGTGACGATCGTATTCAAATAGCTGGGGTTAATAAAGAGATCCCCGAGGGGAAGTGAGGCCTCCTCAAAAAATATCCGGTGGTAACAGTTCCTCCTGTGAGAGATCAGACCGCTAAAACATCCAAAATTAACCAAATTGGGGGGAGAGAGTGTGTGTGCGCGCAGAGGATCCTCATGAGTGGGTGTGTATATGAGTGTGTGTGAGTGATGTGTGTTCTATGGAAGAATGGTGTGTTTAAGTTAAGTTGGTTAGAGAAACTAAAATGAGCAAGGTGTGGCAGTAGAGAAAATAAGGTGTGTGACAGAAAGTTACTAGAACGGTGGCTTGATAGGATGAGAATAAGAGACAACAAATGTTGTGTAGAAGACATTGAAAGATGTCGAATGTGAACATGATGAAGGGCGCAACAGCAAAGTTGGCCTGCCCTTTGAGAGGTTGCGACTGATGAGCGTGCCTGCACTCGCGCGTAGTCGCGGGTCTGGGCTGTGCGCGTGGGCCTGTGCTATGCTCGTGCGGGCGGTGGGCCGGCATCATGATTGTTGCAGGAAATGGCCAGCCTGTAACCGGTCAACATTGACGCCGCGACCCCCTCGCACGGGGGGTGCTATAGCCCGGGCGGGGCAGGGACAGTGTGAGTTTCTCAGTGAATGTTTGAAGCAGTGAGATTTAGCGGTTGTGTGCGCGCTCGGTGTGCGCGTTTATGTGCACACCCTGTGTGGGTGCAGGCGTGTGAGGAGGAAGACGGCATGGATCAGAGAATGTTCAAGAAAGGGGGGCTAACTCGTAAATAATGAGGAGCTATTGGGAGTAATCTGTTTGTCCTTTCTTTAAGGTTAGGTTAGGTTAGCAACACGAGCGATTTAGAGGTTCAAAAGAAAGACAGTTAAAAGAAAAAAACATTTTTGATTTGGACAATGGCAGGCTAACAAGAGCATGAGAAAGAAGGGTAGAGAAAGCGGTGAAAATAGACAAGGAAAGAAATGAATACAAGGGCATTTATCCATCTTTGCATGATGTGACACACCCGAGTGCCCCGAAACTCGGAGTGAGCTATGTTGGACCGCCGCCGTACGGCGACCCCGGAGTAATGGCTCCGGTGGTGACGTTGGGTGGTAGGATGGTAGTGGATGTCGAGGGCGAAGGCGAAAGGGCGGATCAGAGTATTGTACAGTTGATTGAACAAGCAGTAAATAAAGAGAGGCGACGGGCCCGGGAGGGGGACACATCCCGCGTGGACACATCCCGCGTGGACACCTCCACCCCCGGTCCGAGCCCTCAACCGTCCAATGTGACAAAAGGAGAAAGCTGGCATAGACTTACTGCCGAGAATGAGGAGCTAAAAAAGAAAATTGATCAAGCCGATGAGCAGCGTAGACAGGAAGCGCAGATGTTAAAATGGGCAACAGAGAGAGAGAGAGAGAGAGAGACACGGAGAAAATATAATTTGCGGAGTGGTCAGGGACAGATGACACAGGCCGAGGTGCAGAAAAATGAATTGATGTGTCCGCTGGTGACCACATCGGGCGGTCAGCACTACGAGCCCATGGTGCTCCGTGATGTGACCGCGATAATGGAAAATATGCCCCCACTTCACAGAGAAGGCAAGGTGTGGCTAAACAAATTTTTGGCTCTGATGAGTGGGCAGAGCTGTACACTCGGTGACATGCGCCAGATGTTGGCAGGAGCATGCTCCCTGGTGCAACTGCAGGCAATTGAGGAAGCAGTAGGCACAGCGAGACTGGGGAGGGAGGTGCCCTTGCCACAAGTAGCAGCGCCCCTGTTTGAAAACATTAAATTGACTTTCCCACAACCCACCGATCTGGCCCCCACTATGTTTTCTTATGATGGGAAAATGTCACCTGCACAGCATTATGTAACATGTGTGGAGAGTTGGATTGAAACCACAGGTCGCCATCCGGCTCTCACGCACGAGGCAGAGGTGCTCTTCCGAACGGCGCTGCTGGATGGACTTCCGCCAGATGTGAAGAAGCAGCTAATGTCAGATCCTGACATTCTTGTTTGTGCCGAAGAACGATTTAAACGTCATCTTTTGCATCACTGCAGAATGTTCACTGAGTCACAAGCTAAAGTTGAAAACGAGACAGACGCATTATCTAAACAGTTGTTGAAATTACAGTTTGCAAAAATGCATGGTGAAGCTAAACAGTCTAAATCACAGAAAAAGGAAATGCAAATGTCACAGGCTCTTCAGGTGGTGGGGCGCGGAAGGGGCCACTTCCGGGGCGGATACAGAGGACGGGGAGGGAGTGCACCTGCTTACCCGGGGAGGGCAGCATACAAACCCCATTCGCCCAACGCATGTTTCATCTGCGGCAAAACCGACCACTGGGCAAAAGAATGCCCACAGTATCGACCGCGCGGAGCCACCCGCCCACAAACGCACGGAGGTCAGTACTACCAACATGATGATCTCTGCTGTGGACAATTTGAATAGGGCTGCCCGGGGAGCCAGGAAAGCAGTAGCCCGGCGGAGCCAATGCTTCATGTGACAGTGAAAAGAAAAACCTGTGAAGATGCTGGTGGACACAGGAGCAACTTATTCATCAATAAACACTGCCCTTCCTGTATCCTCACTGTCAAAGAAAACAACAACTTTAGTCGGCTTCTCGGGACAACCACGTACTCTGCCTTTTACCAAACCACTTGAAACTGTGATCACCCGGACAGGGTGTAGACTGTGGTACAAATACATCCATTCCACAGACACTCCGATCAATTTGATGGGAAGGGACTTGCTGTCAGCCGTTCAAGCCAGAATTCTGTGTGGGCCAGAGGGAGTGATTATTCAATTTCCAGATGACATCAGCATCCAGTGCTCACAGCAGCTACAACAACATGGTCAGTGGCTGATGGCGCCCCTACCGGCAGAAGCAGAAACTGCAACCATCTACTGGGCCAGGCTGGAGCCAGAGACCCCTGCTGGTGGCGGTGTGTTCTCGACCTACCTACTGTGGAAGCCTGGATCTGCTCACTGGCGCCATACCACCCACCTGTTGATCCTTTGCATTGCACTCTATTTTATGACCGAAAAAGTGATGATGTATATCGGGATTTGTTTGAAGAAATTGAAGGGCACATGTGGGATTTAACTTCATCGTGCATTTTGATTGGTAAAGAGGGAGTCGCAGCGGCAACTGAATTGACATATGAACAAATGCAGTGGTTCAAAATGACAGAGAAAGGGGTGCCACACATTTCGCTGGCTCTTGCCCCAGGACACGAGGCCAGACAATTGGGCTCAATGGTCAAGCAGTTGTTGCAACAGACTGATTGGCGGAAAACTCACATTCCTAATTTGTACTGGTCTGAGTCTCAGAATGCATACCAAATTAAACAACCCATGGCAGACACAGGATTGCTGGAGGAGATGATGGTGTCCCGCACACACGGTAGGGAGTTAACTGATCATGAGGACGCTGAAGTAATGCTGGCGGCCTTGCCCGACACACTGTGGTCCCAGGGTCCATTTGATGTCGGGTTTTGTCATTCGGTGGCCCCTATTGATCTCCAAATGGATGAGACGCAGCCTATCAAACGGCCTCAATATCGTTGGCCGAAAGAGGCGGACCAAGGCATGGAAGACACTCTGTGTGGCCTCTGGGACGCAGGGGTGTTGGAACTGTCCGACGGCCAAATCGCACTCCTTGCTGTGGCGTTACCAAACTGGGTGGAGCTCGGGTCAAGGTGGACAGGAGCTTCATTGTGCACTGAGTTTGACAGAACTGAGGAGATTTGATAAAAATTGAATAATGCGTAGAGCTACAGAGAAAAGCATCATAGTCAGAGATTGAACAGATTTGGATAAAACAAATAGGCTAAAACGGTAAGAAACAAGAGCGAGATCTGATATTTTGGCTCGTCAGGCTTAAGAAGTAGAAGTCGAGTTAGATACATTTTAGAATAGGACATTTGGACTAAAGTGGATTCGGTCAAGAGGAACAGGGGCATTTTGGCATTTTAACAGGGATTGACAGCAAGGGAGATTGAGGATAGAAAATCTGGACAGCAATGACGTAAATTACATTAAAAACTGCCCATTCTAGGGAGAGGTGCTGGATGGTGTGACAGGCAGGATTTTTAGGAAGAGAAAAAGGGGCGAGTTAGACTCGCCAAGAGGGGCAATAAAGAGAAGCAGACTGAGAAACATATTTGAGCTAGACAACAGGAAAAAGGGGGAGAGCCAAATGATGATGTAAAAATCCAGAGGGAATAGTCGGACCCATCTTTATTGAATTTAATTAGGATAATTAATAGAGATGGAGTTTGTAGGAGCAATCTGAGGTTATGGAGGCTCCCCTGACACGCGGGTCCCACAGTCGTCTCCCCCCAGATAGACATATATGACAATTTGCGATGAATCTGATGGGCGAGTTTATGGAAAATTGAATTGGAGATTTTACAATAGGTCATGTTGACAAGTATGTCCAAATGTGAAGAGTTACTATTAGGAGTCAATGTTTGCCTGCACACTAACATACTAACTTTGCTTAGTGTGGGAGGAGAGCTGAGTGATAGAGACGGATGTGTGTGTCTGCGAGTGTGTGGATGGGTGCGTGCGCATGTGATCATCTATGACTGTGTGTGCGCAGTATGATTGGCCAGAGAGGTCTGAAGTTGGGGTGATGTGTTTGCAATTGAGGATAAAATTCCTCTCACCTGAAGGGGGGTACAGACTGGAGGGCCTGGAACTGGTAAGTGATGAGTTCTGACCGGAATGATCAAATCAGGGGCACCATCGACAACAAAACGGTGTGATGGAGAAGGCCCATTTCAGTTATATGGTCAGACAAGACAGAACTAGTATCGAACAGCAAGACTTTGGGCGATTTGACGTGTGACGACTTTGAGCTCACCCGACGGGGTGACGGACTAGGTGGTCAGTGACCAATTGTTTGACGCTTGAACGTGTTTGCGACAATAGCACGCTCTGCTTTGTTTTTCTGTGTGACTTGATTTTTTTTTTGCAGCATCAGCCACCAGCCAAGGAGCGGATTGCGCGTTGCTTGCGTAACTTGTTTTCATTCTTGCAGGTTGTCGATTGCATTCGTGGAAAGTTTGTGTTGGATTTACAAGAATATGTTAACCCTTGCCCTTTTGGTTTTTATGATGAACTTGTTGATGACGCGGTTTTCAGGACATGATCCGCGGGCGCCAGGATTCTTTTTATGACTGTTTTAATTTTGATACTTGATGTCTGTTTTTGTGTGTACAAATGTCCGCTGTCAGCCGGGCTATAAGCTCACTGACAGGAGTGCGATGATTTTTGTTTGTGTTGCCGAGTGTGTGTGGTGGACAGTCAAGTTTCAAGGACTTGGGGTGATGGTCCCGGGGCCCAGATGGTAACTAGAGGTTCCGCGGGCCTGGCTACAATGAGTGTGGTGATGAGAGGGGACGCTTTGCAGGTTCCTTTTGATACGTAATGACACATTGGGTGAATGTGTCAAAAGGGGGGAGTGGTAAAATAGAAATGGGTGAGTAGGTTTCTATTTGTAATTGTGATATACAAAGTTTTTTTTCCAAATTCACTTGCTTTCAAGCTTTAACAGGACATGCCAGAATTCACCCAGCAATGATGGAAGGAGCAGAGGAAGACCAGTGACATCTGGTTGTGGTGTGGAGATGACAAATTATAGGATCGCTTGCCGAAGAATGCATCAGGTATCTGTGTCCTCGTGTCGTTGATAATGCCTGTGGTGGTTGTCCCCATTGAAATACAGAATCTCAATTGAAACCTGGAGTCCCCACTGGCGGGGCTCCTGAAGCGAGCCAAAAGAGACATTTTGCCCCCGTGGTTGAGCGACGACGATCCAACATATATTGACACTATAGGAGTGCCCCGGGGTGTGCCAGATAAGTATAAACTCGTTAATCAAGTGTCCTCGGGATTTGAAAGTATCTTCCTATGGATCACCCCCAATAAAAATGTAGACCGTATTAATTACGTTCATTACAATGTCCAACGACTGGGAAATTACACAGCTGAATCATTCGCCGCAGTTCATGAACAATTGGCTGCAACGTCGTTAATGGCGTTCCAAAATGGAATTGCGTTGGACATGCTATTGGCTAAGGAACATGGTGTATGTGGAATGTTTGGTGATGCATGTTGTACTTTTATCCCAAACAACACGGCACCAGGAGGCCGACTGACCAGGGCGTTGGAAGGACTAAGGACACTGAACAAAAAGATGAAAGATCATTCAGGCGTACACACCGATATTTGGTCTGATTGGATGAAAACGTTTGGAAGCTGGAAAGGCCTCATCATGTCTGTGCTTGTTGCTGTAGCTATTTTTATTACAATTATGATTTTATACGATTGTTGTTGTATTCCATGTATTAGGTCACTCACTGTCTGGTTGATCGAGAAAACCGTTGGCCCGTTGCCACCGATGGGCCAATATGCCCTGGTGACTCAACATGAGCAGCGGGGGGAAGGAAGGATCGACAGCGCGCTGGTAGCTGTTTGCTAGGGTAACGGGTGATGACCTCATAAATGAGGTCATGAGAGGGAATAAAGGGAAATGTGCTTTTGGGAGTTTGCAAACATATTTTTTAAGGTTGTGTTAAACTTATAATCATATTAATATCTAGTATTAGAGTGCACGTGTGGATTGGTGGGGGGCGAGGAATGTGCAGACAAACTGCATGAACTTGTTTTCTTCGAAGTGTTGTGGAATAGGCCCGGATAGGGAGTACCGGAGGAGACCATCTCAAGGTCGGTTAGGAACAAGAACAACAGCACGTCTATGAGACCGGCCTTCGAGGGAAAAACCCAACCGTCTGACCTCAGCGACACCTGGACCGGGGAGGAGATGGCCATCGACCAATCATCTCACAATATTTTGCATGCTTTAATATTCATATTGTGTTTCTTTAAAACTGGGCAACCCGGAAGAATGTGTCGTCTTTTGGTGGTCACAAAAACGCACGAGTTTTAGTGTGAGGGACCCGGGACCCAGGCCTGTATTAGTGCGCTTTGTCAGGAATAAATAATTGGTAAATTTGGTCTGATTGATCTACTGGTCTTCTCTTTGACAGAACGAACTCGCAAAATTGTTAGGTGCGCCAGTGTGTGGATTAGGACATAGCAATTTATGTGTTAAGTGTTGATCGCAATTTGGAGTCAGATCAATAACTAGAATCCGTAACCTAACAAAAGTCAGAATTCCGACTTCAAAGTCAGAATTCCGACTTTAAAGTTCCCAATTTCTTACTTTAAAGTCAGAATTCTGACTTTATTCTCAGAATTCTGACTTTAAAGTCGGAATTCTGACTTTATTCTCAGAATTCTGACATTATTCTCAGAATTCTGACTTTAAAGTCAGAATTCCGACTTTAAAGTCAGAATTCTGAGAATAAAGTCAGAATTCTGACTTTAAAGTCAGAATTCCCTATTTCTGACTTTAAAGTCGGAATTCTGACTTTATTCTCAGAATTCTGACTTTAAAGTCGGAATTCTGATTTTATTCTCAGAATTCCGACTTTAAAGTCAGAATTCCGACTTTAAAGTCAGAATTCTGAGAATAAAGTCAGAATTCTGACTTTATGGCGTGGGGTGGCGGAGGGAAAGTCAGCGTGGTGTGGTTTTGACCAGCGAGGACATTTTCTGCTTCTTTGTCTCTTGTGGTTGTGTCTTTGAGGTGGTGTCCTCTTTGTCACTATCTTTCCTGAGTTTCATTTTTTCACGTAGTTTTTCTAAAAGTCCGTTTTTTCTTTTGGATGTAGGCTGTTTCGTCTCGCAAAAATTAAAGAGTGCAATGCGGTCTCCATAGCGAGGGATGTAATTGGCAAGAGTGGCATCGTCCATCAGTGTGATGACATCACTGTCAATCTGCACGATGATAGAAAAAAAAATCCGTCACACAGAATCAATTTGAAAGAATGAAGCACAAATACTTATGGTAAATCAAATCCACACTCGACAAACATGTTGCAACTGTTTAATCTTTAAGAATTTATTAAACCACATTTATACCTGAAGTCTATGTGTTTTTTATTTCATTTTATGCACTATTTCATTTTATGCACTATTTCAATCATCAGTTGACTTAATGTGAGTGTGTACATACTTAAAATGAGCTAGCCACGGATTATGGTATGGAGTCAGCAAGGCATATAAGTGGTTTGATGACGCGAGTCGCGATGTTTTATCGACGCTTTGTGACGTTGCCGTGACGTGTATGTATATATATATATATATATATATATTTATAATCGTACATTACGTCATCGGTTTAATAAAACTGACTACTGAATGTACAAAAATACGCATAATGCTTCTTTACGTGTAATTGAGGCGCATCTCGTTAAGAGCTATCAATTAGCAACGGAGCTACATGCTACACGGAGCCAGTTATATACGCAACAGTCACCAAAATGAACTCAATGCTTTATTTACTCACCCCCTGCTCCTCCAAGAGTGAAATGACGTCCTCCGGCAATCCTCTGGCACGCAAAAAGTCACTCGTTGACGACATAATGTCCTCGCTGGTCAAAACCACACCACGCTGACTTTCCCTCCGCCACCCCACGCCATAAAGTCAGAATTCTGACTTTATTCTCAGAATTCTGACTTTAAAGTCGGAATTCTGACTTTAAAGTCAGAATTCTGAGAAAAAAAGTCAGAATCCAGTCACCCCTCGTTTTTTTTTTCTTCACTGGCCCTAATCCTCTTCCGTACCCTTCAAATCAGATCAGCCACCTCTATTATGCAATTTAAACGGTTCTTGAACTGTGTTGTGCCCTCAGAATTGTTTTCATGATGTAAGAGGTGTTTTCTATGTAAGGGAGCATACACAATGGTTATTTGTTGTTCGGAAGCAAAACGGAAATGTATTTTGAAGTGCACAGAAGCTGCGCATGTTTTTGTTGAAGCGACTTGACAACTGATGAGTTGAGAGACGGCGTTACTCGCGTCATCTAAGCGAAAACGGCTGTAAGTTATCATTGTTTTATTGGATAACTTTATTATTGTCTATAAGATAAGAAGAAAACTTATAGAAGAAACTAAGTGTGTTTGTTGTTTCACTTGCAGTTTCACTCGTTGTGTTTAACACTGAATAGAAATAAAGGGAGCAAGACGCTCTGAATCCTGGCTCAAGTGTTCTATACATGAGTTTGGCTGGCTGATGAACTGTGACAACGTACATGAAGCACATAACGTACATGAAGTACATAACGCACAGGGAGATCAGTACAAACTGAGTCAGGCCAGTCCATGAAACTTTGATGATACATGTCGACCTTTCCTCTAAATAAACTGAAACTGTATTGCATGAATGTGTTCAATGTGCAGCATGAAGAGATGATACGGGGAATATAATGATTGGATGTATTACTTTACAACAGTAAATAGTAGCAAATGATCATTCTCACTTAGGTTTATTGGATACCTAGAAAAACAAAATCAGGTCAAAATTCGATGGGTGTAATGGTGGCGCGTTACGTATACCCTGCAGTTCAAAGTCAGGGCGAAATATTTTATTTGAGACGTGATTGGCGCGTGACAATGTGACGTATTTTGCTTTCTCATTCTAACCAGGACATGAGAATGAACCTGGAAAACAGCAGCGGGCGACTGGAGTTCTGACGCCGTGAGGGTCACGACATTCCACTCCCAAGATGCCTCACCCCGATTGAAACCAGTGTGATTAAATCAAATCACCTCCGGGCCCCCCTTCCCCCCCCCACCCCCCCACGCCCCCTGCCTGCGCCGAGTGGTCGTCGGTGTGTTGTTTTGGCATCCATTGTTTGAAACTAGCGCAATGTTAGCCACCAGAACGGCCGAGGATGAGTCCCTGGAGGTGGAGGAGATGGACACCCTGGAGCCAAACTGGTGCTGGTTCTACCTGGCCGAGTGTGGGGTGTGGCACATGTTTGAGGTACTGTACTGGATGACACACGTGAGATTTATTTATTTATTTATTTTTTTCCCAGCACTATGATTATACACGGACATACGGGTACTGTGTGACGTAGGCTCCATATGAGAAAACATTGCTGATAACAAATCACGAAACACAACCGAACAAGTGTCGATGCTCCCCCCCCCCCCCCCCGATATTGATTGAGCGAAATTGACTTGACACTTTAGTTTTCTGCAAATCTTTGACAGTATTTTGTTAAACACCGGTTCAGGGAGATTTTTTTTTAAATGCATTTTAAATTCTATTTCGTATTTTTAAGAATTTTTTTCATTAAATTAGTCAAATAACAAAAATAATTTTGCATATTTGAAGAAATAATATATATAAATATATATAAATATATAAGAAATAATAATATATATATAATATATATAATATATATAATATATTATATATATATAATAATAATAATAATATCTTAGTTATTGTTGTAGTTTCTGAAGCTTCCGGTGATATTTTTGTCCATTTAATTTCACTGTACTGCACCTCTTTCACTGTATCGATGTTGGGAAAAGTGCAGCTGTTTATGCCACAGAAACCTATTTTGTTTTTTTCACAAATAGCCCCCATCCTGGGTCATGGGATCATCAAAAATGGAAAGTAAGACTAATGTGACACATCTCACGGCAGATCGACCCGAGCGCTGCTTGCTCCGTGACCAGCGCCCAGATTGAGCAGTGCTACAACCGGAACCAGCGCGGCGTCATGGAGTTTTACACGGCCAAGTACACATACCGACTGGACTTCTCAGGTATGAAATTGACAAGAAGTTTGCGTGGCTGTCGCTCATGTTTGTTTGATTGTTATAATTACCAGTCATGCGGCAGGTCAACTTGACGACTGGGAAGCAGCGGCCAATCAAGCGCTCCCTCCATTCCGCAACCGGCTTCAGGTGGGCATCATGCACTGACGTCATCTAGTCTTGTCTGACCTTGACTTCACCTTCAGGTTTATTTGCGACAACCTGGCCTTGCCCGTGCCATGTCACTGGGAGAGGATCAACACGGACGAGCCCTATCAGGTACACTAAAGTGGTAATATAACATTAACAACACCAAAACGATAAGTTACAATATGATAACAATATCAAAATAATCTTGGAATACATATTCATATCTAGCTATACCTCAAACAGAATATAATAAAAATAACAAAATAGTTCCTTTACTCAGTTCACTAAAAACAATACACCGAAACCCCTAAATCCCATAATTAGCAATATTAAAGCCTTCCCTGTTTTTTTTATTTCCCTTTTTCTATGATAGCTAGTCCAGTTGGGCCGAGACACCTACGAGTTTAAAGAAGTTGCCCGGCTGTACGAAAGGACCATGGATCGACCCATTAAATCCATCCAGAGGATTCAGAATTTGGATTTGTGGGAATTCTTTTGCAGGTTGGTGGACTCTCAGGGGGGATTCTGCCTCAAAAGCGGTGTCAAAACACATGAATCATAACACTTTATGATCTTGGGTAACAGTGACGTGCGGTGAGGTTTGGGGTTGGTGAGGCACTGACTCAGAGTTAGATTTACAAATGTACTGTATGACGCTAAGCCACTGACTCACAAGTCAGATTTACAAGCATACATGGTTGTTATCCCATTCTTGATTAAATTTAATAACATTCTAAACACACCACTGTACATTTAAACACACCACTGCAGTATTCTTACCTTTACTTGTAAATGAAGTCTTTTTTAGAGTACCAATCTTTTTGAAACGAACGTGTTGTAGTCCGTCCCGGGAGGCCCGTAGTTTGAATTAATCCTCGCAAATCTGGCGTTGGCGTTACTTATGATTTCTTGCTTTGACTGAAAGTCAAGTTTTGAAAATTTCTTATCTTCGAGATTATATCCTCCATTTTCAGGGAAAATAAAGCCAAATAGCAACGCGTTAGCACCGAATGTTGTTGGTTGTTTTTCTTTTCTTTTTTTTTTTTCTTCTTAATTTACTCTCGCATTTACTTGTGTCGTGAACTATTAGCTGCAGGCTCACTATCGCCCCATCTTTGAGGCAAAAGTACTGGCTGCCTCAAGGCCCGTATTTTCTCGCTGACTGCAAGCACGCGCCATTTGTACGCGCTCAGTACAGTACAGCATGAGTGGTGCACACACTCACACGCACGCCCTGAGAGGCACTACCTGTCACTGCCTCAGCCTCCATGATTCTCGTCTCCCGTTGTTATTTGAACAAGAGATACAGCTATTTTGACTATGAAAATGATCCAAATGTATAGGAAACACACCAAAATTGCATTAAAAGCATAGACCACAGGACAGATATTATATTATGTTTTATTATATTGTTCATTTTTTAACAACTTATGGTGACAGCTGAGGAAACCATGTTGAGCCCTTTACCGCCCCTGGTGGCAAGGTGAGGCACTGCCTCACCTGCCTCCTATGAGTGCACGTGCCTGATGGGTACCCCTACGTTAACATATGTGACTATACTGCGAAGCTGTTACAGGTTTCATATTTTAGCGTAAAGCAGAAATAACAAAAAGTACATTGGATCTATAGTTGCGTGTAACTATGCAAATTTGGATAGGTCTCATGTCAAGATTTGGCATCTTCTGCTGTCTAAATTTGGAATTACAACGAGGCAAATTTGATCACACCCTAGTGGCGAAATTTGGGATTACAATAATGCCAATTTACCTGGCCCATACATATACACGTTATATGATATTTATTATTTATATTTATACAATCAAATTTGTATGTGTTTGTTGTCCCCTTTCCAAAGGAAGAAAATGCAGCTGAGAAAAGTGAAGCGCACTTTTGATATTGAGGAACGAAGGCTTTTCCACGGCACGGGATGCAACAACATCCAGGCCATATGCATGTTTAATTTTGATTGGCGGCTCACAGGAAGCAACGGCGACGTATATGGCAAAGGTGCAAAAGCGTCCATGCGTGGCTTTATGATTTCCGACTAAAGTGCCTTTTCCTCCTTTTCAGGTAGCTACTTCGCCCGGGACGCCAAGTACTCCAGTAAGTTCTGCTACAACACCACCAAGCACAACAGCAACCTGCACCGGCACGGGCTGTCGCCACCCATCTTCGCTGGTGAGCCGTCGTACAAGAGCATGTTCCTGGCGCGAGTGCTGGTGGGCGAGTACACGCTGGGCAAACCGCTCTACTGCCGCCCGCCCTCCAAGGACACCAGCCTCACCAATTTCTTCGACAGTTGCGTGGACGACATGGTCAACCCGAAAATCCACGTCATCTTCGACAGCAATCAGATCTACCCGGAATACCTGATCGAGTTCTATTGAGATTGTCCCCTCTCCCAATCCGAGACGAGCGCTTCAAGAGATGTCAAGGCGATCCTGTGCCTAAGAGCATGAATTTTAAAGTGCCTTCGATGAGGACGATGACAACTCTGCAAGGATGTTTTTTCCACTGCACGTCCAAATGGGATATTGAGCAAATGAGCTGGAAATGCTAACAGCAATAAAACTTGACTCATAAGTCTTACTGGCTCTATTGGGCAGATGTATCTGCACAGAGCATCCTGCTCATGGTCTCCATTTTGAAATAATGTCATGAGTAATTACAACACGGAATGTCGCTTTGATATGTGGGCATCTCAAATCATCTTGTTAAGATGTCACATTTCTTTGTGCGTGTGTACAGTATAGTGTAGTGTCTCGTGAGTCGAACAAATGACGGATTTCACCACAAGGTGGTGCAACAGTGTAAGTATGGTTTCAGAGAAACAGTCAATTTGTGTTAAGAAGTCTAATTTGTACATAGTGTGACTAATAAATGTGGGCTTTTTGCATACAACCCGTCAGTGAAGTTGATTAAATTGAATTTAACTTATTTTATCAGATAATGATACATTCAAATATAAAATAAACTCATGGGAAGCGAGCAACGCTCACAAACATCCGGGATTTATTCTTTTAGTAGATTTTGTTGACGTCTTTGCGCTCACTGACGTTCTCCGTACAGGACAAAGTTGATGAGTAAAATTCCCGGATGACAAAATTAAAACTAAAATACTTCGTTGGAAACGCTAGCTGGCTTCTAATCTTAAAATAAATGAATGACTTCGATGCTATTCCACCCTCAATTATTGCCCCTTTGACTTTGAAACTGATAAATATCGTCCTTACTTCGTTCACGCGCCAGCCCCCTTTAATTTTGATTATGAGCAACGACAAAAGGGTCACCTCATAAAAAAACAAGCCTTTATTTGTTCACGGTGGGTCGGCCATTTTACCCCCCTGATATTATTTATGATGACACATTAACCTTCTGCCCTTCCTTCTCTGTGACACACTGACAGGTGAGACTTTTTAATATTTATTTTTTTTACCCGTGACTCGTTCTATCAACTGTTTTACGTTTGTCCAACAGAGATCGCTGTTGCTTCAGAAACAACTGAACAGAAAGCCAATCAATTATTGTCGATTTTGTTGTACTATAAATAATCACACACAGGCAAACTGTTAATCATTTCTTGTTCATCCTAATGCCTGAGATTCTCATCAAAGATTCAATTAATATGACGTGATGTGTCACCTCCTGCACGGCAAGCATAAAAACTCATTTGCGGCATCCACGTTGTCGCTCCACAGCCACAAATAAAGATTTATCAGCCTTAAAAGTGCTTTACGAAAAGATCAATGGCCCTGACCATATGTTCTTTTGCTAGTCCACAGAGTGATGGAGAGGAGCAGGGAGGAAATCTTTCATCTGCCTGGCTTCCTTCCTTGTTGTGTGTTTCGCGTGGGACAATAAAACAGGCAGGTGCTGCCGGTGCTGCTGCTTGGAATGCAAGCCACATGTGAGTAGAACCTTGAAGTTCTTATTTGTGGGTTTTGCTGACAGCTGGTTGAAGCTACTTAAATCCGCTTAAAGTACAACAACAATCACAACACGATTCACAGCAATTAATTGGCAAACATTTTTATTCTGGACAAAAAGTTCAGTTTTTCTTACAAAACACAAACGACGTTCTCTAATTGAAAGTACACGACCATGAAACACATCTAATGTAATGTTTGGTTGGTGATATTTTTTTTTGTATTGCGGGATTTTCTAATGGCTGTTACCCTGCTGGATGATAATGTTGGCAGCTGTGAATTCTGCATTTAAAAAAAGAAAGGTAGTGGATGAGGCCATTTCAATATTTAAAAAGTACTAAATGTATATTTAAAAAGAAAATTAGGGCCACACCGAATAGAAAAAAACAGCGAGAATAAAAGTAATTATTTTTAGATAATTTAAAAAAAAACAGCAAGAATAAATGATTTCAAGTTAGAAGTTATATTAACTAACATACTTTTTCAGATTTTTTTTTTGAAGTGAGAAAGAAGTTGTATTAGTGACATTATAGTTCATATGACAATAACGTCATGTTTATTTTGAGGGAAAAAGTAGTATGATGTGAATAAAGCCTTATTTTTTTTGGATAAAAAGTGTTTTTCTGATGAAAAGGGATGCAATATTATGAAATTAATGTATATATTTTTTAAATGTATTTTTTTTAGGAAAGTCTGAATATTAGGATGAAAAAAAGGTGTTTTAATTACTAGAAAATACATATATATTTTGTAAATCTGACTATTTTTGCAAGATTATGATTTATTTTTGTCCCAAATAAAAGTAACTTTATTCTCATAACATCTCTAGTTAATTTTTCTTTTTCACTGTGGCCCTAATAGTTCTTAGTAAATTCACTTTCGTCCAGCTCTTATGGGGGGCGGGGTCGTTCTTGCAACATCATAGCAGTGCGAGACAATGTAAGCAACCAATGATTTCATTGGCTTTCACCACAAAACAATATTAATAAATTAACAAATGACCACACAAGAAACGTGAAAAGGGTTTTTTGGCCGGCGTATTTGCCAGCCACAAAAGGCGTACAAGCTTTGGCACCACATGTTGGAGTTTTTTTTTTTTTTTTTTACACAAATCTTCAGAGATGACGGCCTCCGTATCTTTCAGTTCAGTTGAAGAATTGTGTTTTTTCCAAATGAATAAGAAAAGTCGCCTCAAAGTTCATTTCAGCACCTCGTAAATCTGCCTTGGCCTGCTTATTTAAGTTCAAAGTTGCTCCGTCCTAGTGGCAAGCCCCTGACGCTCCATGATGTTCCAAAGCTTGCGCAGGTTTGAGCGCGTAATGGCGTCGTCGGGCTTGAGGCGCAGCGCCCGCAGGTAGTTAGCCTCGGCCTCGGTCAGCTTTCCGTTCAGGTGGAGGATGGCGCCCAGGTTCATGAGTGCCGCCGGGTACTGGAGAAAGCAGACAGTCATAGAGTGATTTAGCAGGACAGTAATTTGAGTCACAATCGGGTGGTGCTATGGCTCGCAGACCGCTTTTTGAAAACCACTCGTGTCGAGTTACACGTGCGACAGCACCAGTGGCGACCTTGACTGGATGTGTGAGAACGGTTTTATGTGTCCAGCATCAAAGCCGCAGAGGAAGACAGCTCCAGTCTTTTTACTTTTATGTATCAAGCTGTCACGGCGCCAACCTTGGGAATGCTGCTCTGCTTTTTGTTTCATGCCAGACTGTCTTCACCATGATGTCATATTTGATCCAGCCGCTATTTTGTGTTAACCTAAAAGAACTACTTTCACGTTTGACTCTGCGGTAGCATTGACGTTTTAGGCAATTATGCCATTAGGCTAACAATATGCAGTATCATACAACTGGAGGATTCCCAGTGGGAGGTAATTCATGTCTAAAAAAAAAAAAAAAAATTACCTCTACTAGACAAAACTATGGATTTATTTTTCTTTTGAAGTGATTGATTCATGCTGCACCGCCACATTTTCTGGTGTTGTAAACTGAGTACTTACGTCTGGTCGGAGACCGGCTGCACGTTGGTACTGCTTCTCTGCCGCCTCATTTAGACCGGCCTGCCTGAAAAGATGGCAAAGCGTCAACCCGTCATTAAGAACAGCTTCAGCTGGATTGTTTTTCCAAAGCTAACCTGAGCATGTGAGCCGCACTGAAAACCACGTCGAACTCGGTGCCTTCCAACTCAGCTGCCCTTTCCGCCATCTTAGCTGCCTCGACGAGTCGCGACTGCTCCAGCAGGAACTGACCTACGCAGAGATTGAGAAGATTCAATAATTGCAAACACGACAACAATGGAAGATGAATGAAGCTGGTGAAAAAGACGAGCGTCACAGGAAACGAACAGGAAGACGGCAGAGATATTTTGTGATTTTTCATGACCGGCCACCTGGCCTAGCAGTCACAACTTCCTGTCCCAGAGTCTCTAGATGATGAAATGTTATGGGTTCGATGCTCCTTCAGGCACGTTCCGTCTGTTCTGCAAACAATGGCAGGAAGCACTTGCTTGTCCAGAGCATCTTCCTATTAAAATGGCCGACAGATATCAGGCGCACGTTCAGAGCTCACCCCATGAACCCCGGACACACTCAAGGAGCCAGATGTGAGATAAGGCGCCAAATAAATATCACGTATTACAAGAGTCTGCAAGATAACGCAAAGGGGAAGCAGCGCCGTCCAAAGACAGCAGTACTCCACCTTACCAGGTGCCAAAGCAAGCCAAGGGAGAGGAAAGAAGAACGATACGGTGGGACACAATGGCCACTCTACTTCCTGGAAACAGCGGGACCGGCTTCGAATTACACGGAATAAGTCCCCACTAAGTTCGAGTTTGTCAATGTAACGAACACCAAACCCCAAGTCCACAAGCAAACCAATCCTCCGCCCCGCAAGTATCCAGAACTATGGATCACTTCATACCCCAACCCCCGAGAAACAATTTCCCCGAGTCCCCGCAATTACAAGTGTTATCAGGTTACACAAGCCGCGACATGAAGTCCACCCTGGTTTAGAACTTCAGCTGGTTGCGGTCTGGATACAAAGTTGACGCCGCAACGCTTAAATGGCAGATGAAAGCCTCCAAAGATCCCCGTGTAATCGACCAAAAACTCAAAGCCATGAATGCAAAACCCGGACTAGAACAATGCAAGCAGCACTTTGAAGTTCTCTAGGAGTTTTGGACTCTTACCATAGTGCATGTAGCAGTTTCCTTTCATGGGGTCCAGCTCAATGGCTCTAAGGTAGTACTTTTCTGCTTCTGTATTTCGTCCCTTTAAGAAAATAGAGGAAAACGTGAGTTGATGAGCAAGACTTCATTTTGACCTGTAACTGACTCCTTTAAGACAATAACAACAAAACGGTATCTGATGGGGTGATGTAAAAAGGAAGCCTAGTAATTGTGTCAAAAGTCTGGTCCATTGTCCAGGGTCCAGGCAGATCTCGGTTCCAGGGCCCAAAGGAGGCCGATCCACCAACACTGCAGCTCTAATATTTTAGCTGTGCGTCTGTGCTGAGAAAGTCTGCTAATTTCTTGGCCCTATGTCTTCACTCAAGGAAGGAAAGAGGTCAAATATCCCTCAAGGGTTTATAGAGGGCAACTCCCACAAGTCAAACTGGACTCAGCTGTGAACACATCTGTTGTCACATCAGTGTCAGAGTTTTTTTTTTTTGCCTTCGGGTGGAAGGACAGATTTTTTTTTTTTTTTTTTCTGCAGCTGCTACATCGCAAGGAAAAAGGTGGGTATTGGTGTTATGGGGTGCAAGTGACCCAGTTATTAATATGTTTACATGCACAGAAAAGTGTTCTGCCAGTTTCATTTAAAACAAAAAACTGTGTGTGTACATACTATGATGGACAGCAGTTTTCCGTAAGTAAGATGAGCCGGTATATGGTCCGGCTTGACCCTGAGGGACTCCTTGTACCAATGACCTGCCTCCTCCAGTTTATTCAGCCTCATGTAGGCCTCTCCTGGTAACAGGAAACAAAGGTCAGGGTTTAATTGAAAAAAGTTCCGGGTGTTGCCTGTGGAAAAAATAACTAACAAGTTAGTCAAGGACAGATTATGTACAGTGTGTTTGAATGCTGGGAAAGAATCAGGAAGATGAATGCAGTTGGCTTTTCCAGTGACATGACATCAACGTGACATCAGCACACGCCTCCCCCCACCTGACTAAACGAGAGCTCAAGCGGACCATCTAAACTCTAAGCTTCCATTAATGTCATTAGTGTTACAATAACAAGGCGTTGGATGTGATTTATTCCCTGGATTATCTTCAATCCTCTTCAGTAGAAATGCACATTGAGAAGCTACAGCGCTCCGCTGTTTGCTTTGGCAACGCTTCAACATTTGTTGAATTCACTTTAAAGCCTCTTCTCATGTGGATCATCTTAACAAGAAGTTTCAACAACACATCTCCGGCCAAAGTCAGCACTGCTTGATGTTGTTTGAATGCCATCATGGGGCCATTTTATAAAGTAGGTGTCACCGGATTTATGATCCCTTAGTTTGTCAGTGTGACGCAAAATAAAAATTGGCATACCCATCATGTTAAAAAGGCTGTGCGGTGCAAAGTGTCTGGGCATCCTCTGCACTGCCTGCTTGTAAATGGAAAGGGCCTCCTGTAGAATGCAGAAAAAAAAATCAACATAAAATCCACCTTGGAAATGGAACAGATGAAGCATTTTACAACCGCTGTACCTCCTGTTGGCCCTGCTCGTGCAGAAGTTTTCCCAGGTTATACAGGCAACTGGTGACTGAGCTCTTGTGGGTGTGGGGATCCTTCAGATTCTCGTCTGGAATGTTGGCGCATGTCACAAAAGTCCGTTTGGCCTCGTCCAGGCTGCCCTGGTTCATCAGGATGATTCCTGTGTTTAGGTAGGCGGCTGCAGCATAGAAATGACAAAGGCCGAGCCTGTTATAAGTTTTCATTCAACGTCTGATTCATCCTTTTTAATTAGCTCTTTACGGATTTTGGGATTAAGCTGAAATGGCCTGATTTCCGAAATGTGGCACGCCTCTGAAATGAAGTGTGACCTTTTGGGTCTGGGTCTAATTACTCATAAGACTGCAGAATGTCAAAATGAACGAACAATCACTGTCGTTATTTTCTATCGACACAAGGTTTTCCTTACATGCTAGCGTTGGCCGACTCCCAATTGCCAGTTTGTAGTAATGAAGCGCCTCTGTAAATCTCTCGTTTTCCTGCAGCAGCAAACCCCTGGACGACATCAAGAAGGGAAAATGCATGCGACTTTGAGACACAGAATGGTTTAGAGCTGTCAGAATGAATCAAGTAATCGATTATTAAGTTCATCAAAAATTACTTTAATAATTGAGTTTCGACTTTGAGACACAGAATGGTTCAGAATTGTCAAAATGAATCGAGTAATCGATTATTAAATTATTCGACAGCTACTTTAATATTCGAGTAATTGTTTAAAGCCATTTTTTACCTTAGAATCGTCAAAAGCCTCAATAGTTAGCCTCTCAACAGTAATTATTCATACAATTTTTGGCATCATTCATGGAAACAAACAGGTTATATTTTGTGTTTAATCAAAACAAGATATTTGCAAACGTTGGCTTTTACTTCGGACAACAATAACATTAGTTCAACATTAATTCCCGTTGTATGATATTCTTTGTTTTTTTTAGTTATTTTTATCAATAAACAACACATAATAATCAAAGGGGAAAATGTTTTTCTGATCCATTTTGATGCAAAATATGTTTTTACGATTATTCAATTAATTGATGGATTAATCAATAGAATTATTTATTCTAAAAATATTTACTACTTTTTAATCTGGGATTTTGGAAGTAATATGGCAACTTTGCTTTCGCTGGTGTGGGAGTTACTTTGTCTGATTTTGCTTCCCGTCTGTCACTCCTTTGCGTTCACCTCGCTTTCTGCCTCCCCCGATATGTGACAGATCGGATTAGCGCAACTCCCATCAAGGGTGTCAGGAGTGGGAGATTGGTCGATGTCTTAAACACTCACAGGTTATACAGCATGTCAGCCATGTTCCCCCTGTTGTGCAGAGCATTTCTGTATGCTTTCTCCGCCTGCGCCATCTTGCCCTGGCTCTTCAGAACATTTCCTAAATTGCCCCAGGCTGCAGGAGACATTGACACAGTGTCAGGCTGGATAAAGTATTAAAAGAACGAATGGAGGCTAATAAGAATCACCCATCTTACCTTTTGCAGGGTTCACACTAATTCCTGACTTGTACAGATTCTCCTCGTTGCTCCAGTCTCTATTCCTTTGAATTGTTCTAAGTCCGTTTAGCAGCACCAGCACCAAACACAGACTCAACAGCAAGGCCCTGTAGCTTCTTCTTCTTAGTCTGACGTACAAGCTTCTTGCGCCAGTGGCTACTAGTAAGCAGAAGCCTATGCTGGGAATATAGAGTACCCTCTCGGCAATGACAAAACCGACATAAAAGAAGAGATTGGACGCAGGGATGAAAGGTAGTGCGAGTAAGGCCAATGAGAGTATCGCAAGGTTTTCTGTGGGGGGCAGGGACATCCAAGGAGGGTCGTCGTGGAGTCCGGCTGAACCGTTCACGGTGATCGTTGGTGGCCCCGAGTCTGTGTTGTGGTTCGTGTCAGGTGCATGGTAACCATTCCCATTGGTGACCGATTTTCCATTTGTTATTTTGCTCTCTGCATCTTTTCCTTTTGAGGTGGGGCCGTGAAACCCAAACCAAGTCAGGAGAATGACTCCTCCATAAAAGGCAAGCGTATGAAGATTCCGCCAGTCAGCTAAGGACTTCACTAAGGGGACCGCGTCCATGGACCAGTCGAAACTCAGCTTGTCGGGGCAAAGTAGCAACCAAGCATTGGCGGCGGGCAGGTGGAGGAAGGTCAGCATCCGGGTGAGGAGATGCGGTGAGTCGGCCGCCGGGTTGTCCGAGTTTGAAAAGTTGGGAGGCTTGTTACCCATCCAGTAGATGCGGCCTGACAGCAGAATCATGCCCCAGGTAGCCAGAACAGCGAGACTCAGCAAAAGTTTCAGGTTCTTTTTCTGAAACGAAACACAATAACTCTTAAGTAGAGCTGTCAAAATCAATTAATTTTAACATCAGTAAATGGGGGAAATTGTTTAGTAATACGCTTCCATGCAAAATACAGTTTTATCCGATTAATCGGTGGAATAATCGGTTCTAAAAATATTCGAGTCTTGGAGTTCAACTAAAAAGTTTCAACCCCCCCAAAACATATCCCAGATCTTCTCTTTGTCATGATAATAGTAGTTATCCCCTCCAAATTAATTTTGACATGTTCATACTAAATCATCAATGTCGATTATTGCTTCAGATATGTTAGTAGTCTTGATTTAAGCGGGCTTTCCCGGTTGGCTGTCAGGGTTGCCTTGAGTGTGACTGCTAATCAGCTTAAATCTCATTGTGTTGGTATGCAGATACTGTTTACATCTCATAAGAGCCTTAATTCTGCAGCCATGAGGTCGACTGTCACGCAACACTTTTAAACCTTGATCTTTTGATTGCTCTCTATGCTCATGTTGGATGTTTTAGAGGTGAAGGTCAAGCAGAGTTCCCCCTCATGGACTTAACGCGACGTAACGTGAGCGATGATCACCGAAACGCCGTTCACTGCCTCTTTTGTGAGCCCATTTGTTATCTCCCAGTTTGTCTTTGGCATGAACTACATTTGAACCCGTCTCAAGAGCGTACGAGTTCACGCAAACGTACCGTAAAGCATTCTAATGTGCGGGGCAGAACATTCACAGCGGTGGTCTGTGTCTCATCAACAATTTCCATGATGAAAACGGGAACGCCCTCAACGATGTCATGAATGGTCTAAACATCTCCTTGTGTGTTCTTTTGAAAGGCGACCATGATAGAAAACTTCTTGTCCATAACAAAACCGTACATTAGGATTATCGTAAGAGGTTTAGCACGGATCTGCAGGCTCCAGCTCGGCTGTTCGTTTCACCAGATGAGAAGTGGAAAAAACATGAGAGGGTCAACAGGGGCAGGCAACCCCCCACAGCTCCCTCGGGACACTCGCTCTTAAAAGAGCCCGTCGATGGAGGTTTTCGAGTACTTTGACAGGTGCTACATGAACGGGGGACATGAAAGTCCTTCCAGCATTGGCGGCATGGAAGCAAATGAGCTTTATTTTCGCCTTAACTGCATTGTGAGTCCCCCCAAATTGGTCCTTAATTGCCGCCTCAATGCATGACCCGCTTTCAAGCGTGACCGTGAATCTTCACGCTAATCAGTTTTTTAAGTGCTTTCAGTGAATCAAACGAGCAGCCCGCAGGTGCAAGATTTTTATTCAAGCAATGTGTGCTGTACGCGCACTTGCTCCTTTTTTTTTCTGCTATTCAGCACGCTTTTGTTATACTTGTTACTTGTTTGTCTGTTGTGAGCCATGTCTTGTCACCGTGGGATAGGGGGGAACGAAATTTCGGTTTCTTTGTGTGTCTTTGGCATGTGGAGAAATTGACAATAAAGCTGACTTTGACTTTGACTTTGTTTCTCTCCCAGATTGCAAAATACTGATGAGTTATTAATTTCCTTCCAAAATATTCTTTGGTTTTGGTAATTTCTTCTAATGAATGGCTTTTGGGATTCTTGGTGGTTTAGAATAGCAAATCTGAGCATAATAATAAGAATCCATAAAACATACCCAGGCCTGAAAAAAAACACCTGTGTCAGGTGTTTTTCCAAAATATTAGGTACACTATGCTCGGGGTGTCACCATTGAATGTGTTTAGAATCGATTATTCCATCGACTAATCAATTTAATCAAATAAAAAAGATGTGCATTAAACTGTATCAATAATAACATTTTTTCCCGATTACGGTTCATTTATTTTTATTTATTTGGTTTTATTTAGTCTATCCATCCATTTTCGATTAAAAAAAAAAAAAACATCTAAACAGAGAATGTCATTGTTTACAAAGTAAAAGCATTTTTGTTTTTGTTTTATTTGGAGCAAACAAAAGATAAAGCAGTTTATTTTAATGCAAGACAAGAAAAATCTGAATTATAACTTTGGAAAGCCTAAAATCAGAAGAGTTTGACAATCCTTAGTTAAAAATATCCCTAACCAATTACTTGATCATTAAAATAATGAGGTGATTAATTTTATCATCAATTTGTTGTCGATTAATCGATTAATTTTGACTACTCTGCGCTATTATTACAAAACAAAAATGCCCTCGATCCACCTGAAATGTGGATTACAAGGCTCAGTTTAATCTCCTTGAGGGTGCTGTATATTTTTAGAAGGTTTCTTCACATTTCATTTCAAAACCACACTGACAATTAATTAGGGGCATCAATGACGCCATAGTGCCACGAAACGCCGCTGCCGTTAAAATCGACTGCTACTAAAATAAACCCACAATTTGGCTGCGAGTGGTCCCCGGAGGTGGTTAACCACAATAAATGATGCAGATAATGATCATCCTTTACGTCAGACAAGGAAACAAGTGTTTGGAATTATCTTGATTCACTTCGGGTTTTATTTGGAACACTTTAAGAGCCGAGAGCTGTTTCTTATATCCCATGTTGGCCTCAAAGATGTCATGTTATCAATGGAGTTCATTGTCGTCAAAACTCAAACACGTCTATTTTTTTACTCTTTCGTTAACCCTTCTCTAATTGTCCCCCATTGCCTTTTTCGTCCTATGAATCCATGTGTCAATGCAGCCGTGTGCTGAGAGTATCAAACGCGACCAGATTGGCAGCAGGGGAATGTGGCTGACTTCGTGCTGAGAGCAAAAAAAGTCCGGCAGACTTTTTTGATTAAAGTCGCGTCCAATTTAAAAAGTGCTGGTGACTCCTTCCAACTGACTGAGCGATCATGTGTGGCATTGGAACCACGAGCCATAAAAATCAAGAATATTTGTTGCGCCAAAATATCGACGAAGTAATCCAAATGATGAAGTCTCAAGCGAGCGTCGACAAGGACAGCTGATCAGTGGCGCTAGTTGAGGATTTCAAGAGTATTGGCCCTTGATGCTGTACATCTGATTGAATTCACATGGATTGTTTTTCTGAGCCAGTTCAAGGATATATATTTTTTGAAGATTAATATAGGAACTAAAGTTAAGAAGAACAAGGTTTGAAGTTAGGAATGTCACTATTTTTAGAATTGTTTATTCTATCGATTATTCCACTGATTAATCATATAATCGGATCAAATTTTATTTTGCATGAAAATGCATTACAAAACCATTTTACCCATTTACTGTTTATTTGGTATTCTTTATTTAAAAAAAAAACTAATGAATAACAATTAACTATTCCACAAGAGGGATAAACGTACTCACTATACTTTCTGAAACCGATTCCGGGACTGTTACGATTATTGCTTTCATTAAACACAAAGAACCATCTTTGTCTTTATTGTTTCCGATTACAAAAATTAATGAATAATTGCCATTGACATTAGACAATTCGGGCCAGTCTAAGGAAGAAAAATGTCTGTAAACGATTACCAATTGATTACTTGGCGATTTATTGATTATTTTTGAAAGCTCTAATTTAAAGTATAAACGTCTTAATTTCTTTGATTGACGAACAACATACTTTTGTCCTTTAGAGATATGTAGCAAAATATTACACAGGAATCAAATTCAGATTTTTCATTTTTTTTTCTTCCTTCTCTATAGACTGCGGTGCTAACACCACACCCTCCTTTGTCTCCCTCTCCCACTCTCTGCCAATTCTACCGTTCCCCATTTGAAATCTCATCTCAGTCTGATTAGGGAGTAAATGGAATGAGGGATGGAACGCCGGCCAGAGCACATCTGTCGACGGATTTGCATTTCCATGTCTCTGCAGTAAAGCAGCCGTCTGAGATCTTTACAATCGATGTTACGAAAAAGACACCACTACTGTTTTAGCCTTAAAGCTAAAGACTCTCCTTCAAGTAAAACAAAAGTGGTCCATTCCCAAGACCAGGAACAGATAAAGCGAGGGAAATGAGAGCATAGTTTCCCTCTCCTACATCCTTCATCTCTTTGTGTTCCCAAGCGTCTCTTTTTGAGACGTCTGGCTCATTATCGAAGAAACAATTGCCCCCATGGCCGAGCCCGTCGAGTCACAAGCTTCCCTGCCAAGATAACCGCGACTGGGCCCGTACTGGAGGGTACCAGCGGAGTGATAAATGAGCCAGATGTGGTGGCAGGAGGGGCAGCAGTTGGCACCAGGAACACACACACGCGCGCACACACACACACACACGCACACACACACATACACACACACACGCCCTCCTGCCTGCCAGTCGATGACGTGCCCGCACTGAATGATTTGTGACGACAGCCTCTAACAATCACTGAGAGTGATGAAATCTTCCAGAGCGCCCTGGAAGCAAGCGATCGGAACAATGGAGGAAAAAGTGGAAGGCTTCCAGGTTTTATTTGCCAAAGTTATTCCACTGTTTTCCTCGTTGGTGCAATGCAACAATTCCACCCTGCTGTGGCTTAGCTTCTCGTGAGCTTTCACCTCAATTTTTAATCCGTTTTAGAAAATAAATGCTATTAATTTGTTCCCACCTTGCAAGATATCGAATAAAAGGTGAAGGTTATTAATCAGAACAGATTTTACGTGAATGTCTGGTTGTTGCTGAAGCTCTCAAAATTCCTTGATTAATCGATAAGTAATCAAATTACAAATAATCGACAACTATTTTAATAATCGAGTAATCGTTTGGAGCCATATTTTAACTTAGAATTGTTCGAATCGTCTAACATCAGCTTCTCAACAGTAATTATTCATTATTTTTTGTAATCATTCATGAATACAGACAAATTATCTTTTGTGTTTAATCCAAACAAGACATTTGCAAATATCTGCTTAATAAAATAAGATTTATATAACCGCACTAGTAACTCAACAACATTACAACATTAATCCCTCTTGTGTGTTATTTTCTAATGGTTATTTTGTATTTTTATCACTAAACTACCAAATAAACAACAGTAAATGGGGGAAATTGTTTTTGTAATACGCTTTTATGCAAAATGAACTTTTATTTGATTAATCGATGGAATAATAGAATAATCGATTCTATAAAAAATAATTTATAGCAGCAGCCCTAGTAAATGGAGGGACAGTAATTTCCGGATGCTTCCACCAAAGCACTCAGAAAGCTTGTTTGTCCTTGCCCCACCAAGCCAAGGAGAATTTTCTTTACATCTGTTTAGCACTACAAGTGTCGTCATGCTGGCAAGAGAGCACTTTCTCCAATCAAACACCAGTAATCATAGTATCAAGGTTATTCCGAAGAAAAAAGCCGCAGTATTTAGTCTGCACATCTGATGCTTGCATAAAACTGTGTTTCCCGGAAATGCACTCATGCATTTAAGATGTTAATCTTAATCACGCTTACATTTGGGCCTCTGAGCTTCGATTGGAAGCCGGCTGCCATGTTTTGCATGGAAGTGGAAAATGACTGTTTTGCATGATGAATGAGCAAAGCATCGTTTCCATGTGTCACTTGAGTGAGGCTCGCACGGACAGACGTTTTTTCTAATAGCGCTAGCTAAAGAAATGCAAATGGCGCATGACACAAGGTAATTTTAAGAACCATTAACTGGCAAAGGGGCAGAACGCAGGATGCCCCGCTTTTACCTTTCCAAGCGGGAGCAGGAGCGCCTGGCGGAATGTGAGTCGATTGAAGACGAAGAGGTCGTAGACGGCCGACACCGCCAGCACCGTCACCCCCTGCTCCTTCCAAAGCATGCTCGCCGCTGCGCACCACAAGCTGCCCACCATCCATATCCAGCAGCGCGCCACCGAGCCGCCTGCGCCGCAGTATCGCGCCGCCCGCAGCCCACAGTGTCTCGCATAGCAGAGAAGAGACAGCAGGAAAAACAAAGCCGCGCCGACGTCCGCCCTCCCGACCACGCCGGCGACTGCCTCCGTGTGCACCGGGTGAGAGGCGAAGAGCAAGCCGGCTAGCAGACTCCAAAGTCCTCCGCCCAACAACGAGCGACTGAAGGCGGTGAAGGCGGCCGTTACAAGCCCGTGAAGTGCTACGTTGACCAGGTGGTAGCCAAAAGGCCGCAGGCCGTGCAGGGCATAGTTGAGGCGGAAGGTGAGGGTGCAAAGTGGACGGTAGGACTTGTGGCTGCCGCTGTGGGTGAGCAGGGTACCCCAGAAGTCGTCATACAGGATGTTGGTCCATGGGGTCACTGGGAGAAGATCTTGATTGGTCTTGATGGCTCGGCTGGAAAAGGAGATGCAAATATTACTTCCAAGTTTCGCCTGTGCCTGGTCAAGTGTTCGTTCGCACACAACCGTTGCACCACCACGTACTTAGAAATCCCACATTAGAATTTTTTTTTTTTTTTTTAAATTACGAGCTAATCCGCAGGTTTGCGAATACAATAGTTTTAATTCGTAATATCACTAATCGCTACTAGATGGCAGACACCTTAATTGCATTCACACCAGGTCTTATATTGCCCTATACTACAACATAAATAGGCCTTTTTTAAATTTATTTATTTATTTTTATGGATTTGGTATAATATGCATAGTACCTCAATAATATAAAAGTTTGTTTTACCATTTATCATTTTACAGCTTCAAATAAATTAGACTAAGAATAATTCATGGCTGATTGATGAAGTATTATAATATATTTGCATTCTACGTTTAAATATTCTAGTCAAACACTGACTTTGATGTATTCTGACATTTCTACAGGTGCTTGTACAGCCCCCCCAAGCCCCACCGTTGATTCCCCTCATTAGCAGGAACACAGGCAGCGAGGTAGAGAATAAGCATCAGCAAAAAAAATATGTTGTTCAGTTAGATGGAGCTCATAATAATAACAATTGAAAAAGGATGTAGCTGAGCGGACGTTATTCCTGAGAAAGTAGCGCATGCATACAAAGAGGAAATAGGAGGCGGTGAAACGAGGAAAAAAGAGGAAGAATGCTTTGAAAGTCCCTTCAATAGAGATTTGTGAATGATAAGAAAGCTGTTCAGGCTTTCTGAATATTACATTATTCATACAACGGAAGGTCGGTGGACAAAATGAATCTGTTCATTTCGAAATGATGGAAGCATATTGCATTCACTTGGAGAAAAAAAAAATATTTTTGGAGCAAATTTTGGGGGGATTTTTTCCTCCCTGTTTTTGGAATATACCGTATTTGCCGGTGTACAGGTCGACTCGGTGTATAAGTCGACCCCCTAAAATTCGACGGAAATTTACGATTTTATGATATATGCTTTGTATAAGTCGAGCTCAATTGTTGCATTATATTAAACTTCAAAATTCAATATGTGAAATTTATTGACGAAATGTGTTCAAATTCCGGGAGGCCGTGCGCATGCGGCTGTTTATAAGCACCGCGGAGGAGATCGCGGCCGGCGAACCCTGCGCACGCCGCGCGGCACCAACGGGAGGCCGGAAATAGCTCCAAGCCGAGCGGATCGGCACTTTATAAGCACCGCGGAGGAGATCGCGGCCGGCGAGCTCGCGCACGCCGCCCGGCACCAACGGGAGGCCGGAAATAGCTCCAAGCCGAGCGGATCGGCACTTTATAAGCACCGCGGAGGAGATCGCGGCCGGCGAGCTCGCGCACGCCGCCCGGCACCAACGGGAGGCCGGAAATAGCTCCAAGCCGAGCGGATCGGCACTTTATAAGCACCGCGGAGGAGATCGCGGCCGGCGAGCTCGCGCACGCCGCCTGGCACCAACGGGAGGCCGGAAATAGCTCCAAGCCGAGGGGATCGGCACTTTATAAGCACCGCGGAGGAGATCGCGGCGCCTCATTGGACTTCCAGCGGCCGGCGAGCTCACGCACCCGCCCGGCACATCCGGGAGGCCGTGCGCACGCGCCAACTGGCCGAAAATAGCCCCCGCCGAGCGGATCGGCTGTTTATAAGCACCGCGGAGGAGATCGCGGCGCCTCATTGGACTTCCAGCGGCCGGCGAGCTCGCGCACCCGCCCGGCACATCCGGGAGGCTGTGCGCACGCGCCGAGTGGCCGAAAATAGCCCCCGCCGAGCGGATCGGCTGTTTATAAGCACCGCGGAGGAGATCGCGGCGCCTCATTGGACTTCCAGCGGGCCGCGCACTCGCGCACGCCGCCCGGTTCAAATTTTCTAAGTGCAACGCACAATGAGATGCATGAGAAACGGCCTTGGTTACCATTACATTTGAAGCGATGAATACGAAGTTAAATTTTATGACTCGGTGTATAAGTCGAGGTCGATTTTTTTCGGTCGATTTTGGATCGAAAAAGGTCGACCAATACACCGGCAAATACGGTATATACATTTGAGTTTTTATGTTGACTGCAATATGCTTCATTACTAATGCTCTGCTCTTAACAATTATTTTTGATTTTTTTTAAAAAAAATCTGTTTTATATTTGTTTTAATATTGTTTATTTTTTGAATATATTTTACCTTTTTTTCTAAAAATATAACAATATTATTAAAGAAAAAAATCTGAACAGAAAAAAAATTCCATAAAACAGAACATAAATCAATTATTAAAAAATACCCCTTCTCAAATTACTATTTTTTTCCCAAGTGAATGCAATAACAGGAGTGTTACATTTTATTTTAACTACGCTCAAGTGCCACTCGAGAGAGACCAGACCTCCACCAGGGCCTACTTCACAGAACCTAACCTCCTCCTTGAAACTATCAATTCACATTACTATATAAAATATATATTTGTAAAACCAAAAATTACTTTTTATATAATAAAAACAAAATTAAGAAAGCATTTCAAGTAGACTACTCTTAGAATACAAATTTTCAATGAAAGAGAGCTTCCATGGCGCCCGCCCTGTTCTTCCTCATGGGGCATGTTGACGATGATTAGCACACTTTCTGTCTTTGTGCAAGCATGCCGCACAGCATAGAAAGGCTGGGGGGCGGTGGGGGTTCAGCCAAAGACTTCCTTTGTCTGGAGATTGTACCTTTTTAGCGCTTGGAGCCTAAAAAATAGAGCGGAAGAGCTGCCAGGAGAGTTAAAGACTATTTTAAATGTCGACCCAATTTAATTGTTTCCCTGACGAGCCTGTAAAGATGTCCTCGCGTGAGCTACAGTCGAGCAAATTTCCACCATTTCCCAACATTGTTTTCTGACAAAGAAAGCATGTTTATTTTGGAGGTCTGTTGTTGGGGAGTTCACGCTTAGCGGCCATGACATCATTTTTTAAATTTTTTTTTTACAGTTCCTCATTTGAAAGAGCAGGGTTCCCCTGTTTTCCAGTTGTGGTAGTAAATCATTTAAATATTCAAATCAGTGCCAGCCAGTCATCAGTGGCCATTTGAATGTGTGGATGAAAAAAACGACGTTTCAAGAAAGCCACAATAATCAACCAGGTGTCTGTTTTTGTGTTTGTGAGCGTGACGACTTCATTGAGTACATGGAGTGGTCTCCCGTAGTGACAGAAGAAGGCGGGGAGACTAAGGGGGGGGCTCCTTTGTATTCCGCCACCGTATTTGGGCCACGCAGAGCAGGCAGGCTATTCACAATCCTGAAAGTACAGGCTATTCACAATCCTGTACAGGACAGCTTTTCAAGATTTTTTTTTTTTTCTGGGTGTGTGGCTAGTTTTTGTTACTGACTTCTTTGACTATTTTCCCTTCCTCAATTTTTCATAATGTAGAACTCGAGAATAATTAAAACACAGAAACGCTTATTTAAATAGCTGGTCCGTTTGCAGCTTGAGCGCCCGCCGACCTCTAATAACCGGCAGCAGCATAAACAGCCAGCGTGTAAAGTTACAATTACACTTTTGTTGTGTATGCTGCATCATTTGGACTCCCCGGTGGAAGATAAATTCGCTTGTGCTTGCCACAAATATTCTTTCCTTTTCTATTTCGGGAGGCTTTTGGGGTTTAGGATTCTCCTGACGGCTATTTCTATTCCTTTTAATTTCCTTCAATGAATTTTCTTCCCGTCACCATCATCCATCATCCTCCCTCCCCCTGTCTCTTATCTTATCTTCAGAATCCCGTCCGTGACGGTAGGCGAGGTACTAGACACTCCCTCATTTGGCTTAAGGTTCCTCCTTAATTTTAGTGTGAGAGCGCGAGATAGCAGCAGAGCTCGAGGTATGTCAAAGTTCAGTCGCTGTAATGAATTGTGATAATTCCAAATTAATGACCTGAATTTCAAGAGTTTCAATCGCTGATTGTTTTCTGGTCTTTGAGTCTTCCCATTTTGTGACGAAAGGTAATGCCCAAGCGGGTGATCGTCTGTGTTACTTATTGGCTAAAAAAATAAAAGTAAACATTGAGGTTTTTTTAGAAACTAGTCCAAATTAATCGATTAATCGATTAATTATCAAATTAATTGACAGCTATTTTAATATTTGGTCATTTCGAGATATTTTTTACCATAAAATTGTCTATTCATGAAAACAAACCGTTTTTTAATTAAATCAAAACAAGACCTTGGAAAATAATAATCACACCAGTAACTGAATCGGTTTCAAAAAGTCTGGTAACATTATTCCCTGCTTTATAATATTGTTTAACTGTTTGCTTTTTAAAATTACTTTTAAATTTACTAAATTACATTAAATAGTACTAAATAAACAACAGTAAATGTGGAAAATGGTTTTACAATACACTTCTATGCATAGTAAAATTTTAGCCGATTATTCAATTAATCAATGGAATAATCAAAAGAATAATCGTTTCTAAAAATATTCAATGTTGACAGCATGGACTGGGGTCTAATCTGATTAAAGGTAGGGTGTGAATTGTGTTCCTCACTCATCCTGATCATTAGCGATTCATAAGCATAGTGACTAATGTTGCCCGGTAGAAAAATAGCAAAATACAAATAGACTATTTCCTCCTCTGCATTTTGAGGAAGTGAGCGCCACGAGTGTGTTCAAACATCAGACATAAGTGGCACCACTGGCAGAACAATGCCAGCGACAGAAATGGCACCACATTTCTTTTCCCACACATCGGAATATGGAAAGACGGACGTGGGCAAAAAACGCCCAGCTAGCATTTTTGCTAGTGGCGATGGGCCACCTTCCTGATTAGATTAGACCATTGTTGAGCGTGCGCTTAGATCTATTATGAACCCAATTATCCTGAGGTCCATTCCCTCATTTATCTTT
This sequence comes from Syngnathus scovelli, assembly GCF_024217435.2. NCBI lineage: Eukaryota > Metazoa > Chordata > Actinopteri > Syngnathiformes > Syngnathidae > Syngnathus > Syngnathus scovelli. Next base: position 5,590,083 of record NC_090868.1, read on the forward strand.
CAGTGGATTGATTCAAGTCTCATTGCATTCTCGCTAGTAATCGATCGTCCGTGCTAAACGGTCGCTGAAGCCAAAAAAGCCACCGCTGCCGCGTCAGCAAAAAATCAAAGCTAAAGAAGTGGAAGGTCCCGCCACAACTTTTCCTGAGCGATGATGTCAATAAAAGTCAGTGATGAATGTTTAGACTCAAGCGGGGAAGGTCTACGGGAAATCAATGGCGAATAAAACCGACGCTTGGCTCACCCTCAGGGGCAAGCAGGTGCAGGTACTGACTTGGGATTTAATACTTGCAACATGCCCCAAAAGTCTTTGAATCCCGATTGTTCTTGAGGAACTAGTTAAACAGTTGATTCATTCCATCAGGAACTTTCCCATTGAAGAAAATCTCACCCAATCAATCTGCTATAAATGCTTAAATGGGATTTTATGGGATTATTAAAGCACCTACGCAGACCAACTTCTGGTCTTTCAATTCCAGCAGTAGAACGACGGCAGAAAAAACCCTCCAGCGTGTTTTTAGGAAAAAACAAATGATCAGCCAATCAGTCCGTTCAGAGTCTGCACGGTTAATTACAGCGTCTGACTTTGCACGACTAATTAAGGTGGTCGGTCTCTCTCTCACGCACTCGGCTGCTTCCACAGTGATAAATGTGCTGCTTGATTAAAATTTGGACCGAGCGTTGCTCTGCAACATGGCCAAACAACACACAAACCGCAGCTGTGCACATTCTGGGGATATGAATTATGACTTCCAGGTACAGCAGTTTTTTTCTCCTCGCAGTCATTTAATTAGTCGTACCGTGGAGATTGAATACAGAGCAACACTCCCGCGTTAAAGTCGTTAGCTCCGCCGAAGCTAAATGTAGTGCCGAACATGTATTAGAAATCCGCTGAATTAAACATGAAGGAATTAAATACCAAGGATAACGTACGTGTCTGGAATCGATTTTCTTCTCCGGATTAATCTAAATGATCCATCTCATTCCAAACAGTAATTAGGGCCAAGGTATGAGGTGCCAATTTAATTTACCAACATGAAATTTGGCAGACACGACGTTCACACAGGAAGTCTCCCATTTTATGGTCATTTTTTTCAGGTCCAGGGATTCCCAAAAAATTTGTCCGATCTGATGCTAAATTTGAAAAACAAGATATTAGAGAATCTGGAGGTTCTTCTGTCGAGAGTGGGTATACCAAAAAATTCTGTCTGTTGGGTTCTGGATCTTCTTTTGGTGCTTTTTCCGAGCCAAACTAACAAGCCGTGCAGGACTGTATCCAATCCACTATAGGTCCTTCTTTCTTTCACCGTGACCATTTGTCACATTCCAGCATTAGCAAGCGGGAAACGGGAGCTAAAGAAGGGGTACCGCAAGGGTTAGGGTTCGTGTTAATTATCTAAGATCTTTTCAAACTGGGAACTGTGATCAACATGGTGGGTACAAGGAAGCCATTTGCCTGACCGTTGCTTCCTCCTAAAAGTGTGAATCCCACCTATTTGACCTTTAACCAAAGCACAACAAATCCTAGCTACCTATTTCCAAGCTAACATATCGACAGAGTCCCCGGTACGCTCCGAACCTCATTACCAAAGAACATATGGTGTCATAAAAGTACATCATATTCCTCCGCCACCTTCTGTCGCTGCCGTGTGGTCACCGCAAATCTCACGGGAGATATATAAGCTTTTCGCCCTCCGCCAAAAAGAATCTCCTGAGAAGGACACGCAGACATGATGTCATGGACAAAATGGGACAAAAAACAAAATAGCAAGCGAGCACCACGTCTTTGCACTTTTTGAAATTCAGTTACTGAAGCGGTTATTGTTTTCCGTAGTAACAGCAAACGTTTGCAAATATCTTGTCTTGAGTAAAAACAAAAGATAATCTGTTTTCATGAATAAATACAAATATAATGAATAATTGCTGGATTTGAACCATTCTAAGAAAAAATGTCTCTAACCGGTTAATCGTTAAGTAAAATAGTTGTCGATAAATTTGATAGTCGATTACTTGGCGATTAATCAATTCATTTTGACGGCTCTAGATAACACCCCAAAGCGGAAAGTTGAATGCCTCATTGCGTTCTATAACTCACATTGTGGCTGCTGAAATATTGACAAAGGCACCTATCTCAAAACCAAATTTTTTTTTCCCCTCAACATACATAATTCAGTGACCTTCAGGAGAGTGCGATGGATTCAAAGTAATATACGAAAGGCTAAAGATAAAAATGGGGTGTGGATGTGGCAAAAATCCATTAAAAACAAATTACTTTTTTGTCACAGTCCATCATGGAAGCACGAATAAACCTTGCCTACCGCCTCGCCTATCATCTCCATCCGAGATATATTTTTTTTAGACTGGCTGCCTTCATCCAATGTAGATTTGTCTCATTTATCACGGTTGCCTTCTCAATTGGGCCACCACCACTGCAATGTTTACCTAATAAGCGGCGCACCTGATATCCAGAGCCGCATCCCATTGCGAGACCATCCATGCAGAAATTCACCCACTTCACATTCCTCGGCCGAAACCGTGGCCCGTAATCCTCCGCGGGTAATAACACAACATTTTATGATAGCACGCTACAGTGATGCCGGAGGCGGTGCTGTCACCTGATCTCCCTTCGACCCGCAGTCACTCACGTCGTCTCTCGGTCCATCTCTCTGTGGTTTTTATGAGGTGTGAAGCACCAAATCATTTCCACACAAGCGCAGACGGCCGAGTCGACCCGCCCCAGCTTCGCAAAGCTGCGGATGCATTTTATAAGTTAGTTGGAGTAACCGTGCATGAAGCAGAGTCAGCAGCCAAGAGTCTCCATGTTTATGAGGCATGCCTGCACCTTCACCGTAGTGCTGTCGGGGAGTTGAAGGGAATGTGTGGCTTATGGTTGGGAAAGGCTGTTCTTAATTGGAAAAATCTATGAGTAATACGTAAAACAGATCTCGGCTAGATTTTTTGGGGTCTTGTGGTGCCAAGCATGGGATGCAATTTTTTTTAGATATTTAAAAAAAAAACGTTTTATCTAGTCTTCTACCGATTAATCGATTAAATTGCATAAACATTCATTTTGCATTATTAAGCATAATAATGAGGTTTGAGGTGAAGTTTTTATTTTTACCGATCTAGGTTCACCATCCTGAAATTCTGAAATTTGTGATTTCGAGTGTATAAGGCTTGGTGAGTAACGTGGGTGTCAGTAGAATAAAAGTGTAGAGTTGGCACTCATTTTGTTTTGTTTCAGATTGTAGGTCAAGGTCCTAAAGGCTTGGCTAAAGAAATTTGGGTTCTATGATTTAAAATATTAAAAAAAAAAAAAAACTGACCTTGTTTTGATTCAGTCACACTCAGGTTTGGTTGTAAAAAAACAATACTAACTCAGGACGACAAATTTGAAAATCGCTGAAAGGTGATAGCGGAGCCCTATCAGTTACAAAAAGATGGAGAGTCCTAGCTAAATGCGAGTGTCGCACATGCACACTCAAACCGATTGTGTCGGGGTTTTAGATTACGCCCGGTTGGTCATTTTTAGAAGCGCGCTTTGACAAAATGGAAATCTAATGCCACAAACAGGAACTCAGTTTACAAGATTGTTGTTTTTTGACGAATCCACCCCTGAATCCAAACGGGCAAGCTGCTGAAATAAGACATCAATAGCATTGTGGATGAATAAAAACACATGTTCAAGCTTCCCTGGCGATACGGCATCACAGTGACACATCGCCAATAGCGAGGGAGGCTTTTCATTTCATTCATTTTGCCTGTTTCTGCTTAAAATGTAATCATTTGGTGACTTTTCATAGACACATTTTAAAAGCTGCATGTCTTGAGACAATGTTATTCATTTCCAAGGAACATTTTTCCTGGCAGGCCAACACGTTGTCACCCCCCTCAAGCTGCATAATATTGCACGCACACACCCGAACATTTGCTCACATGTCTCTTTGGCCTACATCTTGCACCAATATTTATAGACTCCGAGCACATAGTGTAACTTAAACAGCCGCAATGCAATTTGGCTTGGTTTTTTTTTTTTTTTCTTCAGCAGATTGCGGCAATTACATCGCGTGCTAGTGGCGCCATTGGGCAAATCATGTCGTTATTACTGTTTGTGTGTCGTTAAGCAGCGTGAGTGTTTATGACATAATAGCCCGCTACCATTTTCAAATTGGGATGTTGAATCTGGACTGATTAGTGGATTTGGGATTTTTGCTTTACTCTTCATGCCAGAAAGAAAGAGGAAGCATGTTTTTCATATAACAATGTCATTTACGTGTGGTCGTTTAACGTTCTCCTCATAAATATTTTCCTCATTTCAAGGCGTTTCCTCGGGTGACTCATGTGTGGCGTAACGTCGAGGCAATTCATTAGCGTTTCAACTCAAAGCGGTTTGGTTTTGAACCGAGATCAAGGACATTTTTGAGGGACATTATCATACTGATGCACTTATTGATGAAGATTAAAAACAGGGTCGGGGTCACAAGGAAAAACATTCGCTATGCTAAATGCCACTAAGGATGCTCCGCCATGCCGTCGCCTTCATCTTAATTTGAATCATGCGCAAATAATTCTATACTTGAGTCCCTCAATCACGATGCATCGTTTAACTAGATAAAAATCTTGAGAAGTATTTGGTCCTGAACATTGGCTTCATCATATTCCACAATAAAAATGAAAGGCTTCCTCACGAATAAATGCTTCCCTCATTTCCATGTATTCCAGTAAAGCTGGAATAAAAAAATAAATGCCACCCTCAAATAGCTGACTGTCTTTTTTTCAATGAGTAATAGTCGTAGTAATGTTTTGTCCGTCTGTTTGCGTTCCAGGGTGCTCTGCAATTTATTTGGTCTTTTAACTTAGTTTCATAAAATAATTACCTCCCCTCCAATAAATGCCTTCCACTAAACTCCTTCAGCAGCTGTTTGCGTTTTTTTTTTTTTTTAATGGCCTTTCTCTCTACAGAAATTAAATAATATCCGCCACAAGCAATCAATTGTAAGCTTGGTAATAAAACTAAATGTCAAAGAATAGTTCATCCATCCATCCATTTTCTGAACCGCTTAGTCCCCACGGGGGTCGCGGGCGTGCTGGAGCCTATCCCAGCTGTCATCGGGCAGTAGGCGGGGGACACCCTGAACCGGTTGCCAGCCAATTGCAGGGCACACAGAGACAAACAACCATTCGCACTCGCACTCACACCTAGGGACAATTTGGAGTGATCAATCAGCCTACCAAGCATGTTTTTGGAATGTGGGAGGAAACCGGAGTGCCCGGAGAAAACCCACGCGGGCTCGGGGAGAACATGCAAACTCCGCACAGGGAGGGCCGGAGGTGGAATCGAACCCGCACCCTCCTAACTGTGAGGCGGACGTGCTACCCAGTGCGCCACCGAGCCGCCCTCAAAGAATAGTTATCCACTTTAAAAAAAATAAAAGCCTTCCTCAAATAATTTCCCCCATCAAAAAAAAAATCCCTTAGTCACGAGTCTTCCCAAAAATGTGAATCACTTAACATTTATATTAAACTTAAAGAACAGTCGCTATGATTTTCCCAAGTCTGGCTTAACTTGTCTCCCATCTCCCGTAATGGTTTGACAAGCAACGTTTTTTTTTTTCATTGGTATTAGCATTAGTTGTGCCCAGGAAAAACACTTGACCTGATTGCAAAAGCAGAAAGCCACCAGAACATCCCTGCGAGTTGGATTTGCCATCTCCGAACGCCATGAAGTAGCCAGGATTTGATTAGAGAGGGGTGAAAGGTCAGATAAGCTTTAGGAAGATCACAACGAGGCTTGTTGTGAAAGACAAACGAGGATGAAAAGGGAAATTCGTCGAGGAGTCTCCTCAGGCAAGCGGCGCAGAGTGATTAGTGGTTCTCCGCTCTTGTTGGTAACCGCTCGTAACTCTTCCGACCTCCCCGGGGGGAGGGGGGGGGGGCTTCCCAAGCACGCGACTCTTGACCCTGAGCGAGGACGCCGTTTGATGAAGAGCCAGGGTGGGTCACGCTTCTCATTGCTATTCATCCACCTTCATCTCGCAGCCGTGAAGCAAAAGCCCCCCTTTTGCTTGTCCCCCCCGTGTAAATTACAACCGAGACTTTGATTGATGTGCGGCGTAGGTGGATGCTGAACTTTGACGGCGAGGATGGAGTGTGGGCCCGAATGCGCCGGTCGCCACTTGGGGTAATCCGTCACCCAAAGGCTCCTTGACAAGAGCCCGCCGTGTTACGGTCACATGTACGCACAAGCTTGACGGATGGCCGACCGCTGGGCAGCATCACCGTAAAAGTCTGATACGGCGGATAACTGCTCTGGGACACGACTGGAATAGAAAATGGAGGACATTCTGAGATGGATTTTAGTCGCCAGTCAATCACACTGTGAACCACTATTCTCCACTGGATGTCAAAACATCAATACTCTCATTACATTCAGGGTCAGAAACGAGCTATAGAGTCCATCCTGGTTGAAGTACTTCAAAACCTGGACTTGGAATTCTGACCTTTAAAAAGTGCCTGCAGATTATTGCCAGACAGAAAGAAAGCACCTGTTCACTGATTGCTCTCACATAAATAATCTAACACATTGCTTACATGTCATCACTTGATGATTTATTGCAAATGTGAGTGTAGCCACAACATCAGGACTCGAGCAGTAGCAGGTATTGTGTTTCTAAAAAAAACAACTGAGTTATGATAGCGGACAATAAGACTCTATTTTCTTTATGGCTTATCCTTGAGTTGAAGACCTGCCAAGGTGACTTTGGATGAGTGTGACACTTGTACAATCTCCACTAAATCTAACATGGATTTTCTTGGAATGTGGGAGGAAGCTGCAAGCCGGTGATTTGAACCTCAGAAATGCGAGACAAACGAGCTCACCACTGCCCAGACTCAAGTAACTATTTTGACAACAAAAACCTGACTTAAGTATCAATGCAGATCCAAAGTCCAATTGAAGCCAGCACTGATTGACAAGAGCACATGCAAAACAAGCGCCGTAGCCATGGTAACCTAACTAGGGTAGCCAGGGTGATGGGGAGGAGTGCGACCCACTTACCTGTCATCATAGCAGAAGTCCGCGTCCAGCGTGTTCACGTACACCCCCACGGCCACGGCGGTGCATAACAGCTCCGTGATCATCTCTCCAAGCCGAAGCGGAGCTTGCAGGCGGCCCGGGGAGAGGATCGCTTCCAAAAGGAGAACGAGAAGTGGATGACGGGTGGATAAGTCTGTTGTTGTTCAGCCGCTCGGCAGCGCGGCTCCCCACGCCGCGCAGGGCTTCTCCCGGCGCACCGAAAGTGTGTCGCGGCGGGCCATGATGCTCACAAGCGGCTCGCGAGCGTTGTCAGGAGGCGATGAAGAGCGACAGCATCCGCGTGTGTGGCCGTGATGCGCATCTCTGGTCACAATGTGCGTGTGTGCACCCGAGAGCAGCAAGGGAGAGAGAGCCAGGCGCATGTGGTTTTGAAGGCTGCGCATGCGCAATGGCTGCTGCACCGAATACAATCATTCGCACACAAAGAGGGCTTTTATCATTGTTTTCTGCCGGATTTGAAAGAAATAGTTATACTACTAACTGTTATTAATGCATACAATGTCAGAATCGTCTTTATTATAAAAACACAGAGCATTTTATTTAACGCATTAATTACTAATGAAAGAACTCATACTACAATTGTGTACGATTTATTTTAAGATTTAGTGAATTGATCACGAACACTAGCATAGGCTACACAGTTAAAAATGACAAGCTATGTTAGTCTTTTAAGAAAAAGTGAAAAAAAAATAGTCAGAAAAAGCCTACTAGAACATCTGAAAGTTATTTTGGGGTAAAATGGAGGAACTTTGGCACGTGTGTGCTGATTCCCAAATTTCCACCAATGCATTTTGTCCCTTACAGGGCGAGATTGCGTATGGACGCACTGGCTTGACCACCAGATGGACCAAAGCCTGTCACACTGTCGGGGGTCTTGGAAGAGGAACCCAGTAGTAAAAGCAAAGCAGATGGAGTGGAGGCAAAACATCCTAGGCGGAGGTTGGTGACACATTTGTAACCCTGGCGTTCAGAACAACTCATTAAGCCGAGTGTTTTGTTCACTGATGCTTTGGGATTCCAAGATTCCAAGTGTACCCTCATTCGAACCAGCCGGAACGGGGTAAAGTACGGACTACTGTTTTCCAGCCAGCAAAAGTGATTATGGATTAGAAAGAGTAAGGAACAACATTGCCACAGTTGCATATAAACAAGCTCAACATATTACGAGAAGTTTATTTACTCGCCTTGCCTGAAGGGAAATATTCTCATTAAATACAAGCAAACGTGTTTGTTTCACTTAGTCAAAATTCTCTCCGTCTAATTTAAGAGCTACGTGGGAAAAAGTGATCAAACCATTTGCCACGGGGAGCATTTCCGTAGATACTTGCGTAGATACGCCGGCGCGCTGTAGGCCAAACATAGCGAGTAATTTCCCCTCTCATGCTATTTACTCCGGAACCACTGCTTCTTCACCCCTGCAGATAAACATCACGGAGGAAACGGATAATCACAGCTGCAGGGCGGAGTCTCGTTCTCCACTGATGGTATTAATGTCAAGCACCCTGATGTGCACGACAGGAAGCCATTTTGTTTTGAAAGACTTCAATCATATTTATTGGATGTCATTTCCAACTCTTTTTTACAAAATTCAACAGTGTGAAAATAGTGCAAAAGCGGCAAGACGTTTGCGCTCACCCCGAACGCTGCAGCTCCACACGGCGTCTGATTGCGTTCATAATTCATGCGTCTGCACCCCAACAATATTCCTTTCCAAGCATATAAGATTTATTAAGGGAGCGAACAAAACAGCTGTACAGATTAAAGAGGTCAAGGCCTCTTCCTACGACACCAGGGAGTCTGACGATGGTCTTTCCAGACCTGCGTGGCCATCCAGGTCTCGGCCTAAAACACCCCCAATAGGCCTAGCGACTGCCACGCTCCAGCATCAAGATGAAGAAAAAAAAAATGACACAGCTCAATCAAATGGGACTTCATGGCGCTTTTTCCAGCTGTTTTCCAGCACGTGTTGCATGACTTGTGGAGCGAGGCTAATAGTCCAATCGATGACTGATGTATAAAAATAGAGCATCAGTCTTTCAGCGCCACGATGGCGTAACATCTTGGCGACAGAAGCGGGTCGAACAGTTGCACCAACGCAGAGAAAGATCCCTGGTTCTGCAAAAAAAAAAAATAATAATAATAACAAATGGAAAATTTGGGAATTAGGTGGTTTAGCCCAACCCTTCATCTATTAACTTGTGAAAAAGTCTGTCTGTCTGTCTGTCTGTCTGTCTGTCTGTCTGTCTGTCTGTCTGTCTGTCTGTGTCTGACTGTCTGTCTGTCTGTCTCTTTGTCCGTCTCTGTCTCTCTGTCTAGCTACCTAGCTAGCTAGCTAGCACTTATCGATCTTGATTGGATATGTACCAAATGCATTTTAAATGTAAACATCGTCAACGATCAGGTTAATTTAAAAATTTAAATTACGATAAAAATTCTCTCACTCTCTCTCACTCTCTCTCTTTCTCTCTCTCTCTCTCTCTCTCTCTCTCTCTCTCGCTCTCTGTCTGTCTGTCTGTCTCTCTGTCTGTCTGTCTGGTTAGCTAGCACTTATTGATCTTGATTGAATATGCACCAAATGCATTTTAAACAAATTCGATTGAGCATCCCAATGGAAAGCCTTTTTCCCAGCAGGAAGTCTTAGTTGTTCGATGCTTTATTAAGGCCCAAGGAGTATATCAGAATACCCGTTTATGTTCCCCTTCTCTGTAAACCCCTCAGTAGTTGAAAGAGAACAAATTACTATGGGAGTCTAATTACCTGTTCTTTCAGGTAGCAGAGGCGGTCCAGGAGAATGAGACCTTCAATGCAAGGAGCCAGGGTCACCTTCAACTACACACGCACAAGAACCAGAATCAGGTTTTTTACAGCTCACCATTTACACATCAAAACCAGCTGCCACTAGCTCCCCGAAAGTCATTTCGCAGTTCAGCGTAGCATCATCGCTACCCTCATGCCCCATCCGACCGGCCGTCATGAGCTCATTTAACGGCAGGCAATTTATTGGGTTTTACGAGAAGGCATGAAAAGGTTTTTTACCCGAAGTGGACACGGGTGGCTGTGCAAATAGCTCACCAGATTAAAAGCGCGGATCTCAGGCCAGCGCTGCACGTGCGCGTCGTGGTACTGCTGAATGTCTTCGTCGGAAAGCTGGAAGGGAAACTGTATCATCAAGGGCTGTGTCACCATTTGGCTTGTGGTTACCGTGGCAACCACAAGACAAATGAAGCCGAAATAGCCTTGCAGTATCCTTTTACAGTGGTGGTGGCATTTTACATGATATCAAAAATTGAATATAAATGAGAAATATTGCGATTTTGACCTTTGAATCATCCAGGTCCAGCTTGCGAAGAGCCCGTCGAACATAATCCACAAAGGATTTTGCCTTGGCGTAGACGTTTCCCACTCGCTTTTCACTAAGGAGAAAAAGCTGTAATAATAGTCGCTTTTTGCAGATGATAAAGAATATACACACCTGCGAGTCGTGTTAAATTGTCTACATGCTACATTTGTTCATATGTCCTTTCTAAATAAGGAAATTAATTAGAGAATATACAAATTATTCTCAAATAATTCTAGAAAAAAAAAATAATAATATTGTGTTTTTTGAGAACTAATAAAAAAATCATTACTGAACATTAGGAGTGCATAAAAATTTTTCCACAAGCACAAATCTTCACACTTCAACTCGGTGGTGCCGTAAATAACTCTACTTCCTGTTCCTGTTACCTTTTATAAGCGCCGTAGTGATCCCGAAGAATAACATGCAGGACCGCCCGGTAGAAAAGCGAATCCATCTGAATCTTGTGTGTAAGAACAACAAAAGCCAGCAGATGAGCCATGTGGGTTTCAATCAAGTCTGTTTTTGCATTCAGCTCCCCCCCTCCCCCATGGAGTCATTGCATTAATATTTATAAACATTCCATATTAATGGCAGCTGGCGTCAAGTACCGACTTTGGCCTGGAGCCGCCAGCGCCGCATCCCCCCAAACAAACGCTCTCGAAACAATGAAGTCGGTGACGAACAATGACTTGATGGATTTTTGTTTGACTTATTGACAGTCACACAAACAAACACTGGGTTACTTACCCCATGGCCCACTGCAACTCTTTCCAGTGCCTGTTGTTGCCAGCGAGGAAGGAAACGCAGCGTGAGAGACTCGTCACACTCTTACGTACATGACTCGCGCGACTCACCAAGCATGCTGACATCCTGGCGTTTCTGCCGCAGAACCACGAGAGGCGGCGGAGGTGCTGACTCAGAGGGAACCCGAACGCTCCATTTGAACGCTCTGTGGAGGGCCACAGAAGTTTTTTGATGAGGTGATCGTAAAGCGCAATTATTCATTCTTGACTTATTCACTGCCAGGCCAGTTAAAACGACGTCTATTGCCGTCAATGGGATTGAATGGGTTAATTTCGAATGCTAACTGATTAACAATATTAAAAGTCAAGAACTGAGAGTTATTCCCCGGCTAATTAGTAGAAATGGAAAACTCAAGGAAAACATGTGCATGTGTGTGGTTTCGGTGGAGATTTAGCTAATTAATTACGTCTGCAGATGATGCAACTGGTTCCGACCCAACTCGTTGCTCGGAAAACATAGTCATGCACTCAAATGATAGGTTAGGGTTAGCAAAGTTAGCTTATTCCACACCCCCTTAAAAATTTACAACTAGATTGCATATTGACTCATTCACTGCCCACCCAATTAAAATGGATGTTTTGAAGTCTATAGCCGTCAATGGCAGTGAATGAATTAACTTGGACTCAAGTACCAGTTTGGCTCGGAACCTCAGCTCCTGCAGCAGTAAAAACACACCGTTGAGTATTTTCTGCCAATAATATTCCTTCCCACCCTGTGTGTCTGCCTCGAACTCCTCCGAGAGCTTGTTGTAGCAACATCCCACGCTGCAGACCGCGAGCAGCTCGGCTTTAGCCACAAACATTCGGAGCATGCTGGGCGCCAGGTCACCGCACGTGTGCAGGCCCACCAGGACTGCATCCTGGCGTCGGGAGGAGAGATTTTAAACAAAAATATAGCAGATGGAAAGTCCATATGTGGGACGAGCTCACCTCAAGCTCGCTGATGAGCTCCCTCAGCTCCGTTTCGGCGGTAACGTAGGAGGTGAGCGGCGAAAAGACGGCACCGGTCGCGCCGGTTCGACTCTGGGCTTTCTTTTCAAGGTTCTCCCTCTTCCTCCTCTGCCTCTCCTCATCAGTCAGTGAGCTGGGGGAAGTTCTGCCGGTCTGTAACACCTCCAATGTCATGGCGCTTAAGAACAGCTCCTCTGTGGGGTTCGGGTCTGACAACTGCATCTTATCCTCCTGCGACTCTTCTCTATCTTCTGCAGCTTTGATTTCTGTGACCAACTGGTGATCTGCTTCTCCTTTCGCAGCCTTCCTGTGTTTCTGGTACACCTTGGAGAACTTTTTCAATTTGCGGTTCCTCTCCTGGGCCCCGTGGGTGTTTGTGCTAGATGAGTCAATGCCGAAGACGCGAAGGCCGTGCTGCAGGGAAAGGAAGGAGCTCAGGTAGCCCTTCCCCGAGCCCACATCTATCACCTGCGCGATGCACACGATGCTTATCAGATGTAATACACACCAACGGAGAGTTAAAAAATGATACTTTCCTGTTTGACTCCACAGCACTTGGCCAAACAGTCCACTACCTCCGCCATGGACTGCACCTCGTGTGACTTTTTTGTGTTCATGAACTCATCCGGCTCCAATTCAACACCTAAAAAAGAAAAAAAATTACGAGCTTTCAAACCGTTACATCCAAATGAACATCACCGTCATACCCGTCTCAGCGCCTAACTCCATTGGCTTTTGTCTGAGGGCCTCCAAAAGCTCATCTCGGCTCATGCAGACCCCTAGGCCAGGTAGTGTGTGGGCCTTGGCTGAACGCAACATGTTATGTGCGTCAACTAGCCTGTTGGTATCTTGGCAAAACCCAAATGAAGTCTTCAATTGCTCTGTTTTGGGGGGAAAACGTTTTAATTTCATATTATGGACATATGCATAAGCACAAAATATTGTAGCTCAATTTATTTAGTGTAAATATTATTATAGTAATATTAAATCATAAAATGTCAACATAAATGTGTTCAGAAGCAATACAGTATCAACTCAATACCGTTGTATCCAATTTGTTTTTGGATCTCTGGCTCCCCCTTTTGGCCATTTGTGCCAAGTGCATTCAGCACTTCCTCAGGCGACACGGCCACGAAACGACTCCACACATCGTGCGTGTAAAACTCCACCGTGTGCGCGTTTGCGATGCTCAGAGTGACCTCGAGAAAACGCACGACTTCATCGATGCGTTGCCGCAACTCTGCAAGGCTGATGGAGGAGGGAATCATAGTGAAAAACGAGAAAAATTAGGCGAATAGGAGCAATTCATGTCAGTCATCTACTTCCGATATAATCCAGGCATAAGTAGTTGATAAAAAAATCATCGATGTCCCACTCGTGTACAAACATGATGTTTTGAGTGTTTATATTTTAGATATTAATACTTGATAATATCATTTCATATTATCAGTGTAATTATAATTGTTTTGTGCTAATGTTTATTTCGAATTCTGGAGTCGATAATCCCTGAAGATCTGAGTTTATTTAGTCATGTCTCCGGTTTTACGTCACAATCCCGCGACTGAAGCTAAAACGCACTCTTAGCACTCGTGTCACATGTAAACATTTCACATTTCTCGGGTCCAAATGGCACCGACCAATGCGAAAATGAAGACGGGTTACGTTCCACGGAAAGACGGAAACTGGAGGAAGCCACAAAATGCCGGCGTCAGAAAGAAGAAATGGATTCCGGAAGACAAAGTTTTTCAAGGAAGCATTCAAGAAGGTGAGCTTTGGCTTCAAGTTTTGCTCGTAAAATGTTGTTTAAATTTTGTGTTGCTTTGTCTTGATGTTGACTCTTTGATACATTCCAAATCCTATGCATGATCATTTCTTCCATAATTTTATTAAATATCATACCCCTCTTAACAAATTGCGTGCAAAAGAAAGAAATCTAATAAATTACAGACGAATGCTCACAAAAATATCTACAATTTTAATAACCGCAACCACTATCTGACATGATTTTATCTCCATATCCCAGGTCAAGGTTTTGCTTTTGATCGGAAAGAGAAAGTTAAGCATAACTACAACAAGATTTTGCGAAAGGAGAGAAACAAACCAAACACGCAGACATCCTCGTCAGCAATGTACTACGATCAGTACCCGGAGCACCTCAAGCATTTGTACATGGCCGAAGCGGAAAAGCTGAAAAACGAGATGAGGACGAACAGAATGAACCGGGTCAAAATGAGAAATGCAAAGAGCCAGGAGAAACCAAACGAGGAAAGTATGGAGGAGAAGGCTGGTTCTGACCCAGAAGGTACAGATGCACCCAAGGCCGAAAGTACAGAAAAGTCAGCATCGGTAGCAGAAAGTACGGACAAGTCAACATCGGTAGCAGAAAATATGGAGAAGTCAGCATCGGTAGCAGAAAGTACGGAAAAGTTGGCATCGGTAGCAGAAAGTACGGAGAAGTCGGCATCCGTAGCAGAAAGCACGGAGAAGTCAACATCGGTAGCAGGAAGTACGGAGAAGTCAGCATTGGTAGCAGAAAGGTAAAAGTTGAATTGTTCACATAATTCATTTTTTCACCTGCCTATGTAACCGGATTTCAATTTTCTCTTCAAGGCTGCCACTAAGCAACCGTATGAAGAAAAAGCTGGAGAAGAAGACTTCCTATCAAAGATCTCTGGAGGTGTGCCAGAGCATCAGAGATGAGCAGAGGAAAAAGAAAGAGGTCATCATCTTAGTCAGCACTGTTTGACTTTCTATTTTTATGCTTCAATTTTGAAGAATCCGTCTTTCTGCTTTGCAGGATTTCCTGAAGCGCAAGCAGCAGCGCGAGGAGGCCATTCAAAAGTACAAAGAAAAAAAGATGGAGACCTATCAGATGCTTTGCAAAAAGACCAAGAAGGGTCAGCCCAACCTCAATCTTCAAATGGACTACTTGCTTCAGAAGATCCAGAAAATCGCAGAAACGACTCCCAAAACATGAAAGTTTTGCTCCAGAAAGTGATTGTTGTGGTACATTGTTACCACTAGGTGGCAGTGTGAGATAAAGTGGCAACGTTCATGTATTATTTTATGCCATCTGTAATAAATGTGAAAATACTCCCTTTATAGCCCTTGAATGAAAATCAGTTCGATTTGAGGTTGTCGTCATGGCAACAAGAGATTACGCACCCTCAGGGCTGCTCCCTCATGACATCACATGGTCGCGGAATGACTGAGTAACTTTCAGCGGCAAGACTTCTTACTGCGTTTTTGTTGCTGCCGTTCTGCTGCCTTATTCATGGTAAGAAAATTATTTATATGGTTCATCCGGATTTGGGAGCGATAGTTTTATCTTCTGTCATGACAAAGGAGGTTGGTGAGTAAGATTTAAATGTGTGCTGCAAAAGCAGATGATTAAAAGTTTTTCCGGCATTATGGGTCTTAAGATAAGCCTCTACACTGCGTGTGGTAACACCACTCTGGGTTTATTAAAAAAAAAAAAAGAGGTTTTTGATAGCCTATACTCAAAACTTAGTTTTGAAAAGTGTTGTTTTGACCTTTAAAATCTACAGCATGGGCTAAAGCATTGGGACAGAGCTGGGACAGTACACATGCGAAGTAAACTTTTTCTTCGTCGTCAAGACAACCTAAAGGGCCCAGCGAACTTAACGCCACCCCCGGTGTCTTGATCCCACCGTGACCTACATGCCCGCTCCAAGCTTTTTGGTGCTGAAGAGTGAAGATGGAGCACAACGAGGAGAGCAGGAGACCTGGCGCTCGCAAATCAGGCTGGGGTCGCATTGCCATGCTGGATAAGACCAAGGAGTTCTTCCAGACATGCGACGTGGAGGGCCGGGGCTTCATCACACGCACCGACATGAGGGTGAGAGTCGGCCTGGTGGGTAGGGGGGGAGTCGGATGTGTTCGAAAGCGTCTGAGCTTGTGTGATGTCGTGATGTCAGAGGCTCCACAGGGAGCTGCCGCTGTCGGCCGAGGAGTTGGAGGATGTCTTTGACTCTCTGGATACGGAGCACACTGGTTATCTCACGCTTGAGGCCTTTTCTTCGGGATTCAGTACGTTCTGCTATGTTCGTTCAACAAATTAATTTATTTTTATTGTTTTAAATCTGTTTTTATTATTTCTTTTAAGATGGTCAATGTATTTCATTGTAATATAATTTATATATTTTTTGTGGATGAAAATGTAAAATCTTTTATATGTCCTCAAACTAAAGCAAACTATAATATTTGAACTCCATTTAGCTCCAAAAACTGTACGTAAAAAGGCCACGTATTCTAATTTCAAACATAAAAATAATAAGAAACACTCATTTAAATCCTGCTGTGATGCAGATTCAACAGAAACTCTAAACATTCCATTTAACAAGTTCAGACACTTTCCAGTTTAGATGACATAATTTGTGCTAATCTGTTTTTTCTTTTTACATTTTAAACTTCTGCTTTCTTAGTATTTCTCAAATTGCGATAACGGGCTTTCTCTAGCGGTTTGCAGAAGAATCCTTGCCTAAATAACATTTGGATTTGTTTAACGTTTTTGGTGTAGTACAGTTGCATTGAGTTGATAAAAACAGTTTAAAATTAGGTCTATCGGTGGGTTTAACATTTATGTGCAATCCTTTTTTTTCGTAATATTTAGTATGGAGTTGTTTGTTTTCTCCAGTTGAACAGTTGCGAAACACTTTCTCTTGCTATTGGAGCGTTTCCCAACTTTTGACTGGTACACACCACCATCTTTATCTTATTTTCATTTGGAATAAACTCCCACTGGGTTTACTACAGGTCAGTTCCTCCACGGTCGGAGAATCTCGGTGACCGACGAGCCGACCCAGACTCAGGTTCCGGGCTCCCGAGCCAAAGAGGCCTTCTTCCAGAGCCAATGGGAAGCGAAGCTGTCCGGAGGCGAGGACGAGGAAGAGGGTCACTTCTGTATGTTGCTGGACAGCCTTGGAGCCAGTAATGTTTTTGAGGAGTGCGTGGAAACACCGATGAGCTTATTCTCCGACCAAAAATATCTCGACTCACTTTTTATTCCCCTCCAGCCCGGACGAGGTGCGCAGCTTGTGGGCGCAGCTCAGGCGGGACGAACCTCACCTCCTGTCCAACTTTGAGGAGTTTCTGGCAAGGGTCACCCATCAAATCAAAGAGGCCCACCAGGACAAGAAGGACATGGAGAGCGCCCTCCAGAGGTAAAAAAAACATGTATATAATAAGGAAGAATGTTGTTATCATACAAACTGTACTTGGAACAATCTCTTAATCAGACTTTATCCGTGTCAAATGACCACTAATCTCGGCTTTTTAACCCGCGAGAAAACACACCGCACCTCGAGAGACGATTTAGTCCATGTTGTATGAAACACAAACGTATGCTTGTCGTGGACCAACATAATTAGGCTCACGCTCTCGTGGCGCCTCATGGTACGGCTAATTAGCTTTTAGCTTGTAATTGCCGGAGGGGCGCTTGAAGCTGTTCTGGAATGTTCAGGAGGGTGGCGACGCACGACAACGAGATCCGCCACCTGTACGAGGAGATGGAAGCCCAGATCAAGACGGAGAAGGACAGGCTGCTGCTGAAGGTACATTCGGGTTTATAAATAAACACCACATCCCGCTCAACTTTGACCCCCGCAGGACTCGGAGCGCCTCCAGTCGAGAAGCCAGGACCTGGAAGATCAGCTGTCCTACAAGGAGAGGGAGCTGGAACTCCTTTTCCAAAAGCAGAAGAGAGTAATGAGCTCAATATCTTTCACGTGCTTTTTTATTTATTTATTTACCTATTTATTTTTGTGAAATGTTCTTATCCTTTAGTTGGAGCTGGAGTGCCGTGAGCTGAGCAGCGAGAAGCAGGAGAGCCACGTGGAGAACGTCAAGCTGAAGATGACCAATGATGAGCTGGCGCGGGCGCTGGAGAGCACCAGCCAGGAGCTGCTGGTGGCCCAAGACCAGCTGGCCATGCTGCAGGAGCAGGCCGCACACCTGCACCAGGAGAAGGAGATGTGGGTCCTCACACTGCACGTGCCATTTTCCACACAAAAAAATCTAAATAAAAAAAATAAAAAATAAAAATATATTTTTATTTTTAAATATAATTGGTTATTATAATGGCAATCTGGATAAAATAAAAAATATATATTTTTATTTTTAAATATAATTGGTTATTATAATGGAAATCTGGATTTTTGTTTTGTGGATCAGCATAAATTAAGAGGCTTGTGAATTACCAAAATAAATTCTTTGACTTGTGTACTTTATGCGTACTTTTATTCTAACTCATAACACCATTTTAATTCGAAATATTTGTCTTCCCCTCCAGGGAAATGTACAGAGTGACGGAAGGACTGCAAAGAGAGAAGCAAAGCCTCATGAAGCAGCTCGACCTCCTCAGGTCCACCAAAACAACACTTGGAATCATTTTTATCAGAATAATTTTTTACCTTAATCTCTCAGAATTCTTTTTTTCCTTAATCCCTTTTTTTTTTGCTTCTTCCCAGGGAGATGAACAAACATCTCAAGGACGAGCGGGACATCTGCTCTGGTGTGGTGTGTATTTAATTATTATGATCATTATTATAATCAAAGGAATAAAAATGTTTTGAACTCTAGGTTTTCTTTCAAACAGCCAAGAACATCTCTGAGGAAAAAGCAGAAGCAGCGAGCCGGCCTGGCCAACATGTTTGACAACAGCAGCCAGCCTGCCAAAAGGTGACCCGTCCATCTTTACAGTGTCATAAAAGGAAAAACAGAGGATATCTACCTTATTTTTATTTTTGGAGCATAATTAACATTTGAGGACATCCTCTGTTTCTCCTGTTTCCAAAGATCTCCTCTGGTGCCGGATGGCTCCTACCAGTCTCTGGAGGCCTTGCCTATAGAGCACCTTCAAATCGTGTTTGTCGCTTCCTCCTCCTGCAGTGAGGACGACGCCGCCGTCGTGAAGAAGAGCGCCGGATTGGCTAACGGCTACGGCGGCCCCGCCCCTCCCAAATCTCACAACGTGAGAGCCAAGGGCAAGAAGGCCATCGCCAGGTCCTCGAGTTTTAGGAGGACCTCCAGAGAGAGGAGCAAGAGGCCGGAAGCCAAAGCCGATGATGAGGTGCTGGACTCCCCCCCGGGCGGATGGCCCCTCCGCCGGGTCATCTCTATCGAGGAGGACCACCTGCCTCACCTCCTCCAGGGGGGTCCGCAGCTCCTACTGCACCAGCTCAGCGAGGAGGAAGACGGCGAGGAGGCGCGCAGCGATTTGGAATGCAGCTTGGTCAAAGCGGGACGGTTTTTGCAGGCCAAGAAGAAGACCCCCATGTCGCCACGGGGGCAGCCGGTCGGGAAGGAGACCCAGCACGTAGGTGACATCACAACATTTTAACCCACCCGCCACATTTCTACATAGATTTCTTTTCTTTCTTTCATTGGAGGTGGCGGAAGTGCCCGTGTTAGGCCCCAGTCGACTTTTCAAGGTGGTCCTGGTGGGTAACTCCAGCGTAGGCAAGACGTCGCTTCTTCGCTCCTTCTGTGAGGGACATTTCCATCCATCCACAACGGCGACTGTGGGTCAGTGCCTTTTTTTTTTTTTTAAGATGCTAATGCAATTTGCAAGTCACATGAAATAGTAACTTGTGGATTATGTCAGGCAGGATTAGTTTTTCACTTTCATCTGTCCCACTCCTTTTTTTTTCTTCACAAAACCGTGGTGTGTGCGCACCACTTGGCGTTTAAATAAAAAAGTGAAATAGGAGAAAGTTCTCTTTTTAACTTGAAAGTGTAAAATTAGAATGGAATAAAAATTTACATTGTCTCTCAATGAATAATAAAAAAAAAAAAGAAAAAAAAAATATTTTTGCCCTCATTTTCTCAATAATTATTAAAGAAAATAAGAATATTAATGTTATTTCATTTTCTTATTGACTAATGCATCACTCTTGACTTGTCATTAGGGATTGACTTCAGCGTGAAGACGCTCACCTTGAACAATATGCAGATAGCGATGCAGCTTTGGGACACGGCAGGTCAAGAGAGGTGAGCGGCCATAATTCATTTCCCGCCGCATCCTCTTTGAATCTGCCAGCTCAGCGCAAACCGCGGATAAATCAGCTGCGATGGGCTTTAGAAATTGACGGCACTCTTGGCAGCGGTCCCGCGTCCTATTAGCGGAGGGTTACGGAGGTTGACGGCGTTGTTGGCGCAGGTACCGCAGCATCACCAAGCAGTTCTTTCGCAAGGCCGACGGCGTGGTGGTGATGTACGACGTCACGCTGGAGGAGAGCTTCAAGGCCGTGCGACCCTGGCTCACCAACGTCAAGGTCTGGCATCGGGAACTCCCCTCCCCTTTCCTTCACTTTTAATTTTACGCCATGTCAGCACTTTATTTTTTTCAGGATGCTGCAGGAGAAGGCGTTCAAATCCTTGTTCTGGGCAACAAAATGGACATGGACAGAGACAGAGAGGTGTCGTTTAAGGAAGCAGAACATCTGGCCCAGGTATGAAGACCCCGACCTGATTGTAAAATAGCGTCAAACAAACTCAGTGACTACAATGAATCGGAAAAACAAAACATTCATGGCTTGTGGTTTCCGAGCAGGAAAGCAAGGTGATGTTCTACGAGGTCAGCGCCTACACGGGCAAGAACGTGACTGAATCTTTAACCCACCTGGCCAGGTATGGTCACATCACAAATGTTAGCGTAGCATGTAGCATAGCCCTCAATACAGTTGATTCTACATGCTGTCTTCAAATGCTGGGTATTTAAAAAAAAACGTGTTCCATTCTTAATGATACCCATTATCGGTACAACTCCATATCTATTCAAGAGGAGGAGTAAGAATAAACATGCTGAAATGAATTCTCTTAGAATTGGTGTTACTGTGTTCCAATTGAAACAAGTGCCTTTGATTAACGCCAAATATATTCCATTGTCCCACTTAACATGAGTGAATGTAATTGGTTAATTCTAAACGCAGCTGAATCCTAGTTATAGAAGGGTATGCACACATATCTAACTGCATTACTTCAGGTGTGGATTTTTATTGTTTCCCCTTCTTTTCCATCGAGGTCTTATTAATTATGTGAATTGATTCATCTTGGTCCCACAACAGAACCTGGCATTTGAATAGTAGACCTTTTATATTCACAGTTTCTTGTTTGAATATGCCCTCAGGGTGTTGATGGAGCAGGAGGACCGGGTGAGAGACACCACTGTCATCCTCAGCGCTCATCCTTTGAAGAAGAAGGCCTGCTGCAAATGAACATGCCTTGGTGGAGGCCTTCTTTTATATTTAACATTCGGCAAGGGTGCTCACAATATGATCTGTATTGTCACTGTTACTCAATATTACTATAAATTAGTTTAGGGAAATCATGCTTGTAGCATCAGCTTTAGATGCACCATTGGTAATGTGATTACATTTCAGAATAAATAAAATATTTACAATTACGTTTAAAATGACATTTGGAAAATTTGACTTCCTCTCAGCTTTTAATTCATAAGCTTTCTTCTACATTACATTATCAGCGGTGCATTTCAGGGCGTTCTCAACTAAGCAAAAGCCTTCTCATGCTAAACAATACAGTTAAAACGGGTCAATTTGACCCGTAACGTATCAGGCGGTCCATTGAGGTCGTTCCATTTTTCAGTGTGTCTGTCATTTTTGGTGTTATTGCTGTTACAGATGACATCACTGAGGTCGGCCAGGATGGCGTCCTGTGAGGTGCGCTCGCTCGTACGGACGAGGGAGGGTGCTCAGGGCAGGGATGGTTGTTTTTGAGCGCTTAACGCATCTTGTAGTCATGGGAGATGGCAGCATCACACAGCTGGCCTTTAAAGTCCAGCTCCAGGGTGAACTCTAGGTCCCGCTGCAGTCAAAGAACAGGGAAGCAATCAGGAGATGGTTTTTTCCACCCCAAAACCTTCTTGTTGCAGTTGTGTCTTAAAAAATTATCATTTTGAGCCCTTGTGTCACTTTGGGGGGGTCAAAATGACCCATTTTTAAGTTTTAACAAAATGTAGAGTGACTTAAGTGTAATCAACTATACATGTACTGTTTTGGTTAAAATTGTAGTTTTTGATCCTGCCACTTTTAGTTTACCGGTCAAATTGACCCAGGGACGTAATACATGTGCCTGAGAAATTAATATGTTACCATACCATGGAAATTTAAATATATATAAATGTAATAAAAAGGAAGAACACAACTGTTTTTTTTCCTGGAGCTTTCAATGAGTCAGTCTGACCCAGTGTGTGATTAGTCACCTTTGCTGC
Source organism: Syngnathus scovelli (assembly GCF_024217435.2). Classification (NCBI taxonomy): domain Eukaryota; kingdom Metazoa; phylum Chordata; class Actinopteri; order Syngnathiformes; family Syngnathidae; genus Syngnathus; species Syngnathus scovelli. Next base: position 5,612,521 of record NC_090868.1, read on the forward strand.
CTGTTTCAGCTGCCCCCTGTCTCACTTCTGCATCAACATATTTGATACTGTTACGGGTCGAATTGACCCATTCAACATTTTTTCTAATTAAGATTAAATTTAAAAATAAGTAGTATTAATATGGAAATAAAAAAAATTGACAAAAGAACGTTAAGTATGGTTTGAACAGGAGGCTTGTAGGATTTGTCTTCCTTACCACGTTCTTCTCGTTGGGTCTGACGGCGATGCTGCCAAATATCTCCTCGCCTTTCTTTACCGTCAGGTAGTCTTCCAAGTAGAAGACGGTCTGCTTCCAGTGCGTGCTCGCCGCGTCCGGCGCTGCAGAAGAGAGAAACGAGAAATTGACAGAGGTGAAAGGAATAACTCCCGACAGGCAGTCAAGATGGCACCGCTCCAGATGCCGTGATAATTCTCAGCCTTGGGACCCACCGGCGGCACAAACTAAACATAGAACCTCTTCTCCTCGGCATTATGCAAGCAAACATTACATAACGTGAGCTTCCCGCACGCAATGTTGCCCAAAAAAAGCCGATGTGGCGAGTCCACAATATTAACTATGTAAATATATACAGAATGGAACATTAGGTACCCCCTGCTAATGAGATGGGCTGGTTTGTGGTGAAACATTTTGCCAAGCTGGTGTTATCTTAGATTTTTTTTTCTGCTGCACTAGCCGGAATATGTTTATTAATTACAATTATAAGCACAGAGCATGTCATGTTTGGAAAAAAGACATTCCACAAACAAGACTGATCATGTTATGCTAAAACAATAGATATGTAATTGAATAAATAGACATCGATGTAGATATATAGATTAAGGCTGCGATTAACGATTATTTTAATCGATTAGTCTGTCAATAATTTTTAATTCGGATTCCATCCCTTGAGCCAAAATTCGGACATAATTCCAAATTGACAAATGCGCAAACAAACTTCTCCCAGTTCCTCGTTTACACTGTAACATGTCTAAAAATAAGTTAAAATGTACGTACATCTGACCATTAATTTATCTTCCAGCATTTTGTCATGACTGGATGGTGCAGGTGTACCTAATTAAGTGTCCGGCGGGCCTCACCGGTGGAGAATCCAGTCTTCTTGTGACACTTGCTAAACTCAATGCTGAAGTAGGTGACCAGCGCGTGCACGTAGTCATTCCGCTGCACCTGGAGGCAGAACGCCGACGTGAAGGTCAGGTCATCCGGCTTCACCGTGTAGAGGTCCACTTCCTGTAAGCGTGTGTGTCATTGTATGTGTGTGTAGGTGGCGCAAAAAAAGAGCAACAAAAATAAGCTTTTCTCTCATTTCTTTGCAGCATGTGAAGTTCACACTCCCACATACACACTCTCTCTCACACACGTATATGTTTATCTTACATGATTATTATTCACTGTGTGTCTGTGTGTGTGTGTGAGCCAACAGGTTGAATCACCGCTAACGAGCGACCGCTCACACCACACATGCTGTGTGTGTAGGCGTGTTGCCATGCGGTAGCTAACGCTGATGTGCTGCGCGAATCACGTCATGCGGAGACTACTTTGCCCATCCTTACAAATATGTCCTCTCGCGGGGCATTTTATTAGTTACACTTACACGCAACTCTCGCTGTTTGTTGCCGTGGACTAGGCTAATTGTCTAGCTGACCTTTAGTAGACAGGGGCTGGTGACCACCTGCTTGGGGTCCACCACATCCATCAGAGGCTCCTTGATGGCCACGTTGCGAATGCAGCTCATGTCGAAGCCATATACGTTTTCCCACCCTACACACATACATAATAGTAAGTTACTATTGTGTGTTAAAAAGTGATGCAAAAGGACTCACAATGGATCTTGAAGTCCTTGTACTGCCTGTCTTCGATGGCCACCACGTAGAGAGATGCCCGGTCCGGGAACATTAGGCCTCCTGGTTTCTACGAGCAGGAAAAGGCTTCAGCGCACTCCAAAGTTCAGAGGTCACCGCCAAGCCCTCAGCGTACCGTACCAGCCACTTGTCCCTGGCGAAGATGACGGTATTGAGCATGGACTCGTAGAAGAGGCAGTAGCCCATCCACTCGGAGATGATGATGTCCACTTTGTCCACTGGAAGCTCCACCTCCTCCACCTTGCCCTGGAGGATGGTGATGACTGCAAGCGGAAACACACTCGTGACAAAACAAATTGATGAATAACTAGTTTTGAAAGTAGAGGCTGGTAAAAACTTTAAATAGTTTAAAAAGATGAATAGTAAAAAAAAAATGACGAGCATTGTTTTAAAGTAAAGACAATTTGAAATTTTAGTATTGTAAAGACATGAAGTTGATAAAAAAAATTGCTTTCACAGGCCACAAAAAATATGTGGCGGGCCGTAACTAGCCCCCGGGCCTCGAGTTTAACAAATGTGTACTAGAGCAATTAAAAAAAAAAAAAATCTAATTTCAAGTGTTAATTTATTTATTATATTTATTTGCATTTTAAATTATTTTTAATTAAAAATTTCAACTTTATTTTTATTACATTTATTTATTACATTTAAATGTATTTAATTTGTACGTTGCTTATTTCCTTCTATTAAAGTAACTTAATTTTATATAATTGAATCCAATTTCTTTTTTTAAGAACGGAAATTGGTCAGGCGTGTTCTTGTGTTTAAATTTAATTTATGCAATCTATTTTTTTAAGGTTAACTTATTTTTGTCATCTTAGTGTGAATTCATCCCTTTAGATGTGAACGGACATTGTAACTGCTAATTTCACTGCTTACCATTGTGCAGGTGATTGGACTTGATGATCTTCTCCGAATATTCCGATATCCCGGAACATTCGATCTGCCGGTGACAAAAATACAATTCTTACATGGTGCCAAGTAAGTGTGCTTCACCCAACAGCTTACTCGTTGCCACCTCACCCCATAGACGTGTTTGGCGCCGGCATTGGCGGCAAACATAGACAGGATTCCTGTGCCGCTCCCGACGTCCAGCACCACCTTGTCCTTGAACACGTGCTTGTTGTGATACATGGCGTTGCGGTAGGTGAGCGTGCGCACTTCGTCCTTCAGCATCTCCTGACAGGAAGCGAAAACGTCTTAAGGAACACGAGCGGGGCCAAAAGTCTCAGTGACGGCGTCTCAAAATAGTATCACCCCACGGGAGCCACTTGATATCTGACTTCCCATTTTCTCCTGCTCTCTTTTGTATGAGAGCAAAGGCCCACTTATCTACTAAATTTGGAATCTCCCGTGTGTAAGGTGTCCTCGAATCTCTCGACTCTCGACATGCAAAGTCATCCCTTGAATAGCTTCTTTAGAGGTTGAAAAGAGCTTCTTGCTGATGGAAACGATGCCTCTTTTGCCAAAATTATTTTAGCATCTTCATTGACAGAGAGCCTTGGCTGGTATATCACCAAGAGTTATTTTTAACTGCTCCTAACCGTCTCTTTAATCGCAATACCATTTCTTTACCTCATGGATGCCAAAGTGGGCGTAGGAGTCAAAGTAGTAATCTCGTGACGTCATCTCCTCGGGGCTGATGAATTTGGTCCCCCTGCCTCGAGTGGGACAGCCGGCCTGTTGGGAGGCCACGCGAGGCACATGTTGGTGCTGATGATGGGCGGCAGGCACTGGTTTGGCTGTGCAGGGCGGCTGGGCCGACTGGGAGAAGTGGGAGGTGACGGCCTGGTGCCGCTGGAGATAGATTATGAAATTATTGAATGCAAATATGTCTACATATTTAGAAAATAATTTAAAAAATAATATAACAATACAGAAATAAAAAAATACTGTGCATATCAATAATATAAATATAATAAAGTTTGTAGGCACTTTTGCTTGGAGGTGTTCCTAATATCTTGTCTACTCCCATTCAAATACATAGGAGGAGCAAAATATTAGGAACCCCTCTTCTCTCGTACTGACTTGCCCAATATCCCCAATAGTAAGTGAGTAGAGAGACTTTAAATGTTCCAATCACCATCGCATTAATTTGTTGCCTATAAAAACAAACGGTGTGTTTTCAGCACCAAGGACAGCGAAGTCGCGGCTTTCTCCCACGAGGACGCGACGTTTTCAAGTCTTTTATTAACATTGAAAGCGTTGCAGTGAGTCTCATTTACACAAGCATTATGGTATCGTGGTCGCGCGTGGATCTCGTGCAGGACCCCCCAACCCCCACTTCAACCATCCGCTTACCTCGCAGCCGTCCGCCTCCGCCATCTTCCGCCGTAACAGCAAACAACGCGACGAGTGACCGAGTCCCATGAGAGCCGGCGAGACTTGCGCACGAGATTTGATTATTCCGAGCGGTCACTCGGTTGGGTTGGCGTGCAAATGTCACGCACTTCCCAATAATAAGACTCTACAAAATAAAAAATAAAATAAACAAAAGTTGCTCGAAAGGTGCATTTTAATCCATGCTGTCACTCAGTGCGCGTGCACGCCTGCAGGACGTGGCGGGGTTGAGCTCTTTTGCACGCGTGCATTTTTAAGTACACGCGTGCAATCGCGTGCGTGACGGTGGAGTGGAGGCTCCCACGAAGTTTGCAGATGCATCAACTCACTTTCTCACTCCCTGGCGTTGACTCTCTGCCGCTCGCTCTGTAGCTGAGGGGCGTTCAAATTTGCGGGAAAAATGCAATCTCAACAGCCATCTTTAGGTACACCTGCAACACAAACTTAGATAAATTAAATGTTTTAAAATGTCAAATAAAATAATAAAATCGCACTGAAAGCTATTACTTCTTCTTTTTTTCTATTTAAATGCAAATTACATAACAAATTAATATGATTATTTAAATATTTAAATTACAAGTCAGTGTATTTAAATAAAATGATTTTCAAATGTATTTAATTAAATTAAAATATCCTAAATCCTAGTAAATGTCCTAATTTTCTTTTAATAGTTTGTCTTTTTTCAAGAAATACAATTTACATTTAGACTGAAATAAATAAATAAATACCTAAATAAATAAAAATTACTTAATACGATGCATAAAAATAAAGTAATAATTAATTACATTAGTAGCTAATAACTAATTAAGTGATTACAATGCAACAAAACAAAATATAACCTGATACAATAAATTGCGGTGCAGTCAGAGATCTTAGATGGTAAGAAGTACATTTAATCCATATTAATATGTATACTACTTAATATGTGTACTACATTTGAATGCACATTATGATTAAACACACATATCACTGCTTACATAATAGTATCTGCATGACTATTAATGTTTACATCTGTCATAATAACTGAAATGAGGCAGGTGGTCCTCACGTCTCAAAAAGGGAACTGACAACTTTCAAAATTAATCTGCCCGAGCAATTTTTCATATTTTTCTTCTACTTTGCTAATCATTTATTACTTTCATTCATCCCCATTTTCGCCCACCCAGATGTCTCACAGGCTGTCGTCCAAACAAGCAGACGTCAAAACTTGGCTGCCGTATTGTGAATGTTAATGAGATTTCCTCTGTACTTCTAATTTTTCATACCAGTAGGCCTGAAGGCATGACAGCAGAATGAGCAAACAAATGCGCTGGCATCTCTTTCCCCCTTACTAAGTATGCAAATATGAGCAGATAGCAGTGTGGAAAACCACTGCTTTGCAGTGCTCAAACTTGAAGCCCTTTCTTCTCTTTTATCTGTCTTGCATTGCCGCATTCTTGCTGGTGAAATGCTAAAGGCTGTTACTGTGGTTTCCTTGTAACCGAGGCTGTGATGTTGAGAGGAATTCAGTCTGTCAAGCAGCTTTGTTTCTTTCTCTCACCCCATGTTGACCCTTCCCACAAGTTCATAATATGAGGCTTTCAATCGCTGTCGGATATTGGAACGACTCCCAATGAAGATGAGTATTTTTAACATATAACGTCGTATGTATTAAAAATAGTACTTTATTCAAATAATGAAACCGTATTTTACATACTTTGTGATCTAATGTAGCTGAGATGGGATGGAAAACATGGTAATGGCGTTGAATCGGGATAAAAAACGAGGTGCTTCAAAGGCAACGCAAGCTTCTGTCGGACAGCCTGAGAGCAGACTCTACTTGATTACTGCGGTAGTTCCATCTGTTCACATTTGATTTTAAAATCGACCTAAAAGGGACATTTTCTCTTCTTTACATCTGTCCGGTGAGTATGTTGTCTTCTACGCCACAAAACATCGTTTTGTCGAGCGAGCGGGCAGGTTTTTTTCCGTTCAACTTTTTTATGCTGCGCATCAGTGACGCAAGTGATGTTCATGTTGTCGTTTGGGAGCAATGCTAACGCGAACTGCGGAGGTGGAGGGAAAAAAAAACATCTGTGCCAACAAATGGGGAATGTTTTTATTCATGTTTTTATTCGATACACATATATAGCGGCGTTTAAAATCCCAGACTTGTTGATATCATGGCCGGAAAACGGTGACCTACGCCTACGTATTTTACGTTAAGATACTAGTTGATGTCAAGCTATCCCACCTTACGCTAATTTTGTATCCTACGTCATTTACGCACACATTAGATAACATTTTACGTCAAAATTCTGTCAACTTTTTACTTTGTAATCAAAAGAATTGACAAAATACTACTTTACCTATTTTATTTTTTTGTAGTTTTCCTGGTTTTTAGTCAATTAAAATCAAAGTGTTGGTTTACATCAATATTAACGTTGACAAATCATTTGGTCGTTTTTTATAGCTTAAGTCACTGCACAAGTTTGGCAATATATTAATAATAACAAAATAGAAATATAATAACTAAATAGTGTTTAGAAAATGTATAACATACCTGGTTGTTTTTCATAGTGATGTTTGCATATATAAGCCAAATATCTTGCTCAGTCGTTATTTCGGTCTGGAAGACAATTTAAATGAATACGATGATGACATATATTTTCCGCATAAGACAGTTATACTATAGTTACGTTTTATATCTGCATGGAGGGACGTTGGGAGAAGCAATTAAAGTGCTTCCCACAAAATAAGACGGGCGTTTATTTCCAGAGTTGGAAGCTGTGCACCAGTTGGGGAGTCATTCAGAGTTTATGCCCTGCTCATTGCTCGGAATAATTCATTGAATGTGTGTGGTTTGAGGATAATATTGTGGAGGCTCCATGCCAAGCTTTGACTTATTCAGAAATGCAGAAAATAAAGTTCTGTTTATATTTCACAGATCGGCTTGTGTCATTTCAGCAGGACTAAACTCGAAAAAAGATGTCTGCTTACAAAGATGGCGAGGAAGACTGGCTGACTGTGTGTCTCAAATACCTGCTGTTTGTTTTCAACTCGCTTTTTTGGGTAAGCCTGAAGCGATACATTCGTCCACAAAAAAAATCCACCGCTAATGATAGGTCATATTTAAAAAGCTTTAGTGCTCCCATCAAAGTGCTGGGAGAGCCATTTAGGAGTTTATGGACTTGGCATGTAATGACTCATAAATTGCTTTAAGAGCTTCACAGGTTTTTGGCACTCTCGGGGTGACATTTTTCAAAAGTTTGATACACATAAAGCTTTTTCGCTCCAAAAACTTCAGGAAACTAGGAATTTCCTCAGGAGGAATTTGGAAACCTCCCTTTTATTGTTCAGCAGGAAGTGCACATTATGTGTGTGCCGTTTGTACTTTCAGGTGGGAGGTGCCGCCGTTCTGGGTGTGGGCGTGTGGACGCTGGTGGAGAAGAGCGAGTTTGTCAGCCTGCTGGCGTCCGGCACCTTTGCTGTCTCCGCCTACATTCTCATCCTGGCCGGCAGCCTGGTGGTGGTGACGGGCTTCCTGGGCTGCTGCGCTGTCATCCGTGAGCAGAGGAGCTGCCTCTCCACGGTCAGTATGGAAAGTTATTTAAAGCATTTTTCATAAGTGAAAGTAACATAAAGACGGGAATGGTAATTGTAGGGATATTCGATACTACTTTTTTCCAGACCGATACAAGTATGAGTATTCAGTTCCGGTACCGATACCAAGCACTACCACTTTTGATACATCAAAATTTCCCCCCAAAAAATTACAGACAATATCTTAAGCTACCAAGATAGCAATTGTGACATTAATTGTAATTTTGTATTCTAATTTCTAATTTTTAGTTCCTGATCGAAAAGCGGCTGATAATGGTATCGGCCAACGTCACGAGTACCGATACCGTAAAACAAGGCTCTAACTGGCACTGATACTGATACTTATATTGGTGCGCTCTCATCCGAGTAGTATATCAATTATTAATTTGCTGGGTAGTAAACTTTATTTTAATGCAATACCACTATGAGGCAGCCACAAGTTAATCACCCAAAAAGGAACTAGTTTGCCGCGGAATGATGGGTGTCGTAAATTGCAGGAAAGCAGATGTATTTTTATTTTCAGGAATGGAATATTCTTTGGTCAGCTTGCGTTTTTAAATGGCCGCAAGCGTTATACATATACACTATATTAAAGCCTTCTGTCACTAAGTTACTTTTATTTGGACAGATTAGATTTATGTAGGTTAAGAAATAGACTCATTAAAAAAGAAAGATGATAATAAATCACTGACTTTGCACTTTTTTACTACAGCTAATTAAGCGCCGATTCACAAACAGGTGACTCAGCAGCACAATTGTAACTTTCCTTAAAAGTGAAAGTCCGGGGCAAAGCGTGAATCTCCTGTTTATTAGGTGTCCACTGCAGTGCCTGAGCCACTCAAGTCATTCCGTGACATTAAATCCTGTTTTCTCGTCTCTCTCGGTGCGTTAAAAACCATCATATGAGCGACCGAGGCTGTCATGTCTGCGACGGGAGGCGCTTGCTCCTAACGAGGAAAAAAGTGACAAATGGCTGTGACAAGGCCGTTGCTGGCATCATTATTTTACACTGGCAGGCAGGAGGGGAACCTTGGGTACCGCTGGACTATTTATAGGCTTGTATTTATCTAGTGCAGATGCGATAAAGAATCGCTTGCATTAGTGTCTTTCGGGTTTTTACAGACTTGCGCTGCGTTCGATCACTATTTATTTTTACGTGTGCGGTATGTGCAGAAAAGATGGTGTCAAAGTGTGCACGTGTGGGCGGGAAGCACAAAAGGGGACGAGTGTGCGTTACCAGTAGATACACAGCAGGCAGACATTTTTCTTTCCATGAATCCAAACTTCCCCCGCAGTCATTTATTTGATTCCATATTTTAGCATGGTCGTATGATACGCGGGATGCCGCCCCCGCTCTTATTTGAACGAGTCTGAAAAGGAGTGGGCGGTTTGTTCACTTTGCAGCTTGCATAACGTCGCCCGGGATTTTCGAGTCTTTACTCAATGCAATTAGAGTCATTAGCGCTGAGCGACTCCCAGCTCGGATCATTAGTTTTGAAATCATGCTTTGTTTGCGCCGGGGTGATGATTTGTATTGTTCATGCTAATCACTACGCATAACGGGGATTCTCGGGAGGAAATCACATTCCGCCCCGCCTGTCAAAACGTCTTCCCTGATGTCTCGTACGGGCGCAGCGTCACGGCCGAGAGACAGATGCCACTCGTCTGACAACCGCTGCAAGTTTTTAATGGACGAACTTTTGTTGAGTGACTTCCCTTCCGGGAATTCAACATTTGTATTTGTCACTCTCTCACAGTATTTCTCCTGTCTGCTGTTGATCTTCCTCATTGAACTGGTGGCTGGAGTTCTGGCTTACGTTTATTACCAGAGGGTAACTTGCCAGTCATAAAAAAAAAAAAAAAAAAAAAGCTTGGCTTGGTAAAGGACAAATTTGAGACATTCTGTTGTTTGTTTCCAGTTGAGTGAGGAGCTGAAGCAGCATCTCAAGCAGACCATGACGGACAACTACGCTCAACCGGGGAAGGAGGCCATTACATTAGCGGTGGACAAACTACAACAGGAAGTAGGTTTTGTTCCAAACGGGGACATCCAAACTTACCACATGCAGGAAAAAAAGGAAGATTGCGAGGGCCACATTGACGTTCTTTATTTTTAATTCAATGACACTAACATGCTAATACAATAATCAATAGTGAGGGGAAAATGAAGCTTCAAATTTGCTTCATGAACCACTTACTCCTCTAGATGGCACTGTTGGATTAAAGGAAGGGGTTTAAGAAATGGCAATGTTGGGGCAGTGGCATCTCGAGCTCAATGAACACAACGGGTTCATGAAGCATCGAGAAGCTTCATTTTCTCATCGTTATATATTACAGACAATATTATAATACTCACAGGCATATATTTTTTCTTCTTTACTGCGGCATTGAAGATGCCACTAAAAACACATTATAAACTTGTTTTTTTTGGAGGGCGGGATTAATGGCATTTTCATTTATTTCAATAGGAAAATATGAGCAATGACTCCATTATTTTGTCCCCTCAGTTCAAGTGCTGTGGCAGCGACAGCTACCAAGACTGGACTGACAGCGTGTACATCTTATCCGCGAGCGCCAACCACCGATTGGTGCCCGACAGCTGCTGCAAGTCGCTCACCCCGGCATGCGGCATCCGTGACCACCCATCCAACATCTACAAGGTGGAGGTGAGCAAGACCCCCCCCCAAAATCCTCTCTTGACATCATCGGAGAGGTTCACTCTTAATGGTTGGCCGGCGTCCGCAGGGAGGATGCATCACCATGCTGGAGCAGTTCCTGGCCGACCACCTGCTGGTCATTGGGGCTGTGGGCATTGGTGTGGCCTGTCTTCAGGTATGTGAGGGGGGAAAATATTTGAGATAGTTAGTCTCCCTTTTTCACTGTGATTTTTATTAGAATGCTAAGTTTAGCAATGAATTTGCTAGCCCAATCAGCTAAGCTCAAACAATGAAGTGAGTCTATCGCATCTTATTCCTGAGAAAATGATGTCATGCTGAATGTATTTCTTCAATAATCTGCCCACATCTGTCCTAATATTGATTCCCATGCTTACATTTAACATATAAATCCAGGTTTCAACCCCCTGGTTGTAGTTTTTCTAATACTTAGTTTTGTGTGAGGCACTAACCAGTCCGTGTGTATGTGTTTGTGTGTAGCTGGCCGGGGCAATCTTGACCGCCTGCTTTATCTATCTTCTCTATAAAGAAGAGGAGGAGGATTTGGCTACGTTGTGATTGTCGTTAGCGCCGCGCTTTTAGCTCCCGTGTTCTTTTGCAGGTGTGAGCACAGTGTGGAAAAATTTGCATGCATGCATGCGTGCGTGTGTGGGTGTGTGTGCGTCATGCGCTACATTTGTTTTTGCACAGTGGCTGTCCATCACAACCGAGAAAAGTAGTACTTGTAGTAATAGTAGTAGGACTACTAGTTGTAGTACTCGTAGTATTAATAGTCATAGTACTTGGATTAGTAGTACTTGTCATAGTACTTAGTCTTGGTACTACTTGAAGTAGTAGTCGGCAGAGTAGAAGTAGTAGTACTTGTAGTAGGATTACTACTTGAAGTAGTAGTCGTAGTAGTAGTACTTGTAGGAGTGGTACTAGTATTACTAAAATTAGGACTAATACTTGTCCTAGTAATAGTAGTACTCGATGTAATTACTTGTAGGAGCCGTTTTTGTTGTTGTAGTACTTGTAGTATTTATACTAGTAATAGTAGTAGTAGTACTTGTAGTACCTTGGACTTTACTGTAGTAGTAGTAGTAGTAGTAGGAGTAGTACTTGTAAGAATAATACTTGTATTAGCTATTTGCAGTACTTGTAGTAGTTGTAGTACTTGTAGTAGTAGCACTTGTCGTCGTAGTAGTATTACTTGTAATAGTAGTAGTACGTGTAGTGGTAGTAGTACTTGTAGTAGTAATCTTTGGACTTGCGGTAGAAGTATTTGTAGTAGTCATAGTACTACTTGCCCGTTTGAAGTGTGCTGCTAAGTAAAACAGCAGCACCGTCTCCATATTCAGATGAAGGACTATGCTCTCCATGCGTAGACGTCGTCGCTATCTTCCGTGCTTTGCCACGTGCTTTGGAGACTTTTCCAGTCTGTTTGTCAAGCATGCCATTCGCTTCAGTGGACAACACTTCCTGCTCTGCTTCTTCTGTGCTTTTGTACAAATAATTCTTTGATGGATTTGCTCATCTCGCTTCAAACCCATCCGCATCCCCTGTCGCTTCAGCGGCCGCTCGAGCGCCAACATTGATGCGGTATAACCAGCTCCACGCGTTCCTGTTTTCAGATCTGTGGGATGGTGCTCACCTGCTGCTTGTACAGGAGGATCAAGATGGAGCCTTACTGACATGCTCCGTGTCCTCTTTGTGCCACATTCTGGCTCCTCGTCTTTTTGTTTTGTTTTCTTGTCCTCTCCTCTTTGCCCTTTTCCGTGTGCTGAACAACGGCGGCCTCGTGGAGCATGTCTTGCCTTTAAGCTTTATTATGAGAGCACTTATATTGACGCAATGTTGTCTGCCAGCGTTTGTGCTCGTGAATTATGAATGTGTCTGAAACCCCAAAAATGGAACAGACACTGTGTATGTTGTTTAATGTTGTGCCTGATAACATAACCAAAGGGTTTGCTTTGAGTGTTATCGATGCAGAGTATACAGAAAGAAACCAGAGCAGCCTTAATAATACCTTGAAATATTTTATCTTCACCTGCCACAATGTTAGGTACACTTTTGTATTAAAAACTTTTTTTATTTTATTTTAAGAGCAACTACTTCAAATATTTTTAATGAACCATAACTGGTGCTCCAAATATTCCCTGTTCCATCCCACAAATATTAAAAACAATGACACAATTTCAGTTTTCAGTTATTTGAGCCACAAGGGGGAGACAAAGCTCACATTTAGAAAACCACTACTGCTCTTCTCCGCCTGCCCTTTAACTTTGTGTCGCCTATTGCATTGTCAACATTGTCAAGTCTGAGCATTCCCTCGGTTTTATTGTCATGTAATTATATTCCCAGTTAAAGGCTCCTCTATAATTTCTCCAAACTTTGCCACGGTGCCTCGTTCAAACCACATTTAGTTCCCCCAAAAAGCACTGATGTGGTTCTTGGGGTCGTGGCTAAATGAAATGCTGTACTTTATGTATTACCTCTCAGCCTATTGTTAGTGTGTCATTGTTACCATGTGTCTCGTCTGTTATTCTTTCGATCCCTTGTAGCGCCGGAGTTTCTACGTCGCAGCCTTGTGTCCAATAACCCGGCGACTTAAGCGGTAGACGCGTGTGGGAAACACTTTTGGGACGTGCACATCTGCATGTGGGGGTGGGGGGGTGGGGTGGGTCCAAGGTTTGTTTGGCCATAGTTGATTAGCCGTGCATGAAGCCGCACAACGTGATGTAAACACTTCACGGGGATTTTGAAGTGAGTAAGCCGTTAGACTGTCTGTTATTTGTCATGTGTCAGCAAGACAGAAAGAAACAAAGTTAATGTTCTAAAGGCCCCCCCCTTTACCCGTGGTTTGTCCACAGACACCTGAAATTCATATCATTTTATCGTCCATACTACAGGAAACTGACCTCAACCATCAAGTGTGAAACTAGATAATCAATTCAAATTTTCAAAAATATTCCAAGGAATCCGATCTAAATTATAATGAAAAGTGTCACTGATTTAAATATCTTTTTGCAAAAGTTATACATAGATTTACCCTAAATTAATTAAGCATTTGTAAATGATTTCAAGCCTACTTTAAAGGTAAATAAAGCTAAACTGTACTTAACAGTTGTGTGGTACTGGATTAAAATAAAATAAAATTGAAAAAAAAGTTCGGACTTTTAATACGGTAATTCTTTCACATACCACCAGAGAGACCCTTCATAACACTAGCCATGCTTTGATTATCACTACGCTACATTGATTGGCAATTTGACGGCTTCGTGAAAAAAAAAAAAAAAAAAGAATGCTTCTACTTTTTACGATGTCTAAGAAGTGATATTTGATAGTCGTAATATAATTCTTAATTTTTGCCGGGTTTTAATGAAATCATGCCCCAGTCATTAAAACAACCTGAGAACTGGTTAAATTGTGAATAAAATTGCATAACTGACACATTTCGGCCTCTGATTGAAATTCTACCTGCATATGCCACCACGGTATCCTAAGAAGCCTCTCCTTCCAAAAGTGCTCATTACGGGCAGAAAAAGTCAGAATTCCTTTAGTGTCGTAACGAAAGAGCGCCTCATTAGTGGAGCAGTGGAGTGAGGGTCGCCTGAGAGCCACTCCACAGAGTCGCAATATGACGTTCATCTCTGCTTCTCATCGAGTCCACTTTCATGAGACCAGATTTTGTCCGATGGTATTTCCACATAAGTAATGGATGTTGCGTTGGCCTTTCATGTGGGGGCCGAGACGCGGAATGTCACGGCAAGACCGCCGAGCTTTGAGCGTCGCTACTTGTGTAATTTACGCGGATATGGCAGGGATAACCCCCCCACGCCTGTTTTGTGTTTGGAAGACTGACAATTTTTACATACTGGATTCATTTGTTAAAACGGCTAAAAAAATACTCTGTGTCACGAAGTGGAATCAGTAGAAAAGCAGGGACAGCTTGGCATGAAGAGAAGTAGTTACGCTCCTAAAGCTGTCAAAATGAATAAATTAATCGAAAAGTGATAGATTATCAAATTAATCTACAACTCGTTCAATAATCGAATAATCGTTTAGATTTTTTACCTAATTATTGGTCTCTCAAGAGTAATTATTATTTGGTGAGCACAAAATCCCTCTCATATTATATTCTTGAAAGGCTATTTTGTTATGATGCAAAATAAATTATTTATTCGATTAATTGATTGTAACATAAAAAGTTCTAAATTTCAATACTAACTACAACCCTTATCTGCTCCCCACCTGAGATTGATAGCAACGGAAAATGATCTTGACAGGAAGGGTTTGGTCAAAAAAGGCAAGTAAACACTTGACTTTGAGTGTTTTTGCCTGGAGGCTAAGAAATAGCAAGCTGGATGGAACACACCAAAAAGACCCTGGGCATTTTCTGTAGGTTGTGTTACATTTGGGTTAATTATTTTGACCTGGCAGATTGGGATCAAGATTGGATTTTAGTGGGCTGAAGCTGGTTGTGAATTTGGACGTAGTTGTATCCTGAAGTTGAAACAGAAATAAATTTCAAAGGTGGCTGGATAGACCCAGCACCGTGTTTGAAGCCGTAAAGCGAGCGGATTTCCAAGTGACCTTATTTACAAAATACTGATTGACATTAGATTTTTTTTTTTCTTCCTGAAACATGACTTTCTTCAGTGTCAACATCTGTCCTTGTTCAAGATTCCAACATTCCTTCCCTCAAGTGAAAGCTTTGGAACGTCCCGATGGCGGTCGTCCTCATGTGGCGGCTTTCACATATAGAAAGGAAATCTTTTGAATTGACACTTTTACAGCATCGTCAGGGTGTTATCAAAGCATATCTGAGAATTTATGAAGCTTTAATGGAGCTTTGTTTTAAATATAAACATAGTATTATGTATCGCGGGGGTTGTGTGTGCATGCACGCAGCGGACCGTTCGGCGCGGATGCGTGGCAGGCCGTAAGGTGCGCAGCTGTGGGGACTTTTTCACGCTCCTTACATCTGGAGCCTCTTTTCCACACTGGCGATCACTCAAAGTGTGTACGGACAATTCGAGATTCATCCAGTAAACATGAGTTTGAATGTCTCAGTTGACTGCTGCGCGCCATATGCGCCTTGTCGTCGACCGGGTCAGATTCCGGGCGATGAAAAGTGCGGATTGTAAAACCCTTTTAGAGTTGCGTTTAAATGTTGTGAAATGTACTCTCATGTGAACCGAAAAGGAAATAACAGGACACTCGCTATATGACTGGAAAGGATCTGGGCCTGTCACTCGATCGTGGAGAATGTCCCCTCGCGTGCTTGGCGTTACTTGTGGCGTCGTATTCGGATGTTTGTAAACGTCAGTGCTTGTTGACGTCTCTTTTATGGCTTGTCACTGAGCACCGTAAGAAAAAAAAAAGTATATTATTATATTATAATTATTTTTAGGAAAGTGCAGGAGTAAATTATGGAATAAAATATTAATGTTGTTTTTGGGGACTTTGGGCCCTTTGTTGTTTAACGTATTTGACAATATATATACAATATACAAAATGTTTTCTCCCATCAGTGCGGACCATTCTGTGGCAGTTGCTTTGACCAATGTGTGAAGAGTTGAGGCAGGACAACTTGCGCCAGTTTGCTATTTCTTGAGCATCTTCCTGGCCCAGAACGTCGGCCATGTTGGCGATAGCTCACTCTAAAATTAAGTGAGTCAAAAAAAAAAAAATCGCGTCAAAAGAGACAGAGCTGCTACGCAGGTCAATTTGTGGCAACTTTCTCAGAATTTTCTCCAAAACAACACAGTCCCAACTGTTTTTAACAAGTAAAAAAAGAGTTTGGTCAAAATTAACCTACTTAAAATTCCCCCTCCAAAAGAAGACAAACTTGTTTTTGTTTTTTTCATACAAAAATGTGGGTCTGTTATGTGTGTGTACAAAACTACCCAATTTTTGTTTGTGGGTTATTCGTTTTTGTGTTTCATAATTTATCCAAAAAGCTGTGCTGGTCCCAACTTTCGGGGTTATTTGTTTAATCCCAAACATTTGGTTAAATCAATAACACATTTGGGGTTGTTTGTGCAAAACCACCCATTTCTTTTTATTTTGTAGGTTATACATTTGGGGGTTAAATGAATGACCCAAAAACTTGTCGCTCCTTTTTTGACCCAATTTAGGTTATTCTTAACCCAAATATTATTAGAGGGCTCCCTCCTCCTCTGAATTGGCTGTGATTTTTTTTTTCCCCTCGCTCCTTCATTTCTACGCTCAAGGTACTTAAAAATGTACCGGAAATGACTGCAATCGGACTCCACCAAAAAGCTCTCGAGCTCCAATTCTGGGTCACTCTGAGTTTGTCTCCGGTGTTCAAATGCCAGCATATTGGTCATATTTGTATCCCCAATTCTGCGGAATTATCCTTTCAAAAATGAATGCCAGACGCGTAATTCTCTACAAGCCACTAGATGGTGTCGATTGTCCAAATGTTTGATGTCTCTTCTCAGTTGGCCTGTAATTGTGTGCGGCGCTCGTCACCATTTTCAAGCAGCTTCCCGCAAATAACGCACGTTTGTTTTAACTGCGCAAAGGTGCTTCCTCGTATTGTGACGCTATTTGGCTCTCCATTGTTGCTTAGCCGATGATGATTGTCGTCTCGTGACTCAACGCCGAAACAGATGCGAGGGGGGGCAAGTTCATTCGATGAAGCACTAAAACAATCACCATGGAGACCGTGGAGGATTCCAGCGTGTGTGTGTGTGTGTCTCGCTCATCCACGCCTCCATTTGGCGAGCGAGATGGTCCACGTTCCGTCTTTGGCCAACTGCTGTTGTGCGATGACAGAGGGAGAAACAGGCGGCGGTGTGAGGCGTAGACGTGCAATTGGATGATTGATGGCGGCCTCGCATCAGAATGAACATTTGTGTGATTCACAAACCGCCGCGCAAATTTTATCAGTCTCACTATGCAAACCCTTATACTAATTCCTCCGGTGCAAAACCTTTTAATTCAAAGCACATGGCCCGTCTGCGTCACCACTAATTGTGCCTCCCTCGATAGTCCAGAGCTATTTTTTTCCCCTGCTGGTTACCTGCTGCCAGGAAGCAGAGAGAGAAGAAAGACCAGGGAGATAAGAATGAGAACATATGTGAGATTTTACAAGCAACCAGAGGAAGAGAAGGAGGAAATGAGGCACGAATGGCTTTTAGATGAGGAGACCACTTGCGTTATTCCCCCTCCAAGAAGTTGAGAGCATCCCAGGTGAGCAGCTCCCCCTTTCAAAAAATACAGTAATTTGAACCTCTCATAATTCCCTGGCTCACATTATTATATTTCAAACAAATATGAGCCGCTTAGCTAGATGCTAACACCATGCGAAACACCATAGACAGGCTAGCAAATAGCATTGATTGTCGCGGTGTTATAACGCTTCAAGCAAAGGATACAATACTCATAAGGATACATATATTCTTTATCCTCTGCAAAAAAAAATAATGCAGGGTAACAGTAGTGCAACTCTTCTTCATTTGTGGCTTCATGAAAATAAATAGAACAAAAATACATGGTTTAAAAAAGTGTTTTCTTTCAAAATTAATTACATGTAATTTCCAGGACAATGATCTGACTCCCAACTTGTCACTCATCCGTCTTGTGGAAACTTGCGCCACCTTCCCCCCCTTTTGTCATCTGTCAATCATCCCCTGCGAACGGTCGCCGCCCCGCTGGGTGTCCCGCCAGGCACCGTCAAATGCCCGCCCGCAGCTGTTCACGGCCGTTTTAGACGGAAGGACTGAGTCATAGCGGGAGTTCAGGGTCGGGGTCATGAAATTGATCGGCTTCTCAAAAGTCCCACTGAACTTTGTCACACTGTCACAATAACCTCAAACTCCATTGTGGCCTTAGCGGAACCCGAGCCTGCGTTTTCATCTAATTTACCTCCTATTGTGTGTTTCCTCCCATTGTTCTTCGCAAAGTCATTCATCGATTTATCTCGGGGCACATTTTCTGCTTTCTTGCGTATTCTTTGTCTTCCTCCTCTCTCGCTTCTTACTATTTGCTCTATCAGCATCGCGTTAATTAATTTCTGCACTGTCACCTACTCATAGTTAGACACCAACACAATGTTGGAAAAAAAGGAGGTGGAAACTTTTCAAGCACACATGTCGATGGAGACTCCAAAAAGAAAACAAAGCCGATCGATAAACTTGATCCCAAGACGTGGTTGCTTATTCAAACGAAGCCATTGAGACCTCACAAAAAGTCAGCACGTTCCAACTAAAGCGGTGACGTGTCTGTATGTGTGTGTGTATGTTCACATAAAAATCGCCGCAGAGGACTATAAATCCAAGAAAAATATTTCAATGCGTCGCTCGGGTCTTTTCTCTCTCTCGCTGTCCGTTTTGTCGTTATTCTGGCTTTTTCCTTTTTGTTCGCGCTGACAGGGCTCTTCCTCTCGTTAATAGCGATGGCAGGCTGAGCCACACTCCATAATGCCGCTGATATTTTTCCCACTGGAGACCCCCGTCGTCATTGACCCTTTCCTCACAAAAAGAAATGTACAGCCATCCCTCCCCACTTTTTTTTTTCCCCTTTCTGGCCATCCGTACTTGTGTTTCCTCTGCCAAGCTTCTCCTCGTTCTCTCCCCGGGAGCGCTTCGACAAGACGCGTTTGTTTTGGAGAGCCGAAGCTTTACGGATTCATGCCCAGACGCTCCGGGGTGACTTTTATGAGGCGCAGACTGAAGTAAAACGTTTTCGCATTTGTGGTTTTTCGACAAGAGTTTGCCAATTATATGAAGGCTACCTCAGAATCATTTTTTTTTTTCATCGATGAGGAGTCAGCCGCCTGTTAAACCAACGTCATTAGCTTGAGTGTTAATGAATGCACATATCGACGCCGCTTTCGAACACAACCGCTCAGTAACTAGCGCTCGAAATGCTGGATATCAATAACGGAGCCAAATGAGAATGGATCTTACGGGACCGCCATTCTCCTTTGCGGCCAGCCTGCCGATCAATTGCGGCAGAGGCGGCACGGCCAAGCCGCTGTACGGTTTCGTTAGCTAATAACCTCAACCTCCACCGCCGCTTTAGCCGAAAAGACCGAAACAGATGAATGAAGTCGTTATACAAAAGAGTTGACGCAGAATTTCTTCAGCAAGCCTCCGCCATATATTTTTCCAGCGACCTTTATTTGACCTGCGTGAGCACTTTTGTGGCAACTGCTAATGCTAATCCAACTGCTTGAGGAAAAGATAACATTGATAGTGCCAATAAAACCTATTTTATTTACTATTTAAGCGAGTTTGAACTGTGAGTTTGGAACCCTTTGGGAGTGGCTACGTAATTAATGTCAATTATTTCTCAACAAACAGATTAGAATGTCATATTTGAAGCTGATTGTTTCTGAGGAGAGACACGCTACTAGCCTAAAAAGCATGTTGCAGGGCGTCAGAAATCTGGTGTCAGTGCGGTTTTGCTGGAGATGTCCGGTATTTATGCTATACTAGTATGGCCTGAGGAGCACAACTTATGCGGTGATCTTATTTGTATTGCGTCTGCAAATCAAGCCCATATCACGTTACTCACCCGAGAGGGAGAGGAGAGCAATAAAATCTTGCCTCAGGTCCATTCTAGCGAAATAATCCTTGCCCAACATTCTGCGTATGATATCATGCTGTGGCAGCATGGAAATATTTGCAAGCCATCCAGCTCTGTTGCTACGCTATTAACCCAACAATAAGAATGAAAGGTGAGATTGATTTTGAGACTTCAAAGTTTCTCCCAGAGTCTGTTTATTCACTTCCGACGGCGAGGCGATCCTCCATCACAGCCGACAGGTGCGACTGTATCGCGGCGGTGCACAGCAGCTAATGTGACCGCCGGGACGCCGGGCCGTGCGCGGTATCAATCAGCCGCGCTCGACACCCATGCTCAAATGGCTTTTCTCACTCACTCAACACAAAGCAGATGTCACGCTCTGATCCGGCAGTGTGCGTGTTTAAATAATGACAAGCGCATGCTAATGATGTTGTTCTGACAGTCGGGGAGCACAAATCTCCCATCATGGCTGCAAATGGCTGCAAGAAACTTTCAGGTTCTCTTCGACCCAAATGAAACTCCTGAGGCTTTAAACTAGCTGCGTCACCACTCAAGTACTTTTGTTGGCTATTATTTGTTTGGATGGACTCTCAGCTACTCCCAAAAAAATGGACTGCTTTGATTTCTTAAGCATTCTTTTCGAATGTGACTTCATTCTTCTTTGCTGAATCGACATGGAACATCGATCCATGCGTGTCCCTCCGGGTCTCGGAGAACAAGAAGCGAGCGCTATGCTTCTGGCAGCGTCATCCATCTTGTTCCCAAAGATGCTGAGACAGAGAGGATACGCACTGACCTGTGTCCGATAGATCCCGTAACAATGATGGCAATAGTCGATAATAGTTTCGGCCAAGATTGTGGCATCTTGATCTTTCTATTCCAGGCTTACAGTTCTTCCTTATCTTTCTAAGCTACCATCTTTCTCTTTCCTCATGTGGGCTGTAATCACCTCGAGAATGGGGTAATTAGTACCACTGTTGACTAATTACCCAGAGCTTGAGTTGTTTAATTATGGCCTTTTTTCATGAGCTGTCTGATGCCAGCGACCGTGGTGTGCCTGCCGCTTGTTAACGGCAAGCCATTTTAATCTCTTGACTCCAGTGGCCACGGGGGCTTTGAATAAATCTGAATGAAAATAGACATCGAGGTTACAAAGTCTGAGATAACGTATGGAGGGTTGTTCAACATGTGGGGTGGTAGTCGAGAACCAGCACAACAGGTTCTTGTTTAAAGAATGACACGGGCCTCCTTTCAGTAGACCGTGACGGCCCATCGGTCCGTGCGCAACCATCATGGACCGCTACAGTAAATGACCTGTAGACGCGAGTATTTGTGGGCTTAAGGGTAATGGGGGTCAACCCCCAAATGAGGTGAAAGGCTGCCTGAAATCCCCACAACTGGAAAGATGACTCTTTCTTCACAGCAGTCTCAGACAAGACCCAAAATAGTTCCGCACCATCCATTGTACATTTCCAACCCTGAATATAAACCATTTTTTGTCCTTTCAACCTGTTGAAAGGCTCATTTTGATTTCAGCATCTTTAGGATTCCAGCGAGATGTTTGCGAGCCTTGTTTGGGCTTCCCATGTAAAGGAAGACACTCGTATGAAGATGTCAAATATTTCTCAACAGACAGTGGGCTTTTTGAATCCATTGAAGTGTGATCCCGCTCAACCATATCTGCAAAATGACATTTTATGACACACTTTTTTGTGGAGGTTCATTGACAGAATATTTTCACCGGCTTCACGGAGCGTAGACGTTCATGTGTGTATCTTGAACCAGATGTGTGTGGTGCCCACATGATCCAGGCTCTCCATCTATCATTGTTTAAGATGTTTGGCACGCTAGACAGATGTTAGAGCAATACGGTGGAAGTCCGTCTGAAGGGTACCGCTGATAGATGGAGCAGCTGCTTGACAAAGTGCAACAATGGAACCAACTACCTCTCGGCTGTGGCATTTAATGGTTCACCCCGATGATAGCTCACTGTGCTTTTATGTGAGGAAAACAAACATCAACACTGTTGTGACCGTCACTCACTCCATCATGGTTTATAAAGTGAGAAAGAGTTGCCAGGAAGATCTATTTTCAGACCACCTCCCAGGAAGTTGCTGTGCGGGATCAGTATCAGACCAATTAAATCACTGTAATGCTAGTTTTGTTCTATTTATTAGTTTTAGAAATTAATCGATTAATTGACAACTAATCGATTATCTAATCGATAAGATCCATTGTTTCGCTTAAAATTGTCAAATTTTTCTAATCAGTTAATCTCTTATTTATGCAGTCCTCAGATTATTCGATTAATCGATGTAATAATCGATAGGATAATCGTTTTTAAAAATATTCACTAGTGACAGTTTTACATCTAAAGAATATACAGCATCTTTGATCAATAGAACAGTTGGCAAGGTTTTCCAAAAATATTGATATAATTCGCAGCGCTGTCGTGAGTGACTAAAGGTTCGTTGCATAACATTTAATTAGCAAACAGTATAAATACAGTCCTCCAGAAATAACCAATGTATTTATAACACATTTTGTTGCCAGCATGTTTTGTCACTTGCATCTGGTCACCTGGCAGATTATCTCAGTTCAAAAAACACACGGCTGTGTCCAGGGAAAAGAAAAACAACAAACACGACGCACTTCAAGCTTCTTTCAAATCATTTCAAAGAATAGAATGAGGAAGTTCACATCAGTGTTCATCTGAGTCTCCAATTAGAGAGTGAAAAACAACCAGTTCAAGCATCGATGGAAAAGCAGCCCTATTTTTGATCCCGGCAGGCAACAGCGTGAAGAAACCTTCACCGTCCTCACAATTGAGCGCGGCCTCGCCTCCTCCACCTGGCTGACCTTGTCATTAGACTCTCCCGTCTTATCACAAGAGCCAGCGATCTCAGCTCTCCCCCCCCCCCCCCCCCCCCCTCCCCTCTCCTCTCGGCACAACAAAACCGCACTCTCCTGGAGCTGAGAAATAATTAAAACGGAGGCTCTGTGATTTAGCAGGGGACCACGAATCGATAAGGCTAGGTTTCTGCAGAAAGAAAAAAAAACAACAACAACCTTTTTATGGATCTGATGCGAGGCTAAGCATCGTAGTTGGCTGCCAAAGTTTTGGTTTTAATTGGCTCCCCTGTGTTGATCATTGGACTTGTTCTCCCGCGGACTGAAGGGGCAGCGGCAACGCTTGCGCCTCGCTGCCTATTAAAGCTGACAGTTAAGCATCCGTCACTTAGCGTCCAATTTTTCATCCTCCCGTCTTGGCGAAAACTCAGAGGAGTCCGCTTTATTCCCTCCTTGTTATTTCTGTTTTGTTGTCATTTTCTTTCGGCTCTGTGGAGGTAAGCGGAATAGCATTAACCTCGTCCTCTCGCACCTGTCAATCAACACAGCGCCTGTCCTTTGTGCGTGGCTTGCTTTTCGCCAGGCGCCTTCGACAGAGATGAAAAAGCCACCTGACCTCTAAGCTCTGTGATCGCTCTACCATTTGCGCCCTTCCCCATGGTCTAGGGTTTGCCCCCACATTTCATGGCTTCACACACTCTCACCGAGATCAAAACCCTGAGAGTCCCGATCCCCTGCTGAGACTCGCTCTGAAAGTGCTAATGACCCTGTTGGTGGAGGAGAAAACAGCTCATCATTTGAATCTGATTGCTTTGCCACCTGTGCGCTTCTCCTACGACCTCCAGGGCCTTGAGGGGTTGCGAAGGCCTGAACTTTTACTGTAGGTCACTGTCCTTGGTGGGGGGTCAAAAGTGCTGGTCTGTTTTTGGGACTAGCAGACGAAGCAAACACCTGCTGACCTGTTCTGTATCAGAAATTAGTAAGCCTACAACATTAGTTTCAATACAATTTACAAGTTTGGGGTCACTTAAAACTGTCCTTATTTTTAAAATAAATCGCTTTTTTTTCTCCAATGAGTATAACGTTAAACTAATCAGGAATACACTGTACATTGTTAACATTGTAAATGACACATTTTTAAAGGCCCATTTCCAGCAAGCATCCCTTCAGTGTTCCAATGGTCCATTTTGTTTGCTAATTATGTTTAGAAGGCTAATGGATGATTAGAAAACCCTTGGAAACTCTTGTGCAATTATGTTAGATTTCATGGAAAATACTGTGACCCCAAACGTTTGAACGGTTGTGTACATCATTTGGAAGATTTGGTTGGTCTGATAAAATGGCTCCAGTAAAATTGATGGAATGGAAATCATACCCCCATGCTAAGACTGAAGCATTAAAATGTTACCAATGGAACACGAGAAAATAATATTATTATCCAGAGAAGCAGGTGGTGTTGCATTCATGGGCTATGTTGGTCCAAAGTGAACCTTTCTCGTCTAATCACGCTGGATATATGAGAACTTGTAATGAAACATACCCGGAATTCTTAGGGCCGTATTTAGTCCCGGGATTAATTATTTTTATGTTTTTGTTTTGGTTCCAAAAGAATCAAGCGAAGAATTTATGGTTATAATGTTTGATTGACTTGCGAAGACAAAACAGTTGTTGGCATCCGGCTTCTTTGTTGACATCTGGCAACGCTTCAAAAACACAAAGCATTCATACGGAATCTGAAAGCAGAGCCATGGCGGCGTATCTGGTGTTTCGCAGCATCGGCGTCTTTCCTTGATGTCAGCAGTTTGGATCGCGACGAGATCATGTGCATAACGATGACGCCTTTCTTGGGTCCGGACCAACTCGGCAGTATAACTGGACTCCTCCATTTTGGGTTCTTGTATTACCAGAAGGCCGCAAAGCAATTTGTAGACAGATAATTTCAATGACCTCCGGCGGTAACTACACGTTAGCTCTGGGTTTGGCGCTAGGACACTAAGAGATTTGTAAGCTCTTCGAATCTTGCACGACTTCATGTGTAAGGCCAATTAGTGGTTAAGGCTGATTAGTTAGTGGACTTACTTCCTTATCTTCTTGACAATAATTACTTTTGCAAAAACAGTCTTAGGCACATGCCGAGCTGCCGTTGACTTTCACTCTGCTATATGTTGTCGTTATGAGCTTCACTTGCACGATTACATACTTCGTTTTTTTTTTTTGTGTGAGATCATAGGTGGTCTTAAAAAGTCCGGCCTTTCTTGTTTTACGGCTCTCATCATAGTGAAAACATTTACAAGCTGCTTGGGATGAACTCTCACTGAGCGTGAAGGTTTCATTTCCACCGCAGATTGCAACGGGAAACATGTCAAGCGCAGCGACCGGAATACTTTCTGGCAGATATCCTGATACCACTCCGAGTCCACAGACCTCTTTGGAGAGGGTTCCTTTCTGCTCTACTACCTGTGTGAAAACCGCATGCTGTATTCCAGAGTCTCCAGTCTGATTAGTTAAGGGTTAGGGCTAAGCCTTCCAGATCCGTGTGGCTTTCAATTTAAAAGCCCCTGACATGCATCCAGATACTCTTGTCGGTGCCGAAATCTGCAATGAAGACGCCGGGGGGGGGATGTGCAGTTGTTGATTTCTCAGCCCTGATGTGTTTAACCACTCACAGTCAGGGATGAGCCACGGGGAATGTAAACACTCTTTTGAATCGCAGTGAAGCGCAAACAGTTTATATTGCTCCCCATGTGTCAAGTTCATGATTCCCAAGTGAATCTTTCCTACACCCTCGGTTACTTATCTTTTATATTTAATAACCAGTGTGCATGCGTGACCTAATATTGTGACGTCCTTATTTGGCTGTTCAATGTCAACACCGTACCTCATCTGTTTTGTTTTACACTTGACGGAACAAAAGGACGTCACCACTCGTACGTTCAAGTCTGCAGTGTGTTTTCACGATGCGGTCGGTCGACTTGAGCGGAACGAACAAGGTTAGCCGCAAGAAGCCATTACAGAGGAGGTCGGTTCCAGACGTGGCTTATAGTTCTTGAATGCGACCCAAAGGAAGTACCCTCCAGTTGGTCGACATCGATGGTCGAGATCCAATGGGCTCGCAGCGACAGCGGCTGAGTGAAGGCTGACTAGTCTGGGTCACCGCCGGGTCAAGTTTATTCAGCGTGACGAGGCGTGTGCCGAGAACCACGTGGTGCCTCCCCGGACTCCAGCCCCAACACTGAGTGACCCTAAGATGGGCTCAGGCCACATCTGGATGCCATTTCACTTAAAATTCTGATAAAGGTTCAGGGAATCTGGGACCAAAAATAGAGGAAGGATTACATTGTATAATAGGATGACTAAATTTTCATCTGGAATGCACTGTGGCATCTGCCCGCCTTATGCTACTGGTTGCACTGTGGCCTGTCAAATCTGTTGAAAAATGTGACATGTTTATATGACTATTTGTAGCCTGGTGGGATTAGGCGAACGAAGCACAATTTTGCTTTGAAGTCTTTCAAATAAGGCGTCACATTTAATTATATCCAAGTATGGCTTTGCACTATCTGCCAGTACTTTCTGCCAGTTTGGGAAGACATCTAGAAAGGGCACCAAATTTCGTAACCCACAAGTCAAAGGACTCGATGGCGTCCCGTCTTGGCTACAATGAAAGCAGTGTGTTTTTGACAGCAATGGCCCGGGGCAACTACCGCTATTAGCGTCACATTCTCTGAATTCAACATGATGTACTGCATGCAGTGCCTCATTATGTTTTGTAGCAGTTGCTCAAATAATAGTATTCAATTTAGTTTATGGAGGGAAATGATCATATTCCCTGGCGAATGGACAGTTTGGTTAAAGTGACTCATATGCTGTGTTGTGTAGGAAAGTTTACTAATCCTATTCTGATGGTTTTTGTCCGGTCACATTCCGACCACTTGATACAATGGCTTAGGGAGTTTGTTCTCACACATTCGGATTTATTTGGCGTTATCCCTTTAACTTTGTGTTCCCATTTGTAACTTCGATGCCAGAATACTCACAGAAACCCCCGTTCTTCAATTGGGGTCCGCCCGCCTAGTTGTTTGAACATAATTGATAGTGAAAGTTGTTCATTTGCATTGATGGTCTGTCTAATCGTAAAGTTGAAGAACTTTAAGGTTAATTTAAGGTGACGGGCTAGGTGAAATAGTCATGAATCTCTTTTGACGCCTTCTGGCAGGACTTTAGTCACACAGTGTTTGATTCAAGACCTGGAGTGGTGTAAACCCACCGGGATTCTCAAGGTATCGCGTTTGCTTTCCTGGACACTCGCGTGACCGGCATAGACAGCGGAAAAATGAAAAGCAGCTGGGCGGTGTCGCGAAGTGTTTACTGATATTTATCTGCGTGTCATGCTGATTGCATGAGTACTGTCGAGATGTGGTGAGCCGATGATGGATCATGCGTCACTGAACATCTGACAGTAAACATTGATGAAACAAACGTTGGAGAGAAGCTGAAGAAGATCGGCCATCACAAGCTTTCTGAAACATGAGCACGACGGAATTGCAAATGAGCAAGAGATGGAATTTTGTTTGTGATACTCAAAGGATTTAGTTCATCCAGCAAAAACCACTCTGTGGTCTACAAAGTCTCCACTCCTTTATTTCTTGTGGGTGCTATTAAATTCAAATGAAGTTTTAAACGCTACAAGCTTCACCAACATGTTTGTAATGTGCTCGTATCACTCTCACAAGCTTGTACCCATCCCTTTCATGGTTCTTCCCAAACCTCACCACAGTAACCGCAAAGATCAACAGGCCTCCTCGGTCTCACCTCATCGGATCATGGGCCGCGAGGTCAGGGCCTCGGGATTAGCACCCCCCCTTTTTGTGTTGTTTCCCCATCTGAGTATTATGGGCCCTGTCAGATGTACAGACGTCAGAAGTCTGGGACCCTCTTCCTGACCTGTCCGTCAGTTCCCGCAGGAATTCCACTAATGAGGCACTATAGGGAACAGATGCAGAAAGGGCAGCCTGCCACACTCACTTAAAGATCACACACAATTATGTCACCTCAACTCTGGTTGGCTGGCTCATGTGTCTTTATGCCACATATACAACACACAATAACAATGCTTTTTAAAAAACAAACAAAAAAAAAAAAATCTAGTGTGCCACTAACCCTCGTCATTAAATCCGCTCTCCCTCAACCACAAGGCGTTGCCCTAATAATTTCCATAACCAAACACATACCCCAACCACCTGATATTAAATTTCAGGAAGGGCGGCACCCTCCAGAACACTCTATCATTCCTTTTTTTTTTTTCCGAGATACAAGCCGGTTTATTATTACAATATGAAAGTAATATCCGATGCGGTGTGTCAGCTTCCAAATGTATTGCCCAGAAAGACGTCTGGAGTCACAGATGGTTGGTGCTTATCCACCCTCACACGTGTCATCTGCACGCCCTTAGGGAAATGGACTCAGTCTGATCCTGCCAGGTTCAAGACCTTTACCTAGATCCCGGCTGTGTTCGTGCTGCGCCTTGAACCTGCTGGTGTGTACCCGCTTGATTAGAACAGGATTAAAGGGTCAGTTCATAAAAACAAAGCAAAGGAGAAGACAAGGGGTCGGAATAAGGGCCAAGAACTCGCTGGCTATTAAGAGTCTTTGGAGATGTAAAATGCAGTTAACTCCATGGAGCCGCATTTCATCTTCTCAGTCGGTCGTATTATTGATACGTATTTATTTTGATGAAGTATGACTGCAGTGATATCAAATTTGCTTTCCCAGTTCGTTGTGGGAGAGCGAGACAGCTAGTTTCAGGCACATCTGCTCCAGATGTGTGTTGTCAGCTTGTTTGATCAGGTAACCACATGCCTTGTCTGTCCGTCTTTCAGTTGGTCTGTTTGTTTCGCCGCTCATAAAAATGCACCCTCCCTTGGTTCGCCATTTGCCTCAACATCACCCCCCAGCGCGGAAATCCACATGAACCACTGCTTGTCTGTTTGTTCAAGAGAGAACGATGATCCGGAAAATGGAAATGAGTACATACCAGCTGTTAGTGGCTATCAGCTCGCGCTTACCTCTGTCTTGTATCGGAGCACAGATCAAATGCGAAACAGAGAGTCAGCAAAAGCTTCATCTGGACGCTGTCTTATGTCCATGCAATCCTGAATGACTTTTTGGCTCAATGTCAGCAGAGGCCCCCCTTTCATGTACTTATTGAGATTCATGACATTCTAGCACATGATAAAAGTGGATTTATGGACTCTGGCAGGTACCTGTAGTAAGAACAGACAGGGGTTGATTTTGGGTTCAAATTGTTTGAGGTATTTCCTTCTTTGGGCACGTAGTATGTCGACACGCATCAATATTGCCTGGACTGGATCATCTGGAATATAAAATCCAAAGTACTTGTTTAGTACTGTCAAATATTTCTAGAATTGAATATTCTATGGATGATTCCATTATTCGATTAATCGAATAATCTGATAAAATTTCATTTTGCACAAGTGTATTAAAGATATTATTAAAGATATTTTCCCCATTTATTGTTGTTTATATGGAATTGTTTATTGATTAAATTAAATTTGGATCATTCTATAATAAAAACATGTCTGAAGGATTACTCAATTCTCGAAATAATTGTCGATTAATCTGATAATCAAATACTTGACAGTTAATCGATTAATTTTGACAGCTCTAGTACTGATATAGTAACAACAGTAACCAGGGGATATTGACTATATCCTAAGCAAATATACAGTAAATCTCGAATAAATTGCCTATCGTTAATAGTTTACATCTAAAATTTCTTCAACCTTGAAAGCAATTGTCACCTTCTCATGCATGTCCGGTCAGCACAATTCGTCTTGGCAAGTCTTAACATTTTTTTTTCAAAAGCCCCTGTAATCATATTGATTTGACCCGCACGTCTCAAGGGTCTGCATCGATCAAGTCATAACACAGAAGACGGGATTATCCAACAAAACGGCCTTAGACTTTAAGGCTTGGAAGTGTGAAGGTTAAATAGCCGTAAATATTACGGAAGGTTGACCTCATTGGCTTGACTCTTAAAATTATAATCTTCATACAGAGCCGTTGTCGGGGTGATCTTCTTGATTGAATTATCGGAGATGCGCCTCAAGGAAATTAGGGGATCAACATGGAGGACTTGGGGTATAGAAGCGAATTGGACTATTGATTTTCATTAATGTGGCTTGCCACTTGTACAAATGAATTCATTATAGTATATTGCTTGGAGCCATTTGTGCTTTCTTCTTCCTCATCAAATCCACATTCCTACCCAATTTTGCGTCTGCCGGATTTGGCAAACTCTGCATCAGGTTGCATGTTTTTCTCCAATGTGAAACCTTGTAATATGAACATGAATGACAGAGAGATGAGTCAAAAAAACTACATCAGACTCCAAACCAGATGATCCACGATGTTGTCGACGATATATATTACCACCTTGACGTGTCTTCATTGTAGTGTTGGATGGATCGTTATCAAAGACGTACTTGTAAAGCAAAGACGTGTCATCTGTACTTTTGTCTGGATTTTCAAGCGCTATCAATTTCAGAGTGGGATCACGGCATGTTCGGCGCTCGGAGGGGCAATGGTCGGTCATTCAGTAGTAAAATATGTATTTTACGATCTAAAGTTTCACCTGGGATTAGATGATCGGAGCATTCATGCACTTTACCTCTAACCCCGCTAACCTTTTCAAAGTGTTCCCTCAGTGGATTCAAAGAAGCATTAATTGGACTCAAGAATGATTAAACACCTCTTCCTGACCTTCGGGCAGCTCTGTTTTACTCTCGCAGCAGAACGTATAAGCCATAATGTCAACCACGGCCCCCCTCCATGCATCTTGTGGTAAAGATAAACTGTCTGCTCACAAACCCGCTGACCTCGCTGCAAATTCAGGTGCCAGTATTGAGGAAGCCTCGGCGGCTGGTATTGAGAGAGAAGTGAGGCAAACGGAAAAACGCTCGGGCTCGGGAATCGATCGTAGGGGCGAGACAGAAGGCCGATGCAATCAAGGCAGCCAAATGAAGCAAACTAAAAAAAGCTGCTGAGCCAGCAGAACGAGTGTCAATTGGAACCCAACGCGTTCCACCAAACACCCGCCCTGCAAAAGCAACAAAGAGTCACGCATCACAGGATTCCTCCCAAAGTTTATCTCTGGCAAGCATATGCGCTTTCCTCTTGGATTCTCTCGGCTTGTGCCCAGCCTGTATTTATTAATAAGAGCCCCTGAGACAGAGATGGATGAGGTCCATTTTGATTTCAATGCCATTTTGTTTGCAGGGCTAAAGGGCTTCAGTAGGTATGGAAGTAATGTCTTCATTAAAGAATAACCCTGAGGTTGAACGCCATTTTGTTTTTGTGAGCACTGGTTTGTTTACATGTTTGACGGACTTCCAAGTGTGCCTTAAACATCTCTACAAGCATTTGTGGGTTCATGTGTATTCAGACTTTTTTTTTTTCCGCATAGCTTTCTCTTTAGGGTGGTCCTCTAAAATAGGGTGAGGTCACTACTTTAATTCACGTCCAATGAAAGCATCTGCGGCGTGGTTATTGTGGACAGTAGTCGCCGCTCTAAAATGAAAGCCGAAACAGGCTTACCAAACTGTACAGGGCAAAAAAAAAAAATGGCTCTCCTGGTTTAAATAATACCGCTCTTGTTTTCTTTGTAAAATCTCTGCTGGCTACCCAAAGCGCTGCCATGCTGTTTTCCTGTCAAATATTCTGTCGGCCAGCTCCATTGTGTACACAACCTCATCTGGGAGCACAGTAGGGAGTTTTTGTGAGCTATGCAGAGATTCCGTGTGACCTTCGCAATTTGCCCGAGTTGCTGTAGGAGCCTTCGTAGGAAGACCCATTGTTGCTTTGACATTTTCTACGGAAAATCTTTCAAGCATGAGCAATGGTGATACCCAGAAACTGTCTCTAATTTTAACTTCGTGCCTCACACTTGGAAAACGTTTCTGCCACTTTGTCCTATGACAACTGGTCTCAGGTCATTAGAACTTTTTAGTAGCGTCATATAAGAACAGAGTTGGATTTAAGTTTGGGGAAAATTTGACATCTCGTCTCAGAGCTGTAGAAATATGCAGTTCGCATGCATCGAAGAAGGGCAAGCTTCATGTGGTGCCAGCTTAAACAAATCCTAACTGCGTGTTTCATTTCCCTTCACGGAGGTTTTTTTTTTTTGATGGGATGCCACTTTGCTACAAGAAGGAAATTAAAGCAACGAGGTAGGATCTGAAGGTTTATCCGATTTCAACTTTGGAATGGTCACTTACAGGCTCAATCAGAAAACACAAAGGCGGATTGTATTATTTAAGATTTGGTTGGTTGCCCCAACCTTTATTCCATCACCAAGGTATTTTTCTGCCCATTCTGAGCCCGATGGCCGTTTGATCAGCACTCTTGATTTGCAGCGCCTCATTCCCAATCATTGATTCTGGCTTTGATTCGTCTGCCTGATGTTGCCCCTCAGATGTTTCTCATCAGGAGTTTACCGCTCACCCAAACCTTTCCATACATGAAGGTGCCCCCCTCCCCCCCCCCTCCCCCGGTTCAGGTTTCAGCCTATTGGCGCTGATGAACCTCGGACAGAAAGTTCCTCTCTCTCTGACCTGGAAAAAAATATTAGCATAAAAAGAAGAGACAACATTATTCAGCTGGCTCAGGACAATTGCTAATGGTCCGCACATTACAATCTCAAGTGTTATTATGCTAAGCAGACTCGTACCGATTTGGTTATTGTGCAAATGGCCGCTCGACAATCAGAGTAGTGCTACACGTGCCAGGATTACAAAGCCTGGCTGGACTCTCTGTTTTAAGAGCTCTTGGCCCCCAGGGTTAGCAAAAGCGTCCTATCCTTTTCATCGGTGCACCTGGAACGATTTTATTTGGCGGTGCTGGAAATGTTCGTGCCGCAAAGTGAAGGGGACATTTCTGGAACGCCGGCGAAATGAGTCTCCTGGCTAAACGTTGTTCTGAGGAAAGCCAGAGCACTTCTATTACGACCCTCAACAGAGACTTTCATATGGTTACATTACATTGTCAGGCCGAGCACGACGAACAATGTAAAGCTGCAGGCCATCCTTGAGATTTGAGCCGCGTCTTTTGTGACGCCGTCGTGTATTCAGGATGTCACGTCTTGACACAGTCACCTTTTCAAGTGTGGTCTGTTTTTTTGAGTCCTAACAGTATTTTTTCGGAGTGGGTTATTATTTTTTTAAAACTGCCCGTTTCCTGTGCAGCGTTATTCGATTAACTGTACAAAAATATATCTTGGAAGCGTTTGCGTGCACACGTTGGGCACTCACAACGTGAAGACATCTGGTTTCAGTTTCAAATGGCTCTCCTTATATGTTCACCCACACACATGTACAATAGTCTTTTTATTCCGTCCAAAATCTGCTCCCTCGACCACTAGCGCTAATTATCCCGATAAATGGCAACATGTCATTAGCATAAATAAGCGTATTAAGTGATTTTCGAGCTGAATAGATTATGCATTCAGCATAACCTGGCCCGCCCCACTCTAAGTATTTTTGTTGCCTTGACAGGAAGTAACAAAAAAAAAATCTGAGCTGACATTTCACCAAAGGCAATTATCATCAATCATACAGGATTCTTTGTCACAGTGGCCTGGAATTGATTCCTGTACTTGAGAGTGCTTTGACAGAGACATAGAACCCTCCCCTGATCCGCAAGCTGGAACTTCGAAGATGAAAGATCCCATTGGACCTAATGGGGGAGGGCATGTGTAATGCATGGTCATTGTCTGTCATTATGCCCTTGAAGCACCGATGAACCGCTGCTTCGACACGGACCATTTCGTGGCATTCGAGTTTCGCTCATAGCTTCCATCTGGAGATGTCGTGAACTAGCCTGCTGAGGATGAACTTTTGATATTAATGGAAGGACTGTATGAGCACACGTCATAATCACCTGTGAGTGTTTATAATTCCAGTTCAGGGTATTGTCAGATCTTTGCCCCTCCCCCTTGCTTCTTCGTTACGTAGCATTCCATGCTGGCTAATTAGCTACCTGACCTTTGGGGCCACGGGTCACTGGTTCA
This sequence comes from Syngnathus scovelli, assembly GCF_024217435.2. Classification (NCBI taxonomy): domain Eukaryota; kingdom Metazoa; phylum Chordata; class Actinopteri; order Syngnathiformes; family Syngnathidae; genus Syngnathus; species Syngnathus scovelli. Next base: position 5,646,457 of record NC_090868.1, read on the forward strand.
CCCACCCTCAGGGGAGCCTGGTGATATTTTAAGGAGTTTTTATTTTGGATACTTAAAGCAGAGAAATACCCCCAAGGCCCCAGCAGTCCTTCATAAAAGCACCTCCTGGGTCATCTAATGACAGGTGATTAATATCAAGATGGATTTTGTCAAGGTTTTTTCTAATGCTCTCCTCACCCCTAAAAAAATGCTCCAAGGAAATTATAGTTGATTATCCAACGTCCTTCAAAAAACATTCTGAGCTTTGAATTTGACCACTTTGGCAAATTGGCAGGTTGCTGCTCTTGGATTGTGGTTGCCCAGGAGAGCAACGAGATAATAGCTTACCACAGCTTTATCGTCTTCCAGTAACTTTTTTTCCGCGAAGCCCCAACAGCAGTGCATCCCTTGATACACATAAGGATAATTGAATTTTACCGAACCATCTCTGTGAGCTTCAATTGGCCTCAAAGGTGGCCCTGCAATGGCCTTGGTTTGTTAAGTCATTCACTGCCATTGACACATATAGACGTCAAAGATCTATTTAAACTGGGCTGGCAGTGAATGAGTTAAGTAATTATAAGTAGAAACAATTAAAATGTTATTCTGATGAGTAATGGAAGCTTTCAAAGGAAACAATTGCTACCGATACCAGAAATGCATAAATTCCACCAAGTTTCCAACCAGGTGGGACACAAGTCCCGAAACAAATGCACTCTTTGCCCCCGCGTTGTTCAAACATGCAGGCGACCCGACGCGTCGTTAAACCCGAACTCAGGTGCAGGACGTATCCTATGATTTACTCTTTACCTCCGGCTTGCAGCCAAGGCGGCCGTGACTTGTACGGCCAAGGTAATGCAGACATTTGTCAACACTTGAATGGTGTGGGAAATGCACTCTCAGGTCGAAGGAGGCGAGATACTCTAATTTATGGCATCCTTTTGATGGCACCCTTGGATACATCTTAATGTAATGACAATGCTATGTATGTATGAACTGGAATTGAAAACAGGTTTCCATATTTAATTTAATTGGTTGTTAAATTTTGATACTTTTTTGGCAGAACTGTAGTTCTATTTTTTGTTGTTTGTCGAAGTTGTTACTTAGAAATAAAATGTCACTTTTTTGGCAGAACTGTAGTTCTATTTTGCAGCGGAATTATCAAAGGTGTTACTTATACATAAAATGAGGAGTCCAAAATTTCTCAATTTCACTTTTTGTATCCAACAACAAATAAGAGCTTTTCACTTTTCCCACCCACTACCAGGAATGAACCAATGACCCGACCCCCCCTCCCCAGCCACATGCTTGTCTTTAACCTTTCGGGGAGCAGTTCAATGCGCATCACCCCCAGATGTTATTTATGACCATGCTACGCCCAATACGAATGGCAATCTTCTTGAAAATTATCGTCGTCTGCAATGTTTCGGCCCAGGCCATTTGTCAGGCGCAAGCGCTTCACCTCTGTTGTGTTCCGCCAAGCTGAGGATTCGCCTCCCGCTGTCTCTAAATCCATGTGTTAAGCATTGGTGCTTTGCACAGTGAGCAGGGCCAGCGGGAAGTTTACAGAGTGCACAAAGCTTCAGTAAGGCCACACAGACAGTGATTTGACTGATAGGTCCACTTTATTGCCACGGCCACTGAGTGCTCAAGTCCCCTTGAGGGACACATACCTACCTGTATGATGGATGGAGACTTGAGTCACAACGGCACCACTATTCACATCTGGGGGCCAACCAAAAAAATTTAACAGCGCTATTAAGCTAAAATGTGTAAATTTTACTGTGAGGAGTCGAAACTGACGGTGAATCGAAGGGCGTAGCGTGATTAGTTTCCCTTCCGTCTATTCTTCGCTGTACTCGGAGGCCGGCCACTTAAGAAGTTTGGAAAGTGTGAAAGTAAGTGGAAGGTGCTAAGTTGTCAAGCGGCCATCAGGCAGCAGGGTGGATGTAATGAGCTCGGTGTGTGTGTGTGTGTGTGTATGTGTGTAAGCCCCTTTTTTTAATGTGTTTGGGAAGTTCGACAGCGGGGAGAATGTCTCTGCAAAACGCTGGAAGGGTTTTTCAGGGCTGTACTGCTCGGGTTAGAGTTAGGTTTGCCAATCGGTTATGGTGTTCTTTTTCCCAAGGTCCTTGAACGGAGGTCGCCGTCCGTGTTTGAAAACGTATCGATTCATACGAGGTGGTCGGGTTTATAGCGGTCAACCCCTGATGGATTGTTCTGTTTGGCTACAAAACATGTCAGCCGCCCTGATGGATGCTCAGCTTCGGTAGCATGTCAGTATTGACGGGCAGTGCTCCGTGCTCCAACATGCCCACGTATTGATTAGTGGATGCATATGAAGTGTGAGGGTCAGACCGGGCCCTCGGGGGCAGGCTGCGGATGTTTCGGAATGAATGTCAACCAAGGTTGCATGGAGTCATGCCTTTGCTCCATCGAATCGTTCGTGTTCAAAACCTTTAAAGTCATCGTCTCTGGCTTGTGCTCAATGACGAATGACAAGCAGGACCTGAGTGGAATTTTCCATTAAATATTGCTCAGAGTGAAAGTTTTGCGGAGACCTGCTCGACGTGTTAACATGAACACGACTCTCCACCTTCTACTGGTCGACACTTTATTTTTTTTACCGTCATGCAAAAACACACCTAAAACAACAACTTTCTACAACCCTTGGCTAACGTTTTCAGTCTCTCGCTATCAAGTCCTCCAAGTCTTCACAGTGTCGATTTCCCCCTTGATATTTCTTATGTAATTACTAATATCCTCAATGCTAATATCTTTTTTTTTTTCGGTGAGTTTTGTCACCGTGCTGCAATTAATCTTATCTCGGCAATCCTCCAGGCCGCATTGCCCTGCGGGCGCTCGTCATTTGATCCCGGTGAGCTCACAGTCTGGCCTGTCGTCAGAGAGGAAAGCTTAATAGACTTTCCAGTGAATACAATTCCTCTTTGGCGCAAACACCAAACTGCAACCGTTTGGACAATATTATGACAGCCGCTGTTTGTTAAAGTAGCTCCTCTGGTCAACATTGGGGAAACTTGAGTCTCAGCTTTCATTAATCAGTATGAAAGAATTTTTTGATGAAAAGGACGATAAACCTGCATGTTCAGATTTCCCAAACGAATACCGTGCACCTATACCTAATCCTTACGTCTCTGTGAGGAAAAAGAGAAACCCTAGGAGTTGCCTACCCATGCCCGAGATTAGAGGTCCCCAACCACTGGGCCGTGGACCGGTACCGGTCTGTGGGTCATTTGGTACCGGGCCGCACATCAAAATAAAATACAAAATTTTTATCGACGATCAATTAATTTAGGCTAAGACGCTCGTCCCAGTCACGTAACATGTTTCCCCAGTCGAGTCCGCAAAGCTACGGAGCATATACTTAATGGTGAGTTTTATTTTTATGCGTTTTTTATTATAAAATGTATTATTTATTTATATATTTATATAAAGGCCAGTCCGTGAAAATATTGTCTGACATGTAACCGTGGTGCAAAAAAGGTTGGGAACTGCTGCCCTAGATCACATTTTCATGGCTGTCCAAGAGTAAATTAAAACAAGGAGCAATTTCCTGAGGTCCAATTAGCAGAAAATTGGTGCTGTCTGTTGGAGTGCTTCTTTTGAGTGGGTGGAAAGGAGACTTGGAGGGGGAAAGCTTGGCCTGGGATAATGTAAGTGGATTGTCTCAGGAAAAAGATTTTGATAACCAAACCTGACGTGAACATAAGGCAACCATTTTAAAAGATATTTGTTTCTATTTGTCAAGAAAATGGCCATCTCTTCTATCAGCGTTATCGGGCCCTTGTCAGTTGTCAGCACCATCCCGACACACACTTCACACTGCACTTAACGCTAGACCAGAAGGCGCATATCTCCCAGTATTATCATAAACCCAGAGATTGTCTCCTAAAAGTGTTTATTCTGTACTCCTCAGCCGACTTACTCTTGAGTGTCATTTCCACTCTTCCAGAACGTAGGTGTGACGAACGGCGTAGCAGAATAGTAGATAAAGATTCTGCCTTAGACGTAACAGTTTTATTTTGACAGACCTGCCTGCGTAATTCTCCTTTGACAAGAAATTAATTGCTTGGTTAAAGGGGTTTAATGAAATAATAACTATATAGTTTTCTTTAGACGACTACACGCTATTTATCTTCATATTAATAGAGCTGTCTATATTGTGGGACCATAATTTTTTCCTACAGACGTAACCTAGCACCGACGGCTTTGAATAGCATCATAAAAAAACTTATTCATGGTGTAGTTGACATATTAAAAAGTTTTACAGTTACAGTAAAAACATTTTTAACTCAATCCGGGTACTATTCTGCCAAAAATTATTTTCTCAAAATCCATAATGACTTTGTGACCATGTAAATTGAATAAATGATAGGCTGTCATTTTAATAATTTTCTGCGAATTAAATAATCATCAAGGCATTTCCCTTAACATCTTATTTTATTCTACTCGGCATCAAAGGCCCAACAGAAACTAGAATATTCACTCTTTTACTCAAAAACGTTCCCTTTGTGTCTCGGGTTGTTGTTCCTCACTGATAAGATTCAATTCTCTATCAAGCCCATCCATCTAATTGTCTGTCTACCTGCCCGCCTCCGTCCGTCACCACTCCGATCCATCGTTATTCATTCCAGGCAGGACAAACATGACACGATGACCTCCAGCCCTTACAAACCTTTCAACCTAAGAAAACGTACGGGAAATAGATGGTGACCCTTTTTAGCTGCAGCGCCGAGGGTCACCGGACGCCACCGTTTCAATGCCATCATCAATAGCCTCAACTTCCGCAAGCCAGGACAATGAGTCCCCCAAGTGAAAGCATTGGATTTTTTTTTTTTTTCAAACATTACTGAGTACGAAGGCCCATCTTATCCTCCACTTGGAGGTTAATGTATAATCACACCAGTTTTCTTCCTAGATCTCAAAGGAGGAGCTTGACCTGGATTTTTGTTAAGCTCCAGCTCTGTGTGACTCTTCAAGGCTATTGAGTCTTATCATACTTTATTTTATTTTTTTTAAGTAGCAAGTTCCTTAAAAAGCTCTTTACAAAAGGTGTCTTGACTTCTAGGAAGGTAATTTCATGGCTGCTTTCCTGCAGACAGGTATCAGACACAGTGCGCCATTATCAAGGCCAGGGGGTGAGGGGTATCAAACCTACAAATGTGTAGACAGGTCGAAAGCTCCTGAGTATTTGCGGGCGGGTCTGGAGCTCGCTGTGCACTGTGTATCAAGTTGCGCTATGACCGCTGTCACCATATCAAAGAACAAAGGCGTGTTCATGTGTGACTGATTCGTTTTTTTATTCGCGTCACGCCTCACTTCACGGCTCCTTCACCTTCCGAGACCTCCTTTGTAGTGAGGGGAAAATGAAGCTTCAAATTTGCATCATGAATCAGTCGTTAGATTTTTGAGTCCTCTAGTTGGCACTGGTCGTTATTAATTTAAGGGTTTAAGTCAGTGTACTTTGAGCCCAACAGTGTGCCATCGATTCATGAAGCAAATTTGAAGCTTCATTTTCCCATCACTTCCCCTTTGGATTACTTTTGTCTTCCACCTTACTATACGAACCTCTCGCAAGCCTGGGGCCTGCCTCGTATCCTCACAAATAAGTTCCTCTTTCTCCCCGAGAGCCATTCAAACAGTGGGAAAGGTTAATTGCTTGAAAGACCTGCCGTGTTATTTCAGCTGATTCCAGGAGGGCTCACATTTGTTACCGAACTTCGCTGAAATAAACGGCATGTCCTTGATATGTTTTTTGTACACAGAGGCAAAATGGGCGCACTGTATTCGTGAGTTAGAAGCGCTTTTCCCTCCGCATGAGTGACAGGAGCATGTGCAGAAACCTGCACTAATCCCAAATGACCAAAGCGGCCCATGGTATTGTCACCCTATGAAGGCTATTAGCACCGTAGCTGCAGCTTAGATCCGGGTCGATTGTGGCTTTAGGAACAGGAGGAGATTTGTGGGTGCCACACTCCAAATCATTTAATGTCACTTAATTAGGAACATAAAAATTAAAAACTTGTGATGTGACTGTCAAACTATCAATCAAATCAAATGTGAAGTAAGCTGGCGTCAATGAATAGCAGCTGCACAATATTCCGCCTGCTGGAGTCTTATCAGATGGACGCCGACTTGCCTCCGATGTCAAATTCAATCATTAAAATGACCTTCAAAGTCTTTACTTGGCCTTGTTCCGCCCCCCCTTCCCCATCTGTCTTTAGAATGGCTAGCACACATGTTAGCGCTTTTCAATCCATTGTGTTTTTCTGGCTGTTTAGAGCAGCTCAGTGACGAAAAACGGCTTTTATGAACGTTTAGTGTTTTTTTTTGTCAGCGAGGCTTTGCTTTAGTTTATTTTTATTTCTGCATCCAGTTCCATGGGGGATCCATTTGTCTATAGCGAAACACATTAAGCATGAGAGGCGAGCGCGGTCAAACAAATGACCCGACGAGAGCCCCATCGCCTGCGCTCTCATTGATTGAGCATGAGAGGCGGTGTGTGGCATTCTTTGTAGCGGCCATGTTTAGGCGGAGATGGCGTATTTAAACACATTATGAATAAGAGGAATGGGGGGGAGGTGGCGTCACTAAATGCATTAAAGACTCAACGAGGACGCAGGAGTGCTATGTTTCTAAATGCATTACGGCCGAGTGCTTAAATGGTGTTGATGGGGGGTTGGAGAGAGTCGGCGGTGGGGTCAAGAAAGTTTCTGTTTAATTTCAGTGAGGTGTGCTTTGTCTGCCGTCTGAGTGCCGACGGAGTTTTGACATGCATACACAAGCTTTCCACGGGGTTTGCGTCTCAATGGCGCGCATACTGTACATGTACATAGGCGAGAACTTGTATTTTCTTCTCGAGGTCTCCAATAAAAGCCGCTCATTGGTGGACTGTGACCCTGCCAATAAAGCCCGCCGTGAAAGATTAAGCTCAAACCCAGCAAAACACTTCAACACTTGTTCCCTGCTACTTCACCCTGGCACTGAGTCCAGCCCAATTAACCTTACAAGCAGAGACTTTTTCAAGCTCCAAGGGAGAGAGAGTACTACCTCTTCCCCGCTGAATTCCTCTTTGCTTGACAACAGAACACCTTGAAGGAAAACATTCCGAGAGGGGAGGGCTCCTTGTACTCCTGTGGCGATACTCCGGTTGAACCTTTTTCAATTAAACAGGTTGACTTTGTATGGTTAATTAAGTCCTCATCCTTGACAAGCTGTCTGACTTCTCCAGCAAGCGCCTTACCCGGTCCGGGGTTTACATCCCCACGGGGACCACTGGCCAGACGGATTGTTGTCCAGCTTGGAATAGGATTAGCAGCGCGCCAGGGGCCCAGGGCCCTCAGCCCCTGATCCTTTGTTTGAGTCTGAAGTGTTGAGTTGGATGGGGCCAAGCGCAGAGGATTGAGGTAATCTCCCCCCATCTCTTCGTAAAGACGGAACCCGCCAGCCCCGCTGCAACCAACATAATGCTGGAGGCCACCAACCACCGTCAATGATTACTCATCACACCCCAGCAGGTAGAGCGCTAAATACGGGGAACTCCCCAACCCCCATGTTTGTCCTGATGGGTAATTTCCACAACCTAATCAAAACATGCTGTTCCTGCCCAAGCTTAAATGACAGGAGGGTTTAACTGCAGCTTGTAACAACCAACCACTGGCTTCTAGTTTTTTTCCCACTTAGCACTGTTAATTCATGTAAACAATCAATTTGTAGACAAGATGAGCCCTTGACTTGGCACGGTATAAAAAAACAAAAACATGAAGACCTTGTTGTATGTCTCCAGTAGACGGCAGATGAATCAAAGCAAAGACATTCCATCAAAGGACACGTCGTGTTTTGTCACGTCGTCAATTTTCCCTTGACAAATTGTTGTTTCAGGTAATCCTTGGTACAGAAAAGGAAAGATCTGTTGATCACAAATAGCTGAGTCGCCGAGGTAAAACTTGTCAAGTGCGCAGTGTTCCACCACAAAAGAATGCACTTTGTTGTTTGTTTTAAAAGGTTCCGCCCTTTTTAAAGGATTAGGGCGCAAAACCAGCACAATTCTTCCGACTCCTAAAGTAGTCCCTTCATGAGGTGTCTCTTATTTATTGGAGAGGCAGTTCTCCAACTATTATTCAGGCTTAAAAACCGCATTGTAAGGCTTTTACATCGCAACCTGACCTCTCCCATGGTGCACCTGTGTATCCGCCCTGGAGCCAATAGCAACGGCCCTGCTTTTCTTTCATCACCATGTGACTGAAGCACACCAGATTAGAGCAGAATCCCGCCAAAAACAACTCGGCTGAGCCCAGGGTTAATCCAGAGCCCTAACATCAGAGGATAGCCCTACTTCATCTACAGATGCGTCACTATTGTCCCACCTCAGTGACACGGGAAAAACAGGATGTGATGCCTGAGGTGACGGGGGAACAACGGCGTTATTATCTCGGAAAAAAACTGTGTTGGTATCACAGCCAACAAGAAGTCACTTCATTATGTTCCACTTATTTCGCATCCAGATTCAGTGGCGAACCTGTCCCGTACTTAATATATTTAATAATATTTTATACCAAGGGTGTCAAACTCATTTTTGTCGCGGGCTGCATCGTTGTCATAGTTTTCTTTATTATGACTGTCAACCCAAATAAATGTATGAATGTCTTATATTATGTAGAGTATAAGCTACACAACAAACTGATAACTAGTTTTGAAATCAGAGACTAATAAAAACTGTTCAAAAATTTTAAAAGATGAATGGTAATAAAAATTGCTAGCAACATCTCTATTTATTAAAAGTGAAGACAATTTGCAATTTTTCTATTGACACATAGTTGATGCACAATTTGTTTTCACTGGCCAACAAAATTACACAGCGGGCCAAATTTGGCCCCCAGCCACAGTTTGACACGCAGTTCTACTCTTTCCAACAAGTCGTCTACACCGGATCATGTGATTGAGTACGTGTGCATCAGGTTTTGCCCGGTTTCTCACCAGCAGGACTTGAAGCTTTTCATTTATCCTTCAAGCTACTCGACTTGCATCAACTCCCTCAGATTCCGACATTGACCGGCTGAAGAAAAGGAGCCTCCGACCGGTTAGGAATGAGACTGATCCTTTGCCAAGCCATCCCAGCGAGGGGGAACATTGTTGTTTCTGAGAATATTCCCCTATTGTATCGCCTGCTTTGTCATTGTGCTAGAAATGACGATAAAACCACCTGTGGAAAATTTACAATACTTTGATCTACTTTGCGGGACTGTAAAAGCGCACTAGTGTTTCATATGCCGTTGTGAGATCAAGGTGCCAAATGTTTTCAAAGTTGAGTGTAAATGGAGTAGCCGTGAGAACAATGGCGTCTGCGTTTTTGGATTTGGCTTTAACAGCAATTTTAAAGTCTGCCAGCGAGCTCGGCGGCAAGGAGGTGCCATTTACGATGTTTTAACCGAGGGCTACCTTGAGGTAAAGGAGGGCATAAAAGCAAGCACGCTAGTTTCCACACGCAATTGACTTTTTAATTGCTACTGTTGATTGTTCTACAAAAGATTCGTTTCAGCTATTGTGATGGAAAAAAAATCCTGTACGTCAACCTGGATTTTAAATAAGTCGCTATGATTCCCATTCCATCATATGACATGCCAAGTTAAAAACATTGTTTGGTTAGTTGAATATCTCAACTTCGCATGTATGCAGGCTCAATATCTTCTATAAACTATTCAGAAGGAAAGTAAATGCATTCCTTTTGTATCCAAGAGAACAAACTGTCAAAATTTCCCTATTTAGTTTGGCCTGTGAAGAATATAAAAAGCCCTGGCAAAGGTCTGCTCTCTGTTGAAAGATTGCGCAACCCAGCTTGTTGCTTGATTTCCAAAACTCCCCCCACAGTCCTGAACTCTCCCCCCCTTGCCTCCCTCCTCGCATGAAGAAGACTTTTTAGTATCTGGCTGACGATGTTCCTCGCCAGCCAACTGTGAAAGATAATTGGCCACCTCGGAGGTTTTAATGGAGCCTCTCTGATGGAGTCATTTGCCCGCAACCACTTTGCATTTCATCACTCCCCCGTCTGTCAATTATACTTGATTTACAAGGCGTCCGAGGGACAGCCGATGTGAAGCATCAATTTGTGCCGCGGCTGATTGCGCCAGAGTGAGGCGAGATGACGGGGATATATGATTCATTAATACGGCAGAATGTCCTTCAATTATCCCGCATCGAGTTGGAGAGGGAGTCATCCGGTTCATTAGTCCTATCAGAAGTTACCTCTCTCAGGTGTGGAGTTGGAACGTTTTTCCGACTATTTTTCTGCTTCATTCATCGCTCGTGAAGTTTGTGTTGACACAGATGGTTTGCGTCCACCTTTGGGCCCCGCATGAAGACTGGAAAGGCGAGCATGTGACTGTTCTTTCAATCACATGACATGGAGGTCTTAAAAAGTGACAGACAAAAACCAGGCAAAGGTGATAACGTGTTAATGAGCACCCCAAGGATAATAACTATGAGGTAATTACACTTTTAAAAAATGAGTGTGAGGACGACTGTTGATGAGTGACAAACGTGCCGATTGCAACTGTTTTTTTTCTTGGAAGTGTCCGCAGCTGCAAATCACGGCATGAACGAGGCCAAAACGCTTCTATTATTTTAAAAAGTTAATATGGAATATATCATCTAATCTTTCCAAGGCTTACTTCTACATGGCAGGGATGGATGTAGATGTCTTCAAGTTCCCTTCAGCTTTTATTATTTGCAGGTGACGGGTGTTGCTTGTAATTTTTTGTATTGCAACGCGATCCCGCCGCACGCGGCGCTCACTTCCTCAGCGGGAGCAATTCAATCCAACGCACCGGCCCGCGCACTTGGCCGTGATGATCCGATTTCCATACGTTATCGCGTTTCAAAGCCAACGGACCTCGTACAGGCTTTAGCCGCCGACCTCAACGGGAGGCAACCGTCAAACAAAAACCGATGTGCGTGGTGTCATTCAGACGCAGCAGGTGGAATGCTCTATGCCGATAGAAAATAACTTTCCAGGATTGGAAAATGGAAGAAAAGATTTATGTGGCAAGAACATCAACAGCATTAGTTCCATCGCTTCTCCACCATCCAGTCCAATGTTAAATACTTTGATTTTTTAAAGCTCTTTGGAGACCTCTCAGAGGTCCTTTTCACTCTTAACGGTGGGTGGGTGGAGATGGGTGAGGCCTTACCGATTCCTCTGAGGCCCCCGTAAGCTCTTAAATTTGACTCTGAAGAGGGAATAATGAGCTTCTCTGCTGTTGTCTCTGCCTCTCTAAACCTCCATTCACAGCCACTATGTTCTGCATTGACACATACGTTTTAAAGGACTCTCGGATTAGTCCGCACCCCCTTATAGGTTCCAATTGGTCCTTTCCGCATCAGTGGTTGAGCCTCCTTTCGACTCCCACGTCTCGGGAGTCTTTTATCTGATAGTTTGAAGTTGCTCAGTCATTCAGTGTATTGTGTTTGCTTGTTAGGTGCTCGCCTAAGATTTTCCTCGTGAAAAAATTGTGGGTTACCAACCAGTTAGAAAAGTCGGCTTTTTATTTAAAAAGTGAAACCTACCTCTCGACTGACCTAGGTCAAAACAATTACTTGGATTTTTCTTCCTGGTCACTGGTTGCTAGGCAGAGTTCAAATTGCACATCGGTCCTATAGACCAATGACAAAATGGTCTAAATGAAATAAATGTAATGCAAAGTCACCAGTTTTGTTTATGTCACCTACTGTGATATAATCGGGACCTTCACCTCTACAAACGTCAGCAACAAGTCTCAGCTGGAAGTCAGTCATCCAGCATCATGAATCAGTGTGTGTGTGTTACCATCATAGTTCCCCCACATCCTGTAAACGCTTCCCGATTACCAGCGTCATCTCGGACACGTGCTTATGAGCCAGAGATCCCCACGGGGAGGGTGGGGAGGACGTCCAGCCGGGCCCAGAAGACGGATGAAAATTCAGTGAATAAATTCACCACAACAACTTCCTCAATTTTTTTAGTGGCTGCTCCAGATGGTTCAGTGCACTAGTGACGTGCTTCCGCTTTGATTTAGCATTGTGGTCCTGGGTGAGCCAAATGCAGTGCTAAAGGAGATTAGCGTGTGCATGACGGGGTTATGTGACCCCATTGTAAACCCGGAGGCTGACCTTTGAACTCTCGGGAAAGCGATGAAATCGGCCATTTCCCTCCGTTAGTTCTCGCGGTGTACAGAAGAAGTGTCAGTGGATTCTGAGGCAAAGTTATGAGCAACTAATAAGTAACAAAAAGTTAAACTCAAATTGTGTCAGGAAGTGGGATTCTAGTCTGGAATAAAATGGGGAATAAATTAGCAACCCAAAGTGAATGTGTGTGGGTGTAACTGGTTGAGACATTTACTTTTTCAGTTATCACCATAATTGCTCAGCCAGATGTTCCTTACCCTTGTCTACAAGTTCAGGTAAATGTTTAATGCCGGCGGGTCAGTCGCTGATGTATTAGGTGGTACGCCTACCCCATGCGATGTGCGATGAAAAAAAAAATCCAGACTTGCACAATTATCTCCCGAACCCTCCCGTCCTCCCTTGTCAGTTTTTGTTATCCCATTCCGCCCCCTCCCTTGTTGCCGATGGCGTAATCGGAGCTGGATACTTCCTGGTGCGCATACCGGTGTCCGAGCCAATCACTCACGTCTTTTCCGCACCTCCTGACAGAGAAAGCTGCTTCAAGGTCTGAGTTGATCATAACTTCCACTGTATGCTTTGCTACCGCTCTTCCTCTGGTCATTTGCACATCTTTCCTGGTGTCAGTCCACCTTTTTCCTGGATGTGTCATTTGCTGATTGAGAGGCTGCTAGGTGACCTGTTGTAACCCAAATTTAGAGGTTTGGTGAGGGCGAGTAAGCAGGATGTGGCGTAAAAGGAAGTGGAGGGCGGGTTGTACCTTGAACTTGATGAGGTGTTACCTCAGCCGCAGAGGTGATAGGTGGAAGGACAGTCCGGGCGGGACTTTTCCGGTTCTTCATCATGTAGTGTCTTGTTACCATAATAATTTTTTCTAAAGTGCCACCAAATGAAGATGTATTGAGCACATACAGATTTTGACACGCCTAATCCCACCCTGTCCGCCACATCCTAATAAACAGGGTGTCTGGTGTCCTCTCCTATTTTTACCAGTGGGCGCTTAGAGCCTCTGGAAGCCCCTCGTCAATGCCCACCTCATTCCCCACCCGCCAGCGTTGTGTCACCATTTATTAAGTCATCATTACTCAGGTCCGCCTCGGCCCGCCGGAGGGTATCTCAAATAGGTTGACCCTGTTGCCACGCTCCCTAAAGGGCAAGCCCGCTTGAGATGTGTTGCAGCAGATCGATGCAGGTAGCTGGGCAGCCATTAGCCGGGCTAATGCAGACAGATCGGAGGGAAGCAGAGGTCGATGGATAGCAAAGACACTTTCATATATCTGTCTGCACATTGCCTTGTTTTGGGTAAACATCCAAAAAGGCTCTTTGGGCTAAAAGGCTGATGAGATATGTGGGGTGATGGACACCATGATGGTGTAAACCAACTTCACAAAGGAAAATGCTGAAAGACTTTGACAGCCTTCAGAGAAGATCACATGGTGTCTTGGTAAAGAGTTACTTGATTCATCCCACAGGGAATTCTAGTCGGATACTTTCTTGTCGTGGGGTTGCCGAAACATGATGGTGCCCTGATCAGGGGGCTCGGTCTTCTTGCTTTGTTTTCTTTAGACTGCCTTGAGGTGTGCCAGTTGACACATCAGCACCCGTGTTTATCAAAGCTTTTATCACCTCAACACTGCAACCCAACCATCCACCCCCCAACGAACGGAAAGGAAGCAGGAGGTTCCCCCCCCCCCCCCCCCCTCCTCCCTCCACCCACACGGATATACACAAGCAAACCAAACCACCTGCAGGGACGTTGGTGGGTGTTGGTTTCGCTGACCCTCCTCCATTTATGCGAACGACTTTTCCAGAGACCGGATTAGTACCAGACTACCAGCATGTGTTGTGGAAAATATTATAATCAAAACTGGTGGAATGTCTAATGCTGAGCCATTAAATTCAAAAACAACTTTGCCGGCTCGCCTCCCCCGTCTTTGCAGAGGTCCATGTGTATCTCTAAAAATAAAATCCATTTAAAAGAAAGCAGAAATGCTAAGCATGTAATAACTGACAAAAAAAAACAAGGAACTGTGGGCAGATGAGACAACACGATTCATGTTAGCTGTCAAGATATCCCGCCCCCGTCGCTCTCTCTCCCATCTCTCGCTCACCTCCCCTCCCCTTGCTCTCTCTCGTCCTCTCTCTCTCTCCTCGGCAGTCTGCTGGAGCTCCACGCCAGGATTAGAGGGTTGCCGCCACTGTCTGCTCATAAAGAAAGAAAAAAAAATATCCGGAATATAAAACGCCTTTACTTGAGACATTTTGACAGTTCAACTCGCTCTCAAGTGTCTGGCATCTTATAGCTAAGACCTCACCTGGGGTAGTAGACTGACAGGGACTACCTTCTGGACCTCCATACGGAGAGCCATGTGAGCTGCACCCCACCTCACACTGCCCATCACTCCTAAACTAAACGGGGCACACCTTTTGGATTCTTCCCCTTCCCCTGGACCGGGTCACTTTCCATACTCACCAAGAGGGATTCTCCAGGCTTGTCGCTCTGACCCCCTGGAGCCACTCGTCTTGGGGCGCTGGTAGGGCTGTGAGTGCCCCCCTGGTCAGGAGGCCAGCCGGCAGCACTCCAGCACCATGGATTACCTGTTTGGCTTTGTGGTGCTGCTATGCGGGGCGGTGCAGCCGGGAAGTGGACTAGAGCCCAAGCACAATGTACCCAGGCTAAAGCTGTCCTACAAGGGTAAGCCCATTCTCGTTTCAGTCTCCTGGGTAATGTGGGACTTTCGCAACATAAGGCTCGTCTAGTCTTTTTCTTGCCCACGGGCACTCTTTCATTCTTTTCTTTTCATCTATTTTTTGCTCACAAGGATTTTTTTTTTTACTCCTCTAATTTTGCGCGGCTATTTAAGTCGCCGGTTGCCTGCAAAAGCATCTCCCATTAACTTCTCTGTTACTTAGCCTCTCTCTTGCTTCGAATTTGCTATTCACGTTACAAATGTCCAGATTGGTTCCATATGCTGAGGTAGAGCTCTTGCCTGAAGTTAAATGTATATATTGGCCCTTGTTCCCCCTATGCAGCCCTGTTAAGTGCCCTGGACAGAGCCTCCGTTTTAATGGATTCTGTCCCAAAATCTAACGTCAAATAAGGTAGAAGATGGTAGGGGGGGGGGTCATTTTAGACACTGATCCTTTCTTTACGCTTTCGCTATGTCCCAAATAGAAGTTTTGAATAAATATGTCTGCAGAAGTTTTTTTTTTTAAATGTTGACTAGTGCATTTTGTGGACATACACGGCAAATGTGTCATTGCCTCCTGTTGTTTCTTCTAATTTTCATTCTTCCACACCTCCCGCTAAATCCGACTCTTTCTAATAGTAAACTTTTCCTCTTCACTCGGAAAAATGACATTTTCAGCATACTTTTGGGAGGTTCGGAGAAAGGCTCTTGTGGTTCTCGCCTGAAAACATGATCCAAAGTGGCCAACAGAGAGTGTGGTCTCTTTATTTTAGTCTCTCTCGTAAAACCTTCCCTCTTAAAATTTATGATCAATCGCTGTCAATTTGCAAGTGACAACAGGACTTTGTGGTGGAAGCTTTCCCTTGTGTGCTCGACTCGCTTTGGTCTCTGGCATAATTTTGCTCTCGTTGAGAAATATATTTAGAAATCTCGTGAAAGAGGTGAATGTAATGTTTGCCACTCTAATTGATGTTCTATCTTTAACCGTCTTGTTTGCTGTAACTTATGTTTAGCGGCCTGCTATATGACATGTTTCATCCTTCCGACGAAGCCCAGGTTGTAATTTTAGTGTGATATATTTCCCATTATCACAGTTTGTGTCCACTCTGACCCTGCTTTTGGGCACAGATTCTCAGCCTTTTGGCGTAGGCAAGAGACGAGACGGCGACTTTCATTGAGTCGAAATAATCGCCGGTGGTGCAAAGTGGGCGGTCGCCCAAGTTGAAATCTGTGCGCCTTGATCAGAAGAGAAGGCTGCTGACAGTAGTGGTGATCAGTTGCGGACAGTCGAGATGTACATGAAGCGTTACCTGGGCAACCGAAGCCTGGAAAGCTGAAGAATGAAAGGTTTCATGCATGCTCCTCGGAGGACGCGAATAAATCTGCCAGGACTCACCTGATCCGAGTCATACCTCCCGTGGGTGCCATAGTGGAGGCCCAGCCTGCAGGCGTGATGGGGAAAATGTCATCCCTCCCTTGGCCATCTGTGTGAAGAATGCGAGAATGGTTCCCTGACAGCTACTCAAGAGAAATAGTCTGTCATCCAGTATCTGGTATTAAGTGCATGAGTGATAAATTAAAAAGCACAACCTCTTTGTTTTTACATGCAGAGGGACTCGATGACTTGCCTATTTTTTTCAGTCTTATAATTTGACACCTGGTTGTGCGCGTATGGATCTGGAAACAAATATGTCATTGATTGTATGCCTCGTCGCTCGCGTTGTGTCTGGAGCCCCACAGGTGTCTCAAGGCGATGTTGATGCCTGTCACAGGACTTGAAGGAGGGACGTGGCCAGGATTTGGCAGCAAGACGGTCACAGACGGAAGGGAGGCTGGCCGTGGAGTGAGGTGTCACTCATCTCCTCTCCCAGCATAGTAATTAAGTCAAATAAACGACAAGACGGAATCCTCTCGAGCGGAACGACCACACGGGTGCTGAGTGACGCCCCGGCGCGGTGGACGGAACAAGCGGGGCCTGTGATTTTGGGACTGTCAAATAAACAAGCCGGCACACGAAGAAGCCTCCTCAAACGGAAGAGCCGACCGAGAACACCCTTTCAAGGAGTCGGACTACGTCTCTGATTTAGATCAAGTGGAAAAGGACGCAGTGACGAGCGGCCAGTTGGCCGCGCAAAGTGGCCAACAGATAAAATGAGCCCTCACGGGACAGCTGGCGCGGCAAGTGCAGAGTGAATGATTTCCCAGAGGGGGCCAGTTGGGACATTGGGGAAAAAAAAAAAAAATGTCCTGGCTTCTCCAAGTGGAAGATCGCAGGAGTTAATGATTTTTCCCTCCTCGTGGGACAAATACTTTTACTTCTAGTCCACAAGGGAGGTGAAAGGAGAACTCTAAGTAGAGATGGACTTAGGGATAGTAAACATAATCACGGGCTTCCTGCTGTAATTAGTGATGGCTAGGTGAGGATGGAGGGTGGAATGGAAAAGCGGCGGAAAAGATTAACTCCTTCACGTTCAATACACAAGTCACGACATATGGGAATCTCAATTTGGAAAAATGTGCAGCATGCCAAAGGAGTCTAGTGACAACAAAAGGCGCTGACTTTTCCAACTGGGGGAACCTCACTCCACCCACCTTGTTATAGATACGATTGCTCGATTTACAACCTGTTAGGAAAAGTGGATCATTACTTTGTTGGTGACTTCTCTTTGCGCACGAATGCTTCTACGAACACAATGCTTTACTCCCACGGTTCAATGCACTTATGCATTCCTCAACACAATGCCTGCACAAGCCTTTTAAACTGCAGTCAGCAGGAGGAACACTGCCTCCTATAGGTCAAGTCGTGTAAATATGCGTGATAGAAAAGCAAACAGTGAACCCCGAGTGATCCCTAAGCCTAAAACGCTTTGGGAACCTGATAATTTCTGTCAGCTCGGGGTAATTATGGAGTCCAACCGTGAAGTGAAGAAGGCTGGGAATCTGGATCGGACTTCCAGCGCTTCAAATAGACTTTCGATGTGGAACCGCATTTATTGCAGTCTGGACTCCATAATAAGCCAGTCTCTATGATTGTGTCCTCGTCGGATCCAAAAGAGTCTAGTGTACGTTTTGGGATGTCGGCTAATCAGCGAGCATCTTCTGTCTGTCTCGTCTGTCCACCCTGTCGTGCCGGATGTGTATAATTACAAGGTGTTCGCCAACTTTAGAGAAGCTGGCCTCTCTGCGGAGCTCCTCCTACGCACAAACCACAATGCCGCCGACTTAAAGTACAAATCTTTAAGAATGTTTTGCATTCTATCTGCTTGATATGCTTAACTCTCATCAAGGGTGCCCCAAATTTACACATTCCTACGAAAGCAAACCCATGTTTTGCCGTGGCTTTGTTGTAAAAAAAAAAATCCAAATATGCTCGTGTGTTAAACCCAAATATATCACAGTCCCACTCTGATTCACTAGTGTGCAGACGCCCTACGTGCCGCACATTCTGCAAGAATCTACTCGCTATGACTAAGAGAAGCAATGTAGAACCCGGTGGGAAGCGCATTATGTGGAATGTGTTTTATTTTCGTCCACAGGGAATGATGACTTGCATTCATTCACTCGTGGTACCAAAGTTTTTTGGGGAGGATGAACGTGGATGCTTCCATGACAATATCAGGTTTCTGATCATCAAAAAATAGTGTCAGTTAATATTCACAGTTTTTATGTAGTGTGTTTACTAACAATGATTTTATTCATTTAGTCTGAAAATAAACATTTTATGGCCGTAAAACCAAATTTTATTGCAGGGTAACTGCAACAAAAAAGTATATACAATAATAAAATAAAATAAAAACATGTTGATTGTTTTTGGTGCTATTTTTTTTATTTAATTTTTTATTACGTGACTCTGAACATAGCATTTTCTAATAATTACAAATGCCCCATTTGTCCATACGCAGGAAGTCGCATTGTGTGGTGTTGCATATAATCCGGTTGTACTATTGTTGAGTTCCGTCACAAACAATCCTGTTTGTCTAGACTGTTTCAATGCGGATTTACGTCAACAATCAAGATTTTTGTTGGCCGCCGCAATATCCCGCAGAATGAATGTCGGGGAAACGGTCCACCTCGCCGCTGTCTTTGCATCTGCCGTGAGGGTCTCGAGTTACAGCTGAGGTGCAGATTTGCTGAAACGCGGGTATGAATGGGTGCTCCCACCTGCTAATGCTCGTCAGTCACAGAGGAGAGGAGGGCGCACCGCTCGATCCTTGTAGAATCAAGTTACAAATTAGTGGAGTGACGGACTGATGGACAACACGTGGACATGTTTGATGGGACGAAGGAGTCGGGCTGCTTTTTTTGTTTGATTCCATGTTTGACAACATTAGATGGCACAGGCGAAATTTGCCAAACTTACTTATGATTGGAGCTCAGTTGGACAAACTCCCTCGTAGAATTAAATGTGCCTCCAACTGCTTCAAACTTAAATGGCTGACTTCCTGTTGAATGTCAAGCATGGGTCCTTGAGACTTTTTGGTGCGTCCTATCTTGAGAGATGGGTCCACCAAATTTTGTGTCACTGGGTCAAACGTGTCAGGGTGTTTCCACAACTTTTTAAACAAAGCACAAGTTCTGCTTTAAATCAAAATGGCCGACTTCCTGTTGAATTCGAGGCATGGGTCCTTCAGACTTTTTTGTGCGTCTTGTTATGAAAGATGGGTCGACCAAATTATGCATTGCTCTGTGAAACTGGTATCAGACTTTTTTAGCAAAGTATGAGCATTGCAGTTTGATCAGAAAGGCCACTTCAAACCAAAACCGCTGACTTCCTGGACTATTTTGGGCATGGGTCCTTGAGACATTTTTATGCGTCGTGTCATGATTGATGGCTCCTCCAAATGCCGTGTTGTTTTTGTAAATGGTGTTTTTGACAAAACTGGTGTCGACAGCTGATTTATTAATTTCGAGATTTCCTTGGGTTCCCATTCTGAATTAATTAGCGCGTATTGCTGTTTTCTTTCAAGGGGCGCCGACCGCCATTGTGCTCGCCGTCCATACTTTGCCCTCTCGCTTTCTGCAACCTCGCCTCATTAGTCTGGAATAAAATGTCAGCGGCAACACGAAGCAGACACACGTGACCGTAGCGTCGGCGTTTGATTCATCTGCAGAGCCGGCCCGCATTTGCATACAAACCCCATCTGTGTGTGTTTGTGTGTTAAATGAGAAGCAGAGAGCGTGGATGTCGCACGAACATTCAGCGGCGTGCACGTGTGGGCTCGCTGCGGTGGGCGCCACCGGGCCTCCAGCCTGCCTGTGGTCGGCGCGCTCGCTGTGGTCCCGCCGCGCAGTGACAGGAGGAGACGCACTAATCAAATGCTTCCATATTCAACCACTATTTAGAACGTGTGTGTGCTTCCGTACGCGCCTGCATTTTTCAGACGCTCTAGTGTTGAGTCATCTTGAGTTTAATATTTGGCACAATGCTTGCTGGCTGTGTCCCTTATATTTTGGCCTTTCCATTGATGATTAGGAACCCCTCTTAACTTCTGAAAGAAAAATCAAGCAAACCTCCCTCCACAATAATCTTATAATTGCGACCGTCACGTGACCAAACTCAGAAAACTGGTGATTTGTCTTTAGGCACCTGTGATGTCATTTTCAGTCGACAGCAAGTAGCAAAATGTCAGAGGATTTTCCAGCTTAATTCATATGCCAAAAATGCAATATTAACCAGAGTAACATTTTTAGGCTCGTGGGGCAGCATAAAACATACTATTGGGAAGATTTTCTTTTTACTTGACTTCCCCTTTAAATAATAAGGCAATGGGGGCAAAAATTAATAATACAAATATTACAGTGAAGATGTAAAATTTTAGGAAAAAAATAAATAAAATAATTATACAAAAAATATTGAAGATTGAAAACAAACAAAAAAGTCTAATAAAATTAAAAGTAATCTGTAATTAATTTGTCCAAAAATGTTCTCTTGTGCCAGTAAGTTTAGTAAACTATTATTTCTCTACTTAGCTTTTAAATGTCTTCAGTTTTTCTATTTTTTAAAGTGTTCTAAATTAGTCTTTTTTTTAATACATTTTACTATTAAATGTTTTGTAACTGCTTAAGACATATTGAGTTAAGTTTTGCACTATATCAATAAACTTGCCTTGCCTATTGATGCATTTTAAAAAACTAAATACTGTGGAAAAAACAAAACTGCTTTCAAGGAGGATATATGTTAAGTATTAAAATATAAAAAAATACAAATATTTATAGAATAAAAAGAAGCTTTAGAATTTGTATACAAAAAATAATACCGTGGGAAAAGATGAATATATATTTACCATGCCTGGACATTGATTTTGTATTTATTAAAATGATCATAAACAAAAGATAAACAATTTCTTTGGAGGGTACGTGAAAAAAAATTACCCACTAAGTGTAATTGTTTTTAATCATGCGTGTGCAACTCTGGTCCGAATGTGACTCATAGGGCCGAATGTTTCATTTTATGCTTCTTTTGTTCCCCTGTTCACTCATCCAGCCCCTTGAGCGCCGATGAGAGAGTTCGGACATTTGACACACACTTGAGCCAATGCTTTCGGAAAGTCTAACTCTCCCAAAATATGAGAACCATTTAAAACGTGGCAGCAGAAACGAGAGTAGTGTGCAAACTGTCATCTTTGTACCTGGCACCTGGTTGTGTTGTTTCCTGCGTCGCCACGGCAACAGGCCCACACCTGCTACTGTGCTCTCGCCTGGAAGGCGCGAAGAAGAAAAGCCAGAGAGGGAGGAGAACTTTGTGTGGATATCCTTGAGCTTAGGATAATATTTGAACACATTGTGGAGCGCCGCACACATTTTCCATGCCTCTTTTTTTCTTGCCATTTTTCCCGCACCTGTGTTTTGAGGCCGAAACCTCGTCGAACACACACTGAGAAGAAAAGGAAAGGGCGGAGTTCTGAATTGGAGGTTGGAAAACGCCAAACAAAACGTGCAAGAACGACACATCTTTGCTTTTACAAAGATCAAATCACGCTTGAAGGTCGCCAACTCCCTTTTTTTCCATCTTCATCAACACACTCCCTTTAAATGATTTATTCGTACAGCTCAAAATGTGACGACTATCCCGCATGAGGCTCTTTAAGGGATCTAAAGCAGTTTTGTTAATCAAACAATATAACTTCCCAAGACTTTTTCTTTAATTAAAACACCAAGAGGGTTCCAGTAGCTTCTAAAACCTGGTAAATCCATATTTGCATTTTATAATAAAAATGTGACAGTAACTTAAAAATGACTTGAGATTTAAAAGATTAATTTCAGCATTCCAAAAATTCATGCATTGATGTAATTTCATTAGTGCAAAATATTAAAAACTATATGTGAAAAGTCAGATGAAAAATCTTAATTTACACACGATAAAATTGAGAAAAGCACAAAAATTATTACAATAAAGCCCCTTATTTCAATTAAAAATTACAACAAAAATACACCAATAATGCTGTTATGGTAACAGTTGAGTGTAAAGGGTTAATATTACAAAAGTTGCAATTTCAAGTCTAAAAAAAGGTTAGAACGCACATAACGCTGTAATAGTAGCCAAAAACATAATAAATATCAAATAACGCGTTGTGTGCAATATGAACTAATTGTTACTAATCGTCTGTTCGTCACACACGCTCACACAGCTGAGTTCTTCCAATATTTCCAAAGGGAAAAAAAATGAAATCCTGCCCATGGCTTGTCTTTCATTACTGCGCGGCGTGTGGGCGTCGACGCCTGTTTGCCAAATGGTCACTTCTCTACACACAATGTCAATTCATTGTTTCCTCTTCAGTCAAGTGTGTGTTTTGAGAATACAACAATAAAACAACAACATTGTGGTTCACGCTCAATGTCAACCGCGTGTGTTTTGCTCCCGCTGGTTTTTCTTTTTGTTTTTTCTTTTTTTTCCACTACGTACGTCAGATGGCAAAATATGTGACACATGTGAGTGTGTTACTGTTACAATCTGCCCACTATGCACTCGCCGCTCCCAAAATTTGTGCCGAGTAAGCAGGAAACGTCAAGTAGATTAGACTGTGACCAAGTGTGTGTGTCAATAGTTTTGTAAACTTGCACAAGGGCATGAGTCTTATGTTGCCAAATTTTAGTGGCGCGTGTGGCGTCCAAGCGAGCGTGTCCGTGTTTAGGTTATAGGTCGCCGTATTTCCTCCGCTAGCTTACACACACAAACATGCATGAGATCCCAGCCATGATAAAGATGCTGTTAGTGTTTGTGTGTTGTCATTCGCAGTGCCTTCAACTGTTTTGACTCTGCAGGCACAATGGAAACACAATCACAATTGGTAGAGAGATTGTCTCACAATGACATCAGCGATAGCATCGGTAGCTAACGGGCTTGAAGGGAAGCTTTTCTGATACAAAATCAATACGGTGATGTAAATTCATCTTAACAGATTGTCTTGCTTTAGAATAAAGCATTGTTATAATAAGTAAATTGAATGGTCATTGATTGGACTTTGTACTGCTCCTTCTGGTGTATACACTTTGGCCACCAGGGGGCAGTTTACTACAGAGATACGTACGGTCACAGCTTAGTAAGATGCTGTAATAATATGAGTAGTTTTTTGCAGAGGATAAATAATATATGCCTGTGAGTATTCTTTTATATGTCTACGAATGTTTGTGGCGTAACGAGATATCGATATGGCGACTATTTGGTCGCTTTGCATTGCGTGTTAGCATTAAGCTAGTGAACTTTCCGAAAATGCTGAATGTGTGTTTTGCTTTATTTCATCTTTAGTTTAATGGTAAGCTGAGCCCGAAGCCTCTTTGTTTTAAGAAGAATTGATCAATGTCTGGCAAATGATTTTTTCCTTTCAAGTCGTTTATTTTTTTTAAATCACAATATCTTTTTAATATGTGCCACTCCCACTTCCTGCCGCATCTTTCCCATCGTGAAATTTAAGACAACCTCCTCGGGTTCTGTTGACTGGAAATGGCATTTCCTTACACTTCCTCTCACCGACTCATTTCCTGTGTGTGCGCGTGTGTCTGTGTGTGTCTGTGTAAAATGTGTGTGTACATCAATGACCACAGCGTCCTTCAGCCGAGTGTCTGTGCGCATGGAATGTCCATTGTGGCAGAAAAAGCCACAAACACACACACAAGCCCACACATATACACTCAAGCCATCTGCGGTGGAGTACAAACCCTCACATAACACCCATTCGTGTGTACCCCCCCCCCCACGAGCACCTTTCCGGGGTTACACCTCCTCCATCGTCTTCCACGGTCCTCTTCGTGGACGCAGATGTCCGAGTAGGCGCAGATGGCTCCTATAGCGGCCCGTCAATCACGTGACCATTCGTTGGACAAAAATGTCTGTGGAAATACATGCGGCGTTCTTCCATACGTGACGCTGATGATGATGGATGATGTTAAGCCACAGAATTGAAAAAAAAAAAGCACACGCACGCTATTTGCTTTAGTTCACTGAGCTCAAGTTTTTAATTTTTATATCGCAGAGTGAAGCGATAAACCAGATTATGTTACCATTCAGGCAACATTCAAAAAGTAAAAGTAAAAATGTGTTATTTATTTATTTACGCTTGTATTTATTTGTTTATTTATTTACTCACTGACTTACTTTTTATGTAGGTTTTATTTAGTTATTTATTTGAGCTATTTGGTTATTTATTTTGTTTTCACTGTCCTGTGAAAAACACATCCCCCATTTTTTAAAAATGTTTTTTTAAATTAAAAAAAGTGTCTCATCTTTAACTTCGATATTTTATGATCTCAAAGCCAGGGTCCCGACCAATATGGATTTTTTTAAGTCAATGCCAATTCTGATATTTGGCAAGAGAAAAACACTGATTCCCAATAAATTGGCTCATTAATTTAAAAAACATTCTCTTATTTTCCTATTTGTTCATTAAATACATAATTTGTATACAGATTCATGAAGTTATACGCAAGTACGTTTGTGTTAGCAGTAGTCGGATGTGTGTCATATTTGATTAAATATATATATAATTAAAGTATTATCATCCCGTATGTCAGTATTGAAATAAGTGTAGTATATTTAGTGCTTATTGAAG
The DNA here is from genome assembly GCF_024217435.2 of Syngnathus scovelli. Classification (NCBI taxonomy): domain Eukaryota; kingdom Metazoa; phylum Chordata; class Actinopteri; order Syngnathiformes; family Syngnathidae; genus Syngnathus; species Syngnathus scovelli. Next base: position 5,671,349 of record NC_090868.1, read on the forward strand.
GTGTTTGACTTTAATCTACACAAATTAGCTATTAAGAAGATTAATAAAAACTGATGCATTATTTCGTACTGCATTCATTTATTATGTCTGAAGGTTTCTTTTGTTCATCAAATCCTCTCCACGCTCGGCCAGCCTCGTCTTTTAAATGTTAATTGAATGCAATGTAATAATGTAGTGTCACACGGAGCATTCAGTCACGCTCTGATTTGTCTTCATTTACATAATACTGCGTTAAACACACACATCCACAGACAGAATGATTGCATATGAATTATTCAACCAATCACACAGATGAACACACTGGACCCTGATTGGGACGTGCTGGGATGTTCACGCCGGATGTTGCATGCCATACCTGTCTGTGCGCGTGTGTGTGTGTGTATGTGTGTGTTATGTGTGTGTGATAAAACATGTCACACAACAAGACCACCTCTGATTGAAGGCTAATTTTGAAAACATTAGCCATTAGCCACTTTTGGGCTACGAAGTGCATTTTTTGGGGGGGGTTATATTTGATGTGATTTTCTTAAATCTAAAATGTCTTCCTCATTCCTCCTTGTTTCCAGAGATGTTAGAGTCCAACAACCTGGTGAGCTTCGCGGGGCTGGCCAACAGCTCCGGCTACGACACCTTCCTGCTAGATGAAGAGCGAGGCAGGCTACTGGTCGGTGCCGAGGACCACATTTTCTCCTTTGACCTCGTCAACATCAACAGAGACTTCAAACAGGTAACAGACATGGCGAGGTGCCTCAACTGTGTATTTAAAATGACAAAAATTTGCCTTAAAGTCTGCTAGCTTAATGCTAACACATTATAAACTGCCATAGACATGCTAATGAATAGCTTCTAGAATATTGGGTGGCATTTATTGTAAAATACTTTAAACGTGATTTTGCGTGGCTGGAAAGGATTATAGCATTTCCATTCATTTTAGTGAGGAAAGTTGATTTGAACTTGAAAGTCTCTTAAGTCTTTAAGTTAGTCTTTTTATCTGATTTGAGCCACTTTTTTTCTGTTAGCCTGCAGGCTACACGCTGATCAACAGTAGAATGAAAAGATTGTACTCATCTGTGCGTCATTACAATTTAAAAGCTAGTCCAGAAATTAGCAATGCAGAATGTCTTCTCTGTGATATGTCTTCTCTGTGATATGTGAACTGATGGCCACGTAAGTTTAGCATCTAGTATAAATGAAAAATGACATTCATATTTGATATAGCATTATATGTCTTTCAGCATTCATCACATTAACGCACGTAGCTTTACTATGCTAATATGCTAAGCCATGTGCAAACAATTGTACGTTTCGCTAAGTTGATAAAGAGTCAGCTAACATCTCACTCACGGCCTGTTTATAATCTACGTGTTTATAATTCATGTGCACACATATGGATTTGCCAGGAGGACAATTTGAATGCATTATTCATACTTTTGTGTATTGTCTCTTCCAAGGAGCTCGCTCGCTCATCTGTTCTCACGTCAAAACGACAGTAAAGTGCGTCCATATGTTAGAGTTGGTTATAGAAACTTTAATAAGAACCACACACAGTGTAAAAGATATCCGAGGTCAGACAGAAAGAAACGAGCTTAGTTTGAACTCCCCCTCAAAAAATTCTTGAATTATACAAATGTGACTCACGGCGTTCCTGTTTCATGAAACATTCAAGCGTTCCCTTTCTCCCTCCTTCCGTCCCTTGTCTTTCTCCCATTTTTTCTCCCTCGTGATTTTGCGCATTTTGTCATTTGCTCAGATCGCGTGGCCCGCCACCCCCTCCAAACGGGACGAGTGCAAGTGGGCGGGGAAAGACCTCGGGGTAAGTCGTCTTATTGCATTGTTTGCCGACCGCAATGATACGGATGCTTTGTGTTTTGCCCTCTCATTCATGTGCCTAGATTTGGACTTTGAAGTTTACTCATGGGACACATTTTCACACATAACCAAATGACAAATCAAATGAGGCCTTTTCAAAAATGCTCACTCTGGATCATGGTGTTTCTCATTAGTCCCAAATAATCGCTACTTTCTAATTTCTACTTTCTCTACTAATGCAGTCATACATTTATTGTATTACTGACCGTCAGTAAAAATGGAACCCTATTCTTTTTAGAGGAGCATCTTTCTTACATTTAATCATGTTTGTGTACAGTGCCTAATGAAGTGTCCAGTGGAGCATATATTGTGGGAACATTTAAAAATATAATAATGATAAAAAGAAAAGCATTAAATAGTGCCCAGCCACTGTATGGTTTCGAAAAAGAAAATGTTTACAAAAATATATAGGTATATATGTATATATTTTTTTTAAATTAAAACAAATTATCACTGGGAAGGACCCAGTGAGTGTATTTATGTATTTCTCCAAAAATGTTGCAAATGATGAAATGGCCAGTCAGTGTTTTATTTTTGTGTGGAAAAAAAAACAAAATAAACATTCCAAACCATAATACAAACAATAAAGCCACCAATCAGTCTGTTTTCAGAAAAATATTTTTTGTTTTGTTTAATGAAATAATATAAAGTTATAAAAAGTTTGTATTTATTATATTTATCTTATTTCATTTAACAAGACAAGAAGCCATAATAATTCAGTGTCAAGTCAGTGTGTGAAATGGCAGAGACTTTTTTTATTTATTATGCCGTTAGCCAGTTAGCGTTATTGCCAAAGTCATATTTTTGGAAAATGTTAGGGGAAAAAAGGGGGTAAAACACTATAAACTCAACAAACTGATTTAACTTTGATGGATCACTGTGTCCAGCATGGCTGAAAATCATCCATTGTTTTTTAGCAAGCTCATTGCTATTTTTTTATTGCTATTATGACAGCAACGACTTAGATTACTGATGTATTTTCATTTTATGCGTATGCATTGTCAAACCCCTGTTTACATGTATGTCAAAGCATGTATAATACTTATGTCTTTTTTGCCCGCCTTTGATCTGAAAATAATAACGTCTCCTTTGTGTTTCGTGAACGCGCATATAATTTATACAAGTGTCACGAGTGATGTGGTATGGCTAAAGCTAGCACGCCCAAACAGATGTTGTTTGTCAGTATCGAAAAGACAAGAAGACATGGCACGCACACACTCCCACAGAGGTTATTTATTGCTTTTGTTTTTAGTCTTTTTTTTCAAGTGGGAGATGTGTTATTCCATTCGCAAGTTTAACCAACACATTTACCAGCGCTGGCTTTGTTTGTGTCGTGTGTTTGGATAGCTCGCGAGCTTAATTTCACGCCTGGATCACACGTCATCCGCCGTTACGTCGGGCTTCAAAGCTCACCTCAGCGGCCCCTGCGCCGTCGTCTGTTAGCAAAGCGATGAGGCGTTTGCGTGCCGCCGCTAAATGTTTACCCTTGAGAGTCGGCCAGCGGGAGCAGATGGAGCGGAACGCACCAGGCGTCCGTTGGGACAATACTCCCAATGTTCACACTTTTCCAAAAACAATCCTCCACCGGCGCAAATTTACAGCAGCCCACGGTTCGCACGGAACAGCTGGGGGAAAATCGAGTCGGCTCATCCCAATATACACAATGTGATTCCCTTTAATGGGACGTTTTTTATATACGGTAGGCTGGAGAGTCATTCCAGAAGGATTTGAAATTACCAATCAAAATAATGGAAACTTTCATCATTGCATGACTTTAAAATTGTGCTCAGATCACGTTTTAAGCAACGGTCTGGCCTAGTTGAGCGGAAAATAAGTTTTCCGCAAATTAAGGGTAACAAGTCCCGCCTCCTTAAAAAAAATCAAAAAATACGTGAGTCCACTGTACTTTTATTCATATATTTTAATTCACATTTTATCTAAATTTTACTCCAACAAACCGCCATTTGACCAATTTTTATCTGGCCCAGTATTCACGTTCCAGATCCGTTTCTACATCTGCCTCAAAGTCAAGTCAAGTCAAGTTTATTTGTATAGCCCTAAATCACAGACAGTCTCAAAGGGCTTCACATAGCCAAAATTGACAATTATTCTCAAAGCATCCCCTGATCATAAGCTCCCAAAAGGGCAAGGAAAAACTCCAAAAAAAAACCTGCCAGGGGAAAATGAGAAACCTTGAGAAGGGACCACAGATGGAAGGATCCCCCTTTCAGGATCACCAGGTTGTAATGGATGCAGAGAGTGCACAAGTAATACATAATATGAAAATCAATGAAAAAAAAAAAATGGATGTCGGAGGTGCCCTCGATTGTCCTGGCAGTGTCCTCAAAGGGGCCAAGCCGCAGCTCCCCCATCCCGAACTGGTCCCCGAGAATCCAGCCAGCCGCTATCAGCTTTTGAGCCACCTAACCCCCTCCCCAGCCGGGGAACTTTTCTCCAAATTGACTCGTTGATCGTGTTCAATGATGACAAGACTGCCTCCCACGTCGCTAATGAGTCCAACCCGAAGACAGCCAGCCCATGTCAGATTTTAAGAGGGGTCGACTTCAAGCGCACCGGGGGAGGATTGACATTTAAACGACGGCGTGAGAATCATGTCGTGTGCAGTAGGAAACACAGAGGGGAATATCATTAAGGGGCAGTGTATAGACTGTATATGCACGGATGAGGTCAGCCACAATATTTCAAGTAAGATCTCAGCAGTGGCCCTCTGGGTGCACTGGCTAAACGTTTAGCGCACTAGTCGATAGTAAAAATGTCAAAAAGTCTTATCTTTCAGTGGAAGATTCTTTTTTTGTTTCATTCCCACATATAGATTTTGACCCGTGGCTAGCACATATTTAGCTTCATAGCTAAGTGGCACCAGAGTGGGGAAAGCTCGGTTATTTATTTCCAATGCTACTACATTGTCCATCAAAAGGTTTCCAAGAAAATGTTTTTTTTTACGAGAATAATTGTTGACCCACAAAGTTTAAACAACTGTTAGAAATTTATGGGTAGCACCCAGTTGCCTCAGAGTACTATATGTAATAATCATGAGCTAGCATACAATTAGTTTAAAAAAAAAAAAAACGAGTTGGCTTGGCAACTCTAGCCTTTTTCTTTTCTTTACTAACGAATATTTTGTACGTCTAAAAGTGTTTTCCAAGCATTGTGATGAACTATTGTCACGTATTCTTTCCTGATTCCGAGCAACGGGAACGAGGCAAAGATTTATGACAGTTAACGACTCGTAGCTAACACCCTGTGTAGCTCAAAGATGATTAAAAAGGAAATTATAATTATAATGCTGTTCATTGGTAAAACATCCAGTCTAAAAGTTACAGTTTACAAGAATTGGTGTCACCGACAAAGATAAACGGCCGCTGTAGCCACAATGCTAGCACCCTGTTAGCGTCATAGTTAAAGGAAAGTAAATAGAATAGAATAGAATGCCCTTTATTGTCATTTTACAACTTAGTTGTACAACGAAATTTGGAAAACATGCAAAGCTAGCGTAGTTCTGTCCAACGTTAACACAAAACGATTGTGGTTCAAATGTTCTGTCTCCACATGTAGCCCCCGAAGGTTTCCTTTCGTAGTTTAAACAAACGGGCCTGTGGTCAGATTCTGTTACCGTTTAGGGAGACTGTTGCTAGCATTCATGCAAAGCTAAGGCGGCTCTCTGTCTATATTTAAATTACAGATGTTGTCTTTTCGTAAACGAGGGCAAATAAGTATATCCTGAATGTCTTCAACATATGTGCCCATTAATAACTTTGCTCAAACCTGCTGATTAGCATGGCCCTAAACGGCCTCGCGCCGTTGGGAATGTCTCTAAGTGCCAAGTCAAATACCCCCAACATGTGGAACATTCCCGTTCTGAAGTGGATTTGCCTGATTTCTCTCACAGGTGGGATTTGCTTAAAAGGCAGCGGAAATTTCAGGGCTTTTATTTATTTTTTCTCTTGGAAAATCTCCCACCTGAGAGTAGTCCTGGTCTCTACTGTTCTATATTAGACTCCATTTTCTAACATCACGCTTGTCTCAATTAGCCTCCATACCGTTTTCATAGCTGAAGATATTTTACGACTAAAAAGTTTCACATGCGAATGTTCCCTGTTGTGTCTTTTCCAGAAAGAGTGCTTGAACTTCATCCGCGTTCTCCAACCCTACAACCAGACCCACTTATTTGTCTGCGGCACTGGAGCCTTCCATCCTATCTGCTCTTACTTGGAAATGGGCAAGAAAGCCGAGGTAATGCATTAGAATTCAAAAGATATTGTACAGACAGCAAGTATGGTCGACAGCCACTTCCCGATATTTCATCAATCGAACCTCAGACTGCTAATGTGTCGTAATTCAGGATTTATCGACTCTTCCTTTTGACAGGACAACATCTTCCGGCTGGCCTCACATTTCGAGAACGGTCGCGGCAAAAGTCCTTACGACCCCAAGATGCTCTCGGCGTCGCTCCTGATCGGTGAGTCGGGTTTTCGGGCCGCGACGATCGCAAACAACTTCATTCCCTAATGACCGCTCGTTTCCCTCGCCAGACGGGCAGCTCTACTCTGGCACGTCGGCCGACTTCATGGGACGGGACTTTGCCATTTTCCGGACGCTGGGGGATCACCATCCTGTCAGGACTGAGCAGCACGACTCCAGGTGGCTCAATGGTAAGCAAACGGGAAACCAAAGCCGGCATCAGAAGGATTATTGAGCGCTATCTCTCAGCATCACATCGGATTCAAGTTTTCCTCGAGCCGCGCCAGCTTCCCCTCCCCCCTCCCATCTTTTTCGCTTTCCCACACTGCTAATCCACTCTCAGCTGTTTTCCTGTTGTGGAGTCAAATTCCACTTTTTCTTCTTCACTGCCTTCAACAATTATACACTCCAGAAGCCTCGGCAGCGCTGATGACATATTGTCCTGACATTAATCCCCCCCATCCATCTTTCACCTTATAATGGTGGGGATTACGAAACTAGGGGATATTCTTTTTGGCATTTATCATCGAGGGGTTCATGTGTCACAAGTGGGAAAGTATTTGCCTAACTACAGGTGCTGAAAATACGGATAATATAACAAAGATGCTCTGTCCAAATAATGTAAAACATTTTTTTTGTGTGTGTGTGTGTGCCTCCAGTTTGTAATGCCACGCAGTGAACTGCGCGACCTCCACTTGTAATTTATGAAAGTGTGGATTTAATGACACGTACTAGCTACAGGGGCTTGATTCATCGCAGAGGTCTCGCACCTGCCTCCAGCAGAGGCTTATAAATCCACGTCCCACTTGAGGCGTCTTTTTCACAGCCCTGAAAGACTTAACACGGCACCGTATTATTTTTTTTTTACGCCTCTCCGCTTACGAGTGGAAGTCTCTGGTCTTTGATTTCCTCCCACTCTTAAAATCGAAGGTACAGGGCTCAATCATAACCATGTGTCTTTGAGTGAATGTGGTTTGGATGTGCGGTTTAGCCGGAATTTGGCACGCCGGGTATCATGGGGGATCACTTTCAGAGGTGTAAAACTACGTCCCCTTGAACAAATGTGGCTTTGTTTAGACTCCTTTAATGGCAGCTTTGTTCACTTTTTCCACCTTTAGACCCAAAATTCGTCGGCATTCACTTGGTCCCGGAAAGCGACAACCCTGAGGACGACAAGATCTTTTTGTTCTTCAAAGAGAACGCCATGGATGGAGAACACACGGGTAAAGCCACTATCGCTCGAATAGGACAACTGTGTAAGGTAAGTTTTCCTCGTGGGTCCTTCCGAGACCAACAAGTTCATGTTTTTGAGGGAACATCTACCGAATCTTTGTCTGCAGAACGACATGGGAGGTCACCGCAGTCTGGTCAACAAGTGGACCACCTTCCTCAAGGCTCGACTTATGTGCTCCGTACCGGGCATCAACGGCATCGACACGCACTTTGATGAACTGCGTGAGTTTCTGCGACTTCCACGTGCTCCGAAAAGCTCTCAAGGATAACGTTTCCACCATGCGCCTTTTTTCAGAGGACGTTTTCCTGATGAGCTCCAAGGACCCTAAGAATCCGCTCATCTATGCCGTTTTTACCACATCCAGGTATGCGACCCAGATCTACTCTTCTACAACAAGCCTTTGGCAAAAATTAAAACTCCAGATGGCGCTTCTCCTCTCACAGACAGGAGATCACCTGAATCCGATTACAACCTAAAATACGAATACCCCATCTGGTCGTACTTATCGGATATAACTCTTATCGCATATAACTCATTTGCATATGTCGGAAACATCAGTCCAAACACCATCAATCACCGCTAATGATACAAAACGTCTCAGTGGAACCACGGCGGCAGCCACGGTGGATGGCTTTTATCAGTTTTCTAGCTTGTACTCAAACTGAGAGGTCAAGACACACACACACACACGCGCAGAAGCGCACATTAAATTCAATTAAGGGGCATCGGGGAGTACAAGAGATTTAATTGGTTTTCTAAGCGGCCGGTTTTCCCGAGATGAATAGAGCACAGCTTCTTTTAATATGGCTGCTTAATGGGGCGCCGCCATTGACAGATCTATGTTTGATTAAGTGTGCGTTCAGAATGGAATTGTGTGAGGTGGAATATCCGCACAAACAGATGTTCCTCTCGAGGAAAGGCGCCCGCCGCGTCCTTTGCGTTAATTGAATTTCTGTTGAATTACCACCTCGGAAGCGTTCGTCCATTCATCTTCCGCGCTTTGCCGACTCGGCGTGTGCTCGCCTAATTAGGAAACAAAAGAATGATGCTGGAAGGTTTGCGTTCCCGTCATTTGACATCAAATTTGATGGATGAACGCGACGCGATTGTGCTGCGTTCAACAGGAATAACCCACATTTGGAAATTTCAGATTCCAGCGAGCGATGCCTCTTGGATAACCTGAGACAGATCGTAAATTCGCATTGAGGGCTTCCACTTTCTTTTTTTTCTTTTTTTTTATAAGATTGATTGATCTCACGGGTTTCTGGAGCAAGTGGAAGCCACCGACGTGACTTCCAGGGATGCTCTGGAAAGCAAAGTTCCAGGCCAAAATTCCTGTTGGGGGGGGAAAAAAAAGAACCTGGAAGCAATCGAGAAATATTCCGATCCGTTGCTGCTGCCGCTTGCTGTGTCGTTTTGTCTCCTGTACTCATTTGTGGTTTTCTCCCTCCGCAGCAACATCTTCAAAGGCTCGGCGGTGTGCATGTACAACATGGCCGACATCCGGAGGGTGTTCCTGGGCCCCTACGCCCACAGGGACGGACCTACATACCAGTGGGTGCCCTTCCAAGGCAGGGTTCCCTACCCCCGACCTGGAACTGTGAGTGTCAGGTCCAACATTTTGTTCCTTTTTATAAAGACCAGAGTTTCCATGGGTCAAGTATTCAAAGTCATTAAATAGAAAATTAATGCATCAGTATAAAACTTAAAGTATACAAGAACACAATTTAGCAATAATTAATATGATGTAAATGAAAAAATGTGGAGACTGGGGACTAGTTGTAATTTCCAATGAACAAAATGGACAGGAATCCATGATTTACTTCATTTTTCAGTTTCATGTTCCAATTAATTTGCTCTTAATTTGAAAACAGAAACATACTGTTCTTGTTACAACATAAAACGCTAATGCCACCTAGTGGCAGAAAAATAACCTCAACACAATTTGGGCTCATTGTTTTACACTCTTAACACATTCTTTTTCCCCAATAAATAAATAAATAAATAAATTAAATAATATTTTTCCAAAATCTCTTGATACTCAACATCCTTCTGTCTGGCCCTCAGTGTCCAAGCAAAACTTTTGGCGGTTTCGACTCCACCAAAGACCTCCCTGACGACGTGATTACATTCGCCCGGGGCCACCCGGCCATGTACAACCCGGTGCACCCCATCGGCGGGCGCCCCATAATGGTGCGCACCGACGTAGACTACCAGTTCTCGCAGCTGGTGGTGGACCGCGTGGAAGCCGAGGACGGCCAGTACGACGTCATGTTCATCGGGACGGGTACAGCTAACCTCTTAGCTACTGTATGCGCACTCACAAAGCGGATGGGGATTTTTATATTTGAATTATTTTCTTGCAGATATGGGCACTGTGCTCAAGGTGGTTACCATCCCCAGGGAAAGTTGGCATGACCTGGAGGAGGTCGTGTTGGAGGAAATGACCGTCTTCAGGGTATGATTTGTAAATAATTGTTATTGTTATGAAGCTGGGTCAATTGAATGTCAATGTGTGTTGATTTATTTTAGGAGCCAACCACTATCACTGCAATGGAGCTGTCAACCAAGCAGGTAAATTACACAAAGTCAGATTGAAATGCTGTTTCCAGGTCGAAATCCTCCTGAATTTATCATGTTCACGTTTTTGATCTGGGCTTGTTTGACAGAATTGCCCCGAAAGAATCTGTTCATTGGCAGAGCTAGAGGGGGCACCATGGGGGCACTAGTCCCCCTTTATATATGGTTAGATTCCCAGATACCAGGCTAGATAATTGATTTTTGAGTATTTTCCAATTTTTCAGTGTTTTCTATAAAAAAAAAAGGGATTTTGTAGAAAAAAAAAGAAGAAACTTCCTCAGACTCATACACTAAATTGAACATTTTGATAGGAAGCAGCCAAACTTGAGTTTTTCTTGATATCTTAATATTGTTGATGGATGTAGCATATACTTGATGGGAAAAAAATACTTATATATAATATAAAAATACTTAGATTGTAATCTATAAATATTTGTTATCTCATGCACTATTTTGCCTCCTGCATCCCACAGCAACAGTTGTTTTTGGGCTCATCGCTGGGCGTGTCACAGATGTCCCTGCACCGCTGCGAGGTTTACGGCAAAGCCTGCGCCGAGTGCTGCCTGGCCCGAGACCCGTACTGCGCCTGGGACGGCACTGAGTGCTCCAGATACTTCCCCACCGCCAAGAGGTACCGGACCACCTCCGCACAACAGAAAAAAACAGAGTAGGGCCAGAACATCTCAGTCCTTGTAATTAGGTGTCGGGACATTGCGCAGGAGCATCCTGACATTCTTCTACGCTGCAAATATGAGAACCAGATGGGGCCGAGGCAGTTTTAGGGGTACCACCCCTGTAGCCCCCTCAAATGTAATGCTCGACATGGACCTTTTAGGCTCTGAAGTCCAGTAATGATCCCAGTGGGGCTATGCAGTCGTACCCGATTTCTGAGCAGTTTTCGCTTTATATCCCTCACCTTTGGCTCACCTCTTCTTTCATTTTTTTTTTTTTTTTTTTTTTTTTAACGAGAGGAACTGGAAAAGTGCGGTAAAATCTTGACGATGACATTTCTCGCTATCGTCGTTAAAAAAAGAATAAAGGAGGACTTTCATGGAAATGGCTCATCGAAGGCCACTGAAGGTTTACAGTGATTAAATTCAACCCCCATTTCACTAAAGTAGTTTAGCAGCAAAGGAGAAGGAAATATGTTCTCATTGAGCGCTTGAATTTGGAAACATTGCCCTCTAGAGGCTGAATGGTGGAAGTACAGGATTAAATTGTTCTGTCCTCACAGGCGAACAAGACGACAGGACATCAGGAATGGAGACCCACTTTCCCAATGCTCAGATCTTCAGCATCACGGTTTGTGGAAAATAAATAAAACGTTAGCTGTATGTCCCCTGTCTAACGTTGACACTTCTTCAGATGACGTCGACGGCCTGGGTGGCGGCGTAGGTGGCGTGGAGGACCGCGCTGTCTACGGCGTGGAGAACAGCAGCATGTTCCTGGAGTGCAGCCCCAAGTCTCAGCGAGCGCTCATCTACTGGCAGCTGCAGACGCCCGGTGGCGAACGCAAACATGAGGTGCGCTAATTAAAGGGTTTGAGTTCACCCAACTTTTTTAAAAAAAGTTTTTTACACTATATGTTATCTCATTGTCCCTGTGGCGTCTTGTTAGATCAAGATGGACGATCGGGTTCTTCGCACGGACCAGGGCCTGCTCATCCGCAGTCTGTCCCAGTCGGACACGGGCGTGTACCACTGCCAGGCGGTGGAGCACGGCTTCATCCAACCACTGCTGCGTCTTAGCCTGCAGGTCATCCCCGCCCACAGGCTGGGTGACATCCTCCCAGGGCTCCCCGGAGCCGGGGCGCCGCCCCCCGACAAGCAACGCGTGTGGTACCGTGATTTTCTGTCCCTACTGGATCACCCAGACCTCAACAGCGTGGAGGAGTTCTGCGATCGCGTTTGGAAGAAAGAGCGGAAGCCCAAGAAGGCGAAGGCGCCCAATGGCAACCCGCCGCTGCGGCCCAAAGCTTTGGCTCCCAACGCGCAAAAGCTGCAAGCCGCTCCCCCGCAGGGCAAAGTTTGGCTCCAGTCCGGGGCCGACAACCAGAAAAGTCAAGCCGGTTTGGGCATGTTGAGCGTCCAGGCGCCCAAGAACCAACCCAAGACGCAGAGCGGTCCGAAGGGGCAGGCGGCGGCCCGGGCGGGGACGCAGCACGCCGCCAAGTGGCGACGCATGCAGGACAACAAGAAGGGACGTAATAGGAGAACCCACGAGCTGCAAAGACCCCCAAGGAGCGTTTGAGGGAGAACGAGGTTAACACCAAAAAATAAGCACAAAGACGAGCACATACACACACATATGCACACACGCACGCATAAGCACACATTCTGTAGATTTTATCTTCATTTCAAGTTTCAGTGACCTCTACATACACATCACGACATGCACACGAGCTGTGAATATTAGCAGCGGGAAAGCTACATGTAAAAACGTGTGAGGACGTAGCCGGTCGCCATGGATACGGCCCGGCGGACACTTGCGCCTCCTTGTATGTACATAAGCTAGTCCACACTTAAACGCAGTTTAAGACGGGAAGACGGCGGACTATTTTGGAATGAAAAAGAAACAGCACATTCTCCGCAGGACTCGAGCATGTGATCCCCCCCCCCACCCAACACCGAATGGAACAAACTCTTGTTTGCTGACAAGAAGCAAAAAAAAAAAAAATCTTCCATGTCGCATCACATGCAGTGGGAAGCATCGTGCATGTTGTTGTCCATCCATGTGTTCGATAAGCTACTTATTTTACAGGCTTCTTTTTTTTTTTTTTTTACATCCTGAAACAATTTGTTTTTATATAAGCCACACAACATGACTGCGGCGGTCTCATTGTCCCCTCTGTGTAAGTTATTACATCCGAAACACACACTTGTTTAATGTACATATATATACGACAAGCTTCTCTCTGTGTGTATATACAGTACAGGAAACACCATGTGATCTTTATTTATTGCTCGTTTTGTGAAAGGGTTGCATTTATTTTTTTATATTATGCTGTTTTGGGGTGGGGCTTGTCAGTTTATTGGGGGCGGTTAAATAATACCTTTGGACCAACTGGATGGAATTAGTTTCATTTTCAGGATAGAAATACAGAATATATAGATATGTAAATATAAATAAAGCCTAGCGACGAAAAGCACAATTTAATTTTCTTTTCAGGACGAATTAGGTTTCTTACACATCCATACACATTGTTCAATTACATGTAAGATACTCCCCCTAAGAAAACCAGTTCTAGCTGTGAATCTCTGTAAGGAATAGCGCAGACAAATATCCAGTTAGCCCGAGGAGAAACATGTTATATTGCATGTGAATGCTGCCTACAGTTTTTTTTTTCCTGTCAAGTGTTTTGTGTAGGACTTCCCTTCAAATGCCAACAAGAGTAATGTTATTAACAACATAATGAGCTGCCCCCCCTCCCCCCCCCCCCCCCCCCCCCCCCTGAAAATCAAGGACGTTTCGTGTTTCCCTAATTCAGTTTTCAATTGGAACACTGAACGTGACTGCAGCTGCTGTAACACAATTCTTTATGGCATGCATTCGGTTGTCTAAATAAACATCTCTGTTACAAACGAAGTGTCTGTTTTTTCTCTAATACAATACATGAATGATGGATGGTAATTACCAGGTCAGTGTTTGTATTTAAACCGTGATTGGAATTCTCTCCTTAACACAAGAGTCCTATGCGATGTCGCCCTCTGGTGCCTACATGAGACAACTGCAGTACAGTGGCTGCAACTGTCCAAATCTTGCAACGTTGACGTCTCATTTACTGTCACTTGCATACGTGCGTTTCATTTACCTTTTAAATTGCCACTATAACTAGATAGATTCAAGATTCAAGAGTTTTTATTCGCCATGTTTGAGCGTGCCAAACAAAGAATTTGACTTGGGTAAATCACAGCCTCTGTTCAACATTTAGGTGACTAACAACACTCAGGACTTGTGAAAAATGGCAAATATTCTCAAACATCCCCTGATCTTAAACTCCCAAGAGGACAGGACAGGACAGGACGGACTAGCTAGATTAGAGAGAGAGAGAGAGAGAGAGAGAGAGAGAGAGAGAGAGAGAGAGAGAGAGAGAGAGAGAGAGAGAGAGAGAGAGAGAGAGAGAGAGAGAGAGAGAGAGAGAGAGAGAGAGAGAGAGAGAGAGAGAGAGAGAGAGAGAGAGAGAGAGAGAGAGAGAGAGAGAGAGAGAGAGAGAGAGAGAGAGAGAGAGAGAGAGAGATAGATAGATAGATAGATAGATAGATAGATAGATAGATAGATAGATAGATAGATAGATAGATAGATAGATAGATTAGATAGATAGATAATGTGTTATTTGTGTGTTGAGCGTCCCGCCGACCACTTGGTGGCAGATTTTCCAGCGCAGAAGAAGAAAATAGTCTAAACTATAGAATGTTTTTCACAATTTCCTCCAGACTCTAGAGGAAATTGTGAAAAACATTTCTTCTTTATTTAATTGTAATGTATTTGGATAGTTGGCTCGTGTATGTACATTATTTGATATCATTGTGATTGAGTGGTAGGAAATTTGGAGGTCAGTGCTGCATGAGCATGTGTGACGCGGCCAATTCAGTGGAAAACCAAGTGGTAAGATTTCTTTTGAAAACAAAAATAGCCACAGTTCCCTTGACATCACTTATATTAATGTTCGGTTTGTGCTAAAAGTATTCAAGTGGCGCAAACGGGCAAAGATTGGCACTTGTGAATAAACTGTTCCTGCTGCCATGGCAACCGCCCTTGAACAGCATGAGGTAGTTTTTTACTAAAGTAAACTGACTCCAAGTTCCAGGCATGATGAACTGGGTCTGTGACTCTTTTGGTCATTCAACATTACGTTTAGAAGTAGAAAAAACGATTCGTTATTTGATTTTGATTTTAAAATAGAAATAGCAAAATTGAACAGCTTGATTCTCTCATCTGTTGTCTGGGAAAAAGTAAGTAAAAGACTAATAACAGTTTGATTTTCAATTTTCATCCATGATTTTATTATTTTTATTTCTAAAACAAAAATAGAATATAGCACGAGACAAAAGACTCGTATTTGTTTTAGATTACCGGATATTATCACTGGCAGTACTTCTCATACTGACCAGGTGATGGCGGTCGTGTGTATGTAGACATACTTTTGTGTTTTGTAATGACCCATAAATTGTACAACTGCTAGCTCCACACGCGTAGAAAACTGTTGGTACACTTGTGTTAATGACGACAAAAAAAAACGTCATAAAATTCAAAATCTCTTACCTCCTAAGCATTTAGTCACATAACCGCAGAAACGACACTGTCGCCATCTCCTGGTCATGATGAGAAATGCTGCCAGTGATGACCTTCGGAATCCAAAACTAATTATACAAGCCTAAATAATTTGTGTCTCGTGCTGTGTTCTATAATTGTTCTAGAGTTAAGAAATAAAACTCAAACTATTATAAGTCTTTTAGTACTCTTTTCAAACAAGTGAGGAAAAACAAGGAGTATTTTATTTATTTTTTATTTTTTGTATTTTGTATTCCTATATCAAAACTAAATTCAACCGAGTCGTTTTTCAATTTTTAATAACTGCTTCTAAACGTAATATCTAATGACCAAAACTGACATCACAGGGAGTCTGATGCCTAGTGATGTGCCTCATTAGGAGCCCTGCAGGTGAGTGGCAGCTGCTGTCATAGCAACCAATGGGGGTTGGATGGAAGATGACATCTTAAACAGGTGCAAAGGCTTTCTTCAAGCACTACAGAGTCAATTGTTATTTTATAATTTTAATGCACAGTTAGTTCTTCGCGTCACAATGTACATCTTTGTGCCCTCGCAGGTTTGTGAGTCACTGGCGTCACGTCCCTCGCGGAATCCGCTAAGGAGCCCAAGATGCATGGCGATGACGCACTCCAAGTGGTGACAACAGGTAGGTGGCGTTAATAATTCATGAATTTTCAGAAGGGGAGGGGGAGGGAAAGACGGTGTGTCACTCACTCACTCTTTCATTCATTTCTTTTTTAGTGTGTCCTCGCTTTTGGATTAGCCAATCAAATGGCAGCTCATCCGACAACAGTGAGTCAGTGTGGAGGAGGAGATATTTACTGTAACTATATACTTTTTTTTTTCCCAAAAAGTATCACGACTGCATCAATACAAAAAAAATGTGATTCACTCAAAAGTTCCTGAGAAATTCACAATATTTTAATTGTAATGTCCCAGTAGCAATAGGTTATTAAAAGTGAAGACAATTTGAATTCACAAGCAAAAAATTACAAATATATAGTATACCGGTATGGTACAGCAAGTTGACAGTCGGTAAAGAAATGAATACAGTGAGTGTACAGGAAAACAGATCAGGCCTTAGACCATAAAAAAGGATTAGCAAAACCTCAGTACAACTTCCTGTTCACGTGCCGCTGTTGACTTTGCTGCTGTGTGGAGCTTCCTTCCTAACGTCACTTTATTTTTAGGGACGGAAAGTGGCGGGTGAAGCCGGGGGTGGAATTAGGCGCTAAGCGGGATGAGTGAGGCTCAGCGGGAATGCTGCAGTGATCGCGCGCACACTGTCCCGGCAGACGCCGCAAGGATATACGCCTGTTGTGAGTCCCAGGTATGTAACTTTGAAATTGCAACACTTTGATTTTATCATTTGAAAACATTTGGTTTGCAAAAGCTTATGTTTGAACTCTGCAGTTTTTTTCTTTGTCATATTTAGGCTATTCAAAACATTTGGTTTGCAAAAGCTTATGTTTGAACCCTGCAGTTTTTTTCATTGTCACATTTGAGCTATTCAAATTTAATGAACGGTGTGTACTGTTTGCTATCTGGTTACCAGAGTCATGTTGCATGGACTTACAAACACACACACAATACTGAGTTGTGAAATTTGTCTTAGCGGCTAGCTGTTAGCTTGATATGGTTGAATGTGTTTTTTTTTTTTTTTTTTGCCTAAGTACATTTGGAGAACAGTCGAATCGATCGTAGGACTCTACAGTAATTGTAATTTATAGAAACATACAGCCTTAGCCACTAGGGGCAGTACAATGTATATCTGGATATAAATAAAGACTACGGTCACAACTGAAAAAAAATGCAGTATTTTTTGCTTTTGGAAGAGGATAAAGAAAATATACATAGTCAGCCAGTGCGGCCTCTTCAGGGTTCCAAGGGTCTTGAGGGTGCTGTGTTGCTTCCATGCATAGAGGACACATGTGTCCTGCAGCGACACGCGCACACACACACGCACGCGCACGTGCACGCACACGCGCACGCACACGCACGCATGCAGCAAATTAGGTTTTTTTTCTGTGCCGTGTCGCAACACATCCACTTGACGCTTAGTCAAGCTGACGCGCTCTGTTGTGTTCGGCTGTAATCCTCTTTGCATGTAAAATACAATTGCAACACATTATTTTATTATTGCTATTACCGTGTGATGAAAGGAGTCTAATTTTCAATGGAGACCAGGAATTAATCACAATTGCACTGCACATAAATATATTTTTATCATCTCAACCGATGACACATTTAATTGCCAAAGAAACAAGCCAAGGCAGTGAATTATTATTCGTAATATGAGTCATCCTCCACAGCTACTGTTTATTATCTCTACTGTGGATATGCTCTCCTTATGGAAATCTTGCTTTATCACGCTTTACCTGCTCTTATTATATCATCTTTTTTTTTTTGCACACACATTATAGATTTTATATTTAAGTATTTTACCGTGCTGTCCAAAATGTGACAATAATGGACCTCAATCTAATGCATTAGTGCGGGTAATTCCCCTTTAACGACACATTTTGCTCCACTGAAGAATCCAGTTCACCTGTTAGAGACAGCGCATGCGCAGTCAGCACTGAGCGTCAAGTTATTTTTGTTTTCATGGGGAATACGGAAGCGTTCGCTATATTGCATTGTAAACGTGATCCAGTCGCCTTTTTCATGGACTATAGAATTCAAAATTAATTTAATATGTTTACTATTTATTTCTTTAATGTACAGGACGCAAACACGTTGTGAAATAGGCAAGAATGAGACTTCATTGAGATTTTATTTTGGAAAAATATCCGGATGTCATAATTGGAGGCGATGGAGGGAGTGAAACGGAAGACCCTCAGTCGCGGAGAGCTGGTGACTGGTGTGTAAAGCTGCAGAGATGCTCTACGCAGCAGGCACCAAACGTCAGTGGAACGGCAACTCTTGGTGGGAAAATAGCCATTAAACGGATACAACCCGTGTGAGATGCAACCAGGCCGTTTCCGCTGCGCATTTCGGAGCTAAAACCCGCGGCGCCAGTAAGGGGCTCGGGTCGCGGCGGCGCATCGATCCAGGACGGACTCGGGAGGGGTTGCATCATGGGGAACGAGGCGAGCCTGGAAGGAGGAGGCGAAGGCCCGCTGCAGGGGCTACCCGAGGGGCTGGCACCCGACGGGGCCGGGGGCTTCGTGCGAGTCCCTGGCGGGGATCCGGTGAACCTGGCGGAGCTGAGCGAGGAGCAGCGGAAGCAGCTCGCCGCGGTGATGTCAAGGGCGCAGGGCAAGCAGCCCGGGGGTGCCGCGGCCGCACGAAGGCAGGGCTTAGTATTACTCTTGCTACCAACCTTGCTTTTTCAAAATATGCATATATAAACAAAAATATCCACACTAACCGAGTAAAGTGTTGAGGCTGAGCAGGCGTGAGATCACGCCCATTTTTGTAATCCACCCAGACGTGATCTCATTATTAAAGCCAATTTTCATGGCTTATCAGCAATGCATAAAAACGCCTCTTTATCCTTTCTATGTGACGACACGCATTCAGTAGCCTGTGTGGAGCTGTGTGTCGATGCTGCATTTTTTTTTCCTACACGGATGCACGCGTAAATACTCGTACAGAGCCGTTGAAAAGGATACAATCCGGATTGTTTATGTCACATCAAGAGAGAAAGAGACACACCCCCAGTATTTGTGCCAAATTATCGAAATGCCTGTTGGGTAAAAAAGAAAAAACACAATCCAGTTTTGTTGGTTTTTTTTCCCTCTATTTGAACGACATGTCACGAATGACAACACAAAATGGTCGCTTGTATCCACGTTAATGTTGCCAATTAGACTGATCTGCTAATGAATTTGTCCAGATTGGATTTTAATGTCGTGTGGCTGAAGAGTGGGAGGGGCTTGGAGACTACAAATGACAACTAAATGCATTAAAATGCTTGATACCGATCTTTTAATCAACCCTAATTGAAATATGTTATGTTGGGTAGCAAACAAGGATGGTCGGGGTCCATCAATATTAATATGACTAAAAATAGAAGCACAGTGTGAATGTCACTTCCCACTCAGACTTCCCTCCTTTAATTTGAAGCATCCGTCTGGTTTTCCCTGTCCATGGTGCTGAAATGAGCAGCGCTGGATTGTGCCTTACTGTAACAGTCTGACAATACTACACGGCAATGTAGGCCGATATATTGCATAATGAATACCACAAACAATTTGCTCCTCGCAGCGCGTGGAAATTGGTTCCCTCTTGCCTCAGCTAACAAAGCCGCCTCTTCATCTCCGTGATGTACACTCTGTCATTCAGTCGTGTTCACTTACTCGTTAGCGCTAGCCCACGGCGACGACATGCTACATATCCATGTTGAAATGGCCACTATTGTAACGCGTATTATTATTACAACACCAGCGCTACGCTAAATGTGAACAATATCTCCGAACAATATCTTTTTTAAGAACAAACTTTTCTTTTTATTTCCCTAAGACCGTCGGAATCTGGTGTCCAGCAGCGATCCCAGCAACCGGGGACCGCCAGGGCCCCGGCAGGCCTCAGTAAGAGTCGCACGGTAGACGCCTTCAACCAGAGTCCCCCCAGCAGGCCTGCCACAGGTCGCAGTCCCTCATCACTCAATCTTTTTGAGTCCCGATTCCGGCAGGAGCCCAAAGACTCTGAAAGCAAGTCATCCGGCATGTTTGGCTCCAGCTTTCTCAGTGGGGCCAACCCCCTCAGTGCCATGTCATCCATGACCTCCTCAGTGTCCTCCTCTATATCCTCCATGGGCGACTCTGTCAACATGCCCAAGTTTGGGCTGTTTGGAGAGGAGGAGGAAGGAGCTGCGCCTGGGACCAATCAGGGAGGAAAGCCACCAGGCAAGGGCCCTCAACAAGGATCAGGTTCAAAGGGTTCACCACAAGGGGGGCCCCAAAGACAGAGTCAAGGTCCTTCTGGACAGGGGCCAAAACCTGCGCAAGGACAAGCAAGCCCAGAACCCAAATCAGCTCAGGGACCTCCTGGACAGGCTCCCAGACAAGGCCAGGGGCAGGCAGGACAAGGGCCTCCTGGACAGCAAGCACCTAGACCAGGTCAAGGACCACCAGGTCAGCAGGGACCCAAACAGGGGCAAGGACCACCAGGTCAACAGGGTCCCAGACAAGGTCAAGGACCACCAGGTCAGCAGGGTCCCAGACAAGGTCAAGGAACACCACCAGGTCAGCAGGGTCCCAGACAAGGTCAAGGACCACCAGGTCAGCAGGGTCCCAGACAAGGCCAAGGACCACCAGGTCAGCAGACACCCAAACAAGGTCAAAGACCACCTGGACAGCAGGGTCCCAGACAAGGTCAAGGTCCACCAGGCCAACAAGCACCTAGAGAGGGTCAAAGTGGTCCTCTGCAGCAAAAAGAATCTGGCAAGCCTGGACCCAAACAGCAAGGACCAACGCAGCCTGGGGCTGGTCCCGGAGATGCTGTCAAGAGTCAACAGGGTGCCGCAAAGCCCGCCGGGGGGCTTTGTCCACTGTGTAAGACTACCCAGTTGAATACTGGATCTAAGGACCCGCCAAATTACAGTCATTGTACGGAGTGTAAGAACCAGGTCTGCAGCCTTTGTGGATTCAGTCCCCCGGACTCAGCAGTAAGAGTTTTGTTTTAACACGGTATTAGGCATAAAGTATGTATCTTCTAACAAAAGCCTCTCTCTTATGCCACACAGGGTAAAGAATGGTTGTGTCTGAACTGCCAGATGGAACGAGCAATGGGAGGCATGGGTATGACAAAACCCAAACAAGGCTCGGCCCCACCCTCGCCACAGAAACAGGCTTCAGGAAAACCCGGCAAGCTGCTCATCAAGCAGCAAAGCACCACCGACCAAGGTTTGACGCCCCCAACCACGCCAAGGCAGAAATCTCCAGGTGCTAGCTCTCCAGGGCCGCTTTCTCCAGGCTCCTCATTGGGAGGCTCCCCCAAGATCGATCCCAAGACCGGACGCCCCATTCAACAGAAGGCCAGCCCCCAGCAGTCACCGGCTAAGGCCAAGCAGGAGTCTAGTTTCTTTGGTGGGTTGGGAGGCATCAGTTTTGGAGGCTTGACCGATACAGTCAAGCCGGCTGCTGCTTCCACACAAGCTGCTGAGTCTGTCACTGGAAAACTATTTGGCGGTTTTGGTGGATTGATGGACTCATCCAAGCCCCAAGCACAGGCAGCTCCAAAGCAGGAGGAGTCTGTCGCCGGGAAGCTGTTCGGAGGATTCGGTGGATTATCAGAAGCGGCGAAACCTCCCGCCACCGCTTCGCAGATGTTCAGCTTCGGCTCATCCCTCCTCAACTCGGCCACCAATCTCGTCACCGGTGAGGAAGAGAAACCAGACGATTCTCCACCGGGGTCACCGCCGGACTCTGAACCCGGTTCCGGCCCTGGTTCCCCGCCCGACTCTCCATTCTCTGCTCAGGGCTCCCCCCCTGATTCGGATTCTGCTCCTGACACCCCACCGGCCAAATCCAGAAAACCACCAAGGACCAAATCCGTTGCGCAAGAATCCAGCTTGGACTTAGCCTCCCAAACTAAGGAAAGCTGTCCTCTTTGCAAGGCGGAGCTGAATGTGGGGACATCAGAAGCGCCAAACTACAGTCTCTGCACTGACTGTAAGAAGAGTGTGTGCAATCTGTGCGGATTCAACCCCACTCCCCATTTAGGAGAGGTAAGAAACACTCACAAACACTAGTTAACACCACAGAGCGGAAAGTGAGGTCATAAGACAAACAAGCTTGTTTAAATGGTTATCTCGCCATCAATAAGCACTCAAAATGCTCAACACTCAACCCAGAGAGCAAATAATGCCTTCGTGTGCGGTTAAACACAACTATCGTAGAATCTTTATGCATTGAGCTGAGCGGATAGTGACACGGAAACCAAACGCCTTTGACCCGCTTCCCCTCGCGGTTCCACATTGTGTGTCGGCTCGCCAAGACCAGATGGAACACGATGGCGGCGCATCAGCATGTTGAAGGAACGCAGGCCAAAAAGGGTTTTCGCTTGAGTGCTTTTTGTGGCATCCAGTCCAAAAACATGCTGACGTTGGCTGTTTCATGCATAGCAATCCTTCTCGTCTGTATCGGGGTGTCCGTCAAGGGACGCATACTGATGAATGGAAGGATTCTGATATCCTTCACCTTTTGTTTATGAAACGTGTTGAAAGCAATCCAAGGCAGGACTGCATATCAAAGCATTCAAATCTTCAGGCCTGGATTGAAACCTTTTTTTGAAACCCAAAACTGATACCCAAATAACTTGAATCTTTGAATGTCTTGAAAGTAGTCATGATCGATACCAGCTTTTTTTCAGGCCTTCGATTCTGAATTAGTCACCGATACCAAGTACGGATACCACTAAACAATAACAGAAGACATATACATCCCAATATAGCAATTTTCATGTAATTAACAGTATTTTTCTATTCTTCTGATTTCAACTTCCTAATTGTAGTCACAGTAGTCACTGATACCAAGTACAGATACCACGAATACTTTACATAAAATATCCCCCCAAAAAACAATGACAGAGAATTCTAAAGACATACATATATATTTCAATATACCAATTTTCCTTAATATTGCATGTAATTAACAGTATTTTTGTATTCTTCTAATTTCTATTTCCTGATTGTAAAACGACCTTATCAAGAAATAATGCTGATATCGGCAACAGTTTACTGAATCACTAACCTAAGCTTGAAACCCGAATTCTGAACCCATTCCAAAAAAAGGTGACACTTGGTCCTTGTATGCGAAAAATCATCAAAATATTTGTCAACAATCCTGATGTCATGTAATTGCGTCGTCGTTATCTAGAGTGAGATTTAGTCAGTCTTATCTGTAATCTTCTGAGTATTCCCGAGAGCTTTAAGATGAACTGGAAATGACCTCCCTGGGAAATCAATTCCCTTCATTCACTCTATTATCTTTATCGAAACACAAAGCATCAAGGTGTCCACGTTTTCAGTCAGTGCTGTCGGAAGAAAGTTGAGTTTCCATCACGTTTAGCACGAGGCTTTAATTGCAAATGTAACGAGGAGACGAGCCATGCAATCAGTCACCCGAACATCAGTAATTGCGTCGAAGGAACGGGTGACGCCGTTACACTCCCATCTAGGCCGCCGCGTTCCTGCTCCAGATGAGTCACAAAGACGTGACGCCATACGTATATATCAAATAATGCTGCCTGAAACACGCTCGTCAATTTAACAGATGGGCGTTGGCTGGGAAACAATGAAAGGGGGTCCACGTGGGCGGAGAGAGGCTTAATCCGAGTTTCCTAAAAGGATTTAGAGGCCAACAGGAATCCTGTTATTTTTATTGAGACTTGATCCTCCGGTCAGGTGCTCATAATCCCTATCGATACTTGTGGAAGACCGGAAAAACAATCCGTCAATTTTTTTCGATTCAACCTTTTTTCACATTCAATCCAGCTGCAAGGTTGCCCTGCATCTGCCATGTCCCCCCCCCCCCCCCATCGTTTCTCCACACACTGCCTCACAGCGCTCCCCTCACATGCCCCGGAGGCCCACATGTATAAAAATAGTCAGCGGCCACAAAAGCGATTTCAGGTCAGTTCTCTTTTCAAAACACATGCACGTCCTCTAATGTCCCCCCCGAGATTATTCGCAAATGTATCTTTAAATGTATTTAGCAGATAGAACCTTTAGTGCTAGTGAGGCAGAAGGGCTGTGCTTTGTAAAATACACCAACATTTTTTGGCACCGGTCACGTTTCGTTAGCACAGCCTGTTGTGTTTACATCCTGACCGACGCCACTTGCTTGCCCCCCCCCCCACCCCCCACCCCTTCCCCTCCCTCAATGCACTTAGCCACGATGGCAGCGCTCCCAGAGTGGAAACAGTAAGTTTGTTGTGTGGTCGGATTGTCTGGCACATCATCCTACACGAGAAGAAAAAAACTGCATCAGTGAGGAAAAACTGTGCACAGAGATCGACTGAATTCTTTCCTACGATTCTTTTTGAGCTGTGATCAGTGACGACAGATAAGACGCTAACGTGGGGTGGAGGAGTATACACGATAAAGACGATGGGATGTCAGAAAGGATCTGGACGGCAGTGTGCACCATCTGACTCGTGACTCAAGAAGCTTGTGAGTCACGTCAACGGCACCTTTGGGCAGCGCAAGCTGCGACATCCGCTCAGGCGGAAATGGGAGAAAATATTTAAGAGGGCCACATCACACGAAGTCCAAAACCATTTTATCCTACTGATCAACCCTTATTAACAAATTATGGTAATAATATCGCCATCTCTTTAATGGCCTCCTTTACACAACATACACGTTGGACTTGCATCTATCAGCTCGGAATTACATTAGCTTTTTGTCACATCCATAAATTTACCACATTTATTAGTGTTAAGATCTTTTTTGGCCAATGTCGTTTTTTTTAAGACGCTCATTTTAGCTGAATTGAGTGGGAAGTGAGATACTGCAGTAAGGACACAATAAAGATTACATCGTGATGGTGTGAGAGAGTTGTTGATGACAATGTAAAATTTTATTTTCCCTCTTGGCCCGTATGGTTCTGAACCCAAAGGCCATCGATCTGCAGATAAAAATTGCATTGTAAAATCGAGCACGTAGAGACACCCAAATTTTTGCTCCCAAGCAGTATTTTAAATATTAAATATTTTTCACATCCTCCTTCATCCATCAGTCACACCCTTCCTGTCTCCATGCCAGCTTCGATCTAAATTTGGACAGGTAAAACCGACACCGGATCCTTCGTCTTGATTAAGCTGCATTGACCTTCACTGTACTTTGTTTTAGTTGAGATAGTCTGGCACTCGGAACGATTCAGTGCTGATCCGGACAGATAGAATGACTCGTCACGCTTCTTATCAAAGCTCCGCATGTGTCATTGCTGTCGTCACGAGCTCCCGTGGGTGCTGAGGTCAATACCCGGGCACGTGGAAAATGACTGTGTAGGTTTAAAGGAGGTTGATGGTTCTTTGAATCTTGAGTAGATTTTCATAGACTATCATCAAATGTCTGTCATTTTCATTTCAGACCGAATGGCTTTGCCTCAACTGCCAGACGAAACGAGCCAGTCAGCTGGACGACACGGTTTCCCCGAAGAAGCCAGCGCCTGCTCCTGCTCCCTCCTCCACCCCCACCCCTGCTGCTGTAGATAGTAAACCCATTGTCGTAGAATCAGCAGCAGCAGCAGACCAAATCCCATCCCACCCCGAAATCAAGGTAGCGGCCACACCTGCACCAACATCACACGATGCTGTTGGCACTTCTGACCAATCACAAACAAGCGAGCACATTCCTGAACCTGTTGTTCATTCTCAAAACATCTCTGAAAGTGCAGCTCCCATTGTAGTTGAAAGTCAAGCGCAGCAGCAAGAGAGCTCTGGCAAAATAGCACAAGAAATACCAGCAATTGAGCAGCTGCAGCAGGGTAGCTCAAATGATGCCAACACAGTGATGGGGTCAGATGAGCATCAAGCACATATTGTCAGTGAGGCAATTGAGGAAAAGGTAGTAGAAAACCTCCCTGTAGTTCGCTCAGGTTTTGATGAGGTGTCCGTTGAAGAAAAAAACAAAAATTGCACTGTTACTGAGAGTGTAGCCCCCTTGATAGAAAGTGAAATCCATTCACTACAGCCTGAACCTGCCTCAGTCACACAGGAAATTACTCAATTTAATTCAGGTGCAGAATCCCCAATGACCAAAGAAATAGGAAGTGAACATTCAACAGAGGTACCAAATCAGACAGTAGACAGCACAACTACTCCTAAAACTGAGGTTGAAGGTGTAATAACTGAACCAATAAAAGAGGCATGTATAGTCAAAGAGGATGCTTCTCATCCTTCTGTTGAAGTTGATGAAAATGTACCACCAATACCTGAAATTAAGGGCTCAGAACCTGAAATTAAGGGCCCAGAACCTGAAATACAGTCAGATGCATCAAAATGCATAGAACACCCTGTGACGTCAGTTACGAATCAATCCGACTCAACTCTTGAGCAGAAAACTCAGGCTGATTTGTTGGAACACAAACTTGTAGAAAAAGCACAAGAAACTACGGGTATAACAGAATCAAATCCTTTCCCATCAAATGACACATTGGTTAAAAAAGCATTGAGTTCAGATAAAACTGCTGATCAGGAAGTATCTGTTGAAGTTAGTGGCAAAAATTCAGCCGAGTTAGAAACACTAAAAAACACTCCTGAGGTGACGGGCGTCGAAAGGCAAAAGATTGAAAACAAAGAGATGGATGGTGAGATAAAGTGCGATGGTGTTAGCTTTGAAGAGGGAACATTTCTTGAAAATAGAGTTTCAGAGGTGAAAGCTGACACGATAAATCCTGTTGAAGAACAGGAAGAGCAGAAACCTCTTAGTGAGACAGAACAATCGTCTATTGAAACAAAAAACATTTGTGCAATTGATAAAAAGGAATTGGAAAGTGCAGAAAACAATCTCGGGGAGCGCCACGGTGAAGTAATTCTTAAACAGACCGACCCAGGAACAACTGATAAGCCACCTCCTGTTCACGAGAACCGTGTTCAAACAGCCTCATCCCCTGAGAAGTCAGAGACAAAAAAAGCTCTAGATGAATCTGAGATTGTAATGCCAAAAGAGGAGCAGCAGCCACCTATGAATATTTTGCCTAAAGAACAAGATTCAGACGAAATGGTGGTTGCAGATTCGGATGTACAAGATAAGGTCAAAACCAAAGAGCACGTTCAGAATCAGACACAAATAACCCCAGAGGATCTTGAGATCCCCGTAGACACAAAATCAAGCAGTGAGGAGCAGCAACTCGACAAATTCAACGTGGAAAAAGACTCCAACTGTGAAAAAGAGACAAACAAAAATAGGCTTGGCTCATTACCTGACACAGACAACATCCAGGAAACTACTTTCATATCAAATTCTGAAAATAGCAACCTGTCTAGAGTAGCAGCTTCAGTCCTCATAACCGAACCCCAAATCCCAAATGCTGTAGTTTGTGAGCAGACCACAGAAATGAATGACGACGATAGTTTGACGGAGAAAAGGGAGCCCCCACCTGACCTTCAGGGCGAGCAGTGTGGTGAAGAAAGAAAGCCTGAGGTGACCAATATTTAGCTTAGTCAATGGAAAGACTACAATAGTTGTTCTGTGTGGTAGTATTATTGTACACGGTACACGTCAAAGCTCTACTTTTCTAAACTCATTCCATTATCTTGATTACATCCAACAGGTGGAGAAGTTGGAGACCCTGAAAGAACTGAAACAACCTGAAAGTGCCACCAAGGTGGGGAGTCCTACCAGCCCCTCAGACCTGGCCAAGCTGGAAAGCACAGTCCTGCCCATTCTTGAAGCGCAAGTGAAGGGTGATGAAGAGAAACAAACGGACACACTAAAGACCAGACGTAAACTCGAGGTGCTTCCCCTCTCTCCCGACTCGCCCTGCTCGGAAGACGACAGAGATGTGAACAAAAGTAGCACAAAGAAAAAGCTACTGGTGCCGCTAGACGTCAGGATGGACTCACTGGATGATAGCAGTGAAAGTTTTAGCAAAGAGAGTCCCATGTCAGGGGATGATGAGGAATTCATCCGCAAACAGATCATAGAAATGAGCGAAAATGAGGACGCCTCACCATCCGATGAGGAGAATCTAATTCGGCAAAAGATCAGACAAGAAGAGAGGAAAAAAATGGAACAGAAGAAAATAGAGTCTGTAGAGAAGAGTGCATCAGGAAAAGCCAAGCGGTTATCCAAGAAAAACTCCATAAGTCCCACTGATGATGAAGAGCTTCAAATCTCTCTGGAGAAAGCTCAAGTCGTCAAAGTTGATCCACCAGAGCTCAAAGATGATTGTCAAAGAGGTACAGCCGTTCGCAAATTTCAAACCATGCAACTGAACACAACCAGCAGCCCCGTGTGTGTAACTCAAGTTGACATCGAGCCCGAGATGGAATGTCTGACTGATTCACCAGATGATCGTTCAAAAGGGGAGGGGTCATCCAGTCTACACGCATCCAGTTTTACACCAGGCACATCGCCAACGTCCTTGTCCTCACTGGATGAAGACAGCGACAGTAGTCCCAGCCACGTTCGTTCCAGTGAGAGCAAGCAGCACAGAAAAGCTAAACACAGACAACCTGGACAAATGCTGCCGACAATAGAAGACTCTTCAGAGGAGGAAGAGTTGCGGGAAGAGGAGGAGCTACTCAGGGAGCAGGAGAAGCAACGAGGAGCCGGTAAAAAGGCAAAGCGAGACAAAGAAGAGGTTCGAGGACAGCGGAGGCGCGACCGTTCAATGACGCCCCCAAGTAACCTTTCACCGATTGAAGATGCCTCACCCACAGAAGAACTTAGGCAAGAGGCAGAAATGGAAGAAATCAGACGATCATCCTGCTCTGATTTCTCCCCGAGTATCGATTCAGATCCTGAAGGGTTTGAAATCCACGCTGCG
Source organism: Syngnathus scovelli (assembly GCF_024217435.2). NCBI lineage: Eukaryota > Metazoa > Chordata > Actinopteri > Syngnathiformes > Syngnathidae > Syngnathus > Syngnathus scovelli. The sequence continues at coordinate 5,700,227 of NC_090868.1, forward strand.
AAGATCGCAGCGGTTCAGAAAACATATCAACTTCCCGTATCGGTGGCCCTACATTCTCCAACAGAAGATAAAAACATTGACAAATCACAGCAAAAAACCCTCAGATCTGCTGATGAAGCATATGAGGAGATAATATTGAGGTCTAAATCTCCTACCGCTGAAAATGTTGAGTTTGATCCAGGAAAGGCGGCTCTTTATGGAAGTATGCTTATTGAAGATTACGCATCTGTTATGGATAATTCAACAGATGATCTTGGAGAGGCAGAAAAGATCAGCGTTCCTTGCCAGCCCAAGAAACTGAGATCTCCAGATGAAGTTTATGAAGACATGATCAAGAAAAGGAAAGAATTTATGAAACTCGAACAGGAATACCAAAACATACAACAAAAAACTGAAAGTACAAACCCAGAAATTGTGTTACAGCCCGCTGAGAATACCATTCCCAACGTCGCGACAGTAACTTTGGGAAAAGATGGAAAACCATTGTTAGATGCCGAAAGTGCATACCAGGAACTCATGAAAAAGGTCTTGAGTCCTGGAGCAAGTCCTACTCCGCAAGATCAAGAAACAGAGACCACTTCATCTCGAAGGGCTCTCTACCCAATCCCAGACCTACAAGTCACGCAGTGTTCCTCAGGAGAGTTGTCCTCCGACGAAGAAAGTATTAAAAAGGAGGAGGAGATGGTCAAATCAACATCAGCTGTGGAAACTACATCTCCGTCCTCCGCCTTAGACCAGAAACCACTCCCCCCAGTCACATCACCCCAGACTGACATTGTAGACCTATCAAGTGCAATTCCAATTACATCTGCTCCTGTAACTGCAAATTTTACTATCTTGCCTACTGTCCCCCAGTATGCACATGGTACCCCGAGCATCGTTTCAACTGCCCCACTAATCCCCCCGAAGCCAAGTGTCTTGCGCAGGGCTAATTCTCAGGAAAAAGCAGATACACCCCTTGAATCACCATTGCCTCCCCCGACCCCACAAAAACCGACAGTATTTCCCAGGAAACCTCCAGTTCCGCTCCCACCTCAGACTTCAACCGTGTCAGGCAGGCCGGAGACAGTGACCACGACTTCTAAACAATCAGTAACGCCAACATACAAACCTCATGTCCCGCCTCCCGTTCCGCCAAAGCCCTGCATTCCGGCAGGTATCGGCGAAAGCCACAGACATGGCGGCAAACCACCCATTGCACCGAAACCTTGCTCGCAGCCGTCTTCCCCTGCTCATTCCGCGCATCCGCCAAGACCTACTGTGCTTCCCACAGAGTCCAATGAAATTGCTTTGAACCTTAGCCCTTCTGAGAGCAAGATCTTTCAACCCTCGCCAAAGTCTCCTTCTTCTCCGAGATATGCAAGAAACCGAGATACGTACGTGGTTATCACGCTCCCGTCTCAGCCAAGCTCTCCGGTAGACAGTCTTTCAACTCAAGCTCCCTCTGACACTGGCCCAGCATCAACTACCCACCAAGCTAGTTATCACCAATCACAGGCTCAACCACATTCATATCAGCAGTCACCACCACCTCATACAACTAGGGTACCCCTGGCTTACACCCGAGTGACTGAATCCATCGAGAACCAAGAGATATGCGGACCGGAAAAACACGTTTCGACTTCGTGTCACATCATCGAGGCCGTGTCGGCCTCCGCTGACCCTCCCGTGGTCTTGCCGAATCTAATCTCTCAAGTGGTTACCACAGAGGTCCAAAGAACCACCGTCTCTGTTGTTCATGAACGGACGCCACCACCTGTGCCAGTTCCGAGGGCAACTGGTATCCCGGTATCATTGGAGAAACCAAAGACCCAATTACCTGTACAGAATGGACAGGCAGCCTTGCCTTGTGAGGTGGTGGATCTGAGGACTATGAAGCCCGAGGCAGCCTCACATATAAATGGAGTGGATCTGTCTGCCGGCCCAGAGTCCAGACAGTCTTTAACAGCTGATGTCAGTCGCCAAAGCAGTGCTGTACAGTCAGCTGTCGTAAACCTGAGTTCTGAATCCTCCACTTTCTCAATCATGACTGACAGCATCACCATAGTGACATGTTCTTCTACAATCCAGAGGTGTGACAGTTTAGAAACCTCTCAAACATCTTCAACCCCACTCCAGCTAACAAAAAATAAAGCATTTGAACCCGTCTCTCAAATTGTATACCGGTCAGTGGATTATCAGCCTCCCACTCACTCTGGCGAGATCCCCATAAATCTCACACTTGGCTCAGCTGGTGGTGGAACTTTCCAAACACCACCTGTAACCATGGCACCCATCACCATTGCTGGTTGCGTTGCTAACGGATTAACGACGAGTACAACGTCTGTGGCAGGAGCTGTTGACCTGAGCACGGCAAAAGCATTCAATACTCTGGTATCCATGGACGCCATTTCGACAGAGGTTCTCACAACTGTCATCACGGAGGATGATGGCAAACCAGTCGATCTGACTGCGGGGAAAAGAGCAGTGTGCTGTGATGTTGTCTACAAGCTCCCATTTGCAGGAAGCTGCACTTCACAGCAGCCCACAACTCCTCTGCCCGAAGACCGTTTTGGATATCGCGATGACCATTACCAATACGGCCGATCGTCATACGGCGCGAGGGGCTTCGGCGGAATCAAACCCTCAATGTCGGACACCAACCTGGCAGAAGCCGGCCTATTTTTTTACAAGAGTAAGAACAGCTATAATTTCACTGGCACCACAGACGGTGCCGTAGATCTTTCTTCCGCAAAGATTTCCGATGCAGGTCAGTGCAGTGACATTGCAGACCTGTCGCTTAAATGCCATTTTGAAATGCTACCTCTCATCCATGGCTAGCATGTTCGTTTTTTGGGGGGGGTTTTTGCATGGAAGTGATTTTTTTTTTCATTTTGTTGTGATTTTTATGTGCCTGCATGCTGTACGTCTTGTTTATACTTTGGATTTTTGTGTCCCTTTTTTTCCATCACTTTATAATTTGGGTAAGGAATGGCATTGATGCGCTTACATTTACTTTATCAACTGTATCATATGAGCTCAACTGATTTTTTTTTCTGAACAGGAGACGCAGTGGACTACTCCAAAAAAGGGGCACACGCAGGAACAATAATCCCCCCTTATTGCCAAGCAAGAGTCACAAGTGGTGTTGGTACTCTCTTTGGTACGAGTAGTGTGCTGAGGTCATCCAATGGCGTGGTTTATTCCTCCGTCGCTGCGCCAATTCCATCTACATATGCAATAACAACCCAACCCGGATCAATTTTTTGTACATCATACAACACGCAGTCAAGTATGCATACAAGTGACACCATGCCGTCATTGTCGGAAATCCAGAATTTGCCACTGACGCGATCCCACAGTTTCCTGTCTACAGTTTCGATTACGACAGCAGATGAGCAAGCTGACGTTCCTCTCAACCTGGAGATATCTAAGGAGGACGGGTCTGGTAATGCCGTCACCACAGCGACCACTTCTTCTCTTGACTACACGGATGAATCCCTTGAGGCAATAGCCGCATCCCTGGAGGCTCTTTCGTCACCTATGGTCCCAGGGGATGGCCAGTATCAGGCGGAGCGCGAAAGGCTCGAGATGGAAAAACTCAAACAGCAGCGTCTCGCCGAGGAGCTGGAATGGGAGCGTCAGGAGATTCAACGTTTTCGTGAGCAAGAGCAACTGCTGGTACAGAAGGAATTGGAAGAGCTACAGGTCATGAAGCAGCAAATTTTGACCCAGCAGGAAGAGGAAAGGCAAGCTCACCTCATGATGCAAAAGGAAACCTACGCTCAGCAACAACAGCAGCTTGAGCAAATTCAAAGACTCCAAGAGCAACTCCGAATGCAGCTGGAAGAGCAAAAGCTTCGTCAGATGTATCCAGGTGGTGAGGTCCTCGGGAATGGCATCCAAGAGGCCATCGTTTTGGGCCCCGATGGCACTGTGCTGTCACGAAAGATCACAGATAGTGGTTGCCAAACAGACGAAGAGGACGAGACTGTCAGTAAAGCTTACACAGCGGGGAGGAAAAAGAAAAGTGCCAAAAAGAGCGTCGACAGCTGCGTGCAAACAGATGATGAAGATCAAGACGAGTGGGAGGCGCAGAGAAGCCGGCAGAACCGACCACGTACTGCACGAGGCGACAGGGGAGGGCACGCCGACATGTCTCTACAAGCGCACACTGAGATTTCTATCCAAACGGATACAGACGGAAACATCAGGATGGACACGAGAATGGAACTGTCTGACTCGGAAAGAACCTCGCCAAAGAAACGACCCTCGCCTTTGGAGATGGGTTTGTCTCCGCACCTCAAAGCTGAATCCTCCACGCTTCAAACGTCCCCTAAATCTCCTAACGTGCTCTATTCTCCCTTGTCACCGTGTATTTCCCCAAGTAAATCACTCGAATTTGTATCTTATGATAAGTCACTGGGTGATAAAAGCCCTCAAAAGCTCAGGGGTAGCCCAGATCCCGGAAGTCCCCGAGGAACAAAATCCATGCAGAGATCAATGTCGGACCCCAAATCTATTAGTCCAAATGGAGAAGAAAGGGCAACATCTGGAACCCAGTATGGCGATACCGTGAGTACACTTTTTTTTTTTTTTTCCTAAAGCAATGCTAGTTAGCATTTAGCATTTCTGAAGAAATGCTAGTTAACATTGAGCATTTCTGATGTAATAAATGTTACAAGCCACAGCTGTCGCACCAAACGTCTTTTTTTTTTTACATTTGGTTTGAAAGTCAAATCTATGCTTGGGTACCGCATCGTTGACTATCTCATACATAAAGTGCATAAAGAATATGCTGAGCTTGCAGGAATATATTCAGTGAAATCTCCCATGTGAATTAATTACAGAGGAGAAACTTTGCAATTTTGAAGAATATATTTTTTGTGGGTTACTCCCTGGGAACAGATGCAAGGGTTTAATTAAACAATAAAAATATGATTTATGATATATGAAATATAACCAGGGAGTTGTAAGGCTGCATCTATTGAATATTTTAGTATTCTACTATTCTACTATATTTAGTATTCTACTGAAAAGTCTATAGAATAATCAAATTTATAGATGAAAAATATTTTTGCTTGATTTAAGAGCAATTATGAATTGCAATTTGTTTCTTTATTATACAAATTAACAGTTCCTATTTATTAAATTGACATTGTGCAAGGTACTTGATCCATTAATTTTTACCGTGTTTTAGGCATTGAGGATCTTTGTCTGAGAGCAAAGTCCGTTTTACAGTGATTACATGCCACGGTGGTCTCCATGTATTTTAATCTGGAATGCCCCCAAATTTCTGTTATCTTCCCACGCCATCAAACAAATATCTTCACCTCCAACATCTTGCATTTATGTGATGTAAAATCGTTGTGCCTGCTTTTTTGTTTTGCAGGGGAAGGGCTCTGGTGGAACACCTACTGGCACTCAAAAGAAGGTCAAGAGGACTCTGCCAAATCCCCCATCAGAAGAGGAGTCCTCCACCAGTGGCCAGACAGCCTATAGCACCGGTTCTGCTCGGCGGAGAATGTGCCGTAATTCAAACATGGCGCGTGCCAAAATCCTTCAAGACATAGATCGCGAGCTCGATTTGGTGGAACGGGAGTCATCCAAACTGCGCAAAAGGCAGGCGGAGCTTGACGAGGAGGAGAAGGAAATTGACGCCAAGCTGAGGTACTTGGAGATGGGGATTAATCGGAGGAAAGGCGCCCTTCTGAAAGAGCGGGAGAAGAGAGAACGAGCGTATTTGCAGGGAGTGGCTGAAGACAGAGATTATATGTCAGACAGTGAGGTTAGCAATATCCGAGAGACCAGAGGCGACCATGGTGACGGTGAGGACGAGGAAATCGAAAGCCACGGTCTGGAACGTCCTAGGACGGCTCCTCAGTCAGAATTGGATGACTTCGTCCCACCTCAAACCAAACATGAATATGGAAAATACTCGCAGTACCAGTACCCTCAAAGTCAATACCAGCAGTCCCTCTATCAGACCCCCCAGTCTTACCAGTCACATTCTTTGTACTCGTCTGTGCCCTCACTCACCAGCTCCCAACAGCAAAGTTACCAGCAGATGCTCCTGTTGCAGCAAAAAGCTGCCAGGCAAGCCGCTCTTCTCTCTGAACTAGATGCCACCAAGTATGATGTCATTAATCGCCAACCCGATCCCACATCGTCGCCCTACCTCGGCGTCAAATATGACAAATATGGCAACCACCTTGATCTCAGAGCTTTGGATGTGGGAAGTATAGCAGGTAGTCCCATGTCCGCCGTCGCCGATCCCTACTACTCGGATATCGATCACCACACACCTCGAAGTTACCTGCTCTTGGAAGATGCGGCCGAACTCGCTAAGAGCTCCTCTGGATTGTCGTCCTCTTACAGTCTTGCCGAAAGAGAGCTGGCCAAAGCCGAAAAGCTTCTCCAACGCAGCGCTGCTGATCTAGGATCAACTGACTATCTTGGATCCACCACCAGACTGCACACTTATGGTAAAACTCCGGATGAAGATCCAATGGAGGAACCTTACGAACTGAAGCTTTTGAAGCAGCAGCTCAAGCAGGAGTTCAGGAGAAGCACCGGTGGGACGGAAAGCTTAGACCCTCTGACAGGCCTCTCTCAGCACTACTATACCCCGAGCTCCAGCATCTCCAGTTATTCCCAAAGGCACTATCCAAAGACAGACAAGTACAGCATGAGTCGGCTGACTCTGGAGAAGCAGGCAGCAAAACAACTCCCAGCATCAGTGCTTTATCAAAAACACAAGACTCCATTACTTGAACCTAAAATCTCCTCCAAATATTCCTCAATTACAGAAAGCAGAGGTTTAGATGTGGACTATACGAGCTACCTGGGGTCTACAGGTGGATCCCCAAGATCCAGTCGACTCATGCAGGATGAGATTACCTTTGGTCTCCGTAAGAATATTGCAGAGCAGCAAAAATACTTGGGGTCCACCTTGGGGGCCAACTTGGCTGGTTCGCTAAACCTGGGCCAGAGTTTGGGATTGGACTCTGCTTACCCTAGTGGCAGTCGCTCAAGACCGTCATCCAGGCCTACATCTTGCTATGGTTTAGACCTGTCCATCAAAAGAGACCCTTCTAGCTCCTCGCTGAGACTCAAAGGGGACGGCGAAGCCTCTACAGACAGCTTCCAAACCCCCTCCGGTCGTACTAAACCCACCAGCCTCCCCATTGTGCAAAGCGGCCGTGGCAGAATCCCCATCGTGGCCCAGAACTCCGAGGAAGAAAGTCCGTTGAGCCCCGTCGGGGAGCCGATGGGCATGGCCCGCGCCTCGGCAGGACCTCTGCCACCCATCTCAGCCGACTCTCGGGACCAGTTTGGTTCCTGCCTTTCCTTGCAGGACTCGCAGCAGCAACACATCAGGGAGGAACCGAGCAGGGGTAGGACTTATGTCCTGATGGATGACCTTCAGGGTACCATGTCAGATAGCGAAGGTAAAAAACAGAACCATTGTTTTTCTGTTCCTGTCTATGATTTCCTCTCGCATGCCTTGGCTGCTACTATGTGGCGCTCTCGTGAAGATCTGCATGTATTCGTTGCTTCTTCTTTGTGGTGTCACACTTATCAAAATGTCGCACATCTTGTTCTCTGTCTTCGAAGGCATGTGGCCTTCTGCATGCCCGTGCTTCTGTCTGTGCTTCCGATATTATGTAATGTGTTGGCATAACTTTGTGTGACTGTGTGGGCGGTGTTCTCCACAAATAGGGATCTAACTAATGGACATTTTGTAGAGGTATACTCATTTTTTGTCTTTCTGATACTTTGAAATAAAATGTTGGACAGTGTAGGAATATTTTCATAGTCCCTCTGAGTTAATCCCGCAGCATTTCGTTACCCTTCAGTGAACTGGCAAGTGCCTCCTACATCTTAGAAATGGGTCACAATTGGTTTAATTTACATTCTTGGAGTTTGAATACAAAGCCGTTGATAGCATTTAGTAAACAGACTTTATAAAACAGTCCACCTAGCAGGTAACACTTTTGAGAGAAGAAAAAGTAGAAGCATTAGAGTTGTTAGATAAATGTGCTGGATTTTGTGTGCGTGTTTGAAATGCATGTCTCTTTGAAGCACTAATAAATATGAAACCTTAATTTCTGCATGTCTCATTGTCAATACTTGCATGCATATTTTTCTGCTTTGTGTACTTTTTGAAGTTTTATCAGCCTCTATAGTATTTTTAATTTTTTATTTTATTTGATCATTTTTATTTTTAGAATGTTTTAATTCAGGGGTGTCAAACTTTTTTTCGCGGGCCGCATTGTAGTCATAGCTTCTTTCGGAGGGCCATTACGACTGTTAACCCAAATAAATGTATGAGCACCTCATTTTATATACAGTAAGAGCTACAAAACAAACTGACAAATAACTCGTTTTCAAATCAGACAAGTAAACCCTGGTCAAATATTTAAAAAAAAAAAGATATTTAAAAGTGAAGACAATTTGCAATTCTCGTAATGACACGAATTTGATACACAATTTGTCTTCGCGGGCCACATAAAATGATATGGCGGGCCGTATCTGGCCTTGAGTTTGACACCTGTGTTTTAATTGGTGAAAATGCATTGGGGGAAATACTAAAACATGTATTTTTTTGTATGTCTTCTACATTAAGAATATTCTTTTGAAAGTCTGCTTAGCTCAAAGCAGACTATGTGTGTTAGCTTAAAAACACTAGCGCTCTCAGGTTTGAGTCTTCTTGACTTCATCATAAGGACGTTGATCGATTTGCTATGGATTCCGCCATTTTGCCGTGTAAACTCGTTTGCCTTGATTGCAGCCCTAAGTGATTCCCTGATGCCTTTGAACCGAGACCATTCAGCCAATGGTAGAGTATTAGTTCACGATATATAAGCATAACATTAACTAACCCACACGACAACTGCACAATCATTCACATATGATTAAATGTTGGGAAGATTTAAAATGTATTTCTTAGCACATGCATATATTTTTTTTTAAATGGAAAAAAAAAAATTAATGATACAAACCCAACATTTACAGTCATGGAGGTTTAAACAACACTATGCATTCTCCTAATTAACCATACTGTCGCTGTCAAACTTCATTCCTCTACTCCATTTTGTAAAAACAGAGAAAAAAAAAAAAACACCCTTCATCGCTTTTCACCCTTTTTAACATAAAACATGAATAATTCAACATGGAACCCGGCCTCTTGTATTGCCATTCACAAGCTGATGTTACCTTCCCATAAATAGCATGCATTTGTTTGAAGAAATCCTTACTGGTGTGATGTTCTTAGAGTACCTTTATTTTTTTGTCGCTGAAGCTTACCACCTAAGACGAGAGGAGACCGACTGGTTCGACAAACCCAGAGATGGACGGCCGGAAAATGGACATGACAAGAGACAGGTGACACTCCCTGAAAAATAAAATTAAAAAAGCCAGTTGTACCTTTGAATCTGTATAATGGATTTTATTTATGTGTGGGCCACAGGGTAAAGGTCCGTACTACCCCTTCCCTCACCTCAGGGTCAAGCTGAAGAGAGATCCGAAAGACCGCAGTGTGTCAGGTAAAATAGTTCGACTTAATAAAAGTCCACAAATTGCTTCACGTTCCAATTGCTTTTAATTTGAAAAGAAAACTGTAATGAACAACATGAAACATGAATGCCATCTAGTGGCAGAACAAAGCACCTCGCCAAATCTAATTAAGTTTTACACATTTTAACTGTACATCTTCTTTAAAATCACAATAAATTGATTTAAAATTACTATCAATTAACAAAAAGATTAAAAAAAATATTAGGTAAACATTCTTGTCCACTTAATTTAATTAGCAAGAATAGGAAAAACTAATTGGTGATTTTTAAACCATTTTCAATATGGCAAGGGTTGCTGGCTCTTAAAATTACAGTATATTAATTTCAAGTGCTACCCAAGGGCGCCGCGAGCTAAGTTAATATCTTGCCCCGTTTTGCTTTGCAGTCTGAATGATCCTCAAACCGGAACCAGGTTGGGATCAGTTTGACAAATGCACCACATGCCTTTTTTGGACTCCCATCTTTGAAACAAACTGGCAAGCATTTTCACCCGTCATTATCCTTTGTCAGTTCGCTTAAAACGTGAAGCAGACATTCAGTTTCTTGGCGTCGCTTTCCGTTTGGATCGCCTCCATGCCCGGCAGCCATTGCCGTTCTCCAAATGGCACAGGGCCGCACACTCAGCATTACGTAATTAACACATGGATCATTTGAGAGAGGTTTTGTGATATCTTTTGTGTTTGCCAGGGAACGGACTTGGTATCCGTGTTGTCGGAGGAAAAGAGGTGCCTGGTGGTAACGGAGAGATCGGCGCGTATGTTGCTAAAATTCTACCTGGTGGAGCCGCGGAACAAACGGGGAAGATCCTGGAAGGTGAGCACTTTGCATCCCAACATTCTCAGCCTAAATAATCCAGAGGTGGGGAAAATATGACCTCTGGGACAAATACTATCGAATCTTTAATCCGGCCTACTGAGCATTTACGTGAGGAAGACCCAAGTATAAGATGCTCAGTGATCGTCTTGCAAGATCTCACCCTTTGCTGTGACAGAAAAGTCACTTGACCAAAACATCCAAATTTTGTGTGTTTGATATGAATAAATCTATTTGTACTTACTGAAAACAAACATCTCATCTCATATTAATGAAATTAACTGAATTAAATGTTATTTAAAATTATTCATTTCCTCTTAAAATCAGTTCATTGAATTATTGTTAGAAAAAAAATAGTCAAATTAACAATTTTGTTTTTGTATTCTTTATCTCAATGTTTTGATGTATTGTAATTAATATAAAATATTAAACAGTTTTTCAATTAAATCATTTGATCAAATTATTGCTTTACTATTAATAGAGTAATTCATTCACTGCCATTGACAAGAATAGACGTCAAGCATCACTCTGTCCTGGGCTGGCAGTGAATGAGTTAATAATAGTAATAATTAAAAAAAAAAAAAACACTTAAATGAAAATGAAATCATTATTTCTACCGTAAAATAAAAAAAATAAAAACAATTGTTTTAACCCGATCAACAAACGATGCTTCCAACCTTTAATTTAGCCATTGGGAACCCAAGTTTGCGCACCCCTGCCCTTAACACACTTAATGACAATGTCAAGTCCTCCTCTAATTCACACCCAAAGGACACGAGAGCAACTCAGATTTTTTTTATTGCCTTCGAACATTTGGTTTCTCAGCACTTGGCATCACTTGTTGACTGGTTGGTCTTTCAATAGGTTGTAAACCTTAATGAAATCAAATTAACATCTTAATTCAAAAATTCAATTGAATGACTTAGTTGAACTTAAATTTTAGCAGCGTTTAAATGCTCTAACATAATTTGTATCACATAATCGAACACAGGAGTCAAACATAAATGTATTACAACATTCCAAACACCTTAAGGGTAAATAAAATGTTTCACCAACCATTGGCGTCTTTGTACTAAATCGTAGAGTGTATCCAAGTTTTCCCAAGTGCTTCTCTTTTTTTTTTTGTCCAGCTTCTCTCAATAGCTACTTTAAATGAGAATCCCTCCTGCTCCTCAGGTGCTCCCAATTAGTGCCAGAAGTGCAGTTGATTTGTTGCTGCTGATGCACTCTGGGAATTGTAGTTGTTCTCAGCATTTTGGAGGAAACCCATTTCCCTGCTTTAGCTCCACAGATAATAACTATAATACTAATCATTACAACTCCCTGACATCTGAATCTGAAAAGTTCAGACCCTTACACACTTGAGCTCTGCCTCCACTAGCAACGTGAGGTGCCAAATTGACAAAAAATGTATTTCCTGTGTGACAAGGTTGCTAATTTTTGTGCAATACGTGCAGTGAGACGTAAGCAGAGGACGTTGTTGATGAGCTGTTTCAGGCCGTGTAAGTCTTGACAGCCTGGCTTTGCCCGTGCTGTGATGTGTGAGCGACGGCAACAATAGTGTGAAGTGTCTTTGGACTTGGTTGTGTTTTCGTTGCTGTGGGTTTGGGTTGTGTTCAACGTCCTGCCGGATTGCTGCTAAAATTCAAATCTCACCATGATTGAAAAAATTTCAAATCAAAACAAAATGTGCTTGTGATTTGTCTGCCAAGAGGAGAAAAAATTCCCATTATAAAAATATGTTCTGTGCTCCCCCTCTAGTGTAAACATTGCATATGTGGAATATGAATTAAGCAGCAAAATCCATTTATCACAGGGGGCGGCCATTTTGTCACTTGCTGTCGACTGAAAATGACACCACAGTGTTTAAATAACCACCAGTCACTACTCACCTGTTTTTTTTTCTCTTCGCTTTGTTTGGTCATGTGACATTCGCAAGCTGAGTCACGATTGAGCAACTGTGACGTCATTTTCAGGCCACAACAAGTGGCAAAATGGCCGCCGCCTAAAATGGATAAAAACTAGTGGATTTTACCGCTTAATTGATATCCCATACACGCAATATTAACTAGAACGCCGTGTTTGGATTATTGGGGATGCACAGAATATATAAAGAAAATAGAAAAGAAAAGAAATATTGCAAAGAAAATATTTGAGTTGACCTTTCTTTTAAGACCAGTTTCTGCAGTGTGTTCTTCCCATAAAAATGAGTTGATATTATAAAATAATCCCCAAATCCCCCTAAATCGGTTCCTTTTACAACAGGAATGCAAGTCCTGGAATGGAACGGCACTCTGCTGATGGGAAAAACCTACGAAGAGGTGCAAGGGCTCGTCGGCCACTCATGCAGCGAGGCCGAATTGTGTGTCCGACTGTAAGCACAACCTCTGATATTAAATCGTTTTGTTGTCTTGCTTCTGTCACTGTTCTTAGCATTGGTCTTCTTTACATGTCAGAGATCTCAACATGTTGGCAGAATCCGAAGATTCCGAGCACTTGGATTTCCAGGAGCCAAGCAAAAGTAAGTCGTCGTTGGCCATGCGGTCAAAATTAGATATATGACTATTTGATTCTTCTAGGCGACAGGCCGCCCAGATCTCCAGGCGTGGACCCAAAACAGCTGGCGGCCGAGTTGCAGAAGGTGTCCCAGCAGCAGGCCCCGTCCTCCACCGCCTCCTCCACCAGCCTTACGGCGACCGCCTCGGCCACCTCCAGCCCCGCCCAGCCGGGCTCGCCGTCGGTCGGCAAGAAACGGCACGGTAGCAAGGCGAGTGCCTCGAGCCGGCGACGCTTTCTTTGTCTTTCTTTCTGCATATCTGAGCAGCTTTTCTTCCCTTCCAGGCCACAGATGGGAGCAAGACCCCGTCACACCCAATTACTGGGGACATACAGGTCAGTCACGTCTGGTTATTTGAAGGAAAACTCTCACAGGCCATCATTTCCATAAAAGAACAAACAAAAAACAAATACCTATCATGCTTCTTCTGTCCGCAGCTTCAAATCCACTACGACAAGCAGCTGGGCAACCTGATCGTGCACGTCCTGCAGGCGCGCAACCTAGCGCCACGTGACAACAACGGCTACTCGGACCCCTTTGTTAAGGTGTACCTCTTGCCGGGACGAGGGTGAGTCCAAATATCTTTTCAATCAGGCTTGTAGAATTAAGCAAATGCTCCTTTTGTATTTCGGCCATCAGACGAGGTGTTAAAAAAAATCAGTAACGCTGAAATACGAGCGCCATTTTCATTGTAATTGCACTGTTGTATTGGGTCTCATTGGTGCAGGTGTCCCTAATAAAATGGCCAGTGTGCCATGCCCCCACTTCCCTCTTGACACTGAAACTAGACCCCAACCCCCACACGTCACACAATCACTCCCTCTGACTATTGATTTTTTTTTTTGTATGTTCTCTATATTTAATGCATGCTGGACCCCCTCCCCCCTCTCAGTCAGGTCATGGTTGTCCAGAACGCCAGGTATGTGATTGACAATTCTATTTGTGTTTTCTTGGTTGTCAGTTTGGTGAAGGTAAAAAATTAATAAATAAATACAATGTGGTCCTGCTCATTCTGATCAAATATAGGTCACCCTTGTCCTAACCAAACTAACCCTCCACTCCAAAAAACAACAACAAAGTTTTCCACGCTAACGTGCTAACATTTTTTTTTAATGATCACATTGCTACCTTGAGCATTAGCTTTTAGCAACTGACCGGATCGGAAGGTGCCGTCTCGTTTCCAACCCTGCCATCGACGCACGCCACATTTGTGCAAGTTTCCTAATGATGTGCATCTCGTCCATTCTCACCCCTCGTCCGCCCCTAGTTTCACATGGGTTTTGTCGCACTATTGTTTTTTTAAATGTGTAAGTCATGAAACGGATGGTGTGTCCCTCCCCTTGCTATGCCCCGCCCACCAGTGCTGAAAACAAGAGGAGGTCTAAACACGCGGGCAAGAGCCTCAACCCTGAGTGGAACCAGACAGTCATCTATAAGAACATCCACCTGGAGCAGGTAGAAAATGTCTTCCCTAATGTTTGCTTCAAGAATTACTAGTCGTAACAAAACCACTTAAACAAACATTAAATATTGTCTATAGTCTCGTACATGCCCGTTTAGCAGAAAACAAGTCGGGCCTGAATTTGCTGTCCGCTCCAAATGACCTCAAGACTTCAAGGCTTTAAAAAGGATAAATTCTGCATTAATTGTGTCACCTAGTGGTTGCTTCAATGCATTACAACGCAATCTTTTTGATCCTACTGTAACTTGAGGAAGTTTCAGAATTTAGAACTGCTTAATTTTTGCTAGCCAGTTTTCTAATTCTTACTGTTTGCGTTCAGTTGCGGAAAAAGACGCTGGAGGTGAGCGTGTGGGATTACGACAAATGTTCCTCCAATGATTTCCTTGGAGAGGTAAGTAATTATCCCTCCAGTTGCTTCCTATTTTCCTTTTCAGTTTCATCACTTGAGTCTACAATGGATGTCCAGGTCCTCATCGACCTGTCCAACACGGGCCAGCTGGACAACGTCCCTCGGTGGCTCCCCCTGAAGGCGCAGACGGAGGGGGAGCACCACCGCCGCTCCCACCAGAGCCGACACGGCTCTTCCAAAACCACCTCGCAGCATTCGTCCCCTAAAACCGCTGGCTCCGCCCACGAGCAGGACTCCCCCAAATCATCGGTGATCAAGAGCCGAAGTCACGGCATCTTTCCCGATCCGGCTAAGGGTAGGAGAAACGCGTGTTCCCGCTCACTCACACCTCCTGCTTGATGTTTGCACTCCCATCATCGTAGCTTCAGCGTCATGCTTTTTTGCTTTCCCATGGTCTGTCTTCTTGGTTGCCATGGTCACTCAGCTCTAAGGCCTCGCTTTAGTTCCGCTTATACTTCAAAATTGTCTGGCAGCAGACAACCTGTTTTGGTAACCTCCTCGATGCAATCAATGAAAATCAATTTAAAATGGTCCACAACCCGTTTAGGCGACAGATAAGTTGGCCCTGTAATGTGTCTCTAATTTGTATTTTTTTCTTTTTAGTTTCTTTTAGGACGAAGCAATTAAGGTTTTTATGCTAAATTTAAATCCTTCAAAGTTGTTGCCTGTTTTGAAAATGACTTTTTTAAAACAAACGTTGAATCCTTCAAGGTTTCTGCCCCTTTAGGCAGCAAACAAATCGGAGCTCCTAAATCTAATCCATTTGGTTTGTTTACATAACATATTCATGGTAAAACAACTGTCTGTTAGTCCTTGGAATAATAAATACGGTTCGAAATAATCTCAGTTTCTACAAAACGGCCCTGGACCACAGCCCGTTTAGGCACCAAACAAGTCAGTCTAAATTCTGTCTTATTGGTCTCATACCATAGCCCGTTTAGGCAACTTTTTTTATTTTTGTTAATTTGGTGAATGTCATTGTTTTAGACACGCCGGTGCCCCCTCTCGAGAAATGTCACAGTAGCCCTGGCAGGTCGAAGCCGTCCCCGTCTGAGGGCCAGAACCAAAGCCCCAGCCGCGGACATGTGCCGCAACCTCGCCCGCGTTCCTCCAAAAACGCCGCATGGCAACAACGCCATCAGGATGGCGGTGCTGGGAGCGGCCAAGGCGTTGCCATAGCAACAACAACAACAATGGCTGACACAAGGCCGACGCAGCAGCAACAACCGCCACAACCGCCGCAACGCCTCCAGCCAAGTAAACCAAGGCGCAAATAAACGCCAGCGCAGCATGGCAGCCTCGCACTCATCAGGCTTTTTTATTTCAGTTTGACTCTTTCTTATCTTTCATTTTGTTTTTTAACCTCCCCTAAGTTCACTTCAGTTGTGATTTGGCACCTCACAGTTGTCACCTCCAGAAACGCGCCACTAGACGCCAGAACTTATAGAGACACCTTGACCAATTGTAGCGACATAAACCCCTTAAATGTTTTAATCATATATACGTATATATATATATATATATATATATATATATATATATATATATATATATATATATATATATATATATATATATATACACACACACACACACACACACACACACACACATATACGTATATATAGATTATATATTTGAACTTTAATGAGAACTTCAGAAGAATTCCCCTTTCTGGGTCTTGTTTTTTAACTAAAAACATATCTGCGGCTCCTCCTGAAGGCTGTGCATGTAGCCCCCTCCTTTCTTTTTTTTTAAATTCTTTTGAAAAAAACTCCGGGACCCACAATGCACCTCTGCAGCAGCCGCACACCCATGTGCATGTGATTGACAGACAAGCGGACTTGAAGAGAGCTCTCTCTCAAATCTCCATCTTCCTCCTCTTCCCATCTTCAACTTGGATCCTCGAACGTTGTATCCTCTGGTTGGACCACCCTTGCCCCCCCCAAACAACGCCCCCTCCCTCCCAAACAACCAAAATGACCACCCCCAGGCCTACCAGGCCACCAGAGACACAGCGTAGTCGGTGTGCTCACCATTCAGAGAGGCCAATCCGATTACCCGCCCGCCTTGCCGTCGCTGGCCGATGGGAGCAGAGCGGAAGGTCGTCACCTGACCCTCAGGAAAGCTGTGTCGGAGGAGAGGCCCTACGTTGCCCGAGGTGAGCTAAAAACAAAACAACCCTCCCTTCCCTGTGGTGTGAGAGGATGCTACTAACCCGCAGGGAAACCAAAGAGGACAGCGGGCTGAGATCCATGCAGCGAGACGCACACTTTTTTTCGTGAGTCAGTGTGCCGTCGCCATGGATACTGCTCAGCAAATTAGCAAAACAAATATAACCAAGACTAATGATGTCTTAATTGATCTCATGTGCATTACATAACACGTGTTGTCTGTCGTCCATGTTTCATTAGCGTGCTTTTCATTACCAGTTTGTCCGTCCAGTGTCGCTGTCCTCCCCTTGGAAGATATTTGGCTCACGATGTGACTGTGTCCCGTAGCTCGCGCCAGCTACAGGTCGGGCGATGCCCCCATGACGGCGGCCTCGCTGGACAGCGGCCTGAGCGGCAGCGCCTACAGCTTGCTGGACGAGGACGCGGAGATGAACGAGGTGGATAGCGCCATCTTCCAGGTGCCCCGATTGTGAGTCACATGCCTTCAACTCAAAAAAAGATTTGTTATTCATATTTATAGTAAAAACAATTTATTTTTTATTCATTGATGTTTCTCTGTTCAGTGGGAAAATTCCAAATGGCACTGATGGGATAAAATCCTCCATGGGAGATTCTGACAGTAAGATTCATTTCTGCTTGACTTGATTTATACATTATATAAATACTTTTTTTTTGTTTGTTTGTTTTGGTGCAGGTAAGTCACAGGTGATGGGTGAGATCAAGATTGCGCTGAAGAAAGAAGTGAGGACGGAGGGAGACCACCTGGTCCTGGAGATTCTGCAGTGTCGCAATATCACCTACAAGTTCAAGACTGCAGATCACCTGCCTGGTAAATTCTTTTGGGTGCATTTCTTTTGCGGCATTCCAGCAAAGTGGCAAGTCAGATTATTCACAAAATTTAATCCAAATGCCAGTAAAGTTAATTATTTTATAAAATATTGTATTTCACAATTTCTTTCATTAGTGGGCGTTTTAATCAATTATTTTCAATAAAGTAACCTTTATTGTTTATGTATTTATTTTTGTATTTATTAATATTACTATGATAATTATTATTACTGGAGACAATGCTGGTGCTTTTAACAATAAAATATTAAATAATATTCTAAATATTTATCATATTTTATTTAAGCCAATTAAAAACGTACATTTATTTATTTAATGTGCCTTAATTTCATGTAATTTTGCCATTTTTTAAAAAAAACCTGAAAATTCAAAATATTGACTGTGCTCCGGCCCGTGCAGACCTCTACGTGAAGCTGTATGTGGTGAACATCGCCACCCAGAAGCGTATCATCAAGAAGAAGACGCGCGTGTGCCGCCACGACCGCGAGCCCTCCTTCAACGAGACCTTTCGCTTCTGCATGAACCCGGCCGGGCACTCCCTGCAGGTAAACAGCGCCGTCTGCCATTTTAAAAACAAAAAGCTTTAACGAAGCCGCTTTCCTTCCCAGCTTTTCTTAGTATCCAACGGCGGCAAGTTCATGAAGAAGACGCTGATCGGCGAGGCCTACGTGTGGCTGGACAAAGTGGACCTGCGCAAGCGTGTGGTGAGCTGGCACAAACTGCTCGCCAGCAGCGCGCAGATCCACTCCTAGGTGGAACCCAAGGGGGGGAGCGGGGGTAAATACAGTTATTCCACTTACAGGAGCAGGAAGTGGACCACGCAAGCAAGCAGGTACAAAACACTCATCGTAATCCACACATGAAATACAGGGACACACATGTATAGTCGATGCTCACTCACTCCCTTTGAAAGCATTTGACTCAATGAGGACTCTGATTTATTTTTCTATTAGAAGGAAACGTAAAATTTTTATCGGTTCTTCATGTGCGCAAGAACGGGACGTCATATATCCAACACGCACTACCTAGCATTCTACTTCGGGGACCTTCTTTCACTTGAGCAAACAGACTTCTATCATTATTTATTTAAGAATATTGCTTTGTATGAAATTGGAGTAACTGGTGCCACATATATTGTTATTGTACACGAAATGTCCTAGCTGGCATGATGAAATATATGGAATACATTATATATATATATATATATATATATATATATATATATATATATATATATATATATATATATGTGTAATATATACATATATATATATATATATATATATGTAATATATGCATATATATATATGTAATATATACATATATATATATGTAATATGTGTATTTATAATATATATATATATATATATATATGTGTATATATATTGATTTTTATCACAGACAATCAAGTCTTGATTGATTGTAACGATTATGAAGTTCCCCCACAGACAATTTACAGTTGTGTGTCTGTGCACTTTTCCTCCTCGAATGTAAAAGCGACTTTACGTGGGGCAAAAACAGGTGAGATTTAATGGTTTGAGCCACTGCTAACATATTACGCATAGTGTTCTGGAAATGTTGTTCTTGTTTTTTTTTTGTAAGTAGGAAATTTGTTTTCTATGCAACCATGACAAGTAACCACGGCAACCACGTCTCCGTTGTCCTGAAAAGAAAGTTTAATATATGAAAGTGTGACACATTTTATTGTTGGTTTTATTTTTTATTTTTTATTCTTTTTTTATGTTATTTATTGCCATTTAATGTTATATCATCATTTTATAGTATAGGATAAGGGGTTCAGGTTATGGATGATAAATGAATTTGTATATATTTATTTTTAATATTATTGACATTTATTTATTTATTTATTTATTTATATTTATTATTTTTGGACATATTCGTCGCCATTTAATGGTATTATTTATATGTAGTGAAACTATTGATTTCCCAACTGTGAATGACTGAAATACCAAATTTCATCCTGACGTTTATTTCTTATTTACTGGCACGAAATTGTTACTTATTGCCCTTAGGACCATTTTTTTGTGTGCCATATCTAAATTTTTCAACAACAGTGGTCGAAAGGATGACAAAAAATTACATTTATTTCATAATTTATGTAAATTTTACATTAATTTCTAACCCGTGTGACGGTTCATGTTTACAATACATATTGGGTGTGCTTCTTCGATACGCATATTTGTAGTGCTTGTTTACAAAGTTAAGTTCCAAAGGCCTGAAACTCAGAGAATTTTTCCCGTTTACAGAGAAATCTGATAAAAAAAAAAACGCCTCCCTGCATTTTCTCGCTTAATTTCCAGCAATGACCAAAAAGAGACTTCTTGATTTTAAGGTCACCGAAAGTGTGCAATTATAATTCATTTCAATTCAATGCATGTCATTTGGTCTGTCTTTAGGAATATCAACACAAACACACACACACACCTTTAAGCGTGTAAATACGTCATCTTTTTTAAATACAGGCTTCGGGAGCAATAGGTCTTTTAATGGACAACAAAAAAAGAGGGGAAAAAAAGACCAGTGTGTGCAGTCACTTGATTTTCTCTCGGTCAGTACCGTACAGTGTGAGCGCACACACACACACAGACGCACGCACACACACTTGAACAGCTCGATTAGTCGCAGGAGAATCGTCATTGTGTTCACACTGGATGTTGCATGTTGATGGCTCATACTATTTTTGTGTCCAGATTATGATTATGAATACATTTAAAAAAAGAGAAAGTGACATGTAGAGAAGGATCTAGAACAAAATGTTATGGGTGAGGGTGGGGGCGAGGGTATTTATTGATAATATATGCTGACTGTACAAAGATGATCATCCAATTCTTTCCCCCCTCCACTTGTAAGTAAACAGAGAAAAAAAAATCTATCTATACTGTCATGGTTTTGTGATTGTATACAGGAGGTATTGATGAATTATGCAAATTGTGATGTAAAAAAAATGGCTGTCGCCCGCCCCATGTCTAAATATTAAATATGAGTACAAATGCGGGCTTGTTGCGTTGTTATTTTGGGGATGGGGTCATGCTGGGGGATGGTGTTAAGAACAATAGTGTTGAAGGGTTTTTGGTTCTACAGATGACTGTTGTTCTTCGGGTAAATTTGAGGTTTTAGGGTCTTTGTAGGATTTGGGTTTTAGGTTCTTGAGATAGTTTGAATAGGTGAAAGGAGTATGATTTTAAGTTTTTCAGAGGATTGCGGTAGTTTTTAATTAAGGCAGTTCCCTTAGAGTTTTTGCGCAGGGTTTTAGGTTCTCCAGATATTGAGGGATTAGGGTTGTAAATTCTTGTAAAGTTTAAGAGTACGGTTCAAGATAGAGGGATAGACTTTGTTAGAGGTTTTTCAGAGTCATAGGTACAGGATTAGAGGTTTTTCTGAGGAGATATAGGACTTGAAGATCTTCTGAGAACCACAGGCTGTGTGAAACCCTTTACAGAATTAGGGTAGTGTTTCAAGATGGGTTTTGGAGAGGATTTGGTTCGGGTGGTCCAGGTAGTTGGATTGGATTAGAAATTCTTATTAAAAACATTTTGAAGTTGAAGAGTAGAGTTACAGATTTATTCAAGAATGGAAAGTAGGTTATGTGCTCTACAGAGGATTAGACTTGTTTCATGGTTCTTATGAGTCATAGGGGTAGGATTTCATTTTTTTCTGAGGGCTAGAGGCATGTTTTAAAGATCTTCATAAAATTAGAGGTTGCGTTTTTAGTGGATTGTAGAATAGGTTTTCAAGTTGTCTAGAGGATTTGGGTAGGGTTTAAGATTCTCCAGATAGTCAGGGGTTAGGGCAGGGGAGTAGTTTAGAGGTAGTTTCTGATGGTCAGAAGTAGATTACAGAGTTTTTGAGTTTTTTTGGGAGGTAGGATAAGAAGATTATACAATTCACTTTACAAATTAGTGATTTAAGTTCTTCAGAGGCTTTGGGTAAGATTTGAGTTTTATCGGGGATTTACAGGTAAGGTTAGAGGTTCTTCCAAGGATTCAGGGTTAGAGATATTCCAGGTGGTTATAGGCAGTCTTTAGTGTTGGGATAAGATTTCTCTCCATTTCAAAGATTAGGTGAGTATTTCACAGCTGCTCTTTTAATTATACAGAGATGAAGTAACAGGATTTGACCAGAAGATGGTGCCAAGTGGTTTCCGGTTCAATGTGGAAACCCAACATAGGTTCACCATGGACTACTGATTGATCTGTGACCCATGAAAGCTCTTTCAAATAGAAGTAAGAAGAAGCAAACTAAAAAAGACAGAATAGAGACATTTAAATTGAGCTTTCCTTTCCAGGATTCTGGATCATCACCAGGAACTGCCCTCGTGGACCAAACAGTATCTCCAGAGCACACTTCTAGAGTTCCACCAGCAGAGGGTGAAAGTACTTCATTTGTATGTTCATTTCTTTGAGAGCTCGAAAAAATGCTTTATTTGTCAACCAACACCTGTTGGGCTTTGCCGCCATGAATCCAAGCCATCAATTGAAATTCCATCAAATGACCTTTACTTTGGGGACCGAACTCCAAAACATTAGCATATTCCAGTCTTTGAAGGTCATTTTTGAGATTGAGATCTGGAAATATAACAGTCAAGACTGGATCAAAGAACCTTTCTGTTCAGTCTTCTCTTTGATGTCTGCTACGTTGTCATTCATCCTAGCTTCTTTCTTTCTGATTGATTCTTCTGATCTGCACTTCTAAAGATGTTTGTTCTCCATTGCCTTCAAAGACGCTACTTGAAAACGTGACAGTGGCTTGAAGAACAGATAAACACGATGGAAACACTGAGGATTTTCTTTCGTGTTTAAGATCATAATGACAAGAATCAACCAGACATGTCTTTTTTTTTGGACATTGGATCCAAAATGGACGCCAACTGATGCTTATAGTTGTAATTTCCGCAAGCTAGCATTGAGGATGGCACTAAGCCTTCATGTCCAATCGCCTCCGATTCCGCCCGTGAGCCGGCTTCCTGTCACTGGATGCCGCCGGCCGACCCAAACTTTCTGCTCCTGACAACATGGCTCGGCCTCACCGTAATGCGATCAGTCAGCAGGCAGGACCAAGCGAGGGCCGAGTGAGGCCAACGCCGTCCTGAGACGAAACGTCATATCACACACACGAGCTCGCTATTGCTTACATGTCAACGAGGCGACAGACCAGAAGCTGAAATCTGGCTTTTTAAAATATTTGTTTTCAAGATGACCTCCAAAATGTCCGTGTCTGATAGCGATCAAGTCAACACTGAGAGTGTCACATGCGACGCGTCAAACCAGACAGAATCTGAACATAAAACGTGAGTGAATCAGATGCAGAAAAAGATTAAACGTTGACTGTTGTGGTTACTTTTTTCTAATTCAAATAAAGAAAATCACTTTTTACGTTGACAATATTTAAATCACAGTCCATTTGAAAGGAGACAATTTTTTTCAAAATATATATACAGTAATCCCTCGTTTATCATGGATAATTGGTTCCAAAAGCCACCCGCGATAAGTGAAATCCGCGAAGTACGGGCACCAACAAGAAGTACTGGGCAGGCTAACGAGTTAGCGGAAATATGCTAATTGGCGATCGTGCTAACACGCGAAAACGGACTTCTAAAGGAATGTAAACAAACATTTGGAGCAATACTACATTGTCCTAAAGGTTAGACATGTTTCCTCATTTAGAGAAGTTTTATTTTAACTTTTAAATGTGTTTTTAATTTGGGGGAAAAAAATCTGCGATGTAGTGAAGCCGCGATAAACGAAACGCGAAGTAGCAAGGGATCACTGTATATTTTTTCCAAACTTTAATCTTAGTTCTTTGTCACACGGTTTGAGCAGTAAAATTCAAACATTTTCTCGAGATTCTCGCTTGCAACCATGCCCCTAATTTGAATGCATGCATCCGTCTATTTCTACTAAGCTTGATGCAGAGAAATCACATTGAGGTTATTTTGGGCCAAGAATCCAATTTGATATGACAAGACATGACCC
This sequence comes from Syngnathus scovelli, assembly GCF_024217435.2. NCBI lineage: Eukaryota > Metazoa > Chordata > Actinopteri > Syngnathiformes > Syngnathidae > Syngnathus > Syngnathus scovelli. The sequence goes on from NC_090868.1 coordinate 5,724,038, forward strand.
GGGATGCACTCTAAAAGCACTCGTTGACATTTTTCCACAGTGACTCCGAAAATGATCCCAAAATGCTGGATAGCCTTTGCTCACATTTAAAAACATCAAAAAGGTCAATTTTACTGGCACTAACCGCTGACCGCTGCCCTTATGTAACTAACTTTATTTTGACTTTCTTTTCTTGATAAGAACTCATATTTTTAACTCTTTAAATTCGAAGCATCAACGGTGGTGTGGATCGGCTGTGCGTAGAGATGGCGCATGCGCACAAGCGTTGCTATGACGACGAAAGATGGGCGATTCCCTCGACAGGTGGGTGGAGTCAAAGCTTGATTGAGTTTGCTGAACAGGTGAACACCCAGAAACAGAAAGTCGGAAAAACCCTAAGTAGTTAAGTTGTCTTAAAAGGTTTTACAACATATTACTTTTGTTTATGAGGATGTTATATACATACATTTAATTTTAAAGGGTTAAAATTATTTAAAAAGCTGTTTTGGTGTTTTCCTACTATACCATGGTATTTAGCTTAGCTTAGCTTTTTTTTTTTTTTTTTTAGCTTAGCTTTGTTTAGCTTCTGGAAATTTTACTTCCCGTCGCCTAAATATGACTGATTCTCAAAAGTCAAAGTTGATTCTACTTTTTTAGTTGAAATGTTTTTAATTTTGGGGCGTGTTGTAATGTTTAAAGTGACTATTAATGCAACATGTGTCCCCGCCCACAGTCCCGTATTTCTTACAGTGTAACACTAAAAAAAGAAAGGGGGGAATGCCCACGAGCATCAACTGTGGGAGTGGGGGGCGGGCTGTGTGGAGAGATTTGTCTCGCGTTTGTGTGAGCACACGTTTGACGGACGAGTGCAGCAAGGCAGGACACGCGACGACGTGGATTTGTGGCGCTGCTTTCATTTTTTAATTTCCCCTTCTTGTTTTTGTTTTGTTTTCAGCGTTCCCCGCGATGGATTACTGCCTGTGCGTACTTTTGCTACTCTCAAGCGTGTCCTGCGTGTCTACTGGTCAGTTCCCCAACGAGCACATGTGAGTACCAAAGTGAGATGTTGTTTTTTGTCTATAAATTTTCACCGGAAGGAGGCAATACATGTCATCGTGGTGGGAGGACACCCAACTTGTGAAATCAGATTTTTTTTTTTTTTGGGGGGGTATTTTCTGCACAGGGGTGATCATGCATGGCTATATTGATGTGTGACAACTTTGTCTACACGTAATATTCTGGTGATGTGTGTGTTAATTTGGACCCATAAACAATGTATTATTATTTTTTAAAAAACAAGTGTACCTCTGTGTTTTTCTGTTGGACACATAAATAAACTGACAGACAGAAAGGCACTGTGTCAGGGGCGTAGCCAGAATTTTTTTAATGGGGTGGCCAGGGTGAAAAAAAATCTGAGTGTTAGCATGCATACATGCACAGATGTATATGTCAGCATTCACCTGACCCCTCTCGTTGTTAATCAAACCATCCACAGACAAAGTGAAGTAAAATTAACACATATCCAGAACTTTTCACAACACACGCATAATACAAGCAGAATCAAGTCTCATTAAAAAGCAACATTTTGCTGAGCTTAAATAATGCCAGACCCTCATGCGCTGATTAGTTAGCTAACAGACAATCGGTGGATCACTTGTCATAGACTACGATTGATGGCCCGTTCGTTCGAATAAAATATAAAAAGGACAATGACTAAATCTTTTATTTCTTAATTCTAAATGTTGCTTTTTACTTTGTTCTGTTGGAATGTTACAAATGTATTGACCAAGATATGTAATATGTAATAATGTATGTGCACATTTTATTTAATGAAACCATGACTGTGGATGACAGATTCTTTAAGTGAGCATTCAAATCAATTGTAATTTTTATTCTTCAAATATAGTTATTATAATTTGTGTTAGAGGATATAGGGATCTAAGAATACTGCATCCTTGTGAAAAATAACAGGAAAGTCACAGGTGTCAAAATGTTAGATGAAGGGTGGCCAATGAGTACTCGAGAGTGGACATGACTCATGCCTAGCTACCAAATAGCTCCGCCACTGCTGTGTCTATGGCTGTGTATGAGTGTCAGTGCATCTTGAGTTTTGTGTATTTTGACCCACAAACCTAAATATGAGTGCGCAGGTGTGTTTTTTACCACAACACAAACAACTGGAAATTTGTGGACAAAACTATTGGGATACGACTCCACCCACAGCAAGTGGAATATAAACAAAATTCACTCACTTATTAAACTCATCTAAGTGTGTCTTGTTGCTGTGATTGATCATAGAACTGATAAAGCCAAATCAACAGGCTTAGAAAAAAAATATGTTCCGGATGATTCCAAGCCATCACCGCCCTTGTTCTTCTTCCTCATCCCGTCCCGCCCTTTTCCTCATCGCTAGTGGTGGTGAGCCACCGTGGCACTCAGCCTAATGGCCCGAGCACGATGATGTCAGACTTGCAGAGTATATTTCGCTAAGTGGATTGATCCGTGGCTCAGTCGTGCAAGGTGGGCACTCACCATGGTGAGCTTGTGTTATTAATATTATTATTTATAACTCGGATATTTACATTTTTTGGTAGCAGCTTGACAAAACGTGTAAGCCAGGTTCAAGAAAGTAATTGATAAAATGTTAATGGAAGTCTATTTGGATATAAAGAGTATTTTTGATGCAGCTCTTCTTTTGACTTTTATGAGATTGTGAGTTTTGTTGTGACCACTCTACTGTATATTTTTTTCATAATATGTCTGGAGTTGCACCAATGAATCAAACCATAATGAATAATTTGATTACAAAGAAACCCTGAAGCTAAATATCTGGCAACACGAGATAGCATATCTTTGATATAGCCTACCCTAATATCACTTAGTTGACCAAAATGATCAGAAAGCAAACACATAATAAGCACGTTTTGCCAGTTAAGGGCCAATCAACTCTTACAATTTCATTCACTGACACCCATGTCACTCACCAGACCAGGCCCTGCAAAGCCGTACACATTCAAAGTCACAGATTCTACAGTGGGGACCCTGAATGAACAAAAATAGTATTTGCTCATATTTTGTTCAATAATGCACAATACATTTTTATTAATTAATCGGGAGATTACTTTTTTTTATAGTACTCTTGTATGCGAAGTGGGTGTTCACACCTGTCACATCTCACGCACAAAAAGGCAACATCTCCTCTGTAGGATCTTGTTGACGCGTGTTGTGTTCGGCACAGTGCATCATCCCGGTTTCCTGTCCATCTTCTGTCATCCGTTTTCTTCTCTTGCCTGGGGGAAGATGTGTTAACTTCATCCACTCTGAAAAGTCCCAGTGCCACAGATCATTCACACAGTAGGCCGGGAAATGAGGACACATGACAGAAGACGAGACAGTCGCCTATCTCTGTGTCGTGCACACTGTCGTGTATTGATCGATGCTCCAAATCAGATCTCTCTGCCCTTTCTCCCACTCACCCCCCCCACTTTTGTCTTTTTTTTTTTAAGGCTAACTCGATTTCATGCTCAGCTAAAGAGCCCATGCCTCTCTGCTCGCTGTCTTGTCTTTGGCAATCTCCAATTTAATGTGAGGAGGCACTTTATATGAACACAACAACATTGCACAGGGGTGGAGTCGCACGATGAACACGGCGACACAAAGTCGACCATAAGATGATCCCAAGCAGTTACTCTATTGTTTTTTTTTTTCTGTGTGTCCATTACAAGCTTCATTCGACTTGTCGCAGGGAAAGAAATGCAACTGAAAGTCATTCATGGACTTTCTCACACCCCCACTTAAATCCCCTCTGCCCCCCGTCTCAACCTGGTGGGATTTATTTAGAAGAGACCCGGTCTTTGAGGAAGGGGGGCGTCAGCGAGATCCCGGCCTTGCAGGGGTGGCTGGATGTCGTATGCTGAAAAAGTTTCTCATGGCAGATTTTTATGGGAAGCAAGCCACGTGCGTACCTCACGTCCCCTCGCTGTGCGCTGGGAATTTTTCCACTGCTCCGTTACCAAGGCAACTTGGGGAATGGCTAACAGCTGTTTGGATGGCAGGAAGCACATCTGTATACCCGCATATAAGGCACCACGAGGTTTCTATTTACGACTATGTCGTCGTAGTACAGTGGGATGCTTTGATGTCATACAGTACATGATCCAGGAAGCTGCTCTGTTTGGTTTTGTCATGAAATTTACTATTAGAAAAAAAAAAGATTTAGTAACACTTAACACTGTCATTTCAATCTAAAAACATACAGTAAGTAAGTGATTGTGGTCATCCCATTTGAAAATAATAAAACATGTAACGTGCCTTACTGTTTGTTGAGTTCAGCTTTCGGTAATGAGCACCTATTTTTGCTATTGATAATTAAACCTTTAAATGCTGTTTTAGTAACATTTAAGATTTCTACAAAGTGATTGATCGTCACTCTTGAAATCAGTAACACACGTAGCTCACCTGACTTTTTTGCTAGTATCACTTTGGGCAATCATTACATATATTTACTTAAGTGCTACTACCTGTTTTTGTTTTCTCTAATTAAACAAAAACTAAGTCACATTTTAATTAATATTAGTTACTACTGTATATGCACTGTGATTAATTGCCACACTTCAAAACAAAATAGCTTATAGTTTTTCTTAACAGCTGCTTTCGAACATTACAGCAATACCCATTCTTTGCGAAAAAACATCCATCCATCCATTTTCTGAACCGCTTAGTCCCCACGGGGGTCGCGGGCGTGCTGGAGCCTATCCCAGCCGTCATCGGGCAGTAGGCGGGGGACACCCTGAATTGGTTGCCAGCCAATCGCAGGGCACACAGAGACAGACAACCAATCGCACTCACACTCACACCTAGGGACAATTTGGAGTCTTCAATCAGCCTACCAAGCATGTTTTTGGAATGTGGGAGGAAACCGGAGTGCCCGGAGAAAACCCACGCGGGCCCGGGGAGAACATGCAAACTCCACACAGTGAGGGCCGGAGGTGGAATCGAACCCGCACCCTCCTAACTGTGTAATTGCTACCCAGTGCGCCACCGAGCCGCCCTGCGAAAAAACAAAAAAAACAAAATGACATTGTCTTTCAAAATTTTACTTAAACAGCATGCCCACAGTTTGTCCCTGAAAATGTCTTCAGGAGTTTCATGTCGCTTCCCCATAAAAGATCCTTTGAGTAAATAAAGGCTATTATCACCTAATATCTGCTCAAGTGCATCCCATTAAGGCATCTCGTCAGGCACTCGAGGCGTTTAAGTGCTTAAAATTTCTCTGAGGTGCTCGTGGGGTGTGCAACAGAAAAGTGGCGCTCTTGACGGTGTGTGATGGCTTCGCCGAGAGTTTCCCATAATGGAGCGTTAGTAGCGCTTAATACCAGTGCTCGAACATCAGGGGACAAGTCCACACCACTGCACTAACGTGTAGGCATGGCGTAAATTGGACATTTTGACCAAAAGGGGGGTAGACTGGGTTGGTGGGTTCTATAATTATGCTCATGGGCAGGAATGGTGTGTTTTTGTATGTTGCAGAGCGAAGCCAAAAATGGCTGCAGGCCTGAAAAGATGATAACACAGAGGCACTTTTCACATTTGACAGAACTCATTCACTGCCAGCCCAGTTAAAATGGATCTTTGACGTTCATAGCCGTCAATGGCAGTGAGTTAAACACTTTGTATCCCAATCCAAAACAAGCAGGGTGCTTGCTATGGATACTAGCCTTTAGTCTGGCCTTTAAGGTTCACAACCGGGGACATTTTGTACGGCGTGTATTATCCTGAATCTATTGGGTTCGCGCTGACCCAGGTGACATAATGCCTTGATATTTGAAGGTAGGTTGGTCACTGTACCTTCTCCCCAGACAGCCGCCCACACACCCTTTTGTTCCTTAAATGATAGGAACCGTCTGGTTTTAGCTTAGGCTTGGCTCCTCCGCTTCGGCTGATTTGTCGGAAGAACATCATTTGTTTTCCATCTGGGAAGATAACAAGGCCGTGAGACGTTTACAAAGGCGGCAATTACGGTGTTATTGACCTTAATACAAAAGATAGATGTCGTTGCTTGTCCCATGGTGATACATGGCAGCTTTTTATGGTAACTTATTAGTTTTATCTTGCTAAAATTGGCTTTAATTATATGGACTCATTTTAAATGAAAAGGTCACATTGGTAGAAAACAAATACCGTGTTTTTGTCTCCCCCAAATTGGATGCCTTTTGGTCTGAGCTCTTTTTAGCAATTCCCTAAGTGACTGCTACTTTCATCCCCATCACTCTCCAACAACTGATGAAGCGTCTCAATTAGAACTATCATACGAGGATTTCAGGTTTCAGACCGTCCCCCACAGGACCTGCCGGGAACATAAAAATAGTTTACTGGCTCCATGACATCAAAAGCACTGGACTCTGAATATGAGATTGTTGGAGTAGAAATCCCTTGATAAGATATTGAGATGTTTTTTGTCAGCTTAGAAACAAGATGGCGCACAGTGATGTGGCATCTAGCTTTTGAAAGTACCGTGTTCATTCGTGGGGGGGCGAATGTTTACGAGTCGGGTAAATCGCTACCGACCCACTGTCCATAAACCGGGCTGCTGAGGTCGTGGTGGTGGAACCAGGTGAGTCCTGTATTCTGTGGGTGAACCTTGGAAAATGTTTCGATCAACTTTTATATGTTATGTATGTGGAAAAAATCCCTAAGCTCGAATACCCATACACTAATTAGCTACACCCACCTCATTACCTTAAAAGGGTTAGGGGTTAGTGTTAACGGTTTGGTGAAGGACATGTAACTTTCATACAGACGTAGCCGCTAGGTCCATTCTTTCCCACATTGTCACCGTCCCGATCTCGCCTAGGAAGAAATTCCACCGACGGGGGCAGGCGGAAAAAGAGCTGAGGAAATTCTTGTTAAAAGCCAAACGGTTTCCTTTTGTGCACTCTCGCAACAATCAGCGTCTACCGGGGAAGTCGCACATCCCGTTGTTGCACAAGCTAGCGGCGTTGATGGTTATTTAGGGAAGTGGCTAATTAGTCCACTCTGGATTGAGCCTGTTGAAATAAACAAGTGCTTTGAGATGTTACATTTAGTATTACAACACTCAACTTTTTATGTTTTTCCGAGTCCCAAAACTGTTCACTATTTATACCAAAACATGGGAATTTGACATCTGAACCCTGACATAATTCCACCGTGACGCTGTTCGGGAATTATGTGCTGACAGAACTGTCCATCCTATATCTGCCCTCAGCAGCAAGCAGCTGTCCACCCTGCAAGGCTAAAAATGGCCGGCTCGCGTTACACCGTATTTAAATAAGATACACGGTCAGTCAAAGACCCCTCCCCAACATAGCAGGTCAAAAGACTGGCACTCATTATGTGGGCGGGAGACGAGGTTAATTTTCATTATGGAGTCAGTCATGTATTTTTTATCAATTTTGTCAGTCAAAAGCGAAGAGAGATTTGTTGGCATATTTGCATGGTCTTTTGGATATAGGCAAAACATGTATATTAATAAATGTTTATGATTATGAATAATTCATTTTAACATTTCATAGGGTACATTCAATATGTTCTCATTGTGGATGCTAATGTTTAGCCAGCAGCTGTCATAGCAAATGGTAATATTTTAAGTTAGTAATTCTGATAGTAATGCTATTGGTATGCTGTTGAATGCTAATATTTTTAGCTAGCAATTCTAAAAAAAAGAGTGCTAATATTTTTAGCTAACAGGTCTTATGGTGATATATTATTTTGTGAGTAATTCTCAGAGTGAATCCTATAAAAATCTCCCATGTGAAAGTTTTAGCTAGCAGCGCATATATGCATTGCTAATATATTTATTGAGCCGTTCTAATAGTTAATTGTAATATTTGTAGCTAGCATTTCTCAAAATAATCACTACCATCTTTAGGTAGCAGTTCTCATAGTCAGCACTACAAGGTTTGCCAGGTGTGTCATCATAAATGTTTTTATTTCAAGCCAGCAGTTCTCATAGTGGACATTTTTAGATTTTTTTTTTCCAAACGCAACACCTTCTGATGCTTTTACCCTCTTATGCTTTTTGTGAAGGGTTAGGTCTGTGTGTCCTCTCATTTCTTTTGAGAAGAATACATTAGGCGGCCCCGGCATCCCGTCGCCCCTGGGGCGTGACAGTCACACTGCCATCTATGAATAGCTCTCGCCTTAATGCACGTGTAACCCATTCATTTGGCTAAACATTGTTATTTCACGCTACTCCTTCAATACATGCTAGCATACTGTACACTGTCATGCCGTGAGGACATACTCAACAAATGTCTTTCAATTCAGTGGACTGATGAACTAATTGAGTGTGCTTGATGTGTCCTCAGGATTAAAGAATGGGTGGATCAAATGCAAAAGGACTTGACCACGCTAACGGATAAGGCCAGCGGCATTCAGAGTCTCACTCAGGTGAGTCGCATCAATCAAAGTCAGGCAAAGAAAAAAGTGAATATCTATGTTAATCATCCTTCAGCTCTCTTTGAGTGACCTTCACTCATATGCATTCTACCACAACTCTATATATAGACGTTTCTCATTAGCGCTAATGCTGCACTTTACCTCATCTCATCCTTGTAGACTGTACTGATTGACGAGCTAATACTAATAATAGTGTACTCTTGCAATCACGTGTCACTTCCAAGAAAAATCATGTCAAACTTTCAATGGAATTGATTCTTTTTAATACTGCATTAAACTTGTTCAGCAAGTTGAAAAGGGGGCGGTTTGAATGTGAATTTAAATTTGGCCGAAAGATCAGGAAGTTCTTCCAAAAAATTGTTTGGAGGCTGCCCAAGTCCCTCGACGCATTCTGTAAAAAATGAAGAAATTGGATTAAAAGAAAAACTGTCATCTCAACCGAACTACTGTGACATAACCAACTTTTTGTGACAGCTATGATGAGTGCCAAACACAAAATATCAGCTTTTTTTTGGGTTCAATTTCATGTCCATTTGGTGGTACCATTTGGCAAATAGCCACAAAAACCACTCTGATGTCTGCATTACTTGAAATGGCATCAAACCCAACTAAAACTGGTCCTAGAAAAATACATAAAAGAGTCAATAGTTTCAGTCCGAGGTATAACATCGCAATTCTGCTGTGGAGGTGGTCTTTCATATTGTTCACCACCCAGAGGGAAGAACCGATCCATGCATTTGCCGTCGTGAACGTCGGACAATGAAAAGGCCTCCAGGCTGCAAAATAATTGGCTCGGTTTGTCATTTGTGCACTTTGCTTTCGCTTCTTTTACTCCAGCATATTCCACAGCGAGCTAAATATGTCTTTTTCAATCACTGCCGCCACCTTTTTTTGTTGGTCAGCAATGACTGAAATAAACTTCCAGTATCGTTGAACCCTCAAAAAGGGGATCTGTGTGTGTCTGTGTTAGTATAAGAAACCACTAAAACGAAATACCGCATTTATTCTAATCATCGCCCATATTCTAATAATCGCCCAGTGTGTGTTAGCGATGACATAAATAAAAAACCTACCTCTAATTATCGCCCATGCTGCTAAAAATTCCCCCCAAAACTTAAGTTTTCCTCCGCGACTGCATGCCGACGTCATTGCGCAAGTTTAAATATGACTGATTTGACAGCACGTCGAATGTCCCTTTTAAATTGTTTTTCTCCATAAACTATGATACAATTACACTGATCACTCCAATGCAATATCCTCACACAATTACGTTATTGAGGCGTGCGATCGAACAAGACGATCGCGATAAAATGACGTACGCAACATGTGAATTGCGACGGTAACGTGTCACATCGATGGCGCGTCAATTGTTAGAGGTAGATCAAAACAGCCACTGTTCTAGTGTTAAGAACACCAGTGAGATGCAGGTATTGCATACTACATAAAGAAAATGTACATATCGCCCATTTAAGTGCCCCTTGGCGATCGGACAAAAAGTGTTCTCTATTAATCGCCTTGGGCGATAATTAGAATAAATACGGTAACTCTGAAAAGTGAAACTAAAAATTTGCGTTTGTAAAACTAAAAATTCAAGATGCTAACTGTTGAGCAAAAAAAAAAAAAAAAAAAAAAAAAAAACCCTAACCTCTGCCATTGTTTTGTCACCAGATCTATGAAAAACATAAAACGCACTTCAGCGTGGAGACCAACCGCGTGGAGGAGCTCGTGTCCACGGCCGCCAGGAACATCGAGGGATTGCTGGAAAGCCGCTCCAAAGCCCTCGAGGTGAGAGGTATTGCCATCAAAATGTTGCTTGTTTTGGTGCTCGGTGAGATTTGACTCACGACCAAACACCAGAGGGATACCCAATTAAAGCACCCCTTACCCCGTTTCCATGGATACCTTCTCATCAATTACACCCGTCAATCCAGTCGAGCGTTTTGGCGACAATTACATTTTGATGAAGCAATAAAGCTTTAATTAGATGCTGGGTTTTTTTTTCAGTTTGTTTCAAATGTCCCCCAATGATTCCGTTTTTGTCACCCACCGTCATCTTAACCACTTCTCTGTCCTATCGCTAATTCCCTAGATTGGTATCGACCTTGTTCATTATGAATGTGCTCAAACACACCGACACCCTTTTAAGGCCATTTTGTTTCATCGCTTTGACCTTAATCCACTTGGACCCGCACACGAATATCCAGGCCACCTCTGACTCCTGCGACTGTTCTCATTTATTATTGACGAGTCACTCTTATCCAGATTGACGGCCCCCGCGGTTGACATCTCCTGATGGAATAGGTCTGTGTCTTTTTTTGTTTTGTTTTTTTTACCCCAAAAGAGGCAAGTGGTCATAGATCCCCAGATGTGTTTGTTAGTCATGTAATTGAGACTCTTTTATCATCTTACTTTTGTCTTTGAGGCAAGCTGAAGGTTATTCTCTACAAGTGACCACTTGAATTCCTGTTGCGTTCACCTTGAGCGAACCTCGTCCACCAGTTTCACATGGCTGCCGAGAGCGCCTACGCAAACCGGGACAGACAGACAAACAGCCTGAGAGGATGTCAGACAAAGACGGGGCTCTTTGAATAATCATCGGGGTTATTTTAAGGTCTGGGACTGCATTAGTGCTGGCACTCGATCCGAAAAAGCCTTTGGCCTCCCACCACAGGCCGGGCCACAGTCGGTGTCCTCTCTTGTTCTCGGTGTGGCTCGCCGTTGATGGAACGCCTCTTCATTTCCGACGTGCAGGTTGCCAGGCCAAGCGAATCCCTGCGTTTTTTTTTTTTAACCCACGGATGCAGCGGGTTACCATGACAACGCCCTCAGTCGCTAGGCAACCCCGCGTCATAAACACGCCGAATCCTCCCTCGGCGGTTAATCACCAGCGAAAAGTTGCCCGGTGAATCTTTGCAGTGTTCATTAGGGTGTCACTTGAGTAATGGCCCTTTCAGCTGTGCGTTGTGTAGTGGCGCGTAATTACAGCCAAGTCGCCGATCCCTGATGTGCGTGCGTTATTAGGCTGACACTCGCCGGCGTGCCGTGAGTCGTTAGCCATTAGAACGCCTACATCACAAGCGCCGTACACGTACACAAACACGACTAAACTACCGTGTCGCACAAGGAGAGCACGAGAGAGATGTGATTATCATGTTGCCAGTCACAACAACAGCAGATGCTTGGGGTTTGGTCTCCTGAGCCCCTCCCCCCCTCCCCTACCTGCGCATCGACAGGCAGGTGGCAGCTGTTTGGGGGGGGCGCTTTGAAGTACAGACGGGTGCAGGGGTTGTGTTTACTTGCAAGGCGCTACCTTTGGGAGAGGCAGAAAACAAGCGAGCACAACGGTAGTGTAGTAGCAGAGTCGGTTGGATTCCTGCCAGGCAGCAAAAAAAAAAAAAAAAATCACACAAAACAAAACACATCTCGAACAATTTAGAAAAACTATCGCAATATTGCAGTTGTGATTTAATATGTGATTATATTTTCAAGGTCCTTTTTCCGTGTATACTTTTTTTACAAACTAAAGCAATACATTAATATGTAGTACAATAAAGATGGTCAGATTTTATGACGCACAAAAGATCCATGCATTATTATGAAAGACAGTTTATCAACTTCAATTAGCATTATTGTCTTGACGTGCAGTTTGAGAATTTGCGATGACAATTTATATATAAAACAACTTTAATATACAAAAAATCTTTCCTCATTGAAATTAACGGTAAACGAATAGAGGTGTAACAATTAATTGATTAATCAACAACTAATTTATGATTAAAGTAACCGATAATTATTTTTGATAACCAATTAATCATTTAGATAATTTTTGTATTCGTATGTTATGGAGCAAAGCATGAACTCAATCATATTTTTTTTGCACAATCTATTTGAAATTATGTCCCACATTTGAATAAAAGAATGGAAAACATTTTTTTTTTTTTATCCTCTTCATCGATTATTTGATAAAATCAACTGATTAATCCATTTTTAATTTAGCAATTCCTCCCAGCCCACATTGGCCACCAGGGAGCAGCATAATACACAGTCATACAGACACAAGTGAAGAGTTTCACACTTAAATGGCCCAGTAAGCTACAGTAATATTATTTTTTATAAAGATTATTATTTTAGTATTCAGTAAGAAGGCATTTAGTAGTATTTTAGTAAGAACGTATAACTCAGTATTGCTATAGTATTGTATTATGTCAACATGTTTGTTAGCCCGGAGATTGCATTGTGTGTTAGCATCAAGCTAGCAGACATTCAAAGTGATGTGGTTATTTATTTTTTTTCAAATAATATTTTCGCAATTTTCAATGGAAGTAGAACCAACAGCCGATCCGAGTCGCTTCGTGGTTGTGTCGAGAAGTCACATCAGCGCATCTTGCCTGCTAATCAGCTATAGCTTGCGCATATGTTTGGTGTGGGAGTGTTTTCTAGTTGCAATGTCTCACTTGTCTCCTCGGAGAAGTACAATTTGGCATTTTTAGCACAAAGAGCCCAACGTAGCCAAGAGGCAAAGTTGTTTGCACTCGTGCCAGCGTCGACTTTGAGCGGGTGACCAATTTAGCCCAAACGTCACTTAAACGTGCCACCCATGTCGCCTCACTGCTAATGAATTATGCAACTTCCATTGAGGAGACTTTTTTTTTTCTGCTTACTTTATTATTATTCACTAGTCGAGTAATTTTACATGTAAGTGGAACACTGGCTTAATGAATGAGGGAAAGTAAAAAAAAAAAAAAAAAAAAAAACAATGCTCAAGGGTTTCGTGTTTGTGGTCTGTCGAGTCACAATGAGACGCTGTGATCGTCCTGGATGTCTGGTTAAATTCCACACGATGGCTGATTGCATAATTCATAATCTTCATTTCCACCCGTCTTGCAAAATGTATTCTTTTTAAATTCACTTCCGTTACAAATAGCCTTGAGTCTTGGGTAGCGTTCAACCCACCAGTTGGCTCGGGATTTGAGTGCATCCCGTGGGAAATTAATAGTACGCCGCCTTTGTGGACCGGGTACAGATTAAAAGATGGGCGCATTATAAACCTATTAACCAAGTCATTATGCCCGAATACGGGACCGAGTACAATGGGTGTACAGGGAGGAGGAGGAGGAGGGGGGGGGGGGGGGGAGGGGGGGGTTAATAATAGCATGTACTCATTGGCCACTACAAGAGCTCATCCAAATTATTACACTTATATGAATTTTTCTGTGTTTTAGAGGTTGGCATCAAGGGCGGAAGACTTACAAATGCGTCACGAATGGCAAGTCAACAGTGAGGTGAGTTATTGAAGTCATTGCCAATACATTGACAGCATATTGTGTTGTATTTTCATTTCAATATGCAATTGTCAAGCCTCTGGCCCTGTTACTGCCACTTTAAATGGTGACAAATCATATTTTGTCCCCCATTTTACCGTTGAGATTATTAGCATTAAAAAAACACTTTGCAAATGTAATGCATATTTTGTTCTAACCCTCATTTCCTCCTTGACTCCCTTTTTTCCGGCAGCCTGACAAAATCGTCTACTACAACGCCAAAGACGACGTGAGTACAACAGTGAAGTATTATGTGGCTTTATTGTGTATTTGGTGAACTTTTACTCGCATTCATGTGTCAAGAGCACACTCCACTTGCCCACCCCTCCTCCCCTCGTGGCCTCGGACGTCATCTGTCGCCTCCGATAAGCCGGGATCGGCATCTCATTCCCGTGCGCTGTCGCGGTGGGAAAGCAGCGCGCGCTCCCACAGTGCACTCCTGTCACTCTGTATTTGACTGACAGAACACACCCCTTCTACGCTCTCACATTTAGATTTCTCAGTATTGATCTGTAAGCCGCTTGTCATAAAGCAACAGTTGATGCTATAAATTATAATTATGTAATTTTAGCCGAAGCTTGAAGAAATTTGCTTCTGGAAATCACGCAATAACAATGGAAAGACAAAAATGACATTTCGTAGTGTTCATATACTCAGGAACTAATGTTAGAGGGGCAGACTCCATGGAGAAATTTGTAACTTTTAAAAACAATCAGCCTAAGACATGTTTTGACTAACCGGGACTACACCACACTTCCAATCATGACACCCGAAAAGGATTTAAACCTGTGCAGCGGCATTTTCCAACTTTTGCCGTGTCGTCCTTGGCATAGCTCAATCAGACGGAGAAGAAGAACCGCTACGTTCCCGAGGACTTCCACGTGGACACTGTCTTCCAGCGTCTGGTCTCGTACAACACCACCGCCGTCCACATCCCCACCGACATATACGAGGGCTGTAAGTGTCGACGTGTGATGTGTTGTTTTCAGTTTTCTTGTCATCCACTCTTAGGTCATGCGCTGTAATGCGCCTTTGCCCCTCCTAGCCTAGCATCACTGGAGGCACGCAGCTCAAAAGGGCCGTGTCATATCTACCCACCTCTGTTCATATCTATGGTCTCTGGATGTAGCTGAACTCAAATGCCTTTTTCAGTTCTGTTTTTAGCATTTAGCATCACTTGCCTCTTTCCTTTTTTTTGGTAAATAATTTCACTTGTTCCTTTTTGTGATAATTAGCATTTAGCGTAACTCGCCTGTTTACTTTTTACCAGATAGCATCTCTTTGTCATACTCGGCGAGGTTTGGGCGTAGTTGCGTTTTTTCCCCTTCACTTATTCCCTCTCAAGGGACAGGCAGCCATCTTGACACTGCTGAGGCGAGCTAGCGTTTCCATGGCATCAGTGTCACAAAGACGTCCGCTAACTGGATTTACGACGATTTAGTCTGGACCCGACTGGCGTCCTTGTCGCCTTTCTTTTTTTTTTTTTTTTATACAAATGTCGCCTCTGTCATCCTTTTTCCCCACATCTCCTCGGCTAATCATCTTCTCCAATCATGGCTATTAATAGAGGAGATGAATTTGACCCCCCTCGCGACTAATATTCCTTCTTATCCCACATTAGTCAGGCTTGATTGGATTCTATTTTCCCTCTTGATCCATTCCAGCGAGAGGGATCCATCTTGCCTCTCATGCCATGAATCACAGCGTGTGCATGTCACGATCCTCGCACGGCGCCCGTCCTCTGCCCTCTCCGCTCATTAGGCAGATCGGCGCGGACGCGCTGCGTGAAAGGAGAGCCTCGGCGGCCCCCGCGGCCACATATCTGATGCCCGTTTGCGCCGACACTGTGTGGCACCTGTCAGGCCGTGGCGGATGCGCGGCGGTGACGTGCTGCGATATCGCCACGCCGCCACCGTGTGTTCTCGAATCTCCTCGAGTCTCCTCGCTGCAGCCCGGCTTGCGGCGTGGAAATAGAGTCCCCTTTTCTACCGTGTCCCATTTCATTTGTGGCTGTGGCCAAAAATATCAGGACACCTTCTGGAGGGGACAGGTTGAGCAGCGTGTCCAAATACATTTGTCACATGTTTCTATTAATTTTTTTCAATCCATGCCTGGTTTCATTTATGACTGCATGTGGCGACAAACTCAAGCCTACCCAAATACTTTTGTCCAATTAAAAAAATTATTGTCACCTGATTTTTTACCACATTTCAATTAAAGGTGTGTCTCAATATTTCTGCTAGAGTTTTTTTTTTTTTTTTTTACTAACATAGCAGGATGAAATGGTCAGAGTGTGGAAAAGAAAATCGATTCCTAATACTTTTGTCCATTTTGTGTTGTCCATTTTGTCCTTGCAAAGACTTGGATGTTCTCCATGATGACCTAATCATCCAATGGACACGTTTTGGCCCGTAGCAAAGTCGTGTTTCTTCCGACTGGATTTAAGGTCATGTGACAGGCTTTTTAACACAGAGTTGGCGGCGACGTACAGTAGAGTGATCGTGGCGACTGGCAGCTGTTGTCAGCAAGCAGACGTGACAGTCGGCCACCTTTCGCCACTTCTCTCGCCGCCACTTAATTGGTGTCAGCGGCGCAGTGTGGGTGATGATAGACTGGCGTCCCCCTCTTGTTGACTTCAGTTGTAGTTTATCACTATGAAAATTTGAATTCATTTGATTCTGTGTTGATACTTTTGGACCATTAAGCAACAAAAATTTTAAAGTGAAATTCACCAACATTACTACTAGGTGGAATTTGTCGGTATATTGTAGTCATCTTGTTTGAGACTGAGCACATTTGTCCTGAGGGAGGCGTGTGAGAATCCAAATTGTGAGTATTTATCTCCCTTGGGATGCACACTGGGCTCGAAGGAGGGGCCTGGGGCGTCTTCATACCGTACAAAGCATGGAAATTCAAGTCGGCTGCAGGGCTTCACGATGGCAAGGAGGGAGGATTCCCCATGGAGAGAAGTAGGAGGCTTGGATGGAAAAAGATGATATTGTTGGGGCAATTTATAGCCCGCTGCTGCTGAACCAGACTAGGTGTCAACGATATAAATTCTTGCTTTCAAAATGAAATGGCCACAGTGAATGCTTGCTCACCACTTGTGACAAAACCATCTGTCAAGTTTATTTTAGGGGCTATTTTTACCATGTATCAACTTTATGTGTGTGAGTGGATTACAGCCAGCATCATTTTGAAAATTATTTTTTTGGTGCTATTGGTGTTAGTGTAGTTTGTGGAAGACACCCACCTTCATTCTCAAGCAGAGCCAAAAGATTTTAAGGTTGTTTTGTGTGTGTGTTTTACAGCCACCATCATTTTGAATGAACTCAACTGGACAGAGGCCTTGGAGGATGTCTTCCGGAGCAACAAAGAGGAAGACTCCACGCTCCTCTGGCAGGTGTTTGGTTCTGCCACCGGATTGGCTCGTTACTTCCCAGGTTCGTTACTTGACCATGGCAAAGTTGTCTACAAAAACGATATTGTGTGCATTGTGCGTCATCGTGTTAGTGACAAGCACACGCGTCCGTCTTGTGACTTTTGGCAACAATGACTCACATTCTGACAGTGTCAAAACCCGACACTTTTTTCCTTGCCGCTGCCTTTTATTTTTAAATTGTGGCCTCAAAAGATAAAGATGTCAGCTAACTAGCACGGCAGCACCTCAAGGGCCCGCTGGAAACTAAATGACTATTTGTTTCTGTCAAAACGCAGCTTCTCCCTGGATCGACTCAAGCAAATCGGCCAATAAAATCGACCTCTACGACGTACGCAGGCGGCCGTGGTGGGTGCAGATTTACACATGGCGTTACGCTGGATCCAAAACCTATGTGTCATTGTCGTGCCATCACCCGGCAGGTACATCCAGGGGGCGGCGTCGCCCAAGGACATGCTGATCCTGGTGGACGCGTGAGTGAAAAGCTTATGATTCAACACACAGTCAGCTGGAATAAGTGCGCTATGCCGAGACCCTTTGACCGTTGACCCCGCATCAACCTGCCGGCGAGCGCCGAGGACGACTCGGCCATTTACAGTCCACGCTTGAAAAAAAAAAGGCCCTCATGTAAAATGCCAGGTTATTTTTGTGCAACAGAGAGCATTGGGAGCAAAGACCTCTGCCAAGCCTGAAAGTCACAGAGTACCAAAACAAACAGTTTTTGCTGTATATAGCAAATGAAATGTAGTCTGATTGACATATTTGTTTTTAAAGGAGATAAAATTACCGTATTTTCCGGACTATAAGTCACTCCGGAGTATAAGTCGCACCAGCCATAAAATGCCCCAAAAAGTGAAAAAGCCATATATAAGTCGCTCCGGAGTATAAGTCGCATTTTGGGGGGCAATTTATAGGACAAAATCCCACACCAAAAACAGTCATGAAATAGCAACAACAGGCTAAACAATAGCAACAACAGGCTAAACGATAGGTATGCTAATGTGACAAATACAAACAAAGAGCTGAGAACGGGCCTGACGTAACATATAGAGTGATTAAGCACAACTATTACATGAATAACATGTTTATAAAACCATCGGTGTCACTCCAATTCATTAAATAGCAACAAAAGGCTAAACAATAGGTATGCTAACGTGACAAACACAAACAAAGAGCTGAGAACGGGCCAAATAATAATAAATAATAATAATAAATATAAGAGGAGCAAAAATAGAGCAAGTGTACATGCAGCAGACAGTGGACTTGGATATGGTGCTTTAAAGTGTTAATTGCTTTATTTGATGTTTTCTCTATTTTTTATGTTTTGAATATGTTCAAGATAAAGATATAAAAGCATGTGAAGTGATCAACTATACTAAAAATAACATGGGAAGTGGTCAACTATACTTGTAAGTAAGTGATGTCTTAATGATCAAGTAAAAATTTGTGAAAAAAAACATATATAAGTCGCTCCTGAGTATAAGTCGCCCCCCCACCCAAACTATGAAAAAAAGCGCGACTTATAGTCCGGAAATTACGGTAAGCAAAAAATATATTTGGTACATTTTTCATTTCTTTTCAAAAGTAATCCACTTTTTGTCTATATGTTGCTGAACTTAGCTCCTCACTCTGCCGACATAACATTACACATTAGTCTGTCACTCACTAAACATAAATGTTTCTTTTTTTTGCGTTTTAAAACATTACCAAAAATAGATTTAAAAATAGATTGAAACTTTTTTTCATCAATAGTATTTGCTTAATAATTTATGTATAATTTTTTAACATTATAACGCTATCTTTATCCATCTTTTCCATTCTCTGCATATTACCAGCTATATTTGCCTACACATAAATTACATTATAGGTTTTGATTGAGAACATTTAAAAAAGTAAGATTATTTTAAAAATATACATATGTATTTCTGCCTCTTACTCAGATTTTTATTACATATTTTTTCCATGCTTTTATTATCTTTGTACATTCTTTGTGAATCACCTAAAAATCTTCAAATTTCAATATCAAGACCACTAACGCAAACCATTTTAAATAAAAGCTCCATGCTAATCTGCGATAATACTACTAATACTACATATAAAATGCGCTGCCAACTTTCTGCAGGAGCGGCAGCGTGTCGGGCCTGACCCTCAAGCTGATCCGCACGTCCGTCAGCAAGATGCTGGAGACGCTGGCGGACGACGATTACGTCAACGTCGTCTATGTGAGTACTGCAACCTAGTGATTTTGGGTGCGTATGCCTTTAAAAGGCGTAGCCTAGTTTGGTGAGTGACGTGGGTGTCGGTGAATTAACGTAGCATTGCAAGCTGTGTCTTTCGGATTTTGAGTTTGAGTTTATTCACGCAATATCCAAGACGTACAACATGATACAACAAACAGTATTACACAGTCACCCCAAGCAAGCTATTTAAAGCTTTTAATAGGGGGCCTGGTTTCCCATAAGTATCAGATATTGGCCAGATATCCTTACAGTATGGACAAACATACAGAAATATAATAGACAATAACAATAAACACACAATAAGGTATAACACACAATAAACATATGACAAGTAATAGATAGTCTCAGTATTCTGGTTATACTGGATTTGATGTAAAGTACATTAGCAATTAATAAGTTAACAACAGGACACAGGTGTTCATGCGATTAATGATCAGCACATTAAACATACATTGATAGGATTTTGTAACTTTCGATCACAGTTTGGACCTTTATGTGCGTGTGTCGAGGCTACCTTATGTAATGGTGTCGAATTGGCCCAACATATGCTCGCGTGACACATTTAACAAATCGAAGACCCCGCCTCACGTGCTTCCAATGTAAGAAACGCACTAAGTCTGGCACAGATGCTTTTACTGACACCGGGAATATTCATCATTTAAAGTGATTCACTCACACTTCCTGTGATGCTGGAAATACGGCATATCCTTGGAGTGGGAATATGCGTGAAAATAGTTACAGTTACATTTATATCCATTTGCGCTTTAAAGGAGCCATTGATCACAATTTGCTTCACTCTTCCTTGATGGAGCCGTTCGTTTTTTTTTGTTTGTATATGCGTACGTGTGTGTGTGTGTGTGTGTGTGTGTGTGTGTGTGTGTGTGTGTGTGTGTGTGTGTGTGTGTGTGTGTGTGTGTGTGTGTGTGTGTGTGTGTGTGTGTGCGTGCGTGCGTGCGTGCGTGCGTGCGTGCGTGGGTGAGAGAGAGAGAGAGAGAGAGAGAGAGAGAGAGAGAGAGAGAGAGAGAGAAGAGAGAGAGAGAGAGAGAGAGAGAGAAGCCTTCAAATCAGCTAAGAGCTTTTCAAACTAATGCAATTAGTCAGCATCGCAATCATGATATTGATGCTTTTTTTTCTTTTTCAACCTACCGCAAGCCATCATAATTGCATGTGTGTGTGTGTGTGTGTGTGTGTGTGTGTGTGTGTGTGTGGCTGGGTGCGTGCAAGCGTGCGTGTGTGCGTGTGGAAGGTATGATGCCAATGTATTCACTCATTTAAAAGAAAGCAATAAATAAAATATTGTCTATTGAATTGTATTATTTTGACATGTTCCAAATTACACTTGAACGTAAAATCAAATAATGAGAATTCAAAATTTTATTAGTTTGCTGGCCACAATTTTTTTTAATTTAGTTTCTATTGTCAGAGGGATTACTATCATACTGACTTGTAATAGTTGAACTCACTGTTGAACTCACTGACCAAAATATTAAGAACACCTCTCAAGATGATGCAGTGAAGTTGCAACATAATTTCACCGCCATTCATAGCTCGTATCAAGGTTGTTGTGGAACTAACTGTTTGAGTGTTCCGTAATCAATATTTGTGTTATTTTGCCTTCCTCTTCTCCTCTCTATACTTCCTTCTGCTCATTTAGCCTCCTTCGGTCTGTAAACCTTCACCTCACCACCTTATTTTATGACAAACGCAGAGCCGATATGTCATAAATTTTATCTTTCTGGAGATATTTGATGTCATTGTGCATGATGGAGCCCTGCCACATATTTCCGCAACAAATATGTGCCGGTCCGTCTCCTCCGTGTCCCTTCGTCATCCCGCCTTCCTTCTCCTTGTCTCCCCCCCTCCTCTCAACCTCCAACGGCAGTTCAACGACAAGGCCAATTACGCCGCCTGCTTTGAGAACCTGGTGCAGGCCAACGTGCGCAACAAGCGCATCCTCAAGGACGCCGTGCAAAGCATCACCGCTAAGGGGACCACCAACTATAGGCGTGGCTTCGAGCTGGCCTTCAAGCAGCTCGCACAGGTGGGCATGCAAACGTCTCGTTGAAGATTCAAGATAAGCATGGCAAATTCCGAGCTGGTTGGACGAGGTGTAACGTGTATTTTCCAGGTAAAATGAGAGTTAACTGGGTAATCTGGATTCGATCTGGATTTAATTTGATGCTAGTTTTTTTACCTTCAGGACTGTTGTTTTTAATTTTTGTTCGTCTGTTTTATTTAATTTTCAAGTGATATATGTAGTAAAGTAAAATATTGTTTAATATAATTTTTGAGGTTTTCAATATTTTGTATTTCTTAAATTATTTAATTATATTTTTATAGGATACGTTTTCTGAAATTTAAAATGTGTAATTTATTTATCAATTTTATTTATTAATTTTTTTATTAATTTTACTGTACCTAATTTTAATTTGCACACTCTCTGTATTAATTTATATTTTTACCTTAGTGCATTAGTTTTGATTTTAATTTAACAAAAAATCAATACATTTAATTTCAATTTGTTTCATTCGATCTTTTTATGTAAGGTTTGATTTATATTTATTCCAATTGTTTTACTTATTTTTATTTTAATAAACTACATTTAAATTAGATTTTAAATTTATTCTTTTTGATTTAGTTATTTTTTTGTCATTTTATTTTTATTTAGTTTGTCTAATGCATATTTTATTTTTAGTTTTTTTTTAAGTTTGTTTATTGTATTGAGCATTAAAGTCACGTTAAGCAGTTAAAATAATCTTAAAAATGTAACTAAATACTTTTTTAACCACACATTTTTTCCCCATACTTTATTTTCCATTTTCCACCAAATTCTCCTGTTCTCATCCACTGAATAAGTTTTGACGTTGCTTAGGTGAGTGTCTGTTGCCCTCTTGTGGCTAAAACCTTTTCTTGCAGATGAATGTCTCCCGGGCCAACTGCAACAAGATCATCATGCTGTTCACTGACGGAGGCGAGGAGCGTGCCGAGGAGATTTTCAAGACGTACAACCCCAAACAAGCCGTGGGTGACCGCAAAAGTCCATTCTTCAAAAATGTTTTAAGCACCCAACATGACAATGTTTGCCCCTTCTGTCTCCACACAGGTGCGCATCTTCACATTCTCAGTGGGTCAACACAATTACGACAAAGGGCCCATTCAGTGGATGGCGTGCACTAACAAAGGTATCATGACACACCCTGTGCGAATTTTGACCAAAATTTGTCCTAATAGCGCTCATTTGTTCTCAGGTTACTACTATGAGATTCCATCCATTGGGGCCATCAGGTTAAACACTCAGGTAAAGAAAGACGTGATCTTGTAAATGTGGCCCTTATATGGCCACTAGGGTACAGTGCATGTCATATGAAAAAGTTGTTTATTTATTTACTTGTTTATTTTGCAGGAGTATCTAGATGTTTTGGGCAGGCCCATGGTCAAAGCAGACCGCAAGGCCAAGCAAGTCCAGTGGACCAACGTCTACCAGGATGCACTGGTAACACCTGCCGTCGTAAACATACGATAAGTACCGACTGAGAGAAGCATTTGTAATAATAAATCAAATTAATTGATATATAATAATAATACTTATTTTATTTAACATATATCTACATGTTAATTTTTTTAAAATTCAAATTATTTTAGGTTATTTTTTAATTTTATTTTTCAGTATTTTTATTTAATGATATTTTACATTTTATTTATTTTGTTGAATTGGATGGTACTTTATTCACTTGCTTATTTTTGTATCCCGTTTGCGCAACTTGCTACTAGTTTTTACCCCCCCCCTAAGCATTTATATTCCAAATCGGCCCTAAATGGATGGAATCGACCATAAATTAGTGGGTGCCGTGAAATGACAAAAGACAGATGTGGGAATTACACAGAGCAGGACCATTATGGGGAGAAAAACAAAATATCCATTTTTAAAAGTGCAAATATTTGCTGTTTGTTATCTGGCTCAACTTCCTCTCAACCCGCCGCCAATCGGACGCCTAACCTGATTGATGGATGAACTTTTTATTTCAACGCATTCAAAACATTTTTCACGCCCCTGCGAGCCATATTGCGCTGTTAAAGCGACAGCACCGATAAGAACGCGCCCAACCAAGATGGACGCCCCATCCCTTTGGACTGATAAGACGCTGACACAAAATGTCTCTGGGCTTCGTTACTGGGACAAGCAGCTCCTTTTTTCTTTTTTTTATGACTTAACACTCACCATGCTGAGAACCGCTTGGGTTTTTTGTGTATGCGTTGTGTAACTTGAACTTGTTCAACAGGAGCTGGGACTCGTCATCACTGGAACCCTACCCGTCTTCAACAAGACCAACACAGGATCCAAGGTAAGATGTTTTCTATTGGAGTGATGCTGAGAGACGAGCTTTCACGCTCCTGAAGTGTTTACTTCTATATCTTTTTAAAACACATTGTATGCAGGGAATTTAATTTTTGTTCTCTAAGTATGTGTCTATAAACCCTAGATGAGCATTCATCATATGTTGGATTGAATTGTTTTTCTCGTTTTACTATAGGTCGCAATTAGAAAATGTATTTTCAGAGAGCATTCACTCTACTGCTGTTAAGTCTTTTTTGAAGCAAGTGTTTTGTAAATTTAATAATTTAAATAATATATACATGCTGAGACACACATTTACACTTTATTATAAATATTATTTTACTGTATAAGAGGCGGCTCGGTGGCGCACTGGGTAGCACGTCCGCCTCACAGTTAGGAGGGTGCGGGTTCGATTCCACCTCCGGCCCTCCCTGTGTGGAGTTTGCATGTTCTCCCCGGGCCCGCGTGGGTTTTCTCCGGGCACTCCGGTTTCCTCCCACATTCCAAAAACATACTTGGTAGGCCGATTGAAGACTCCAAATTGTCCCTAGGTGTGAGTGTGAGTGCGATTGGTTGTCTGTCTCTGTGTGCCCTGCGATTGGCTGGCAACCAGTTCAGGGTGTCCCCCGCCTACTGCCCGATGACGGCTGGGATAGGCTCCAGCACGACCGCGACCCCCGTGGGGACTAAGCGGTTCAGAAAATGGATGGGATGGATTTTACTGTATAAATGCTAAGATATAACCATTACTGCTAATTGTACTTTAGGTCTCCATCAGAATAATTTCTGAAAACAGCAAAAGAAGCATTCTAACTTTTCTTATTGTACCGGTATATTAGGTTGTATGTATGTTTTTTGCAGATTCTGATTACAGTATATCGTGTTCCTGGGAAAAAAGAAAGTACAATTGCTAACCGACAAGTTTATATTCATGGATTCGTTTCACGTCTGACTTTAACAACGATCATGCTACTAATGCTAAGAGACAAAATGCATTTTTGGGGGCTGAATGAATTATAGTCTATAAAGGTGGAGCAATCACGATCGCCATATTTAGAACAAGAAAATGTTAAGACATGACTTAACTTTTATGCAATGGTGTGTTTCCAAAAAAGCAATTGTTGTAAAAATGCTGAAAATCAAGCTTTCAACATCCGCCAACAGTCTTGTAGTGGATGAGTGTCATTTTCATTACATCCAGTACACGCAATACTCAGACTCGGGGGAACGTTTTTAACTCGTCCTTGACGTTTCCTCACTTCTCCCCCGCGCGTTCTCCCGCTATCAAGGTCAGAAGCGCAGGACGGGGAGGGGGATCAAACCCGCGGCTTGGCCAGAGACAAATGACGGCGCGACTAAAGTGGGTCAAGATGAGTTTACGCGCTGGGTTGCTTTCCGCCGCCGCTTGGCTGCAAATACCTCGGCGCTGACTCATGGCGGCATGTTAGGCTTTTGGGAATGAAACTTTCCAGATTTCAGTTGCAGCTCATTTCCTCGAAAGGAGGACTCGGAGGAGCGTCGTAATTATCCCCATTGCATTGAGGGTCTTGACTTGTTTATTTTGTGTTTTGAATACATCAGAAATCTCAGAACCAGCTCATCTTGGGCGTCATGGCCATCGACGTTTCCTTGGAGGACATCAAGAGGCTCACGCCACGTTTTACTGTAAGGCGGTCAAAACATTAGGTACACCCTATGAAATGATAAAAGGCTGCTTTTAATCGACATTTATTTTGTAATTGCCCCATATTCAAATTTTTTCCCTGGTCAATGCAATAAAAGTATTACTTTAATACTATCATGTGGCATCTTGAATAAACTGAAAGTCAATTAAATGGCTTAATTTAGACTAAAAAAGCATCTTGCTGCTAATGAACTTTCTTGAAGTAAATTTAGAGCTTCATTTTGACAAAAATCGTGCTTTGTTGCCCTCTTGTGGTGACTTGATACCAAGCAAATATATTGACATCTTTAAGGAGCGTTTTTTAGACAAAAGCAGTACATTGCTGGCCTTTTGTAGCCTTTTGGTTGAACTGAGTTGATTAATTGATGACACATTGAAGTGAGTTGAGGAGTTTCATTTGGACAAAAGGAGTCCTTTGCCATCATCTTGCGGCGTCTGGGTACAAAGGAACTATGTTGAAGTGAATTGAGGAGATACATTTAGACAAAAATAGTGTTTCCCACCATCTTTTGTTGGTTTTATGTGGTTGTCTCCCACTATTGGAACTGGGGTGTCCCTAATAAAGTGTCATGTAACTCTTTCTCGAGCAGTTTGGACCAAACGGCTACTACTTTGCCATCGACCCCAATGGCTATGTGCTGCTCCATCCCAACCTTCAGCCACCGGTATGTCCTCTTCCGGCTGAAGTTTCTGGTTGATTTTGGACACAGGTTAGTATTAACTAATAACTCTAATTTTTGGACTTTTTTGAGCAGACGGCCGAGTTCCACGAGCCCGTGACGTTGGACTTTTTAGATGCTGAGCTGGAGAATGACATTAAAGTGGAGGTATCGAATTACATGATGCATCAGTCATTCTTAGAGGCTTTAAATGCACATTTCCCATATCATATCTACGTTTCTAGATCAGACAGAAAATGATTGATGGCCTCACTGGGACTTACCCCATATCTGCTCTGGTCAAATCACAAGATGAGGTAATTTTCTTTCTCATAAATTGCATGATGTCACGCTGTTCAACGTTTTAACTTGTGTTGCCTTCATAAGCGTTACATTGACGTGGGCCGGAGAACGTACACCTTTGCGCCGGTGAAGGATACAGACTACAGGTAACAACACAGCAGCACAAAAGTCAATTCTGTATTTAACTCATTCACTTCCATTGACGGCTATAGACGTCAAAACTCAATTTTAACTGGACTGGCAGTGAAAAAGTTAAATGACATATTTTTAATATGAGGTTTTGTCGTGTATGTCAGTCTGGCGTTGGTGCTGCCCGACTACAGCTCATATTACATCCGTGCCACCATCGGTGACACCATCACCCAAGCAAAATGTAAGTCTTCTATTTTCCACTCATTCACACACACTTCACGCCTGACGAGATCACACACGTAGCGGCGGCCGGCGCGTTAACGACGGAAAAAACGCTGATGTTACCGCTCGCCATGTAAGGCGGCGGAGTCGCTATGGTCGCTATCCATCACTTGCACACACACTGTATATGTGTCGCCTCGTGTTTGGCTGTTGGCAGCACACGCTAACTTGTGGTGAGGGTTCAAAGTTGCAGACAAGCGTGTCTCCTTTCATACCCGCAGTGAAAATGCTTGTGTACTGTTACACAAATGACAGTTTGCACTAAAACTGAACAATTCATCTTTTTTTAAACCTATAAAAACATTTATGTATAAACAATCTGATATTGGTTATTGTAATACAAATTAATTTATTGTTTGTGTACATGACCTTGAAAAAAAATGAAATTACAATTGTGAAGGGAAAATGTTTTATTCTTTTTAAAAATCATTCAACACCAGTTTGCATCTACTTAGCACACCAAGCAGCCAAAACAGAAGGGCTCGAGTGGTGTACGTCCACACCTTACGTTTTTATTATTCTGGAAAAGCTTTTTATCGCATTGGATTTTCCTAGAATTCCTGTCCGATTGTTACCAAAATCAACCGACAACAGGCTCTTAAGACGCACTCGACTTTGATAATCCTTCTCAATGCGGCAGCATTCCATCTCCTCCCCTTTCATCACCTATTTGACTCGGTCTAAATCTGCTTATTGGCACTTTCGGCGTCAGCACAGGAATGTATTGGAGAGAGAAAAGAGGGCGTTGTAAATTCTACAGCTTTTCAGTCCGTGCGCCACACCACTTTACTCGCTTCCCAACAAGTAGCAGTTTGGGCAGATAGTGAACCATACTTAAAAGGAAAAAAAAGCTCCGAACTGTTCATTTCCACATCCAGTTGACGTTAACTAACAAACTAAATAAAAGCATAATAGTAAGAGACACAAATACCATAATTAATTAATTCTTTATCCTCTGCGAAGAACAACTAATATTATTGAGGCTTAGGTAAGTTTTATTTATACTGCCCCCAGGTGGCTTAGTTGAGCATGAACGGGGTGCCACCATGTTCATTGAATGACAGCAGAAAATGTGGCTGTAAATTGTTAAATTACATTTTAATTATTTTATTACCGTATGTTTCTAAAATGTAAAATGTTAAAGTGCCATTTTTTGAAACAGTATTTCTATTCTATCTACTCGAGTTTGATTTTTGTACACGTTGGAATTGGAAAAGAACAAAGCATTCACTGGAATACTTTTGTGTTATACTAAAGTATTCCAGTGAATCCTTTGTTCTTTTCCAATTGGAAAAGAACAAAGCATTCACTGGAATACTTTAGTGTTATACTAAAGTATTCCAGTGAACGCATTGTTCTTTTCCAATTCCAGCGTGTACAAAATGGTCTCCTACTGTGCATCTGTTGCTTTCATCTGGATGTTATTTACTTGCTGGTTTTATTTTCACGCGTGTCTTCAATATTCTTATTCTTCTTGAATAAAATATTGTGTAACCCTGTTGTTATGCCTTTCCCACTCTCCTCTCCTCCCTCTTCCTGACCTGCTTATCATCTACTGACCCTGTGATGTGTTGGGATGCCTGCAGCATTTCTGGGCAAGTATTCTCCCTCTGACCTCCATCCAGTTTCTTTTTTTTTTTTTTTCTTCAATTCAACAACCTTTTCCGGTGATTAATAATGACAATGCGTAGCGAGGCCGGCGTCTGCTTGGCTTCGCTTGCGAGCGCTGCCCACACACACGTTGCGTGTCTTAAAACGCCCCCCCACCCCACCTGTTCCGCTGGCCTTCAGTTGTGGTTTTAGTGCTAGACGCAGCACTGGATAACCGGATGTTTGCGTTACTCAGAGGTGAATGCTTAAAGGAGAAACTCTTTCCTTCAATCACCTGTAATTACATTCATTGTCAGACAGAAATCCATTCAAATGTTCCCAAGTTTCATTGGGATAAGTTTATGTCCTTTAAGTTGAAAAACAAAGTGTCCAAAATATGACAAAAAATAAGTTGAAGTTGTTTCAGTGCCTAACTGAATTTGTAATTGCTACACCTGAGTCAAAATTGATGAATGTGAGTATTTCCTATTTCGATTCAAATACATACAGACCCCAAGTGAGGCAGTGAGCAGCAAGCCTCACCATAGATTGCGCAATGTAGTGAAGCAATGTGAGAACACCAAAAGGCCTTCCCAAAAATGATGCAACAAAGTGCCCAAAATGCAAAACAATGAAGATTTCAAGGACAATTTAGGGGTGTTGCCCAACCACAAATAGAATGAAAGCCATTCCCCAAAACTCTCTTGTTCTAATTTCGTATTGCTTTTAGTGACAGAATGCCTCAAAAGAAGTTTGAAAGGAAAGTAATTGGCCCTCGCCCACAACATGATTGAATTCATACCTCAATCAACATCCGCGGTTGGGTGTGAAGATTCCCGTCTTCAGACTAAATGTATTCAGTCGTCACTCGTCACCAATCCATCGTGGCGACGGATGACAGAGCGGGACGGCTAGGAAAGGACACATGGCTGCAATTACTCGTCCATGATCAGAGAGAGCAAAAGATTGGCCGCTGTCGCCATGAAAACTTGACGTGCGGTTATCGTAATGCTAATACACTCACTGCTTAAAAAACTTTTTACGCCTTTGCAATATTTCTATTCAGGACTATGTCTGTGAATAAAATATTGTGTGATCTTTGACCCCGATGTGGTTTCACCCAGTTCCCTTTTCTCTTCCCTCTCGGTTCTTCTCCTCCTCCTCTCCTTCCACTGCAGGAAAAGATGGCAAGTACAGTCTTTTCATTTATTTCTGACTTTTGTCAGGCCCAGTTTGAAGACATTCATTTAGTATGTGCTTTCATCACCGTGTGAATGTTGAAGAGCTTTGCCACATTTCAAAAAAGTTTGAAAGATTCACCCAACAATTCAATTAAGGCGCATCAGCTCTTGAGCATTCACACATCTCCAGAAATTACATCATTCATATTTGGAATGTTTTTGTATTTACATATTTCTGCTGAGTCTTCAAAAAGGACACGCTCGTTCCAAAATTCTGCCACCGTTGTAATATTTCCCTCCTTTCACCAGTTTCCGAGAGCTTGTTGGCGGACAAGTTTGACGAATACGGCTATACGTTCATCGCGCCAAGGTAAGATGGAGCGCGTTTCATTCTTTAATTGACATGACATTTATTTCTCCTCCGTCTTGGGTTTCCATCTCGTTAATGACCCTCGCCGCCGTTTCGCAGGGTTTACTGCAAGGACCTGAAGCCGCCCGACAACGACAACAGTAACACAGAGTTCCTCATGGAGTTCAACAACTACATCGACACCAAGACGCCAAACAATCCGATGTGTGAGTGTGGAGGCTTGACGGGCGCCATCAATAACCTCGTGTCCCGGGTGGCCAGAGAAAAATAAGCGTGAAATGTGCTGATTCTGCTGTGTTCCCACCACGGATTGTTGCAAATGTATACTGGAAAGGCAAAAGTATAGGGACACACTTAAACCATAATTGTGTTCTTTTGAGAGAAGTCCCATAGGACAAATTTCACTCCAATTATCCTACAGGACAATTTACTTCAATTATGCTGATTCCATATTGCAAATTTCACTTTCATAATAATGATACTTCAGTGTGTTACAACACTATATGATTAGAGCTGCCTGCAACTCACAATAATTTTGATAATTAAATAATTGGTTAATTACTTTGTCTATTAATCGGTGAAACGGATAAAAAAAAAATTATATCCCTTTTATTTAACAATAGGGCATTCTGTCAAATTAACAATGCAGAATGGAAATGATCATTCATTTAATGGATTAGTCCAAAACATATTGGAAACTAGGTAAAATGTTAATCATTGTTTTCCAAAGGAAGAGGAAATGTTTATTTTGAGTCAACACAAAAATTATTCTCCTGTCATGGAGAGCAACAAATCGGGAGTATATAAAGGGAGTATATAAAGGATTTGGACAATTTTCAATTAAAAAAAATATCTAAATGAATAATTGATTATCAAAAATAATGATTGGTTAATTTGATTATTTGATGATTTATTTAAATGAAAATGAAATTTACTGCACTTATGGTACCATGTATAGTAATTATGATACTACTTTGTATTTATTACAATACAATATGATTTCCTCCATTTACTATACAATAAAACTAAATTTAGCCAAATTAAGATTCACTTTAATGATGATACAATCTGATTAACTTCAATTACAAAGTTGATAAGTCCCAAACTTGTAATGTCGTTTCACTATAAAATAGGTCCAGGTGAGACATCTGGTTCAAGCATGTCGAGGACCCATCCCCTGAGCCTTCCTGCCCTCCCCCTTTATATTCCAGTGGTCTGGTTGTATGGTTGGCTGTGCATGACCAGTCAAAGCTTTTGTAAAGTGGAACCACCAACACCTCCCTCGTGTTGCCCGTCTGACGCTAACTCCATAAGTCTGACCATCACACGCCTGAGCGCACATGTGTGAAGCCCATCGGCTTAGATGTGACACGCACACACACGCTTCACCTATATGGCCGCCCGACATAGTCCAATTACTGTGTGTTTTGTGACAAAGAGCAGGACGCGCCAGGCCGAGAGCACGAGCCGGGGCCGTAAAATCCAAATCAGGGGCCAGCGGGACATCTGACCAACACATTAATGACCGCTCGCGTCCGCGTCGCCTTGTTTGTCGGTATTGTCGCAGTTCGGCCCTCCAAACACGCTGCCAATAAAACCTCTCACTCCATTAAGTGATTACTTTCACCGTTATTAGCTGCGAGTTTAATAGGAGGGTGGGGGGTGCGGCTTTGCCCGCTTAAGCCACCGCAGTGGCGAAGAAGTCAGAGTACATTAGGAATTCCTGGGCTGCCTTCAATAAAGGCCATGTAATGAAAACCACCGCGGGCGAAGGGGTGGCGCAGACCCTCGGAATAAAGTGTTAGAGCAGCTGTTCTCTGATGTGTGTGCTGCATTAGAAGGCTCGCATGAGGTGGCGGCCGTGCATCAGCAAGACTCCATGTTTATGGACTGGAGCGGAGGCTTCAAAGCGCCTTGGCAAACAACAACCCCAAAAAAAAAAAAAAAAAAAAAACAGCCTTTATCGCCTGTTATGTTTGTCATGTGGTCTCGTTGGAGGTCTCGCAAATAATTTGTTACGCCTGCAGCTTGGCGGGCTCCTCGCTCGCTCTTGTTTCACCTTCCTTTCCATTATTCCTCCACGGCTCCTTTATTTGTTGACGTTTAACAACCCAGAGCTTTTTATAGCGAGAAAATGTAAACCCTATCATCGTTTCTGGCTTGTGTAATCGATTAGGTCATCTGCTAATCAGAATTGCTTTCAGCAAAAGTCACTGTGTAAATATAAAAATGATTCCCAGCTTTTTTTCCCCCCTGTCCCTTCTCATATCACATATACTCACGTTAATTTTTCTTTCTGACTTTATTTTATTGCTTTTCCATCTTTTTTTTTTCCACACATCATATTTCATTCCATGTTGGCTATCTATACACGCCATGCATTTATTTAACACATTCCTGCAGATAGCTGTTACGTTCCAGGCCATTAGGTTCCCAAAACCAAAACTTACAACATTTCCCCCTACCGTCTCCACAAAGATGGACAATCAAATACATTACGTTTGACAAATTTTTGATCTGTCAGCAGACAGGCGCAAATGGCTCTGGCAGATGTGGCTGATGCTGTTTTTGCTCTTTAGGTAACGTGGAGCTGGTGAACCGATTGCTCCTGGACGCTGGCATCACTTCAGATCTCATCAAGATCTGGAAGGAGAATAAGTTGCAGTGAGTGTAGTAAAAAATATCATACATATCATTTCAGCTCTGCGGGATTTGCGTAACTTTGTGTTTTGTAGGCCTGGAGTCACTGCCAGATTTGTTGCCACCGATGGAGGGATTACCCGAGTCTACCCTAAAAGGTAAGAGACAGAAAGAAGATCACTCCACCATACTGCATAACATACGCCACTAGATGTAGGTGGTGGATAATGACATTTTCCACCATGTATCCATCAATTGTCCATCATCCCAGTCTTGGAATCATTGAATCCCCAGTACGCTGGCCCTTACATCGCTTATCTCCTGACTTTTCCGCGGTCAGATAGGATGTAGATCCCTGCTGTTCTCATCCATTTCCCACTTGCAATGCAGTTTTTGACCTTGACTTGTTTCTTCCAATGCGCATCCCCAAGGGCGACCCTTTGAATCCAAAACAAATCGAGAGGATCCGGTCTGCATAAATGCTTATTTTTGTCCTGTAATTGCATAAGCGATGGTGCTTAGTGAGAAGCAGAGTAGCTCTAAAACAGATCCCTGAGGTATGCCCAAAGAGAAAGTTGTCAAAAAATATATATTTGGGGACTTTAATAGAAACCTGATGAGCACACCAACTATACTTTAAATTATGACCAGTCTTTTCATAGCTCAATAAATCGCTTAATTGAGGTTTGATTTGTCGATTCAGCGCTGGCTTGAACTGGAGGGAGGAGGCAGAGACGTACGAGTCGAGCTTCTACAAACGAAGTTTGGACAATGACCTGTACATCTTTACGCCAACGCCATACCTCAAAGACAATAGTGAGTACACGCCAACTCCTTTTTTCACATGTGTTAAATATACCGCTAAGGTGTACCTAATGGATTGTCCTACGCATCTGTCTTGACCAATGTGGCTTTTTGTCCTCGTGGTAGTGAGCGACGACTCGGTCCTCGTGAGCAGAGCTCTTAACCTCAAGATCGACAACAAGCTCCTCAAGCCGGCGGGTAAGAACATGCTAAAAACCAAACAAAAATTGCAATCTGTCAAGCTTACGTGTCAACACACTCACACTTAAGATGCGTATTTTAAAGGCGACTTGTCACCCGCTGCTTGACGCAGACGCCCGTCACACACTTTGTCACCTTCCTGTGACACGCACACACAAACCACACATCAACCTGTCCGCTCTCTCTGTGATCCTCGGCCAAATTTTCTGTGTTCCCGCTCTCGTCGGTTCAGAGAGTAAAGTTGACGCCAAGGTCCGGCATGATGGAGGGTGTCTGGGTTTTTTGTTGTTTCTGATCCCCAGTGGTCGGCGTCAAGTTGGACGTCAGCGCCTGGATGGTGAGCTTCATCAACACCACGCTGAGGACCAACGTGAGTAACGTCTGCGCCACAAACAAGCAAAAATGTGAAGCTAAAGTCATTTTTTTTTTTTTTTCCATTACAGTGCACAGATGAGATATGCGGCTGCCAACGGAACGATATGGTGAGATTTTTTTTCAGGTGTTATTATTTTTATTGTCAATCCTCTTGGCTTCAAGTTTTGTTTTCAATTATCTCTGTGATTCCAGTATGTGGACTGCGTCATCCTGGACGACGGTGGCTTCCTGGTTATGTCCAATCGGGATGAATACGTCAATCAGGTCTGCTATTGCTCTTGCATATCGCAAACATTTATATATGTGTGTGTGTGTGCGTGTGTGTGCGTGTGTGCGCGCCTGTGTGTGTGTGTGTGTGTGTATGTGAAAACACAACCGTGTCAAAAATAACTTTGTTAGAACATTATAAACACTTAAAACAACATACCCATGTTAAAAAAGGGCCAAAATAAAGCAAGAAGGCCATTGAAATTCAAATGTTGATTTGAAACTCAAGATGCTTAAAAAACGATGCAGTTAAAATGAAGAAAATAAATGTAACATACTTTTTGAAGCACCATGTAAACATGAAAATTAATTCTCATTATAATAATCGGTAATATTCCATCTTGATCAGGGATTCACCGTGTAATAAGCACACGTGCTTCATGGACTCCCTCTCGTGGTTTGTGAAAGAATTACTGACCGAGTACAGCTCAGTTTTATTTAACTTTGAAGTTTAATACATTAACATTTAATCTTTTGGAACTGTTTATTCTTATGGATTTATTTAGGTACCTTTTTGTGCGATAGATTTTAATTTATCATTAAGTACTTTACTGCTGTATTTTGTCAAGATGGTCGTTCTTGAAGACACAATTTTATTTGTCTTCCGTATTTTGAACAAAAAAAACAACATAAATGTACATAAATATATATATAAATATATATATGAAATAATATATAAATGGACAGATGTAGTGGGACAGATTTCTTAGTTAAATGATTCCAAAACAGGCCTATGTAGCTACGTCTTGGCAAGACATTTATTCAATTTCTATTGCTGTGGGTCTTTGATGGATGAATACAAAGAGTGATACAAAGTCCACCTGCCCAAAGAAAGAAAAACCTGTAAATAAACAAAGCACTCCAGCGCAATTGACCCAATTTGTTGACATGCGAAAGCACACTCGGCGCCAATGGGCTTTTCTTAAACAGCTAAAAGGTGAGCCGGGACCCCTGCTGCGGTTTGCCTAAATGTTTTTTCATGTGCTAGCTAATCAGCGCTGGGCGTGCGCTGGATAAATCAGGCCTCCTCTGAAGTTTGGCAGCAGCACTAAAATTTGAGGCCTCGTTTATGCCCCTTCGTCGTATATCCAGCGGGGACGTCTAGTGTACTTTTCTCCGCCTCTTTATGCGTGACCCGCTCCCTTTTTTTTCACCCGGGTAGTCCTCGGGGAGTCTGCGGGCCAACAGGGCGCCGACTGTTCATTCATTGGACGCGTCGCACACGTGCAAGACTGACTTAGGAAAACACGTTTAGGGGTCTTGTTAACGGGATTACACCAAAGTCTATTGGGCATTTGCTTTTCAGGTGACACTATATAATCGAACATAATCGTTTTAGCCAATCAGAAGAAGTCACTTCTGGACAAGGGGGAGGCAAAATAATTCTGCAACATTGTGAAAATTTTCACGATAATTTTGTTTGCATAAAATTGCAAGTTTATTGGAAAACTCGTGCATTTTTTTTCTCAGAATATTCCTACTTTTTTCGTAACGTGTCATTATTAACTTTGCTCGTTTTAATTTTTTTTCCTCACGTATAACAAAATGTGCATGCCAAGACACCAGGTGGCACTCTAGCCCCTGACAAGTTGGTTTAGTCATTCAAAAGTCAGAAGAAAAACACTTCATGAAAAATAAAACTGGGGGATTTCTTTTGAGCAAATGTAAAATTGCAACTTGATTAGCATAAAATTACGTTTTCTTGTTTTTTTAAATATAAAAATGTTGTTTCTGTAATAATCTTATTCTCATTTCAAACAATATATTATTTTCGTACCAAATAATTTGTTTTTTTAAATTATCACTATTTTTTTCACATAATTTTTTACATTTGCAAAAACTTCCCACCCCTCAGATCGGTCGCTTTTTCGGAGTGATCGACCCAATCCTGATGGTCACCCTGGTCAACTCGTCGTTGTACACCTTGAAGAATTCCTATGACTACCAGTCGCTGTGCGATCCCGTCAAGGAGACCAAGGCGGCGGGCCTGCGATCTGTTTACGTGGTGAGTCACGAAATCCAGCGACCCATCCTCGTGTGTCTGTTAACACATTTTGATACATGCATCCTGACATGCTGCATAGTCATAGCAACAGATAAAGCAGACATACCTGCTTGCTCACACACACGAAAACACACACACAAGAAAACGCAGGGGAGCCATAAATCGTCATAACGCAGATGAGAAGGGAAGCAGAGGTCCAGCAAAAGCGTCGGAGTGGGAGTTGTCGTAACGCTAACAGGATTAGGTGGTCTCGCATGCTCGGCCGACACGCCAAGCGGCAAGCGCTGTTTTTCATCACCCTGCCATTTTTTTTGTTTTTTTGCTGAACTTGGGAACCCTCCCAAGTTCCCCCACCCCAGCACCCCCCCCCCCCCCCCCCCCGGTAATATGCCTCATGTTGAGGAAAACACAATTTGGGGAAGGTTGTGACATCACAGGAAATATCCTTGAATGTCATGGAAATGTGCCAAGGTCCTTAGCAAATGCTTTGATGACTTTTTTCTTTTCATGTTGCTCTGATATATTCTTGTCAAATTAGGATTCTTTTTCACATGAAAATAGAATTGCATTCTTTCATAACATGATTCTTTTCATAATATGATTAATGTAACATAAATGTTTCATAAAATTACACCTTGATTAAAACTAATGTTTATTTAATGTAACCACTTTAATGATAATATATTGAGCTGTTTTTCCACATTGACAACCTTTTTGTGTCAGATTACCTCACGCAAAAATGTAACATGTTTTTCTTTAAGATAAGAACTTTTAGAATGAAATGTTTTTTTACGTAAAAGGGTAACACATGAAAACTTTTTCTCAAATTGAAACTGATTTTAAATTATTACTTTTGTCCCGTATCATTTACCGTAATTTCCGGACTATAAGTCGCGCTTTTTTTCATAGTTTGGGTGGGGGGGCGACTTATACTCAGGAGCGACTTATATATGTTTTATTTCACAAATTTTTACTTGAGCATTAAGACATCACTTACTTACAAGTATAGTTGACCACTTCCCATGTTATTTTTAGTATAGTTGATCACTTCACATGCTTTTATATCTTTATCTTGAACATATTCAAAACATAAAAAATAGAGAAAACATCAAATAAAGCAATTAACACTTTAAGCACCATATCCAAGTCCACTGTCTGCTGTATGTACACTTGCTCTATTTTTGCTCCTCTTATATTTATTATTATTATTTATTATTATTTGGCCCGTTCTCAGCTCTTTGTTTGTGTTTGTCACGTTAGCATACCTATCGTTTAGCCTGTTGTTGCTATTTAATGAATTGGACTGACACCGATGGTTTTATAAACATGTTATTCATGTAATAGTTGTCCTTAATCACTCTATATGTTACGTTAGGCCCGTTCTCAGCTCTTTGTTTGTATTTGTCACGTTAGCATACCTATCGTTTAGCCTGTTGTTGCTATTGTTTAGCCTGTTGTTGCTCGTTCATGACTGTTTTTGGTGTGGGATTTTGTCGAATAAATTGCCCCCCAAAATGCGACTTATACTCCGGAGCGACTTATATGTTTTTTTCACTTTTTGGGGCATTTTATGGCTGGTGCGACTTATACTCCGGAGCGACTTATAGTCCGGAAAATACGGTAGATCTTTTTAATAGAAATTACAACTTTAGCGTAAAAGTATAAGTGGGGTTTTTTCCAAAACATGAAAGCTTTAAAGTTAAATTATTACTTTTTCCCCATATCATTTTGATCGTTTTAAGGTAAATTACAGTTTTAGTGTGAAAGTACTTTGATTTTTTTGTTATATGCCAGCTTTCCACGACCATTAATTGCAGTTAAAAACATGAAAGAACAAATAAGCCCACGCTTGTACTCTCCACTAGCTTTTGTAAGTAGTTTTTGTGTTGCCATATAAACTTCTTGTGTCACGTTGATATAAAAACTCGACACAAGTTCTTGTAAAAGTTTCACCTCCACTAAAAGACAAATAATTAGTTGGTCATTGCGGTAAGCTTTATAGTTGATTACCTTCCAAATTCCCGACACGGCCCACGATTGAGCAGCAGCGTTCACGTATAATCATCCGTGTGATCAAAGTCAACATGTTTACTCAGCGTGTGACTCAGCATGCGTATCTTGAATGCTACATGACCGATAGGCCACAACAAGGTCTTCGCATGCTAGCTATAATCCAAACAACATGGTCAACAGGCCTTTGATTCAAACCTCATGTTGTTGCTTTTTGTTATCTGTTAACTTGCACCGCTTTTGCTCTTCACAGCCTTCCATTGGTGATATTTTGAACGTAGGCTGGTGGGCCACTGCTGCAGCCTGGTGAGTCCTTTTATGTAGCCTGTGCCTTTATCTTGAAAAATATATGCTTGGGAAATACAATAATTAAAGGGCACATACATTTTTGAATCATAATAGAAAACATGCTGTGGCCTCAATTTCTTGATGGGGTTAACACTACACACCATTTTGTCTTCTTTCTGACGTTTGTATTACAAAATATTTTGCTATTGAAAACCTTTCAAATTCTAAAAAGATTATAATTGTAACATTATTCACAAAATCATAAATTTTGCTGGAATTTGATTTGAATTTTAAGATGGTTTGTCATTAGAATATATCTACATTTGAATTTTTCTCAGAAAATGTAAAATGACCAAATACATTTTGTTGTAAACTTTTTGCATACATTTTTTTTTTTTTGCAAAATGTTTTTCAGTAGTGCATAATTTCTGCTTGCTGGTTTTTTTTGTAATAAATTGAATAGATGAACTTTTTTGAAATAAGAATTTTTTAGTAAAATTAAAATATATTTTTACTTTATTTGCATAATTTCTAGTACTATTCCGACATTTTATCGTAGCATTCTGACTTTTTACGTAAAAATGTTTGTTGTACATATGCTTTGTTTAAAATCACCTTCTTTGATAAACAGCATGATTCTTTTGAACAGGCCTTTTTTCCAAACATTTTCATAAAATTCTAACTTTATTTTCTGCAAATGGCAACTTACAACTTCATCTTTTTTTTCTTGAAACTATAATTGTATCTGCTCACAGGTCAATCCTGCAACAGTTGCTGGTTAGCATCACATTCCCAAATTTCCTACATGCAGGTAAATCTCTTCCTCGTCCGCTTTAAATTCATGTCACACTTCTCTGAGGGTGCGAATCAAAACTAATACATGATCTAAAAAAATTGGGCCACAGCCGACATGGAGGAGGACATGTCTGACATCGTCCATAAAGAAGTGTGCATCACGGAGCAAACGCAGTACTACTTCGAGACGGACGACGTCGCCTTCCGAGGAACGGTCGACTGTGGCAACTGCTCCAGGTAAGAAAAATTGTATTTTAAGCAAAGTCCCCAACGACGCTGTGCTTGTTTAAAAAAAAATAAAAATCACATGCCATGAAGGTGAAGTCAACTTTGTGGACCACCGTCCTGGCACGTCGCCGCCCCCTGCCTGCCCCGTCGTCTCTTTTGCATGTGCGCACGCCATTTTAAAGCCCCCTCGTGCCGCCTAATGGAGTGCCTGCCCCACATGCGTTGCGGCGTTCCTGTGCATTAGCCGCACACGTTTCCGCTTAACGAGCGCCATAAAAAAAGCAGAGAAAATCATTTGTGCACCCCTGACATGAGTATTTATGGAGGGTTGCGTTTTTCTCCCTTTGGGATGGAAAGCCATAAAAAAAAAAAAATCTCTTCTCGTTACTGTATGTATGATTTGTTGCAAATTCCGATTTTTGTTCTATGAGTCATGAGATGTCACTTCCTGTCTTTTGGGTGGGGCCATAAGCTAAGAGTCGCAATCGCTTTAAGATGTCAAATGTCCCATCATCTTTTTTTATTTTTTTTTTATAAAAGTATATTTCGGTATCAAAAAAGTAAGTGTAACACCTTTCTGAAAGTATGTTTTTCATTTATTTTCTTGGAAAATGATTCTAAATATATTTGCATAAAATTACAAGTCAATCTACAAAAAATTAAATATACTTTTTTTTTCTGCATAATATGATGTTAGGATTTTTCTTGCTGATTTTTACAAGTACTGCAAAATACACATTTATTTGTACAAAATTTTAATTTGTGCTTTCAGACTGTATCATGCTGAGAAGCTTCCCAACACTAACCTGGTTTTCATCATTGCTGATGCCAAACTCACCTGCTCGTCCTGCGATACCAAACCGCTCATACAGGATGAACAGCAGTGTATCCTTCCGCCAACTTTTAGAAACTATCTAGTGGAACTACTGTTAATCCCAGACTTTGGTTGAAATTCCTGACAAGGCTCTTTTAGCTAACGGTCCTGATCCCTGCAAGGTGGCTCAGAAACCTCGCTACAGGAAAGGACCTGCGGTGTGCTTTGATAATAATGAACACGTAAGTCTTATCACAGCTCGGATGCTTGTTTCCAAACAAGTGGCTTGCCTTGTATGGTGTTTCATGCTTAAATTGCATCAGGAGCGCCTTCCAGCGTTGTTGTCCCATTCTTGTTTGTCAGCTAACATCAGAATCAGAATCAGCTTTATTAAGCGACTAACAACATTCAGGTGACTAAAAACATTCACTGTGATAGTGTTGACACAAAATAGTGTTTCATTTTACACTTTGGCATTTTTGACTATTTATAATGTTATATATTACTCACATGTAGCTCAACATAAACGCAAAGCATTGACCAATAATGTGGTTACTAGCTTGACTGTGAAAAAAAGTTTGGATCTTTTTTAAAATCTTTCAAACATTTTATTAATCAGAACTCTTTCATGTTTTACAATTTTGCGAACTAACATATGGTGTACATTCGTCCCCATAAATTAGCTACAATGGTTTCAATTTAGCATTTTATATTACATTAAAATTTTTTTTCAAAATGTTAATTCTTGCCAATCTTGTTAGCGCTGACATTTTAGTTTGTCACAGAAACGTTAGCATTTTACATATTTTTTTCTTTAATTAGCAGTTGGTCCCTAATGCCATTAGCGCGTTACTGAACCAAATTATTTCCTGAAATTTTCCGGTATTATACATATACATTACTAATACCTGGTTACTAGCTTGACTGTGAAAAAAACTTTGGATCTTTTTTAAAATCTTTCAAACATTTTGTTAATCAGAACTCTTTCTTGTTTTAGAATTTTGCGAACTAACATATGCTAGTTTGCTAAACTGGTGTACATTCGTCCCCATAAATTAGCTACAATGATTTCAATTTAGCATTTTAGATTACATTAGATTTTTTTTTTCAAAATGTTAATTGCCGATCTTGTTAGCGCTGACATTTCAGTTTGTCACAGAAGCGTTAGCATTTTACATTTTTTTTTCTTTAATTAGCAGTTGGTCCCTAATGCCATTAGCGCGTTACTGAACCAAATTATTTCCTGAAACTTTCCGGTATGATACATATACATTACTAATACCTCGAAAAAGTGTATTTTTTTTTTTTTGGGCTTGTATTTCGTGGCTGCTGCGTTGGACTTGCTCAGCAAAACATGGGATTGAATGTCATATTTTATTATTATTAACCTGCATTGCTTTCCACTAAATCTGGTTTTCTTCCGAGCGCTTTGCTGCATGATGTATTCTCTTGGTTTGCGCTCTGTGATTGGCCTGCCGCTTAGGACGAGGCCCTGTGTCGTCGTAGCGCTGGCTCCCCGTCGACGTCCTCGCTGCTCGTGTTACTGCCGCCACTGTTCGTGTGCTTTGCCGGGTCAGTCCGTCTTTTCTTGCTGTCATGTTCCACCTCAAATCGTATATCTTTTTTGGGCCTTTTCCACTATTTTTTGGTTTATGTCTCGTGTCGCTCCGCACCTGCCACCTACTTACTTGTTCTGCCGCCATCTGTTTTCAATTCTCCTGCCTTCCCCGCTGATGTTTTCCCCATCTTCTTGCCCAGCTTTGAACTACCAGCATGTTTCCTCGTGTATCGTAATCCTCCGATGCTTGCTCTGATACAGCACTTTGGAGTATTGGAACAACTCTCTTGTGTCTGGCATCTGACCAATAACAAAAATGTTGCATTTACCCGCAACACAATTGTGTTTTGATTTGAATTTAGGGTGAATGAGCGACGGACGAAGCTAAAAGTAACATTTGATTAAAAAAGAAATTAGTGTCATCAGAGATCTTGGCTGTAGTCCAGGCTTTGTTTTGGTGAGAGTTGACCTCCAAAGTCAGCTGACCGACCCAACGTCGCTAACCTGCGCTGACGTTGTCCCCCTTGTCGGAACTCCAGGAGGAGGACCCTGACTGTGGTGGTGCATCCAGCTTGAGTCCCTCGCTGTGGCTCACCTTTGCCCTTCAGTGGGCACTTCTCTGGGTTCTGAGTGGCTGCGGACATTACACCATCCTGTCATGACCTGTTTTTGCCCCACCACCATCTCTACCAGCATGCCTCTGGAATGACAAATAAGAAGAGCTTTCAAAATTTTTCAGCGAAAAACCCACCCGAAGAGGACTTTGATTGCTGGCGTCATTGTTTTTGTAAGTTGGGCTGCCTTATCGGACTTTGTTGAGGAGCTTGAGTTGTTTTTTTATCAACACTGCCAGAAGCTAGCAAACTGTTTGTTTTTAATCCAGTGGTCTGCTTGTTGGTTGAAGGCAAGAAAAACAGCGCCGCCACCAACTTTTGCCCTGCAGATAATCTTTTATGTCTGGATTCTTCCTCACACCTGCCAGTGTCTGCGGAACTTGTTTATTTTGTGCTCTTCGTCAAAACCGAATCCTAGTTCTCCTTACGTCTGGAATTCTTGGATCGAAAACCATGCCATGAGTGCGCGTCAACCAATCAGGACAAACCTGACTGAAAACTCTCTAGTGCCATGTACTTCTGAGACGACTATCTGCACTTTGTGTACAACTACTGAAGTCCACTTTGTCGTCTTTTCTTTGCTTACATCTCTGCAGCACTAACAACAAATCCAATACAAATGGAGCGTTTTATTATCGCAGTAGGTCTGGGCTCAAGATCAGATTTTGTAAAGTGTTAGTCTGCATTACACTGTGGTTTTATTGTCCAACGCACCGTGTAACTGATGATTTGAGAACTAAAGCTACAAAGTACATTTTGATGCTAACCCTTCCACTTTCATAGTTGATCGTTTTTATCGCTATTTTCGTCTGCTTCGGCGTAGAGAGACTCCTCCGTCACCATAGCAATTGTTGCACTTTATAATCCAACCATAACATCGTGCTCTTGGTGGAACTAACAACGTGGTTGTCATTTACTAACAGCGAGAGGGAAAAAAAAAACAAGTGCCATAATCGAATTCTCTCCTTTTCCGAATTTATGCAAGTTAATGTCAAGTATCGCGCGATGATCAGCTGTTACTGCCTTTGTTTTCCCTTGAGGAGGCAGCATCTGCAGTTTTTTGCATTACAATTCATATCCCAATTTTTAGCACACACTCCAACAGTGTGCTACCAAAAATGCAGAAAAAAAAACCATACAATTTTTAAAGTTAACGTGCTAAAATCCAATGCTGTCCCCTCGGGAATAATTAACGTTATATGAAGTGGTTCCGATTCCGTACAGGTCGCAAAAATCTTACGGGTTGGCGTGTGTTTCTGTTAGTGAGTGTGTTGTGTGTTAGCATCGGGTCCACCAAGTCCCGTTTATTTAAGACTGTCTACATGTACATGGGTATTTTAAAGTTTTTGTTTCACTGCTATAGTGGTGGTCCACTTTTTGTTGTACAGCTAACCCCCATCAACAATCAACAACAAAACAGTGCATGCGCAAAATTCTTTGAAGTCAATTTAAAGTGGCTGAAAACTGAAAACCAAATAAGAATTTTAAAATACTTTTAATCATGTGGACATAGTCTCCCTCTCCCTTGATCGTGCTTTAAAATGTTACACTTAAGTGGAACTTGTAAAAAAAAAAAAATTACAAAACCAAAGTTCTGATCAAAACGTGTGTTCATCCATGTTCAAATATTCAGAATAAAATTTTATGACAACAATTTGCTTCCTCCATGGCAGTTCTTCAACCCCCCGTCCCTCCCCTCCCAATGGATCACATGACCGCACTCTTGACAGGCAGTCAACGACAACACCATGTTGGATTTCACCCACAAACGTTTCCATAAATTATCGCCGGTGTCTCCTCTGGCTTGTCGATCAAGCCACGATGAATTCTAATCGTTAGTGACGTCCGCTTTGCACGCGACTGCA
Organism: Syngnathus scovelli; assembly: GCF_024217435.2. NCBI lineage: Eukaryota > Metazoa > Chordata > Actinopteri > Syngnathiformes > Syngnathidae > Syngnathus > Syngnathus scovelli. The sequence continues at coordinate 5,768,457 of NC_090868.1, forward strand.
GCTGGCGCTCCCCCCAAAAATAAAAAAAAACAAAGTGTCACTTTACCCTTTTATGGCGCACGTTAAAAATGGAGCGACATTCTGAGAGTAGAAAAAAAATACAATCACCGGGGACAGTTTAAAAAGTAGCCAATTACGACGTCTTATAATGAAATAGTAGCCATTTTTGTCTTGGTAGCAGCTGCCAAATGACTGCTTGGAGACTAATCATTGTGAAATTACATCATATTATACAAAATAAAGTCCAAACACAGTATGGCGAAGGATTTTGTAGAAAATTTACATTCTTTTACAAGGTTTCCACAGGGCATTGAGTGAAAATGAAGATACAACTCTTGAAAATAGCTATTGCAAAATCGTTGATGTTATTTCTGGCTTGTTTGTAGGAAAGTACTTGGCTAAAGACTAAGTGCATCAGTTTAAATTGTAACTAATTAGTAATATTAAATTGTGGAATTTGGGGACCAGTTGTATTTTTTAAATGAACAAAATAGGCAGGATTCCACGAATTGCTTCATGTTCCAATTAATTTGCTCTTAATTTGAAAAGAAAGATGTATTGTTTCTGTCACCAATGTCCAACATGAAATGCTTTAAATGACAATATGATAGGATTCTTTTTTTGAAAGTTCATTTTTAAGTTTTGTTGGACCGTACCAAATTCAAAGTCATACATTGCCCACCCCTGCTTGCGCACAATCATAAAGACTGACAGATTTACTGGTCACACTTTTTCCTTCCTTCCACGCTTCTCTTGGACTTCTTTTCTGACTTTTCCTAAAGTGTTATTCCTCGTCTTCCGCGGATGAGTTGCGATGTCAACAGCACATGCTGGATTTCCTGCCCGGGGTGGGCTGAGGCTTGCGTCTCTGGATTTTGCGTCTGGCAATGAGACTCCTCGTTCGGTTTATGCCGAGAGGTCGCCAGTGTTGTGCTTGGGATTGTTATCCCAAGTCCGCCTCTGATGGATATCTGGCCCGGCGTCCCGCAGGGAACGTCCCCCTCAGTAAATATGAAAGGTTTATTATGTAAGTGATTGCATTTGCTGTGCTCTCATTATGAGCGCCATGTTTATTTTTGCATGCTGCGTAATCGTTCCATCAGATGAAAATTATGTCGTGCTCAAACCTTTTTACACGCACAGCAGAAAGGCCTGGACTAAATGAAAAATTGAATTGCTTGTATTAGGAGCTGCATTTGGAATCGAGATCTGGATAATTTTTGGATTGAGAAGGTGTAAACAGAATTTAGATTTTAATTGTCTTTTTACACTTGAGATTTGTTTGAAATTTGGCTTGTGTTTGGTATGAATCCAGGAAGAGTTGTTGTTCCCGGAATTTATGTAAAAATGGGATTACATTTTGTATGTAGCTTCATTTTAAACCAGGCTGGATGAATGGTTCACTTTTTAATCTCAATTTGGATCTTGCCTTTGGTGGAATGGAATTCATTGTCACCTTTGATAATGACAGACCCAACAAATTGACTAATGGTTATGATCAAGGTTCTGAATCTTGATCAATTGGATTAAATTTGGTGTGTTACTTAATAACAGCCAAAAAGAGAATTTGATTAACTTGATTTTGATCCGAATCAAGCATCTGGGTCCAAATCCATTTTTAGAAAATCCTAAACGGATTTGTATTGTGTTTATGTAGCTCATAACTTTTGTATGAACCTTGGAAGAAGGTATTTAATTCATCTTGATTTGTAATCTGGATTGAGATCATTTTGTAAAATAACCTTTGACAATTAGAATTAGATTTAGCATTGTTGTTTTAGTTTGACAGAGTGACAGTGATTTTTTTCTATCCCAGAATTCAGGTCATTTGTGGGGGGAAATGGTAATTGCTCCAAACGTTAAATTAAGTTGAACTCTCTCAGTGGGACCTAAAAACAAATTAACTACATTTTAACTGTGATCCAGATCCAAATTGATTGATATGGATCACTTTGTAATGGCTGAAATTGAGTACGTAGCCTTGGTATGACCGAAATGACGCATTTGATTATTTGTCTTGGCGCTATTGCTTCATTTTTTTTTTCAGGCAAAGAAAAAGACCTCCTTGCTATTGTTCCATATTGTCAAGTGGTGCGAGTGTATAATGAGCTTAGCGAGAACACCTCGCTGCAGGCATTTCTTTGGCTCGCCCTCAAAAGCCAATCACAAGTGGGGTAATAAATATCTCGTGATAGTCTCGCCTCCTGAGGGGGTTGTCCCCCTTTTTTTTTTTTTTTTTTTGTTACGCCAAGCTGAGATTGCTATGTTTAGAATATGTTTTATCGCTGCGACACGCTCACTCAAAAAGGTCTGCTGCCCGAGGCTCTGGGATGTCTTTGCGTGCTTATCTTTTTGTTTTGGTCTCGGGCTATCGCGTTACCACAAATGGGGGCGGGAGTGGGGCAAAAGTAAAAGTTTGGCATTCCAGGTAGCCCCAAGACTTTTTTTACTTTAGTACACGTTGATTCTAATCATTGCAAGGTTTTGCTGTTCTTTTCCACAAAAAAGATAAAACTTCGTGTGGAGTCACTGGTTATTAATGGGGGAAAAAACTTGGATCCGTGTAGAGAACAGCACCGTTATTTGATGTGGCTTTTGACTCACTAAAATCACCTGCTGTTTGCTAACACGTGGAATGCCTTTTGGGATCTTTGGGGGATTTGGTATTTATCATAGCCATGATCAAAGGCACAATTTGTACATCTCTGATTCCAAATTTAACACTCCAGGCCAATAGGGGCCACTATACTAGCAGCTAATGTCTTAGTCAGCTCCCCAATTTAGCTGTAAGGCAGCTAAAGCTTTCAGGATCCTGAAAAATAATTTAACTCAAAAACTGACATAAAATTATGTGTATAATTATTGGAGCCACACAACAAAAAATCCTCGGGGACCCATGACTTAAATTAATAGATAGTTTGAGATTTTGCATGATAGAAGGCCAATGCTAATTTGCATAACTTATTAGCCTCTGCTAACGAATGTCTGTTAGTAGTAGTAGTTGTTGTCGTATCATTATCTCTTTATATGAGCTAATGTCGATTCAAATCCAACTCTCTTTGAAAAGTGCTGAGATCATGCTTGTAGCTAACATTTTAGCTGAATGGTTGCAAAGAATGACCCCCCCTAAAATAGACCCAATATGAAGTGCCGCATTCAAGAGGATTTTGAATTATCACACTTTTGAAGTCAAAGGTCAAAGCGAATGTATAAGCAAAAAATAAAGCCGCTATAAGGTATTATTAGGGTATCATTAAGGTATCAGTCGAACAGCATAGCCAATGTTTCGCCTCTTGAGTCTCGTTAGCCTTAATCGTTTAACAAAAAAAAAAAATCCCGAACTTTTACCGTAAATGCTTATATAGTCTTTTGAAAGTGTTTCAAAGCTGCATGTGCGCTACAATAACAAAGTGGTTGACTCGCCTAAGCATCTCTTGACACGACACTTGCGTCTGGATGCACAGCTGCACCAAAGAAGTACAACTAACCATGTGCGATTTTCTTTTATGTCTTCAATGTCCCTAAATAGCAACACGAGAGATGAACTTGTAAAGTGACTCATTTAGAAGCCAATCATCTCACCAGCAGACCGGATCTGAGTGCTGATTCTGAACATAGTTGATGCACTTGCCAAGTCCCTTCGTGCAACATCCCGGGGCTGATTTTATTTTGCCCTGGCGCGCAAAACAAGAGCGTGAATCACCCAAAAGCTCGCCAGCCAGGCAGACAGTGGAGTCATTATTACTGTTTTCACTGGAATACATTTCACTAGCCGCTCAGGCGTAGGTGTGTTGTCGACGGCGAGGTCAAACGTTGGTCCGGTGCAATTGGCCTGCAGATGAAACCCGACTCTGTTGCGAGTCGCCGGCGCAAGCCAGCGTTTCAAAGCTGCAGGAAATCTATTAGCACCTGGCGGGACTCCCTCGCCCCCCCCCTTCCAATGTGGACGTTCACCTCCCCGTGCCCCACCCTTGTCCATAAAAGCTCGCAAGACTGCCGCACTCACGCTGTGACACTCAAGCCAGGAGATTCAAGCGTGTGTGTGGTGGTGTGTCCGTGCACACGTGGAGCTAGTTAGCGGTGAACATGCTGCCAGACAAGCAGCTGCTACGCTAATAGCGCCTGTTGAATGTACAGTAGGCCGTGGTTGAGCGCTGACTCCGGGTCAGATCAGGCTGGAGACCCGGCCAGTGCACCCGTGACTGTTTTTATCTCACACATGCCAGCAGAAATATGAACCAAAAAAAAAAAGAATAATCCATCTTTTTTTTATGAGCTGGCAAGCAGTGTGTTTGCTTAAGCGCTGGATTTCACATCAACAATCCTCAGGGCAACTTTTTTTTTTGCAGAACACTCTGCCAAACTTCTTTCAAAGTCCATTTGTCTTATTTTGTTCTCAGAGTATTCCCGACTTGTCGCTGCCTTGAGAAAAGTCCCCTGCACTTGATTGAGTCTGGCAAGCCATAGGGTCAGGGGCGGTTTACTCTGGCCCTCGTGTTGCCTGACATCTCTGGAATCATTGTGAGATAAAGTACGTGTTTGCTCATGTATCAGTTTTGTTCAGGAAGTGAACTTTGTCATCGGCTTTTGAAGCGAGTAAGGAAGAGTAAATCCTTGATCTGGCTTGTGTTTCCGGGGCTGTGTGTAGGATGGGTCAAGCTGCTTTCGCTCATATCATAGCCACCAGAGCTCCAGGTGAGTTTCTTTTCCCTTGTCGGAAAGAAAATGACCTTGCCCGAGGTGTTGGGCTGGAACCCGAGACGGTAGGCCCTTAGAAAAGCTATCAAAAAGCAGTATGGCCCTGGTATGGTCTTTGGTTCCCTTACCTAAGTTTGAAAATGGAACCACCAAAGCATAGCCAGCAAACTCAACAGACAAAAGTGACGGACTGACTATGAAGGTTTCGTACTCACCAGCCCCTGAATCTGAATCTCGCCCGGCCTGCCAGGTTATCTTAAAGAGTCCATCGGGACTTTCGTGGCCTGTTTTTTTTGTGTGTGTGTGTGCTTTCTTTCAATGCAGGTCATTTTGATTTTCATTTCATGTACGTCCAGACGTTGTGAAATATACAAAGCCGTCCCTCAACTCCAATCTCTGCTCCTCAAGTTGCTCGCAGGGCCGTAAAGTAGAAGCAGAACCTCGAAAAGGAGGTCTTGGCATCCACCGTAGAATTCTAGAGCTCCCCCCCCCCCCCCCTTCCCCCAGAGGCCAGTCCAGGCCGATGGCTTCTGAGACTTTGCTCGCTCTCGACCAACTTTGGCCAACATGTTGCATGCATCACTTCTTATTTTGTGCATTCCTGACGGCCGCATGGCTCAGCAGCGTTTTATCTCACCCCAACAAGCTTTATTGAAATCCCAGACCGAGGGCAGAGATCACCTGGCTCTCATACTCCACTCTTGTCCAAACATGGATTTACACTATCAGGAACTTCATGACTGACTTTGGATGAGCGATTAACGCCTCCCAGAGGACGCGCTATAACATATACAGTAAGGTTTGTTGCTTCAAGCTCAAGTGCGTTGCAGGATTTATGGGCGGTTCTCCAGAATGCATCCCGTTACAGGTGATCTGCTGTTCCACGTTGGATGAAACACTTCACTTGGATCTCCTGAAAAAAGAACCCGCACTCTGTCAAATATTATCATCTACGCACTACTACCAGACAAACCCAAATAAGTTACCAGGCTAAAACCTACAGGGAGTGCCGCGAACCTTCTACCTGTGGAAAAATGGGATTATTTAAGTCAGCTGTTTGGGCGGTCGCTGCTCACACTCTACCGTCTCACCAGCTCGCTCATGCGACCTAATTGGATTTATGTGCGGGAATGTTTTCCAAAGACGCACTTGTGAAATACGTCCACATCTGCTGGCCATTAGCGGTGGACATAACACACAACAGAGAGAGGAAAGCCCCCGACGCCTTGATTCATTGGAGTGCGCCTCGGCTTTTATTGCAGGCGGAAGAAAATGGCCTTAGGCCTTATCTCCCCATCCCCGTCGCGGTTGTCCTCCGGTCATTGGAGCCCGCACTTGATTTCTCTACCTGCTTCCTAATACGGAACATCGCAGCTTCCATTTTCCTTCCATGCAATTTCTTTTCCATCTGCCACCGCACCCCGATGTATTCACGTTCGCTGCCCCCCGTCTCGCTGCTCCGCTCAGACAGTCGTTTATCTACGTCAACAGGACTTCCATCTCCTCTAAGATGGCTCCCCAAGGCCCAGGATGTCCTCCCGTTTCATCCCTTCCGCGGGCACCGGGAGAAGCTAAGCAAAGGAGGTCTGACGCCTTGCTCCCCTGACTGCTCATCTGTCATCTGCAATGGGAAAGGCACTCTCCTAATTGGGGGGAAAAGCGTTGAGGGGCTGCGAGGCTGCAGGGGTGGACCTTGTTATTCTAGTGTTGGGCGGGTCAGAGGTGAAAAGCGGGAGATCACACCGGTGATTAGCCTCCTTCATGTGCGAGCGTGCGGGGCAACGGAGCGGGTGTGCCGGCCAGCTGGGGTGTAAAATAATTAGACGGGTAAAGTCCGGCTTCGGTGTCGTTAATGATGACACTGTGGGTCAAATGTGGGGACTCCCCAGCGAGGCAGTCTCTCTAGCATCTGAGGAAAACTGATCCCCTTTGAAGGATCGTTCAAAGGATGACACTTTGCAATTTTGTTTTGTCTCGTTAAGGCTTTTAATCATTGGTATGTTGGGAGGATGAGCGGAATGTCTATGTAGTGGTCTTGATCTGTCCTTCAAGGTACGGTCTTGATTCATGTACCGTAACTACTGGACTCGAAGATAATCATTCCCAGGATCAGGACTTGACAGGTTCTTCTGTGAAAATGTCAAGGCTAGCAAAGCAGAACCTTTGAGGGTACCAGCACATTGTCCAACAGTCCAGAATCTCTGAGGAATAATCAGCCACAAAACAAAAGGAGGATAAAGATCTTTGAAATTGTCGCTCAGGATGACGGCAAATTAGCACAAACTCATCTGGGGAGTTTGTTCGCGTTTGCGTCAAAACGGACTTGTTAACCTAGCGCTTAACCCTACCAAGTAGATTTAGAATGACTGACGTTTTGGAGACTTGGGGGGTCTCGAGTGGGACTACAATCGGTGGAAGCTAATACTCCCCTCGCTTTGGTATGTTTGGAAAGAATCACTCCTGCCTCCAGCACCTTCCCCCCCAATGAATGCATAATCAGGCATCAAGACTTAACGTATCTACCTGAAATGGTGGATGTTGGGGCTAGCTGCACTTCAAAGAGTTGGCAGGCGCACCAAAAAAGATGTTTTTGCGTGTCTGGATTTCTTCTTGAAGCTGATTGACAGGTGTGATGTGAGCATGCCTCTACACCTGCCGTTACTTTCCGACACACATGCCGACCAAAAGGCAGAAAAGCCCAAATGACCTGCACACGTCTTAATGAGCCCTTACCAGGGCGTCTGGCATTTGCCTCCAACCATTCCTCCACCACGCCGGTCTCTCTCTTGCTCTCTAGAGGGTCCTAAGACTGCCGGCCGTTAACGGCTCGAGTGTGGATTTCCTGTCAAGTTCGGGTGAGGGCCCAACAAAAGTCCCGTATGCTGGTACCTGAACTGGATCACTTCCAGCTGACCCTAACACTAAACATACGCTTTACTGGCCCACCAGAATATCCCCTTTAAGATGATGTGCCACCCTTTTATACCTATGATGTATTCAGATAGCTCTAAACCCGTTAGAAATCCCAAAACGTTCGTACTACGATGATTGATTGGAAGTGAAAGTTTGTTTTTGAGCATTTCCTGCTTATGTGCTTCGGTACCTGAAGGCGTTTTGCAACTGGCTGAGGATCTCGTTGTTTTGTGCCAAGTGATCTTTGGCACAGGCCGCCAAGAATCCCATCTGTTTTTCCGCGGCAGCCAAAGTGAGGCAACGGGGACGAACGCACGCGGGATCCTGCTCTTACAATTATCCCGTTTTTTTGGCGTCGGGTACTCGTCTGAAGAAGTTCGAGCGCTCATATTTCCTACCAACTTACAGCAAAGTATGTCAACAAGTGACACGTTGGGATTCATTTGTGTTTTATCTGGCTTGTAAATCAGCTGCAAGACAAACTACAAAGTACCTATAGTCATCCATCATATTTGCATGATTAGAATTGCAACATGTATTCAAAGTCTTTTTTTATTTTTTAAACTGAAATCCATCAAATGCTCTCATGCATGGCAGTTAAAAGCATGTTAGTCACCCTTCATCTGGAACGTAATGTTGAAATAGGTACATCGGAGGATAAAGAGACTACATGGCAACAAAATTTAGCAAAAAACAAAATCAATCTTTCCATGGCAACACGGGTGGGAAGATCTACCAAAAAAGATTTTACAAAATTTATACAAAATGTATTATGTCTATTTTATTGGATATAGTTGGTTTCAAGTCGTACATACAGTACAGCATACGTTTGACAAAATATGTTATCAGCAAACTAGATTTAAGTTAAAAATATTTATTTTCTATTTTTGCCCCCAATTAAACAAAAAAAACTGAAATAAGAAACACGAATATTTTTCGTGACATTTCTTAAACTGAAGTCTGGTTTTATTTTGAAAGCAAGCAACGGATGTGACTTCAGCCAGCATGCATGTCAATGCGCTTGACTCGCGCAACAGACAGGCGCCTCTGGTAGAAAAAGTCTGGTGAAGTGGGCGGGTTGAACCGAGGACGCTCGTGGACGCTACCAACGAGTCTTTGGGCGGACGTCGGCCACGCAGGACGTCACCTTGAAGCATCCCGAAGTGTGTGTCTCACTCCGCGCAACAAGCTGCACACGCACATCTCGCTCAAGTACACCATGAGGACGCACGCATGGATTTACCAGGCGCTGGTGTGCGCGCTGCTCAGCCTGCTGGATGCAGGTAAGATGATGCCGAACCATGGGCAACTTTATGCTCGCCTCCCCGCGTGTGTTTTCCCCCGCGTGTGTATCGATGTGATCTTTAAAAGTGTACTGAAAGTGTTAAATCAGCGTTTTTTCCAGCGGACTTTTGCGTTGACTGACGCACGAGTGCAGCATGACATTTGGTGACTTTAAAAGTGGGAGTTTGTTTTTGGAGCAATTAATGGAGTGTTTGGCACAAAGATTTAATATTTGCTCTACCTGCAGAGTAAAATCAAGAGGCATTCTTATTTCTTTTTATTTATCATTGCATGCCAGCATAATTTGCATTGCAGCACTAAAGTTTAGAATACATGAGGATGCTATCATTTCTTACATAAAAGCAGAAAATCGCTCCCTTAAATAAAATCACGATCCACTTGTCGACTGTCAAGTACATGCCAAAGCAACAGGTTGCGCTGTAATTTAACCGGGGTAATTTTTGCCAATCTTAAACCTGATGAAAGATATTTTGGTAAAAGGTGTAATCAGAACCAATGGGGATATAATTTTTAGTCTGTAGACTATATCAAATCTAAAATATTTTCTTCAAGAAAATGGACATCAATTATATAAAAAATATATTCTGTAAATCACTATGGCTGCTCTTCATATTTCAAGATTTAATGTTCTCTTGAATCCCACTGGAATGGAATCATAATTGACATCATTGATAACAGCTGTATCGGTCCCACCATTTATTGGCCCCAGCGCAGCCCACCCTCAACGATCCATGCGATTCGCTCACAGCAAAGTGCATTTTAGACCTTTGCCGAGTGTGAGGAAGAGCTTAAGTGAAATCTAATTGAGCGGGCCTGGCCAGACACGAGGACTGCAACAACACTGTGATGAGTGCCAGATGTGCTGCACTCGAGCCCAAACATTAATAGCACGTCAAAAGTAAAAAAAAAAAAAAAAAAATCTAAGCGTCTTTGCTACCAACGCTCGTGTCGCCTGTAAAGTGAAACGAGCGCACGTTGTAACCAAAGCCCAGTTTCTGTACAAGGTGGAGCCGCTCGGCAGGTGGAAATGAACGCGGGAGGATTTGGGCTTTTAAATTATGGCAGTGTCCTCCTTGTGAACCCCCTCATCTGCACACGTTGTCTTTACGCTGCTTCTCTTCATGCGGTTCTCGCTGAAAAATTGAGGCCTTCGGAATGAAGCGAGAGCGATGGCAATGTTTCAAGTTGCTTGTCACTTTTACGGCGTTTACTCGTGCCATGTCTCCTCGCAAGATTTTACGAGGGAATACATCATGCTAAGTACTATAATAGCTTCCAAATTGACTCCTTCTCACATTTTAACAAAGAATTTTGTTCCAGAAACGGTAAATTTGGTCGGAATTTAAAAGTGTTAGGGCCAAAAATCGGACTGTTTTCACAATGGTTTGCTTTGATTTTGAAATTGGAATGCATGCAAGATGTATTTCATTTTAATTATTTTAAAGTGTTTTGGTCGAATTTGACTATCATCCAACATTTGGAAAGCATTTTAGACTTTCGAGCGACAGCAAACTCTGCGAGGGAGTATAACAATTTAGAGTTAACAATTATACAATTTTGAATAAAAGTTCACCTTTGGCTAAAATAAAAATTGTAAGTTTGCTAATAGTTGCAAATAATCTGATAAAGTGGCCTTTTCGTATTAAGACGTCTATAGCCGTCAATGGCAGTGAATGAGTTGAATGTTTTTGAAAAATTACACAATTAAAACTTTGAAATGGTTGCAAGCTTCTTGGTTGTATTCTCATTAATACTGCTAAAAAGTAAAAAAAAAAAAAATATTTCACTTTTACAGGTTACTGTTAAACTTTTATTTTTGCGGGGTGTCAAAAAAAAAACCATCCCGATTTATGATCGTTTTAATGAAGTGAAGCAAAATTGTTGTGAAAAATGTTTGATTTTTGGGTGATACGTTTAGAAACGTGATTGCAGTCTTTCGCCCATCAGGTGACTGTCGAAAGAGCAGACAGTCTTTGCAACGCTATGAAAAGTCTGACAACCACCTGCTGGTCTGTGCCGAGTGCCCGCAGTCTCCCGTGGTGCGCAACAGTCGCTCGCAGGAACATTGCGCCCGCAAATGCAAGAAAGTCAAGAAGTGCAGGTAATAGTCCGGCACTTCTAGTCATGGTCCGTTTTTGTTTTCTTTTTAAAACAGGCGTTCATCTGCTAACATCTTCCTGTGTGCAGGGCCTTCAACTTCCACAAACACAACAGGAAATGCCACTTGCTCCTCTTCGACCGGTTCAGCCACGGGGCACAGAAGCAGGCCGGCGCCAACTTCACGCTGTATGAAAAGAAAGGTAAACAATTTGGCTCCTTCAACGTGACGTTAATTCACGATTCTTTGCGTTTTGGGGAACACACGAACACTTGTAGAAGAGCATGTTGGCACAACAAACGTGTTTGAAAAGGACACTCGGCAGTGACGCGTAAACAAGCCCGTAAAGTATCTTTGTTTACAGTCGTAGCGCCGTGCGGCCTGTGGAATCTAGCACTTGAGAATTTTGCGGAAACTCCCCCTTACCAGCAACCCTGGTGACATTTAATGAACCCTGAGAGTTGTTGTGGGCAGAACATAAAAAGATATGATTGACCAAATATGGTCAATGCCAAAATATGTTCGGGAAAATCGTCCAGATTATAAGAACAATGCAATATGAAGGGACTCTTAAGTGGTTTTTACTCCACTCTGCTCAGATTACATAAGGGAGTGTATCATGGGACCCAAGGACAACTACAGAGGGAGGAGGTCTTGGACCAAGTCGAACATAACGTGTCAAGCCTGGTCTGATAATAACATCAATGAACACACGTAAGTACTCTCTCCCTTTTATACCTTCAAAATGTCGGAAAGTCACGGCTAAATTTGTGCCTGCAGGCAAATACCAAAATCTTTTTAAAAGGTTTAGAGTTGGGGAGAAAAATCATTATTTGTTTACTGCTTTTTTTTAATGAAATTAATAAATAGGCTGTAATTCTCAATGCCACCACAAGGTAGAGCCGATCCGCACCTCATATATGCGAATTTTTTTTTTGCCAGTCAGGAGTTTTTCCATTTTTTTTTACAACTCCAAATGTAACGAACATTCGGAGTTGTAAAAAAATAATACACAGAGCTTGGGGTATTATTTATTATTATTAAAAAGGAACTAGTTACGATTTTTTATAAAATCGTTACTAGTTCCTTTTTTACAGTCAAAATTCTGACATTCATTATGCTCATCTTTGATTCTAGAGCGCTAGCAAGCTAATGTCAGCGGAAATTTTTTTTCCATACAAAATCAATCTACCGACATCATTGCAAGAGCGTTTTTGGCAGCCTCTTTCAATCTTCAAATCTCACAAACAAGGGCTAGCAGGCTAATGCTAACCGCATGGCCCATCAATCTGTGATCTTGGTTTACTGTTGCTTCTTCTTGCCATGTTAATTTGACCATGATGGCACTAAAATAATTCTTGAGCGCTCACTATGGGTTAAAAACCGGCTCCCTTTTTTCTCACCATTTATCGATGTACCAAACGTTTTATACAGACAATTTAACACTGTGGTTGTGTACTTTTTTTTTTTTGTATTACTGTTGTAATAGTTTAATAACTTGCTTTCATAAATGTTCTTTTTGTCTCTTCATTGTTTGCGTCAATGGGCTGAGGCGTCCTCAACAAAATTTCATTGTGCAATGGACAACTAGAAAGTCTTCTTGTTTTCCCTTCTGCCACGTGATATACGCTTAAGTTTATTTGCGTTAGAGATGGTTCAGTGCCAACTTCTCATTAGCAGTGTTCATTAATCCCGTGCCGCAGGGAGACAGTGTTTTGAAGTGTTGCTAAATAAAAATGGCATTAAACGACATTTGTTAGCTGAGCTCCCCAACCCGCAGATAGGTTCCCCTCAATGAAACGTAAATTCTTTCTTAGTCAGCGATCCCTCCAGATGGTAATCAGACACAGCGCCTGTGATTTTGACGGGATTTAGTGCCGCCGAGGGCGACCTAACCTTCCGCTGCGCCGCCGCGTCAAAGCTCCCGACATATTTTGTTCATGCTTGATCAGACACAACGGCAAACAGGGGTGATTTCCCGCAATGTTTCCAACCAGGAATGTCCTTTGGACCTTGGGAATTAAACCATGTTGTCTGAGGAAGTGCATGTTGACGCCCAGCGCTACATGGAGGGTGAAATATTTCTCTGCGCGTTCATAACGCTGGTCATATAACTCAGCAAATTCACATGGACGCCAGGTGGTCAGCACCCAAAAAATGACCCGTGTTGAACATTCGTAACTGTCCAAAATCTGCCGTTTTACAATAACAAATATTACTGAATTAAATTTGCATTTTAAATATGAACACAACAATGTTAGCCAAAATGTTACAGTTCTAAACCTTAATACTGGATGAATTTGTCAGAATTAGTTAGCAATGCTAAATGTATGTGCGAGCCTGGATTTCATCTTATCCAAAATTCCAAGTGGCATTTTTCACGTAAGCAGCCCGCTACAAGGTAAACACGCTAACATTTCAAAAATGTGTCATAGAAGCTACAAGTGAAAACCCATACATCGATCTTCTTCAGTGTCATTCTCAGCTGTCATTTTCAAAGTCACAACTTGTTTTACTACTCCAGAGGCCCGACTTTATGGAGTATACCGTACCTTAGGTCGTAAATATTACCCGTAGTGGCTTTTGCAGGCATGCGTCGCTTTGGTCGTGTCTTGCCAATGCGTTCAAAGAAAGTATGTGCGCATAGAAACATAGCGTATGTAGAATGTGAACCAACTCTGGCAGCCAGATAAATTGAAGGCGTAACTGGCTAACATCTGTTAGCGCAACATCATTACGGCTAACTCGCGCTTAATGCGGCAGCCTTTTATGGACTCCTCACCACATGCGACCCGTTTTGTGTGGGGTACCGTGTACTACCTTGTAATACAATTTATTATATACTGGAGTATGACATAAAAACATTGACATTATAAAGAGGTTTAACACAAAGCAGATGTTTTGGGTTCTGGTGCCGCGTCGCTAAACAGGGGTGAAATTTTAGTGGCGTTTTTTTTTGGTTGTTTTTTTTCCCCATCGCGTCTCTCCTTGTTCTGGGTTGAATGATGTCGTGCATTAGTGTCGGAGCTTTATGTAAGCCCCGGAGCATGAAAGGGGAGGGGGAGCAGGGTTAGAGTAAAGTCCCCCAGGAAAGGAGTCATCGCTGAGGGTAGAGTGTTCGGACAACCTGCTGACAGGCTGAAAAAATCCGTAGACCTTTGTTGGGTTTTTTTTTGTATTAGAAGTTCACGGTCAGTCCGGATCGTCAAGATATCCTGATTTCCACACCTTGTCCATGTAAAATGTTGTTTCCGCAAGCCCGTTTCTGGTTCCTGCTCTTTCACTGTGGCTTGACCACGCTCACTCGTCAGAAGGGGGATTACATTTGAGGCTGCATGCAAAAAGGTGCAATCCGGGTCACGTTGGCTGAGCTATCACTTGGCGGTATGTGCTGGCAGTTCCTGGTCCTGTTGAGCTCCGTCACACATCTAGACAAGGTGTATCCATGACTTATATTTGGCATTGTTAAAAGATTGAAGATATCCTATGAGAAGACAGAGTTCCGTAAACGTCAAGATCCCGGTTTGACACTTAAGCCTTGTTCTTTAACGGCTGCTCGACTACGCCTAGTTAACTGAAGTGGGGATTATTTTTAAGGGGCACACGCAAATGCGTGTCACAGTGGGTGATCAATCACATCACGTTCTACGCTGCTGGTTTGCTCCTGGTCCTGTCAGCCTCCTTCACACATGAGAGAGCAGCAGGTAGCGCTCATTAAGCAAGGGAGTATCAATGACCGATTTTGCATTCGATCGCAACAGTTTTTAATCTTTTAGCCACGGCCTTCATGCAAATGGGATTTGGATTTATTTTGCTAGGTAGCAAGAGCGGAACACCCTCATGTATACACTGACCCAGCGGCTTCCTGAAATTTATTTTAGAAGCTTACAGTTGTTGTGTCAACTTCCCTTTTGTAGGTTTTATCCCGATCGGTACCCAACGCAAGACTTGAGGGAGAACTTCTGCCGGAATCCCAACAACGACCCCGGTGGTCCGTGGTGCTATACCACCGATCCCAACGTACGGGCCGAGGAGTGTGGCGTGCCACAGTGTTCGGAGGGTAAGACGCACCAAATGAGAAGTGATACGGGCTTGTGTTTTAACCATAAATAAATGTGCGGTTCAATGATGTCCGCAGACGTGTGCATGACATGTAACGGTGAGGAATACCGGGGCAAAGTTGACCATACCGAGAGCGGCAAGGAGTGCCAACGATGGGACTCCACCAGACCCCATAAACACAAGTTCCAGCCCAAAAAGTCAGTCAACAAATAACAACAAAAAATAGTCACGGTTCGTTTTACAGTTTTTAACCTCTGCCATTCATCTCCTGGTCAGGTACAGGGACAAAGGCTTGACAGATAACTACTGTCGCAATCCGGACAATCGCCTCCGTCCGTGGTGCCACACCATGGATCCAAAGACTCCCTGGGAGTACTGCAACATCACCATGTGTGGTAAGGGCTCCACTCACTCCCGGATCCTCCTCCGCGCTTTGTCAACAATTCATCTTGGCCAGTTTCAAGTCTGCAAATAGTTGCTGTTAGCAAGGTATTAGGAGATCAGTGAGCACTAATGGCAATGGGGAGACGATGGTTTTGGGTCTTGTGGATTAATGGCGACAGAAGGTATTGCTTGTTCTTTGATGGTTTTGGCCGTTTAAGTGGATTTATGTTTGTTTTCCCAATTTGAATGTTGATACCTTTGCTTTGTTTTGTTGTGGTGGGTTAAGCACTCTTGTTTTATTAGACAACTGTTTAGAAGAGTCTTGCTAGCTCGATAGCATGGTCATGTTAAAAACTGTCTTTTCATGGATGTGTAGTACAGTAGAGTTCACATTTTAGTTTTATTAATAGCTACTTGGCTAATGGCTAGTCTAAATAATTGGCTTTTTAAAAAAAATTAACTTGTCAGGTAAGACAGCAAACCGAGCAAATCGAGCACATCAAGATTAAGTGCATTTCCATTTTTTTTTTTTTTATAAGACATTTTTATTTTGCCATTGTGCTTTAGACCGTGAAAATCTTTGCAATAACACCAGCAAAAGGTTTTTGGCATTAGAAATTTGTATCACATTGACCTTAAAATGAGCCCGTGGAGTCGTGGGAACATTCGCAACACAAAGATTCCTCGGAATTAGTTTCAGTGAAATATGCTCACAGACAAAAGGCAAGCATCCTTCTTTGTTTCTGTCCGTATGCATTGACTTTACAGTGCGTCTAATGATTTACAGGCAGGGTGGGGCGTTGTGGCCAGATGTGTGCATCCCTCAATGGCGGCCCTCGCACAGATAAAAACCACCGACCTGTGCTGCTGCCTGGCATGTGTTACATCAAGAATCCTTTTTTTTTTTTTTTTCTCCCCAAACACAACCTCGCCTCCTTCATCTTCTCTCGTCTCATTTGTCAAAGGCTAAAGAAACACAGACAGAAATCCAGGGGGAAGAATTCCACCTGAATATGTTTAGGATTGTTTCGTTGTTAGGATGCTTTCAAAGCAAAAGATTCCCACAATGGGAAGATTCAAAGTGTTGGATGTCATAAATTTAACATTTAGTATGTTTTCATAAAACAAAACACGAACATTTCCTGTGTGACATTTACTATTTAATATGAAAAACACACTTTTTGGCCTCGCTACCGTTTCTCTGTATAAGTATAAAAGTGTGTACTATGTATTTGTGTCGACGTCAATTATTTATGAAACAAAAGTCTTGGCAGTTGAGCATTTAAGGGACCTCCTTAAGGGTTAAATGTCTTCTTGTTATTGTGGATTCCCAAGTGAGAAAGATTGGCTCGCTACTGAAATGATAACAGTGGCCACACTGTGCTATAAACAAATGCGATACTAATGCTAGAAATTCCCCAAATATCATGAATATTTAATGTGAACCATATTTTGAGTAAGGTCTTGTTGTTGCGGATGTCCCGGTGTGGAAGAATGTGAGGCATCTGTCAGTGTTATGAATAAACAGAACAGTGATGGGGTGGGGGGGGGGGGGTTGCTACTGTTTTTGATCATCTGTCTCCATCTTAAACACGGCACATTCTTGTCAGGATTAATATCTTCCTTTTTCTTGTTTTCTTTTCTTTAAGAGTCCGACTCCAGGGAGGATCCGGATGTGAACATCACGACGTGGTGCGTCCGCGGAAAGGGTCGAGAGTACCGCGGCACCATGAACGTAACTCCTGAAGGGGTGACGTGTCAGCGCTGGGACTCGCAGTTTCCCCACCAGCACTTCTTTCTTCCAGATAACTTCAAATGCAAGTGAGTAATGCGCCCTCATCCCCCCCCCCTCCTCACCCCCAGGCCTGACATCTTGGATTCAGCTAAGCCTCTCTCTCTCAAGGGTCTTTTTATTCTGACTGTTGCCACGCCAAACATATAAAAGATGGTCTTTTTGTAAACTGTCATTATGTTTGCTTTTGTCTCTCTTAGGGACCTGCGTGACAATTTCTGTCGCAACCCAGACGGGTCAGAGTACCCATGGTGCTTCACTAGCGATCCCAATCAGCGCAGAGCCAACTGCACGCACATCCCCAGGTGTGACGCCCAGGCGGCCAAGAAAACTGGTAAATCACTCTCAGGCAAAGCGCTTACAACGTGTCAGCCACGTGCTGACATGTGCAAGGAATCTGGAAAAAAATTCACTTCTAAAAAAACTTGAAAATGTTTCCACGTTGTATCATAAATTGAAAGCAAAAAAAAATCTTGTGTATACATTAATACTTCGTTTAAATTCTTTATCGGCTGAAGCGAATATTTTAGAATGATTTGATTATCGCTAGCAGGCGGCTCGGTGGAACGTCCGCCTCGCAGTTACGAGGGTGCGGGTTCGATTCCACCTCCGGCCCTCCCTGTGTGGAGTTTGCATGTTCTCCCCGGGCCTGCGTGGTTTTTCTCCGGGCACTCCGGTTTCCTCCCACATCCCAAAGACATGCTTGATAGGCCGATTGAGCACTCCAAATTGTCCCTAGGTGTGAGTGCGAGTGCAAATGGTTGTTTGTCTCTGTGTGCCCTGCGATTGGCTGGCAACTGGTTCAGGGTGTCCCCCGCCTACTGCTCGTTGACGGCTGGGATAGGCTCCAGCACACCCGCAACCCCCGTGGGGACTAAGCGGTTCGGAAAATGGATGGATGGATGATTATCACTAGCTGATTTTTTTAGAGCTATAGTATATCTTATTCCACACTATTTTCCTCAGTTTGTGGCTTTTAATGAAATGGCTAACCGTTAGCTAGTTTGCTTGTTGATTGACAGCTCATTTATGAATCTGGTTATTAATATTACGTAGAATGTTTTTCTTAAATTTGTTCTGTAAAGGCTTTGTCTTTCCTTGACATTTTGTGGGATATTACCAGACGTTCTCATTAGCGGTTTTATGCTACAAATCCGCTAATATCGATACCTTGTGTTGGCGATCGTCGGACATGCTGTTGTGATAGTTTAGTTAGTTCCACACCACCGAATTCCATGTTTTTGCAAATTTCCCAGGATTCTTGAACGCAGCCTAAGAGTAGCCTTTTCCCAGAAGGCCTTAAGCAACACACTTTTGATAGCGCTGTCACTTCCCATGTTTGTCTGCTTTCTGTTGAAGCAGACCACACGTGCTCTGATCCCATTTCAAATGTTTTATTGCCTTTGAGAACCCTCGGCGGACTTTTAAAAATGAGCACAGCACGCCTCACGAATGAGCCCACACACTCGCGTTCGCTGATTGCAATTAGGCGTTGTAGGAGAAAGCCCGATTGCCGGCCCCCTGGGAAGGAAAATGTACTTGAAATAACAAAGTTTTCTTCTTCCGTAGAATGCTACGAGGACAACGGGGAGGCGTACCGGGGCACCTTAGCTGTCACACGCTCAGGGATTCCTTGCGCCAATTGGTCCCTTCACATCAACAGGTAAAAAAAGTGGCAGTTATTGATTCATTTTTTATTTATTTGTTTGTTTGTTTATGTATTTATTTATTTATTTATTTATTTATGCTCTCTGAATGCATGCTTTATAGAAGGTCATAATGATTTAACAGTTGAAGGAATGTTTAGAAAAATTTGAGATAATCAACCGACCGCATAGTCAATGCAGCTCTTAGCTTGTGAACCAAACTTTTATGGTACGAGTATTTGGCCAGCTAAGCTAACAAGGCTAGCCATGTGCCCGTTACATTTCTGCAAAGCTATTGCTTATTTCAGAGCCAACATAAGCGGCGAAACACTGGGAATGTTTCCTCGAGAGAGGGAGGAACATTCTTTGCTGCTAACTGATGAGTGTTTGTTGACAAGTGGACAAGTCCCCCCCTTTTTCTGTCCATGTGAAAATCCCTTTCATATGAATGGAGCTAAGCCTTGAAAACAAACAGCAAAAAAATAAATCTGAGGAAATTAGGGGTTCCTCAGGGGTCACTGCTAAGCCCAATTATTATTCCTGACGCTTCCAGGTTGGAATGGCTTAATTTAGAGGAATTTTAAAAGCCAAAACGGCACGGGAAGATGGACATGTTCCAGAGTAGACCCCTGACCCGCGGGAAGTGCTTGGCGCGGGGCTGCAGATCAAAGCCAATCAGCGCCCCTCGCCAGCCAGTCTAGCCCGGCTTGAGGTGAGGGGTCGTCCCGGGAAGGAAAAAAACACCACGGCTTGTTTAACATCCTCCTGGGAAGTGAAATTATCTTCACCTCTTGACAAATTGCCGTGCTTCCGTGAGCGTGTGTATGTGTGTGTCGGTCCCATCCAGTAATGGTTTTTCAGGAGACCCGCGTGAACAGGGTTCGCGCGCTCCTTGGATGGGAATTCCTCCAAGTGCGAACCGTGGAAGACGTGGCTCCTGGCGGTCTGAGAGCGCATACTTTCAAAGTCCCATGAGCGCTGTTGGCCAAACCCGCCATTTCCTTGTACGGGCGCGCCGCAGTCATTGAAATGCGACTTTTGTGCCACACGGTGGCCGCTCAACGTTCAGTGTGTGCGTGTGTGTTTTGTGATATCCACTGTTTGCCAAATAACAAACAGAACATGAGCATCTATATTTGTGTGTTTTACAGCGGGGATTCTCACTCTACACTATCCCATGTAGGGCTAGACAAGAACTACTGCCGAAATCCTGACCGGGACAAACATGGCCCGTGGTGCTACACTGACCCGAACACTCGCCTGGCTTGGGATTACTGCAAATTGAAACCCTGTGAGTGGACGGCACGTCCTTATTTGTGTTGACGTTAATTAGCCTTTAAAATGCAGACCCCTCAATCGTGCGGCAACACAGAACTACATATTTGGCGAGGTTGAAGGGAAAATTTGAGCCTGTTCCTTCAGCTGACTGCTACTGACGTGTTAGCTAGTCATCAAAATGCTAGCGTTATGCCGCTAATATGTTGCCTACTTTCTGTCCTTAGCCACCTAAGCTAGCTTGGTGCTAGTGCTCGCAACATGTTCTCTGGTGTCTATGATACATAGTGGTCTTACGCCTGCTGTCCTTTCTTTGTTGATGGTTGACTTGCTCTGCAATCTGAAGTGCCTTGGCGTCCATCTTGATTTGTTTTGCATTATTTCCTTGTCACTTTGACACGGCGCATGACCGTAACCTTCGCAGGCACGCTGCCGTATCTCTCATGTCAGCTTGGAAAGCTTGGCCGCCTTAGCAACCGTAACTAAGGGAAAGGTCAGTGATGTCATCGAGCTTGATTAGAACGGACGACGTGGGAACTCTTCGGCAAGGCCTCAAGGGACGGCTTTGCATTTTGCCCACAAATCCGCTTTTTTGGACCAGGTGCTAAGCGTTTGATCTGTGCTCGATCAGCACATTGGGTCCCAAAAAGCACACCAGGCCTCTGTTGCCGGGATTGTGTTTGGGAATGTTAGGAATGTGCGAAAAATAAAGAGCAAGCAGGTGTCGGGTCCATTTTGACACCTTTCGGCCACCTGGCTAATTATCGGAGAAAGCAGATACGTACGGGGAGCCGCCAGTGTAACAAGTAGCAGCTTGTGCTGCGAGGCTTCTTCTGGGAAACCGGAAGTTCTCGTTGTGTGCGCGATGTGTAAAGCTCTGCCAGCCTCCTGATGTTTACAGTCCGCTAGCCAAGTACACTGTACACCCAGCTCGCTGCCAAGAATGTGAACAATGTAGCGCGCAACACTGCTGCTTGTCAGTCCGACCGACAGAGAAACGCGTCTGAGTAGCAGATGTGCCAAATATCATCAATCATTGTAATTCATTGCTTGGATTTGGAATTAGTTCCACGATCACGCCTATTGGCAACAAAACTAAACAAGTCTGAAAGTAAATTTTCATATCAGTCGTGAACTTCTATCTAACAAGATTTTTGTTGAAGAAATCGAAGCAGTGACCTTCAGAGGACACAATTGAAACCAAAATTAAGAAAGGGACGGGAGTGCAACGCAGACCAACATTAAACAATAAAGCTTACTAGGTTCACAGTGAATTTTCATGTAAAAAAATTAATATATACGATAAATAAATATAAATATTAATAAATATTTACTATTTATAGTATAATAGATATAAATCATATGTATACTGTGAGTAATGAATACATGAATAAATAAAACAAATGAAATAGTTAATTTTTTGTGGTAGAAGATGCAATATTTTGCTTTAGAAAATGTATTTAATAAAAATTGCTTGGAAATCCATGCTCTCCTTCGTTTGGTTTGTTCAGGTGATTCAACAACAGCCACACCTCCAAATGGTGAGTAATTTGACCCGCTTTCCACCGGCTTGCTGCAGCCCTTGTCGTGATGTGCCCCTTTTATCTGGTGACATCCAGCGACGCAAACGCCCCCCGGTCCGGCACCGACTGTGCCCAAGATCTCGTGCTTCGTCCACATCACCACTCGCATCGTCGGGGGCCACCAAGTGCGAGGGGCGGATGGCAGCTGGGTTGTCAGCATCCAGAGAGAGTGAGAGGCTTTACTGTTGTTGTTTTCAACTTCCCCTGAAAGTTAAACAATCATATGTTGTTTCCTGCGGTTGTTCCAGAAAGATCCATATGTGTGGAGGTTCTTTGATCAGAGAAGATTGGGTGTTGACGGACCAGCAGTGCTTCACATCCTGGTACGAACTTTTGACAAATCCTGTTTACTAGGCTTTAATGGGGGCAAATGTCAACCAATTTTTAGTACAGGGTCGTTTTTGTAAACAATTGGTTATATATTTGTTCCCCATATTCAATATTAATATATATGAATTTTTTTTTATTTAAAGTCACGTATTTTGTTCACTTGTATTACATTATTTACACTTTTGATGCTTGATTTGCGACCTTTATTTTTGGGATTGATTTATTAATATAATGTAGTTTTTATCGACTTGATTGAATTAATTCATTTGATTATTTATTCCTTTATCAAATGTATAGTATAGTTAGCTGATTTAATGTGTTTATTGAATTCGTTCTTGAAAGTTATGCATTTTATTTGATTTCTTATTTCACTTAATTTATAATAGGTGATTTAATGTACAGTAGTTATTGAATTTATTAATTTATTTAATTAGTTTTATTGTTGTTTGACAGAAATAATTCACTGTTCTTTGTGTACTTTTATTTATAAATTTAATGTATAGTATTATTAATTGATACCATGTGCTTATCATATTAATTAATTGATGTAATTTATAAAACTGAGTTTTGTTTAAATTTTGATATAAAATGATATAATTATACAGAGTAGAATATTATTTTATTTTATTTTATTATTAATTTATTGAATATACTCCCTGTATTTATTAATTTATTTAATTGGTTTCTTTGACAAATTAATTTTGTTTATTAATCGATTGAATTACAGGTCATTGCTTTAATGTCATTAATTTTATTTGTTGTTTGCAATTAATTAATTTGTCTTTTTTATATAAATCCAGGGCTTGTGGTTTCTTTATAATGTGCTCTAAAAGATTTTTTTTTGCCAGCGTTCCCGACCTAAGGGAATACAGCGTACAGGTGGGACTACGACACCTGAACGAGTCGTCGCGTCACCCCAGACTTAAAATATCTCGCCTTATCTGCGGCCCGGAGGGATCCAACCTGGTCATGCTGAAACTGGCCAAGTGAGTTGCCAACATTCCTCCAAGTGAGCGCCCTTAGCTCCATTGTCAAGCCACGCGGCATGACTATCTATGATTGATGCGCGTTCTAGCCCTGCGCCCGTGTCGGAGGGAGCCGCCACCATTCATCTTCCCGTCAAAGAATGTCACATCGCCGAGGGCGCCAACTGCACCATGTATGGATGGGGCGAAACCAGAGGTAGTTTATTTTTGTTTTGCTTTCACTCGCATTCAAAAACTAAAGGTTTCCCACAATTGCCGTGCCACACAGATAAAGAACGGGAACGGGCGCTGAATGCCGTGACCATGCCGATGGTGGACGACGACAAGTGTTCGCGGATTAAGGGGGACGCTGGACAAAGAAGGATTTGTGCCGGAGGCAAGAGAGGAGAAGGCGTGTGCGAAGTAAGGGAGTTTCAACTTGCTTGTAGCTAGGCAGATTTCATGAAGCGCTCTAACAGAGTCACGCAAATATATTTTACATAATGCTCCAAAGCAGATGGGATTCTTAGAAGCATGAACGTGAACACATGCATTTCGCTGAAGTTAACAGCTCAACTCTACTATCTCATTTGCTGACACCCACATCACTCACCGGGCAAGGCCCCGCCTTAAAAGCCATACACCCAAAATCTGATTGACGTTACAGCAGAACAAGAGGATAGTGAACCGAAGTGGACAAAATAACATCTGTCTCTTGGTAGTCAAACTGATATTTTGATGATTAGTTTTTTTTCCTTTCTCCAGAAAGACAATGGCGGTCCACTGGTGTGCCACGAGCAGGAGCGCCGTGTAGTGGTGGGCGTGAGCATCCAGCGCACCAAGTGTGCATCATCACGGCCGGCACTCTTCGTCAACGTGGCGTTCTACTCACAGTGGATTTACAAAGTCTTTAAGCTTTACCCTGGCCCGGACACGAACTGACCGAGCAGGCCTGGAGAAAAAAAAAACTTTGCAAGGAGGAGTTATTTTTTTCAGGGAAAACAATCACTGACTACCAAATGGAATCTCCACTAAGCAAATGAAGATTGCGTGAAGCGAACCGTGACTTAGAATCGTCTCCTGGAATTTACTTGAATACCCGGACGGTGGTCCGTAAGGGACAAGAAGCTTCGGCGAGCGATTGGATGCTGCTGTCAAGCTCCGAGGTTCTCGTGCTAATGCTTGTAGCATGAGCGAGCGGTGGCCCTCGCCAAGGCAAACATGCCTCCGCTTTCTGGAGGGAACTGCCGTGGCCCCTGGTGGGCTGTGTGCGGTCACTCGGTTATTTTTCTCTTTCATGCAAAGTGAAGCCTTATGTACATAACGGGACGGATATTCGAACGCGAGTTTATGGGTCTCATAGATCCAACTTCCCTTCCCATCACTTCCTTTTGCCGCTAATGATGTTTGATATATTTAAAAAAGAGAAGAGGTAGCTTGACTATATTTATTGTCGACTGCGGTCCAAATGGTTTTGGAATTAATTAAGACCAGATGAGCACATACACACAAAAAGAGGCTGATGGTTTGCTGGCTAAATGAAGACGTTTTTGGCTGGAGACTTTGTTAAATGGTTATTCGGCATTTCTTTGGTTTAGGTTTGGACTATTTACTATGTACAACATCTGGATCGATTTTTCATGTGATGGAGCATTTGAAGGAATTGAGTTGAATATGTCATCTATGCAAATAGCAATTCAGAGCATTTAAAATATATGTGGTTTTTAAATGTAACAGCAACAATTAGGGCGCAACCGATTAATTGGCAGGCCGATTTGGTCGGCCGATTTTTCCTCTTTTAAAATCGCAAAAAACAACCAAAATTTTGCAATTTTTTTATTATACACATATTAACACATTCAAACATAAGAAAAATATAATGGCATTAGAATATTCACTGTCCCAGAAAAATTGGCAAAAATAATCAATTGATTATTCTCTCTGTAAAATTTAACAAATATTGAAAGAAAAAATTATGTAAATCAGTCAAAAACCCTGCCTGTAATTATTTTTACTGTTGTGTAAAAAAGGAAGGAAAAAGAGATTTTATTCATGATATATTTTTAATTAATCAATTGCTTAATTGAATCCCGAAAGTCAGAATCTGCATCGGTGTTAAAATATCCATATCGGTAAGCCCCTAATAACAGTTTCCTCAACTGACTGTGGCTCAATCCAAATAAGAAAGACATTTTTTTTAAGTGTTCTTTTTTTTTACTAACTCTTATTTAATTGCCCGACGTTGTACATAGCCCAGTGTAAAATTTTGTAAATATCACATATTTTTTAACATCACAGCAACTGGCTGAATTTATTTTTTATAAAAGCTGCTATTTTTGTGTTTTGATCCACTTTGTTATTCCCATTTTAATAAAAAAAAAAAAAAAAAAAAAGGAAACAAATTGTGCCATTGCAGTGCAACACAATCGCCTATTGCTCATATGATTTAATAAATGACAATAGCTGTACTAATCATATTTCTTCTGTCTTGTTAAAGGGAACTCCAAGATTCCTACAAGAAATATGAAAGTGGATTCCAGGTAATACTTTTTTTTTTTTCTTGGGATGACTATACGAACACTAAAAATGGTCACAGATAATTTCCTTGGCACAAGCATGTGGACATGTCATTTACTTCTGCTTATGATCCGTGACGTTATGATTGGCGGCTACCGTCTTTCTGGATGTTAAACGCGCCGTTGACGCGATCGTCCAGTCGTCCAATCGTGCTTTATTACCGTCACTTGTGTCAATAAATAGGAATTCTTTCAAAAAGTAGCGGATTATCTGTGACTTTTGAGAAATTAAGCCAAAAATGCAATAATAACTTTTTATTGAAATCATTGAGGCAGATTGGTGTGATCTGTGTTTCTCCTGTAGGTGGCGGTCCAGGTTAAGTCCAGGCCTTATCTTTTGCGCTGTGATGATAGTGGGTCAACATGGAAGAGCCTTTGGGATGCTGCTGATCAAGCTGCGGGACGGAGATGCACGTGGACCACCCAAAACCTGACGCCGATTTTTCCAACAAAGGTTAGTGGCATGGTGTGGACTGTTAGCAGCTTCATGCTAACACATGCTAATATAGCATCTATGTAGCAATACAATAATACTTTATGGCTGGTATTTCAAGTTTGTTTTAAATTTGCAGTTGGCATTATCCCTACTATCTTAAGTCACAATTTAGTGCTAAACTGAACTTTACAAACCTGAGTAACCACCGGGGAACATCTGACATGTGCTGTAGTACGAAGGTCCTGTGGTCATCTGCCAGCATAATAAGCAGCATGAATATTTCTACAGTGTGTGTAATGAACATTTGGGTCAGAAATAACACAAATTGGCTGAAAAACAGACCAGCTCAACAACACAGTTTGGTGGGTTATGCAGTTGACCTAATTTTGGGGATTCAAGAAATAACTTCCAAAATATGGTGAGTTGCTTTTTGACCCAATTTTGGTTATTTTGATCCAGCTATTTACCGATTAGTTAAAGCTACAGAGAAATTGGCTCCCATGCTATCACTGCACTCAAAACCGATGGGTTGAAAATTGGTCCGACCCATTACTTGGGTCAATTTGACCCAATTTTCTGGATTATTTTTTTAAAACAACTTTATTTTTTGTACAAAACAAACCAAAATTGGTTAAACTTGAGCCAAGTAGAGCGTCAAACTTTTTTTTTTCTTTTCAAAAAATGTTACATTACTAAGTTTAATTTATTGAATTGTATGACAAAACTGTCCAAAATGATGACCAGGTTCAGCCTGCCCAAATCCAATCTTCAACCCAATCTACTTGGTAGATTTTTTTTTTTTTAACCCAACCTTGGGTAAAAGTAACCCAAGCTGGTGGAAATCCACAGCTACCAAGTGAATGGTTAATGGTAACAAACCAGCATTTTTTTTTAGTGTGAGATATTACCTGTGAAGTTTGGATGCTTCCTTGCACTTTTGGATCTACAGCAGCTGGGAAGGACACAATACTTGAGTGCCCACAAGTTTCCATTGATATTCAACAAACTTACATTGTTGGACTTCCCTCCTCCACTTGGCCCGTCTGTTTGAGAACCACACCTTGGAATGGAGACATAGCAAGTTCATTTCGGAATTAGCGATTTACCTAGAACAGTTTCTTCTCCTACCTTGATAGTGTCCTCGGGAAGTCTGATCCGGGCTGAGAGTTTCTCTCTGGTGTACACGTCGGCGTACTGGCTATGAGAAAACTCTGCAGTACAAACACTTAAAATCGTGAAAAAATTCATTCGTTGTGACTCGAATTTTGTAATTTATTGCCACCTTCTTCCAAGACTTTGCTCTGCTCAGGAGTGAAGGTGGTCCGGATTCTCTGGTGGGCACCTTTGGGATTGGTCACCATGGCTTCTTCTCTGGTTGTGCCTGCCACCAAAATTAGGTGAACTTATGTGAAATGCGATCGATACTGATAAGATGGTGAAATTCCAAACTATTAGAACTTACTATGTTCAGCCCTACAGTGTGCATCGCTCCATGATACCTCCTCCAATGGGATCCTTCTTAAAATCCGATTTATGGACGACACCTTATGAAACGAAACATTAAAATGCGACTAAATGTCCTTTGAGAAGAAAATTAATAAAAATTCCAAGCTGTGACTTACGCTGGGAACCCTGGAGGCCTTGCAGCTTCTGGTGTCCAGCAAACTCTTCCTAATCTCCCAGGCAAAAATGGACGGATTGTACCGCTTGTGTCGGACGATAGTGGTGATGACGCTAGGTGTGAGGAGCCGCGGCCGACTTCCGCCTATCGTCTTGGGTTGGACGAGGCCGGTGAGACGGTATCGGCTCAGGATCTTACTCACGCAGCCTGTGGACACCTGAAAAAGACACCCGTGTTACATTTTCGGCAAAATTCGGGAAAATAAATAACAGTGGCGCCTTGAGATACAAGTGACCTAACATTTAAGTTTTGGCAATGCCTGAGGAATTGAAGCAAAATTATGGCGTTCTATTTCATAATGTCAATTCATAGATTTGGTAAACTTGTATGTTCACTGTGAAGTAACATGAACTGATAGTGGCCAGATGTGAAGTTCTCTGCTGCCACCTATTGGCACATAGTGTCCATTTTTTTGGTCACAAAATTCATAAAGGGTGTTCTCAATTCCAGGCACAACTGTTACTCGAAAAACTAAGAAAATACCTTAAATGAATTTGAATGACAAAACAAAAATGCTTTTTAAAACATGAAAACAAAGAACTGAAATTAACTAAAATTGCTACAAATATAGCTGTCAGTTGATATCATACATGAGTTTATGAGCTCATTTTAAATGTAGTTAATTTAGTATTACTTTAATTCATACAGAAGATAGAAGATTTGTTTAAGAATTGTAATTTACTTTCTTACACAATACTTAAAATAAATAATCTTGCACTTGGCCAAAAGCTAAAACTAATACAAAAAAAAACTTGCTGTAAAAAAGAAAAAAGAAAAAAAAAATAACTCAATTAAAAAGGCTCAAATAAAAGTAAAAAATAAACATAATGAAAAATCCCAAATTATTCTTGCCCTGCTCCAAATACCCTCAGGATCCTGGAGATCTGACTTGGTCGCACCCCCTCTGAGGCCAGCTCCACCATTTTCCGCCTCTTGGCGTCCGGGAGAGGTCTGCCGTTAAGGAACGTCCCACCTAATTGATTAACACTTCCACCTCCTGTTCTCCCCCCCCCCCAAAAAAAACACATACAACAATCAACTCCATAGTAAATCACCTTCTCAAAATGACCCAAAATATAGCTGACCTGGATTTGCCTGCTCCAAATGCGTCCCGCACATCCCGCTTGGAGGCGGAGGTGACTCGTGGTGCTCTAGCCGCCTCCTCATCTTATTTATAGCTCAGCGTGTGCGTGACGTGGGAGAACCTGAAATGTCAATATTGGCTGTTTCAATCTGGAGCCAGAGGCCTTTATATTAGATTACATGCTTTCTTCAAATAAGAACAAAAATGTCAACTTTTCATCTTGTTCCCAGTCTTGTCATGTCACTAAATAAGGAAGGGAGCACAAAAATTATTATTATTATTATTAATTCCTGTCGGTGCTTTTAAAAATAAATCCAAAATGCAAATATGCCATTACTAATGTCAATTTTCATCTTGTTCCCATGAGTTAAATAAGATTTCAACCACAAGGAAGCACAGAAATATGCTTCAGTTTATTTTGGACAACATGCAAATGCACAATTAAATGTATCAAAATTAACTTTTATTGAGCACTATGAGTTTTTATTCCCGGCAGTGCTTTTTATATAAGCAACATTTTTCCCTCTCTCAACTTGTTTTTAGGAACACAAAATAAGGATTACACAAGATTTTATGTTGATATTTTTTTTAGTCTCGTGCATTAAAAGTCCTCAACGGGTGCCCCATTGTGATTCATTGTATTAAAATTAACTTTTTATCTAATATGACAAGCACTTGTCCCCATTGACCTTTTTCTAAATAATGGCAGACATTATCTCAACATCTCAAAAGTAATCCAAATGGTGCCCATTGTGCAATTAATTGTAATCTGCTTTCATTCATGGTCAGTTCATATTCATTGGCACTTTTGAAAAAGCTTTATTTTGCTATGTTAGCTTTCAACCTGTTCCCTAGGTTTAATGCAACCATAAAATGAAAGTGAAATTAATTTTAAAAATGTTTACAAGACCTTAATTACAGGTATAACCAAAATACGCAAATAATGCCTTCATGTCTGTTGGAAAAATGACTTTCATCCCACATCTATGACACATGAAGATGGAGGAATTGAAATATTCCAAGATTTCAGCGTCATGAAATGTTAAACTTCTTTCATGGGTGGTTGGTCACATGACCCCCGCATCCTTTTCCCACGTGCTGCGTTCAAGTGTGCGGAGATGAAGAAGCAGCAGCAGGAGGGGAATTTCCATAAAGCAAACATTTGGAAATGTGCCCCAAGGACGAGTGCCATATGGTAAAGTGCTTTTGATCACTCGTAAATCCATCCCGGAGTGCCTTTATTACATTTTCCCTGCGAACGTCAACAAATCGGGACGGAGGAGGGCCAAACGCACGAGGGCACCTTGCTCGTGGGGGGCCCAAAATCACCCTCACAGATGTTCCTCACGCTGCCCGCAAGATAAAATGCGCTGTAAACGTCCCCAAGGGAAATATTTGACGAGCAAATATTAGTACATGCATGCGCGCCGCGGACCGTTCGGGGGGTAGAAAAAAAAATTACGCGTGGCGCGGTGGTGACGAGACTTTGGGGGGGGGCCTTGTTTGGTGACTAATTGATTATCATTAGTTGGGTCCACACAGATGGAGGTGCGTGGTGATTAAAAAAAAAGTAGAACCATATGGCGCAAATTATACATTAACCACCTATGAGTGGACTCACCGTCCGTGTGTGTGCGTGGAATGGATCCGAGCCCGTGTGGATCTCCTTGCCAACCAGCGCACCTCCAATCAGGTCGGCCATTTCTTTGATTACACGCTGTCATTGATTTATCAACTTTTATAGCGTGCCGCGTGCACACGCGAAATCCCACGCACGCGTTGCAGTTTGATTAGGAAAGCCGCGCCTCTCCTGTGCGTAAATTTCAAGTCGGATCGGATTGCTCGACTTTGAGGGGGCTCCACTGTTACCCTCCCAAAATGCAAGATGGTCGAACGACGCATCCCATGTGGTTGTTTGGGGTGTTTTACACATAAATTCATATCGATTGTGACACGGAAACGATGAGAAATTAGTCAAAATCACCCGCGTAAAAGGCGAGGAAAAGTAGGCCGATGCGCGCGCACCACGTCGGGAGAATTGTGCGTAAAAGGAGAGTCCGTTCCTTTTCTCCGCATCGTCTTTATAAAATAATAAACACACTTTTAATAGAAACACGATTTGAGTCATGTGTTTATTTCATAATAGTCTATTTGCGGATTTTATGGGACAAATAACGTCTTTCTCAGAATTGTCATGCTTGCTTTGTGAGTATTCTACTCCAAAGTGACCTATAACGTCAATTACCGTTTCAGTAAATGTTTAGAAATAATGACATTTAATGTGCTCATTCTCAATGTCATTCCCAGACTTTTCCCATTAATGTCGTAACCAAAGCAAACTGTGAAAACTGTCCAAATAAAGCAATTACCATATATTTTTACAGCTGTACGCAAAAGACACATTAATTTGAGATCCATATCAGAAGTCATAGTGCTCGTGTTCTTACCTGATCAATATTTGAATTATTATTGAGAGTTTTAGCTCTGGCTGTCTTTTATCTTGCATTTAACCCACCATCACATTTTATATATTTGTACAATGTTTTTATTTGATGGCACCAGTGATTTTGTATGAAAACGTAAAAACATATTACGCATAAAAATTATATATTATTTAGAGATGTCCCTTGAGTCTTGTATGTTCCCATGACAGATAACTTGACATTCCCATGATTAAAATCTGTTCAAAGACACCGAAGCAGCTTGTTATAAGTGCATTGGAGCTGTCTATGGTTCTGAAAGTTGCTTGTTTGTTTTGATGAGCCAAATTATAATGAGTTCAAATATTCAAACAAACGTTTTATTGTATTTGTGCTTTGCAGGGTTGTACAACTTTCTCTTCGGTTCTAATACAGCCAAAATATTAGAAACTGCTCTTGAGTTTACAGTGCAGTAGTACACCACTGCTAACCGTAAAAATAAACACATTAATTATATAAGGTGAGCATCTTTTTGATTATGATCTCGTACTGGGGGGGGCATGCTTTGTTCCTCACGGCCAGTATTTTTTTTTTATTCATATTGTGTTTCCTCTAATAAAGCAAACGTAACACAGTCTCTTTATCACACATTTTAGTATGTGTTAAAAAAAAAAGAATTATAATATCAAAACGTGTTTATGGTCATATTGAGTCGTGATGCTGTCTTCGGATTACTTGAGGGAAAGGGCTAAACTGAGAATTTGTTGCAATGCTGCTGTCTTGTGGCTAATTGGAGTAATTACAGCTGGTAGTGGGTTAATGGAATAAACACACCAATCAAAGCCTATTATGATATATTGGTCCAAAGGATGAGTGTCAAGTAGTTGACAGGTCATATTTTTAATGTCGCCTTTTTTTTTTTGTTACCCACAGATTTAACAAAAACTGAAATTGGAAGCATTTGTTTCTCTTCTAAATGCAATTCTAATGGTAATTTTTGAAGACTATATCGCAAATGTGTTGCCTTTAATTCATGTTATTTCTTTATTCAAATAAGCTTTACTGGGTATCGATTTGGAACTTGCTTGCTTAACATTTGATTAAAAACAGAGTGATAGAAGCGTCATTCAAAATGATTCACTGGTATTATCCATACAATTTAAAAATATATACTATTTCTAAAGTGGTTCAAAAAAGTTTTTGGTGAAGGATCTCCTAAAACCGTGTTTTATTTTGAATTTTCATTTTGGGATTGTCCATTAAGGGCTATTTATTTATGAATAAAACGTTTTATATTATTAATCCTTTTATACTATTGACTATTTGGCATATTCACACTCGATGATTTAATCTCAAACAGTTTTTTTGTATGTTGAAAAATGAAGTCGAACAATATATTAGGACTATTGGACAATCAACAAATTTCTTTTTTTTTTTAATGATGTTTTATTTGTGTGCATTTCGTAATATATTTCTGTCATACAAATGTATTTGCTTCATTATCACCCTATGGCTATGATGTATGATTTGAGTAAAATAAGTCAGCGTTGTTTTACAAGTGTAGTTAATAAGATTTACCAGTAGATGTCAGCAGCGATACATACGCTCCCTAATGTTAAAAAAAAAAAAAAAAAAAAACGGTTTCATGTATATGACGAAAAAGTTAGAAGTTGCAGTAAGACCATCTTATAAATATTACAAACTATATTTTTATACATACATCTTTACTAAACACGAACGAGACAAATCTGAGGCAGCTGTCAATCATGACCCCACATCCCTGACGCCACATTGGAAAATACAAATTATAACTGAATCAAAACAAATTGGTAGTCATACGCATTTAAAAGAACATAAAAAAACTATATTGTTTGTAAATGAAAATCAAGAGAAAACAATCGTTTCAAGCTGTGCTGACGTGTCTCACGTAGTGACCCAGAAGTGCTTCATTTGATTCGCTTGCGCGGCCACGAGCCTGCCCCGTTCACTCCCATTCATTCATGAACGGAAGTAGCCCGAGTAGCTAAAATGACGTATGTGCGTGTCACGGTCTTCTTCCGGTACTACGTGTGTGTTGACCAACGCTCAGCCTTTTCTCGCTTGGCTTTCCATAGAGCAGTCACTCCTCCAGTGTCCCAGGTTCCTTTTACCCGGTCTGCCCCTCTCTGTCTTACGGCCTCACGCAAACCTCTAAACCGCTGGACATGGCATCTGTTTCTGCTCCTGCTCAGACAGCTTCCGCTCCCTCTGCTGGGCTCCAGCGAGGGATAGTTAAGATGGTAAGAGCCCCCCTCATGTGTGGGCGCTAGTTAGCCAGCTAGCTTCTGCGACGTGATTTCCAGCAAATCACAGTTAGGATTTAGCTGCGACATCGGACAATGAATGTCTTACGAACGGAGTTGCTGTCAGTGTGTCATCTAAAGTGCGCTGGAGCTAGCAACTTATATTAGCCCGCAGCAAAATGTACTGCTGCCAAATGACGTTTGGAACATGCATGCATTGGTTTTTTTTCCCCAACTCGCGTACGTGCAACGTGGCGAGTGACATGAAAGTTCGGCTGCCGCTGTGTAGGATTTTCAACTTGGAAAGTGGACTAGTTGGGCGACAGATGTGAGCTTTCCCAGCTAACTAGCGGTTAGCTTGAGGGGGGGTTGCTGACGCTGTTCGAGTGTTGACTGGACGACTGGGACGTGAACTTTGAACTTCGGAGTTGTTCCAAGTTCGTTGCTGAAAAGAAACGCGTGTAACTTTTAAATCCTTTCCCGCTAGGATATTGCTTAAAGTGCTGCTTTTTTTAAGGGCTCGTATGTTCGGACCCCCCCCCCCCCCCGTTACCCCCGTCCACTGGACTGACACGTAGCTACTGTTTTCAAGCACATCATCATGCGCTCACTCACATACTGGTACATAGTTCCTGTTTTTTGCTGATTAAAAACTCAAATAAAAGTTACGCTACTTGAACATCAGAAGACTCAGGCTTACCGTTGGCAAAATATCTCTTCACATGTGTTCACATTTAAAGACAAGTGTTTTTATTTTGAAAGGTCACTAATCACAAGTCTAGCGCTCGATTGTGACTCAAGTAAAAGTCTGTTCTCCTGAATTTCAATTTTCAGTCCAAGCCCAGGATTAATTAGCATTTTGTTAAATGGTGTGATATTTTTTTTTTCTCCATGTAGTTATCGCTGCCCATCTTAGATCAACATCCCCCCACAGATAAGCTATTTGCACAGATCCACACAAATGCCAAGGTTGTCAAAAGCCAACATCTCCCTCGGGCCAGTTGTCGCCATAGCAACCGACAGACATTTGACAGCTCTGTATCCATTGTCTCTCGCTATTTTCATGGTTGTTAAGGTTTTGGTCATTTTTGTCCAGGTGCTGTCAGGGTGCGCCATCATTGTACGGGGTCAGCCTCGCGGCGGCCCACCTCCGGAGCGCCAGATCAATCTCAGCAACATCCGAGCGGGTGCCCTGGCTCGGCGAGCGGCCCAAAGCCAGCCTGACACCAAGGACACGCCCGATGAGGTGTGTTGCTTTTGTTTGTTTGACATGTGTCTCAAGATAGCACTTTTATTTTGGGCGTGGCGGTGTTTGTGGGAGGAAGTTGAACCGCATAATTGCGATCAATTGCGTCGGTTGACTTCAGAGTTGTTTTCACTTCAAAACTGTTGATCTAATTGCTACAGGGTCAAACAGCCACTCACCTTTGTGAAAACTTTCTTGCTCTGTTGTGACATTTTAACATTCTTTTAAAGGCATGTTAATCACTGTGTGGAAAAAAAGGATAATAAAGAAAATTCATTGTCTTATACAACTAAAGGAAAGTCAAACAACTTTCAAAACTTCTAACAATAAGCAATTATAAATGTGATGAACTATAGTTGGACAGATGTGTAATAAAACTAAAATAAAGAAGCATTACTTTAACAGAAATTCAAATTTAACAGATAATAAAACCAAACTATAAATGAAAAAAAATTATAAAACTAAAAAATGTCATTTATAAATTATACATAATCCATGTGTAAAAATCTAAATTGTTGACCAAAACTGTTATAAATGTTATACTAATAGAAGTAAACAATAAAAATGTAAATGTGTTTTTTGTCTCCTCGCCATATTGTGCCTAGCGAGCACTGCCAGAAATTCAAATCATGATATTAATTGAATCCCTTCACAGTAATGGTGAGCATAAAAGTGTACATGTAAAACTAGTCCCTAAGCAAAATTGAATTGATTAAAAAAAAAAAAAAAAAAAAAGACTTCGGTCTATGCTGACTCTGTGTTTCACATTGGGATTAGCGTCGCCATCTTCTTATTTCTCTTTTGTTGCTCGGTGCTGCAGCCGTGGGCCTTTCAAGCCAGAGAGTTCCTGCGCAAGAAGCTGATTGGCAAAGAGGTGTGCTTCACCGTGGAGATCAAGACTCCATTGGGCCGCGAGTATGGCATGGTTTACCTGGGAAAAGGTTGGTACGCTGACTGTGTTTCCACTGGTAAAATTGAAGTACTCAAATTAGTTTCCATATAAAGCACTATATTGAAGAAGAAAAAAAAAAAAAAGTAACAAGTTTTTGCAATTTCGATTAATTTCTATGGTCATATTTGATTTAATTTTTGAAGGCAAGGTCCCCGCTCTGGTAACAGGAGTCTTTTTCCTTGTGCAGACACAACGGGCGAGAACATTGCTGAGTCGCTGGTGAACGAGGGCCTCGCCACGGTGAGACGAGAAGGAATCAGAGGCAACAAGTAAGACGGTTTTCCTAATTTAAAACTGGCTTGAATCTTGTGAACATATTTGAAAAGAGAACCTCAAGGATCCGCGTTGCATAACCACGGGCGACACCGGCTTCTCTGGTTTGTAATTAGCGCGGTCCAGCCTTGCAGTAGCTCGCAGGCAATAGTCGTGTTTCAGGCAGTCGTGAAACAAACGCACCAAATGCTACTGTTGGGGAGAAAAAGTTGAGACTAAGGTAGTACTAGCAATGTCCAAATGATGGCAGGAGTATTCTTCCTGTCAAAACTGATTGCCTAAGTCACGTGACCTCTGACGAAGCACACCTAAATACTGACCAAGTTTCACACCAGTGGCTCCATTAGTAAGTTATCCAGTGTGACTTTGTCCACTGATGATTATGAGAGGATAATGAAGATTATGATGATTGCATTGCCCAATGGAGGCCAACATGTGTTCACAAGCTGACTGTCATCTTAGGAGGAAACAGCTACTGGTCGTTTTGACGCACCCGTGCATGTAAACGGTTCAATTTGGCCGAGGTGATTAGCAACATTTGGACTGGCAGTATGATGCGCAGGAGTTACAATAACGGCAGCCTTTTTCAGTGGTGTGGTTCTGTCGAAATGAGAGATGAGGTTGTAGGACCTAGGAAGTAGACATTGTATATTTAGTGTTTTCTTAGATATGTTTATTTTCTCAATGTTTCCATGTACTTTACGATATATTTTGGGGGATTTTGTACATTTTCTTTTTTGTTTGAATTCATACATTTGATTTTTAACTGCTTCTTGTTAATTTTTTCTTTTTAAATTATACCATATGAATTTTATTGTTTTATTTTATGTGTATATTTTTTATATTTTTATTTTATTATATATGTTATTTTATAAATATTTTATTATAAATCTTATTTTTCCATCATTAATTGTATGAAGATTATTGCATTCCATACATTGTAATTTTTGTTTTGTGTTCCTTTTCTAAATTTATATTTTTTATTTTGTCATTTGCCGTCCATCCATTCATCCATGTTTCCTGAACATCCTATATATATTTTTTTTATTTTAATTTTTAATTTTAATTTAGTTGTTTCAATTTTCCTAGAGCATCTTTTTTGTATTGTATGTTGCATAATTGTTTTGTTGTAATTCAGAATTGGAACTTTTTTCTTTCTTCTGTGACAAAGTAGTAATTAGCTGTTGCACTTGGCGCATAACGCCTTGCGAGTGTCCCACCTGACGTCACACCAATTGCACGTTTCTTCTTCCAGTCTGGACCAGGTGCGACTGTGTGATTTGGAGGATCAGGCCAAAGCATCCAGAAAGGGCATATGGACCGAAGGCGGCGGCGCGCACACCATCCGCGATCTCAAATACACCATCGAAAACCCCCGCAACTTTGTGGACTCCCTGCACCAGAAGCCCGTCAACGGTATGCAACCCCGTGTTTTTTTTTTTTTTTTTTTTCGGGTTGTGCGACTCGTATGTCACTACTCGTCATGTAACGGCGTGCCCCGCCAGATCAACCTTCAGAGGTTCAATGTGGCGCTCAGTGCCGTTAACAGCGCTCAGCTCATTTCACCGGCCTGTGAGTCGGCCAGCTAATGAGCAAGAAAAAGAGACTCTTCATTGCCCTTCGCTGCTGCAAAGATGGTGCTCCAAACGTTAAAGTGCCATTTAAGAGCAAATTGACTTTCACACAGGTGACTCTCATCCTGCTGGCTTTTTAATACATGCAAACATAAGACCTTGTTAAACAACATGAGATTTTTTTAAATTTATTCGTTTAATGACACGTTTTAGCAGTTAGCACGTGGCTTAATTGCAGTGCTGTTTTAGCAAGCAGATTTGTTTTTCTCATTAAAATATGCTAATTATTGAGCCTCACACAAGTGACTCATTGATCTTAAATTTTTAAAAATTCTCCCTTTAGTGCAATCATTGTTACCTAGCTTTCATTTTTCAAATTGTTTTTTACCTCTACTGTATAAACAAATGTATTGAGTGTCTGTCAGTAATTATTTTTGTTATGCAATAGTTAATATTTAATTTATTCCACAATTCAAATTTATTTTTAATTAAAAAATGTATTTTATGAATTGTTCCAAGATTATTCGTTTGCTATCTGAGGGAATCTGTTTACTACTATTAGGATCATGACTAAATTAAATCAAAGTAGTCATTTATTTATCAATATTTTAATTTTTTAATTTTTATTTTGAAATTAATAAAAATTAGTAATTTCTATAGATTTCTAAGCATTTTTAATATTTTTTAATCTAATATACACACAGGCCTAGACAACGTAGTATAATTTTTTTCATTCTGTCCAATTTAGATTTTATATGCAATTTATATTTGTTCATTGAATGCTGTCATGAGAAAACACAACATTATCTAAAGATACCTGTGCCTCTGTCCTCACTCCCGTCAGCCATCATCGAGCATGTGCGTGACGGCAGCGTCGTGCGTGCCCTGCTGCTGCCCGACTACTACCTGGTCACTGTCATGCTGTCTGGAGTCAAGGTAACACTTCACTGATCCAAACAAAAAATGCTCGTCTGAGGCTTGTTATGGGAAGAGGGGCAATGAAAGAGCACTTCTGTTGCTCGTTTGTCTCTCTTTGTTCTGCCGCCATGTCTTATCCGCTTGGCAACATTTCACCATCAATCTCATTTTTTGACTGAGCTGCAACCACTTGAGATAATCTTACTCATCTGCCACTTGAAGATTTTATACTTCATGCTGGCGGCTGAAATGCTCATTGTTTTTGCATCCTGTCAAGGTGACATCCAAGAAGTTTGCTGGAGCAAACGAGGCAAATGCACAAAGATTATTTCTTTATTTCTTTGCTTTTGCGTCTCGCAGTGTCCCACGTTCAAGCGAGAAGCGGACGGCACAGAGTCCCCGGAGTCCTTTGCCGCCGAGGCCAAGTTCTTCACTGAGTCGCGGCTGCTACAGCGCGACGTGCAGATCATCCTGGAAAGTTGCCCCAACCAGATCATCATTGGAACTATCTTACACCCGGTAAGAGAGGAGAACAGTTTGCACGCGACCTGGCAGCGATGCCGACAAATATCCATTAAATCACAGCAATTACTCCTCACCCTTCCCTCTAGAATGGCAACATCACCGAATTGCTGCTGAAGGAAGGCTTTGCCCGTTGCGTGGACTGGTCCATGGCCGTCTACACGCAGGGTGCCGAGAAACTCAGAGCTGCTGAACGGTACTAAAAACACATTCTTGAGATCTATTTTGGGAGTCCTGTTCATGAGCTAACAATCGGTCATCACTTCCACTGCAAAAATGACTGAGGGTCTCTTTATAGCCTTTTAATTTGATCATGTCGCCCGTCTTACACACTTCCTTTTTTTTTTGTGTGTGTGTCAAGATCTGCTAAAGAGCGCAAAGTGCGCATCTGGAAGGACTATGTGGCGCCCACAGCCAATTTAGACCAGAAGGACAGACAATTTGTGGCCAAGGTGAGGTATTAAGTATTTTGTCGCTGTCAACTGGAATCCATGCTTTTTAGGCAATCAAACGGAAAAAAAAAAAACCACAGTGATAAACCTCGCATTGAGTCGTCGTCAAAACCTATTCTTACCAAACTCCCAAACTCAAAGCTTTAAAATTAAGTGTGCGATGCAGTAAAAAATTACAAAAAATAAACGCATGAGCTGACTAGACAGTTTAATGCCGGAAATTAATCTGCACGCGAACTTCGCCTCTCGGCTTTTCCTTCTGCAACTCAGCAGTACAGCTATCGATTCTGAACAGAAGAGGTCCACAAAAATATCTTTTGCCTATTTTCACTCGTTTTGGTCGACAACATAGGCTTTCAATATTGGGGCGACAAAACGCCGAGAGGCTCGGCAAGAAAAGGAAGAGTCAGATCTGCGCTCAAGCTAGTTTTAAAACTTCCTATTGGTTAATCAGTTTTGAAATGAATAGACTCACTATTCGCATCTATTTGTAAAATAAATAAGTGCATGAAATTGTCCATAGTTTTATATTTTCTACTCGAAACGTCCTGTCCGTTTTTATAGATAAGTGTGAAAGCAATAATATTTATTGAAAATAAATAAACATAGAAACATCGTAAATCCAAACAAAATCCATGAAATGCAGTATTTTTCATAAAGAAATACAATTGAAATGTTAACTATAATTTTATGAAACAGTAATTTACAAGTTATTGTAATTTTCAGGGACTAACCTTTACAACACATAAAAAAAAACTAATTTCAAATGAAACTAAAAGAGGCATTTTTGAAAAATAAACAGTTAAAAATGAAGAAAAATTACTGTATAATGGAAAATCCTAAACAATTCGAGCCCTGCTGCCAATCCCTTTGCCCTGCGCTTGAACTGGAGACACGACAATGCTTTAACCTTAAAGTTGAATGAAGAACATTCCTCTCTCGTCCTAAAAGCCGACGTCGCAGCAGCGCTCTGTTTCAAACGCAAGACTTGATTACCTTTTAGAAGCGTCACCAAGGTAAAAGAAAAAAAGAAAAGCTGACCCCATTGCGTTCCCCCGACGCTTGTTTTCTCCTCTCACCATAAACAAACTGGACGGTCACCGGCCACCTTGAAAGGGTCTCCCGTCCAATTAGGCCCAAAAGCGCTGGCTCATCCTGCTAAAAGACAGCCACATATTAGCTTTGGAGGTTATTGGCCGGGGCCTTAGAGAGGGAGACGACGTCCTCAATGCAGAGGATATGCGCTCCTCCTTGTCAGCACTTATTAGCTTCAATGGAGTCAGATGGACAGTGCTGTCGCTGTAAGATAATATTGTACATTTCCACAACATCTCAGCCCTCATTACTGCCTTAATTTTTTTCACATGCAGTAGAAGAGTATAAAAATATTAAACACCCCCCCCTAATTTCCCTCCAGACTTTTTTTTTATACCATGCTGATTAAATTCACGGCTTGCCCGAGGCTTACATAAAAGCTGGCGATCAAGGGAGCTCGCTTAATGAATGCACACCAAAAGAGGTGGAATGAAACATTCATATTGTCTCTCAGATCTCCCGAAAAGACGGGCCGGGCATGTGCCGGGCAATATTTGGTGCAGGGGAAAGGAACAAGTCAAAGTTGTAGTCAGCGCAGCGTCGCTCGGAGAACACCAAAGTGCTCATCCGGAGCTCATCAATGAACAAAATTATTTTATCAAATAATTGTATTTTTTTCTTTTTCCCCCAACTGACTTATGAAAAAAGCACACTGCTCGCCAGATATGTGCCATCTGTCTCCGGTGTATGGCCGTCCAGCCATCCATCTGTCTCGTTCCTCTCTGCTTTTCACTTCCTATTACTTGACTGATGGTGAGATAGTGGCGGGCCATAGAAGGTCCAATCCCCACAAGTCAATCCTGCTGACGCTTCTTCATTTTTTTTTATTCGGGACTAGATGTAGGCCATGTCCCGAAAGTCCTACCCTTCCCACCCCCAGTAAAAAAAAAAAAAAAAAATCCAAGGTGATAGAGTGAAAATGATGTGGTGGAAAAGGCTTTTTACTCACCTTTCATGGCTGGGGAGAAGACGTGACACTTGATAATACATCCTGCCTTGTTTTCCTCCCCCGTAACATTTCTTAACTGTACTAATAGTATTTCAGCGAGTATAAAATGGAAGGATACAGTAAAACTGCTCACCCTTTGAAGACCTACAGATATTTAAGGGAGAGCAAGTGTAGATTTGTCATCTTTTATATATAAGAATAAAAAAAGTAATAACATAAGTAGCATGATTAATCTGTGGCAGCTCCTCTGATGTGTGCAACTCGGCCACTGGAGGGCAGTATAATATCGCAATGCAGACGGAAAAAAAAACGAGTAAGCGTATGACAACTATCCTATTGTGTCTTAGCATTAGGCAAGCGGACTGAAAGATTAGGATTAGTTTGACGGTAAACTTCACCTTGAAGTGACATTAAGCACGTTCAAGTATTTTATTTTTAAACATGCATTGGTTTTTAGTCATCTCAAACTGGAGCAGCTCCACCTGTCACGTCATTCCCATGATTTACTAGCTGCAATTTTCTCATATGCTGCAGGCTGGAAAACTCACACGGCCTGTTTATTTAGCGGCAGCATCATAAACTATTTTTTGTATATTTCTTTTCGGTGACGAGTCACCTCTCAGGGTAGTTTTGATGGAAACGCTGCCAGTAATGAGTAAGTCGCTATTCCTCTTGTCTCTTTTTTTTTTTCTTCCGCCACCCTGCGGGTTAAAAATACTATCTCACTATGCTGTGACAGATCTTAGCCACTGCAGATGACTTGCACAGTGGCGGGCAGGAGGTGGCAGTAGAGTGCCACCTCTTAAAGCCCCACCGACTGAGGCCATGAGTCACACCAAGTTACCCCCCACACCACACCCTCCAACGACCCACCATCTTTGTCATATCAGATGACACGGCGCCATCCTCCATCTTTGCTCCCGCTATTCGGGGCGTTGATTCGTCTTCCACTCCCCCCCCTCTAATTAGTCGCTAAATGCCTTATTTACGTGCGTGGGCCGCCCAGTGACCTTGTGTAGGCTCGCTGATAAGCATGTGATGTATTATCGGCCACTGGGCCCGTTTTAATTCCTGATCCCTGCTGGCTGTTGGGCGTGACTATGGGAATGAAAAATGAGGCTCCTGTTGAGCTTGTGCTATGTGTTTTTAATGTTTTTTTTATGTTTTCAGTCACAGATAGTGTTTTTTGTTGTTGTATTTTCTTCCCCTGTACCTGTATCAATATCACAATAAGGTGCCATCGAGATGTTGAGTTACATGGTGGACCTTGTCTCAGCAAGTTTACTGTTCAAATTTCCAAAATACTTTTAAATCAATTTATTTCATTATGTATGAGAGGGTGGACATTTTAAGCTAGACAGCATTCAACCACACGCATGATC
The DNA here is from genome assembly GCF_024217435.2 of Syngnathus scovelli. Lineage (NCBI taxonomy): Eukaryota > Metazoa > Chordata > Actinopteri > Syngnathiformes > Syngnathidae > Syngnathus > Syngnathus scovelli. Next base: position 5,811,350 of record NC_090868.1, read on the forward strand.
TCAAATGGCCCTCAACGTTGAATTATTTTTGCAACGTTTTCATTATGACATTGATTCTCATAAAGATGCGAGAGGCGTTTTGTGGCGCTCGTATTGACGATTGATTGGCTTGTTTGTACTGTCCTCGTCACGAGATGAGTTCTACCTCCTCAGTGAGCTAAACCCAATCTGTCCAAGCATGGGGAGGCCTTTCCAACATATTTTTTTTCATGTAGAACTCACAATTTTTTTACACACCACTTCATTGGTATTCATGACTTTAAATGATGACTTTTCATCTCAGGAGATTTGCATAATTTTCCCCAGCAGACTTGTATGACTCAAGTTATTTGGTCGCCGGGCACACGAGTCGCCGTGCGACGAGTTATGCTAATGCTGTGCGCGAGTAGTAAGATAATGATATTTTGGACCAACGTAGCTGACCCGCCCGCTCGCAAAGTGTAACAATGGACCCAACTTGTATTTTAATTGAGTCAAGAGTTTGGGGAGGTTCTTTTTTTGTGCTAATTAGCCTTTGAAGCTAAGTCCAGAGTTTGGCTTGTTTCTTTTTGCTGTGCTATTTCTGTTGAGTGTCAAAATCTGCTGTCGCGTCTCTTACCCGCTTCCCAAACGCAAGAGTGTCGAGCCAGTGACTTATTTTAGTGGGCAACACAATCAGATCAGCAATCTGTGTCCTTAGCCAAACTTGCGGATATTTCCGTAAAATATGGCCGTCTGCTCGGGGTTGCGACAGCAGTGTAACGCTCTGCCGACCAATCTCTTGACAGCTTGTGTTTTAAATCCCTCGTCTTCTCCCCCGGATCACGCGGTGTCCTCGCTCCGTCCTTCAAACCTCACTGACAATGTCCCTCCTTTCCCTCCTAAATCACTCTGTATGTTTTATTTAACGCTCTTCCTCATTCGCAGGTGATGCAGGTTGTCAACGCCGACGCCATCATGGTCAAGTTGAACTCGGGAGAGTCTAAGACCATTCACCTGTCCAGCATTCGGCCCCCCAGGATCGAGGGCGAGGTACGTGGAAAACATACGAAATTGCATGCTAATGTTGGTTTTCTGTTGCCGACAGACTCTGTCATTGCTGGTTTTCCTTTGAACATTTTTGGCATACCATAGAAACGAAGGCGGTAAATATAACAGGAGGGTTAAAGGCTCTCGACAACCTTGTTGAAATGCCCGCGGGAACCCTTCGTGACCACCCGGTGGCACACCCTGAGGCGCCCCTGGCACACACCCAGCATTTGCAGCACTGCAGAGAGCAAGGCGAAGCTTAAGATTAAAACTATACGCATATTGCTTGGTTACCTCGCATGGCAACCTTCTTCGTCGTAACCAAGGTGCTCTGACGCAAAAAAAAACGGTGTCAATAAAAAGGCCAGCAAAAAAATATAATGAAGTGTCTCTTGCCAATAATAACAGTAGTGTGGGATTACTTATTTGTGGAGTTGCTGTCTGTAAATGAAAGCGCTTTCAGTGAGTCACTGCATTGCTTCTCATAAGACAAACAAGAATAAGACCTTTTTTTGTGGAGAATTATGTCATGCACTCCCTGCTTGAAGTCACCCTGAAAGCTCTCACAGAATTGTTCTCGTTTTTGGAGGTTCCACTATAGCGATGGCGCCTTTTCTTCTTTCTTATAGACAGTTCGGGAGCAAATATCTGAATTTGATTCCTCGAAGGCACTCACTTGTTGGTCACTCAATGGTTGGTGGCACTTTTCAAATAGACGCAGGGTGAGCTTTCTTAGCGAGGACCCCCGCCTGCCGTCACCATGGCAGCGGTGCAGTGACACGATGGCTCGGCAGCCACTCGGATGACGAGAGTTATCTGACAGCAATGAGCCTTTTACTGATATTTATTTGATGCATGTCGCATATGTATCGTTGAGTCCCTTTCAGATTGCCAATAGTAAAAACCTTCCAGGCGAGCCGAAAGCACAGTGTACTCGTAAAAGTCAACACATTTACAGCCCGTTAGCCTTGTTAGACGCTGCGCTGACGGACGTTCGCCAGCGGGTTGGAGGTGAGCGAGAGGTCGCGGCAGGTGCGTTTCTCGGCCGCACTGCCACTTGGTGCGTTTTGACACCGCGTTGTCCATCGACAGTGAGCTGGCACAGGCAGATGGCTGAAAACCTGAGACGTGCTGCTTAAGTCACAGCGAAGATATTTTCAGCCAAAAGAATTGAATGAGGCAGCAGTGTCTGTTTTGGCATATGTGGCTGTCGCTATCTTATATTTTTAGAGTCGATTAGTCTATTGATTATTCCAGCCATAATCAGATAGCTAATTAATCCACCATTTTTATTGATTAACGGAGGTCTGCTTCCCACCAAAACCTTTTTGGGGGGGTTAGGGTTAGGGTTCTGCACATTCTGCAAGCATATTCCTGTGTTTTATGTGTACTGTAGCAGGGTTAGCGAGGCCAAACGCTATGTTAGCCGTGCACTGATGGAGTGTGACAGCCCCTCCGACCTCGCCTTTTGCTTTCTTTTTAAGCCCCCGCGACCCCCACCCCCCCATTGCGATGATTACAGTAATTGTTATAAGACTAACATATGGCATGTTTCCTCTCACTATTAGCGCAACGGCACAGTCATTTCCAGCTGGAAGTTTTTCCCATTGCTCCCCTTCTTCCCACTTTTTTTTTTTTCCTCTTTTAATATTTTTTTGGGTTTCTTTCCTTGTAGCAGCTGAGTCAAAAAAAGAGTGAAGTGGGACATCGGTACCAAACAAGTGACTCATTGTTAGCTCTTGTCCACTCGCTTGCTTACTGTTTTTTTTGTACCTATGAGCTTTTAAAGTAAGGTTAAGGATGTACTGCATCACTGTAGAAAACTCACACTCTACTAGTCAGTCCAAACCGTCAAATTTCTCTAGACCGCCTCCAAGGCTTAAACAACGTACATAACAAGTCAAATTCTCCCTGAAAGAGCAAAATCAACATGCAGAATATTTGGTCTTTGGATAATAAAACATGAAGGTAATTCAGCAATTTAAGCAGCGTGTAGCTATTTTTGCCCTAAATGCACCCCACTCCTCCCCTTCCACACTTCTGCCCCGTCCCTCTTAATCCGAGCATCCTGCCACGACATGTGTGCGCCCACAGCGCACCCCCAGCATGCCGTGACATGTCTTGACCCCTTAATTTGGAACGAAGATGACACTGGATGGGGGGAGGGAGGGAGCGCTGCCCAAATCCTGAGTCACTGGTGCGCCATTATTTTTTTTATTTTTTTTTTGCTTTGTTTTGTCTCTTGCCACCGTCCATTAGCATTAGCTGACAACGCAATGCACGTAACTGGGCTCGAACTTCACTTGTTTTGAACTTCACCCTGCAATATTGTTTTTAAAGCATTTTGAAAATTAACCCCTGTGTGGATTTGAAATCTCGAAAGATTGCATAAATTTACGTTGATCTCAGGGTGGGATCAAATGATGATTTTCGGGAAGATTTCTATTTATTTGTGTAGTTTTGAGGCAAATTCTCCCCTTTCGTCATTCAATGCACTCAAATGGCTTGCTAAAAAAGAAAGTGAGAGCCCCAAACACGTGCGCATTCTCCTAGCAACGTCAATCTTCCCTGAGTCATGCCTCCGCCTTTGATGTTCGGAAAGCTTGCGCACATTGCCGCTGTAGCACCCAGCCAGCGTCATGCCTCAACCCCCCCCTCTTTCTTTCTCTACGGGAGTCAAAGACCATTCCTGAGCAGTGGCGCCTAATTTGGGGCGAAGGGAATTTACCCCAAATAGAACGAGAGCTTCCCCCGCAGGACAGCCAGCGCAAACTGCTGTTACTGGGTCACGCTTTGAGACACATGAGCCGAGACGCCGCCCCTGCCCCCTGCCGCTGCTCTCCCCTGCCGGCCTTCCCCGGGCGGCTTTAGCTCGGTTTACGGGTGATGCGCTCAGACTTAGTCTCGTCACGGTAATTTCACCACGCCACCGTTGTCACTTTTATCTCCCGTCTGGGCTCGTTGTCAAAGGTAGCAAAGATTTTGGGGGGTGTGTGTGCAAATATCTTAGGTGAAGCAGCATGTGGCTCATTGTCACAGCACCACTAATTTTAAACGTTGATTTCACAATTTAATCTCCATAGAGCACTTCATGTTAAATATTACAGTTTTGGAGTAACATATGTTGGACTGGACTAGCTTGATGTCATTCATTTGGAAACACCTCCTGACCTTGACATCACCATAATTATTATACTAATAATAAGCAGGCTACTTGAATAGCGACAGCTTCGTCCAACGCGTCTCTCGCTCACTCTCTTCATTTTCATGTCTTCTGTCACCGCCGCCTCCAACCCTCTCGCGCCGCTTGCCATTAACCTTCTAAAAGATGGAGAAGTGCTACCTTTTGTCACCCCCCCACCCCCAATCTCTGGCTCCCTGCGCCTAATTGGCTTAGAGTGCTGACATTTACAGCCCTCGGTGACACGACTGCCTTTCCGCCGCAAAACAGCTTATTAGTCCAGAAATGTTTTTTTTTTGGGGGGTTTTTTTCTGCGTCCCTCTATCCTTTTTACTTCCCTGTTGAAGTTAGCCGCTTGTTTGGTGTTCTCACTGTCCAGCCTATTCAGGATGCGCAGAATTATCTGGAAGGTTGCAATTAAATCTACTGCGCAAAAAAAAAGTGGATTTCTATTAACAAATAGAGAGATTGTTCTGAGCTACTATAGTGTAGTATTTCTCCTTTTATCAACCCACCGTGGGTGCAGTGGGTCAAATTGACCCTTTTTAAAGGAAGTCAATTAAAGAAATAATTTAAAAAATGATCCGCATTGAATCGCAAGCTCGAGAGATGATTGGGTTATTACTGGATTTACGGAAATGGTTCGTAATGAAGTTCATAAGATGCTTATTGGGATCCTTTCATTTCGGGCACTTTGAGTAAAATTTCACCAGGTCAAAGTGACCCAAGAATATTATTGCTGAAACACCGTTTACAGTGGAACCTCGAGTTACAAACAACTTTAAGAGCAATTCAACTAAGGAGCTGTAGTCCTCCTCTACTCTTGTTTGTTAATGAGGAATTAGTCGTAAAAGTGTCTTCACTTATTTCTATTTTGAATTTATGTTTTTTTTTTTTCACTCATTGAAAATAAAAGTAACGGAAAATTACCGGTAAGTATAACTTTGTTTTGGGACTGGAACAGATTAATTGCATTTCCATCCATTTCAATGGGAAGCATTACCTAAGATTTATGAACAGTTCAAGTTACTAATGGGTTCATGGAACAAATTCAGTTTCTAACTCTATAAAATCCCAGAAATAGAAATGTATTCTAATATTAAAACTTAGCAAAGTAAAAATTCTCAATATATAATTATTGTCACATTTGCAAATCTGGATCAGATGAGATTACACTTTAGCATGATGTGATTGCAAAGTTGAGTGTCAGTGTGTGATGTGTGGATTTTTATTAACATGTAATGAAAGCAAAGTAAAAATAAGAGCAAATTAAACCAGAACCAAAACGTGTCTACAAACATGAGGGAAATATAGCGGTGAATGTTTTCATCAGCAGATATGGATCAGATTAAACTGGTTTTGAACTAATATTTGAAATACCAAATTACAGTTGTCATGTGTAGCGCGTGTGTTTTCATTAAAGTGCAATAAATAAAAAGTAAGAAGTAAACATGCAAGTATTAAAAGAAAATTAACATCCCAAATGTGAAAAGGAAATTAGAAACAAATAAATCATTTTTGATTAAAACAAAAACAAAAACGCATTTCAATGGCGGTGCTCATAATTACGTTCTATTATAGACATTAAGGGAAATTATTCAAATCTTCACAATATTGTGCACATGGCTGTGTTCATTTGGATGCTGCCAGTTTCTCTTTGTGAGACTTAACAGCAGCAAAGTTCTTAGAAACAATCAAAAAAAAAAAAAAAATCAGGAAGTTGTCCACCAGGCGTTCATTGTGTCTTCCTTAGCTCCCGCCTTTATTCTCCAGCTGCGCCATTGTCATTTCTTTATTTCTTTTTCAATTCCCGCCTCTCCAAAAAAAAGCACCTGTCACCGAGCGCATGCCTTTGTCTTTTTTTTACGCAGCAACCCCGTCCTTCTTTTCAAAATGCAAATGGCTTCTATTTGCGGCGCTTGTGTCAGAGCGTGGGCGAGTGTTTTGTGGCAAGTTGTTATTGTGTAGCAGTAGCGAGAGTACGCGCAGTCGAGCTTATTATTCACCGTATTATTCCACGTATTCTCCTCATTCATGACCTTTTTTTTTTCCTCCCTTCCTCCTTCCATTCAGGAGAAGAACAAGGACAAAGACAAGCGATTCCGTCCGCTCTACGACATCCCCTACATGTTTGAAGCTCGCGAGTTCCTCAGGAAGAAACTCATCGGGAAAAAGGTGATTTTGTTAAAGCTCTCTTTGTCGCACACGTGGCCAATGAACAAACGCCATACGTGTAACATCCCAACTCAGCTGGCGCACATCTTTCGTGTTCCACAACTGTCTATTGTTGTCACTTCAGACTTTGTGTCCCACAAAATAATTTCAGTCAATCTGGGCTGTAAATGTTATTTTTAGAACAGGCTGCCAATTCAATTTTACTCCTGCACACCCCCCTGGTGGGAGTCTGCACCACAATATACTGACATTTTTTTTTTATTGGCTCTTCTTGTTGCCTTAGTGCCTTCCAAGAACAGCCCTATCCAAAAATTGTAAGCCACGCACCCCCTTTGACATCAAGGCACAGCAGGTGCACCCCCTCCGGTGTAACGCACGCCTTCGTTGTACCTTCAGACTTTGTGCTCCACAAATCAATATCGCCCATTTCAGTGAGTTTGGGCTGTAAATGTCATTTTTTATACCATACCAGGTTGCCATTGCACTTGTGCGCCCGCGCACCCCCTGGAGTTTTAGAATCTATGTCCTGGAAACCCCTTTTTAACTCTGCACTTAGTGATTTTCAAGCGCAGCCTTTGCCAAAAATTTTAAGATTTATATTCATCTCAAAAACCCGAGTGCAACATCTCCAGTCCATCACGATTTTGCAGTTGTTTTCAGCTAGCGTAGTCTGTAAATATTTATTCTTTTAAGACTTTTCATTCTGCGCACCACCTATAAGGCCTTTCACACCACAGTTAACAGAATCCCAGTCATAGATTAATGGCTCGCGTTATCATTTGTACCCATATCTGACTTCCTACAACAGGCTTTTCCAAACTATTTTCACACCTGACACAGCCGGCGGACCGCTTCGTTTTAATAGCATGCGATTATTTACTCTTTATCTCACCACCATGTTCTGCCAGTTTTATAATTGTACCAGTTCGCCATTACACTTGAAAATCACACGCACCCCCTTGAGGAAAGTACTCGTGCCCCAATTTGGCACTGTTCTTGTAACACATTAGCTCCAAACGGCGACTCAAAGTCCCCCCCCCCTTGCTGTAAATCTGAAAGTCTCAGCGACATGATTGTGTGAATGGTAAGTAATCGTAGCGCAGTGGAAGTCTCGGGTGCACCTTTTCAAACAAGGAGTGTTGATTTGCCCCACTCGTGTCTATTGATCTGCCGAGCCCGTAGACCTCAGGGGCGCTGCCGTCATTTACTCACCAGCACGCCGCTGCCGCTGAGCTAAAGAGCACTTGAGACTTGCGCTTACGCACCCACCGCTGTTTGACTAGAATTGCCACACCAACCACAAAGTGCCCCCCCGTTCACCTTTACGAAACTGCCACATTAGTTCACTTTGATCATTCATTTCCTCTCATCTATCGGATTTAATCATCCTTGTTAAAATGGAGATGCAAGATGGCTTTGAACAATGACTTTTTTTGGGTAACCATTGTGTCAGGGGAATAATGGATGCATGCGTGGGTCAGGATTAACTCATTTGCTTTTAAAGGTGGGAAAACAAAATACAAGATGGCACTACAATTTGCGGCGTCAACACTGACGTAAACAGCAGGCTTCGAAAGCTCCATCCACTTGTAAAAGGCCAAAGACGAGTTCTCTCCAAGTGTCTTTTGCTACTGATGTTTAATTAGAGAGCCCTTTTATTTCTGTACGCTGCTAAATCAATAGCTTGACGGTTCGCACAATCGTTATACAAATGCCAGTGTTTTAAAGAGGGAGTCAACCCCCAATTTTTTTGTAATATCTTCTGTGCAGCCCAACTAGTTTCATTCATCAAAAACACGGAATATGAATTCAACAGGCAAAATCCACCAGTTTTTATCTATCTCAAGGGGCGGCCATTTTGCCACTCATTGTCAACTAAAGATGACATCACACTTGCCAGGTCTCAGGTCGCAACCAATCACAGTTCACCAGTTTTCTGAAGCTGGTTCATGATTGGTTGTGACCTGAGACCAGCAATTGTGATGTCATTTTCAATTGACAGCAAGTGGCAAAATGACCGCCCCTGAAATGAATAAAAGCTTAACTCATATTTCCAAAGAAGGCAATTAGGACAGGAATGCTGTGTTTAGATCACACAACATATTAATGTAAAGAAAACAAAATGGGTGACTTCCTCTTTAAGGAAAAAGGCTTATTTTTATATATATCATATACAGTCAAACCTCGGTTTTCGAACGTCCCGGTTCTTGAACATATAGGAATTCGAACAAAAAATTTCTAGATGTTTTTGCTTCGGTTGTCGAACAAAGATTCGGAGGTCGAAACTCGCGAGATGAGCCGAGAGGACCCGAGAAAACCCGACCTCGCGATCCGGATGCCGACTGACTCTGTTCGTTGTTATTGTATTATCGTTACTTTGAGTATCCTAAAACACATAGAGGCTCTTAAAACAATGCGACAGTGAGCGCCCGGCGCGCTGCAGTTGCGCGATCGAACCAAATTATGCTCCCTGCGCACTGAGGTCCACTAAAATTTTGGAAAGTACATCAGGACTTATAAAATATTTTCTAAATTTCAGCGACGGCTCTGTCACTTTAATGCGACCAGAGCGGTGCAGTTGCGCGGTCGGCAGCGTGCTACGGTTGCGCGTTCGGCAGTGCGCTGCAGTTGCGCGATCGGACAAAAATGCGCAAATGAAAAAATGCTTAAAAAAGGCGTTTTTTTTTTTGTCTTGGAACGGATTTTTCTTTTCCATTAATGTAATGGGAAACATAGATTCGGAATTCGAACGATTCACTTCTCGAACCGCCTTATGGAACAGATTATGGTCGAAAACCGAGGTTTGACTATATATCATAACATCATCATCATCATCATCGGTTTAAAGTCCGTTTTCCAGGCGTCGCTGGGTTGGACTGGGTTCTTGATATGGCTTTCTTCCACCAGGAACGGTCCATGGCCATCTCGTGGTTGAGGCCGAGTGCCTTATATATATCATAACACCTGTCTTTATAACTTAGCATTTTGCTCAAAAACTACTTGCAAAAAAATGAGCAGCAAAAATGACACTTTTTATGTTTTTATTTTTAAAGTGCAAAAAAACCTGAATCTTTTTAAGGTGGCAGCCTCCTTGGTGGCCTTGGCAACCGGAAAAGAATTAGTATGGATTAAACCATCACTTGCCTGCTTTTGGGAGCGTGTTTATTTTCCAGCGTAACGACTTAACCCCCGGAGGCTTTCATGTTCATCTGCGCTACCTTGACCTACTTGGGAGTCGCGCCAGGCGGAGGTGGGTGCAAGAGCACACCGCTTTGCGTTTTGGGGAGTTTAGTCGACCCACTTGCTGTCACACTGTCTCTGAAGCGCTAAGCCTCACGGAGAACAGACGGAGAGCAGCTCTGTGTTGAATCTATTTTTATGGCCAAAGATAATTAGTTTTGACCTATTCTTGGACAATGAGAGTCACCTTCTGAGGCAAAAAAAATCTACAGTCGACACATCATGTCCAGTCGCAAGGTTGACTTGGCACATTTCCCCCGTTCGTCGTCGTATTACCCGTCTTAAGCTCAGAGTGCAGCGCTGAGAAAACAAGCTCTACTAAACCCTCCAGGACATTACTCAGCATTAAAGTATGGGTAGCAGCGCGCTAAAGCTCCAAGCCGCGGCAGCGCGCGGCTCGACTTCAGCAGAATAAAGCGCCGCCCGCTCGCTCGTCATTAAAGCTGCTATTCATCATCCCTGTAAGGAAACCGCCGTGATTTTCATCTCTTATCAGTAACGTGTCATTTGCATATTCAATTTTGCTTTCAGCAATGTGGGGCCCAGGTTTGATTTCTGAGGATGATTAGCCTATATTTTGTGTCGAAAAAAATCTTAGTAGAACCTCCAAAGTGGACGGCTTGTTTTTGAATTCATTATAAAAAATGAACTTAACCCTACTGGCGGTGTAATAAGTATCATCTTAATGTTGCTAATAACACTAAAATAACTACTCAACAAGTCTTGTCGTGTGTTAGTGGCTATATGACACCTTTTCTGGTTCCCTTTACTGTGAAGTGGCAGAAATTGACAAACTTTGTTCGGCCTAGTTTTGCTGTTTCCTGCGAGTTGTCGCATGGTTGCTAATCAAAAACGAGCGTTCCCATAAAAAATACGTGTCAAGCAGCCGGCGCCATACCAATAGTCTTTAAATAGCTCTTAAAAACCTTTACTGTATGAATAATAATAATAATAATAATAATAAAATAAACCTGTGGAGGAAAACAGACAAAACAGCCTAGAATAGTAAGAATAAAAATAATAGTACTGTGGTTGTGATGCCCTTAAAATATTTTTTTGTTGTTGCCCAAAGTTGATTGTGATGATGAATCATCAAGCGTGCAGCGAGTTGTCACATACTCTTATGTTACATTTTAGGTAAGATACAAGGTACTGTAATTTTCCTTCCCTGTCATTTGTTTCTCACGCGTGTGTGTACATATGATGTATCCATGTCCGATCCGAAACGGCTGTGTTTGCATGGTGGCATAATCCCAAAAAGATCCATTTGGCTAACTTTATAAGTAGTGCTTGTTGTGCATGCCTCGGTCTCAGCCGCCGCAACAACAGCAAAAAAAAAAAAAAAAAAAGAAAAAAGAAAGTCCAATGGAGATGTTGCATTAAGCCACTTATCAGGCTTGAGCACATTCGGATAATCCTGCGGGCTCCAAAGGGGCTTCTGTTCCGTGCAGCTGCTCGCGCGTTAGCAATGTTAGCGCTCCGTGTGAATATGGAAAAAGAATTGAAAGTATAACCATCGCCTTTCTCTCTTCACTGAGATTGCTCACATTCAATCAGAACATAAACACCAAATGTCACGTTAAATTCATACGTCCACTCCCTCTATTGATTTATTTTGCTTAATGACCTGATGAGAGGATAAGTGATGATAGGACGAGGATGTTATTTGTCTGGATGATAAATTGAATAATAGCTGCTAACTGTGGCTGATTAACTCGCCAACATAAGCGATTGTCTTGGCACACCTGTCTTCTCTACTTAGCACTTTTTAGCATCCAGTTTTTCACCCACTCCTTCGCACGTTTTTGTTATTAACGCTTCTAATTTGTTTGTGTTGAATGAGCATGAAAATTAGCCAGTCAATTTTTTAAAATGGCAGAAGTTGACATTTTGGGGGAAAAAACTTTACACAAGTCAATGTGCTTCACATAATTAAATATACAGCATGAAATGATTCAATAACAAAAGCGGACCCATCCATCCATCCATCTTCTTCCGCTTATCCGGGGTCGGGTCGCGGGGGCAACAGCTTCAGGAGGGACTCCCAGACTTCCCTCTCCCCAGCCACTTCATCCAGCTCATCCCGGGGGATCCCAAGGCGTTCCCAGGCCAGCTGAGAGACATAGTCTCTCCAGCGCGTCCTGGGTCGTCCCCGGGGTCTCCTACCGGTGGGACATGCCCGGAACACCTCCCCAGGGAGGCGTCCAGGAGGCATCCTGATAAGATGCCCGAGCCACCTCATCTGGCTCCTCTCAACGTGGAGGAGTAGCGACTCTACTCCGAGTCTCTCCCGGATGACCGAGCTTCTCACCCTATCTCTAAGGGAGAGCCCGGACATCCTGCGGAGAAAACTCATTTCGGCCGCTTGTATCCGAGATCTCGTTCTTTCGGTCACGACCCATAGCTCGTGACCATAGGTGAGGGTAGGAGCGTAAATCGACCGGTAAATTGAGAGCTTTGCCTTTTGGCTCAGCTCTCTCTTCACCACAACGGACCGGTACAGGGTCCGCATTACTGCCGACGCTGCACCGATCCGCCTGTCGATCTCACGCTCCATCCTCCCCTCACTCGTGAACAAGACTCCAAGATACTTGAACTCCTCCACTTGGGGCAGGATCTCATCCCCGATCCGGAGAGGGCATTCCACCCTTTTCCGATCGAGGACCATGGACTCGGATTTGGAGGTGCTGACCCTCATCCCGACCGCTTCACACTCGGCTGCGAACCGTTCCAGCGAGAGCTGGAGATCACGGCCTGAAGAAGCCAACAGCACCACGTCATCTGCAAAAAGCAGAGACGCGATGCTGAGGTCCCCAAACCGGACCCCCTCAACGCCTCGGCTGCGCCTAGAAATTCTGTCCATAAAAATTATGAACAGAATCGGTGACAAAGGGCAGCCTTGGCGGAGTCCAACCCTCACTGGGAACGAATCCGACTTACTGCCGGAAATGCGGACCAGACTCTGGCATCGGTGATACAGGGACCGAACCGCCCTTATCAGTTGGCTCGGCACCCCGTACTCCCGAAGCACCCTCCACAGAACCTCCCGAGGGACACGGTCGAACGCCTTCTCCAAGTCCACAAAACACATGTGGACTGGTTGGGCAAACTCCCATGCACCCTCGAGGATCCTGCCGAGGGTGTAGAGCTGGTCCACTGTTCCACGGCCAGGACGAAAGCCACACTGCTCCTCCTGAATCCGAGGTTCGACCTCCCGACGGACCCTCCTCTCCAGCACCCCTGAATAGACCTTACCAGGGAGGCTGAGGAGTGTGATTCCCCTGTAATTGGAACACACCCTCCGGTCCCCCTTCTTAAAGAGGGGAACCACCACCCCAGTCTGCCAATCCAGAGGCACTGTCCCCGATGTCCACGCAACGTTGTAGAGGCGTGTCAGCCATGACAGCCCCACAACATCCAGAGCCTTTAAGAACTCCGGGCGGATCTCATCCACCCCCGGGGCCTTGCCACCGAGGAGTTTTTTAACTACCTCAGTGACTTCGACCCCAGAGATTGGAGAATCCGCCTCAGAGTCTCTAGGCCCTGCTTCCTCAATGGAAGGCGTGTAGGTGGAATTGAGGAGGTCTTCGAAGTATTCTCCCCACCGACTCACGACGTCCCGAGTCGAGGTCAGCAGCACGCCATCCCCACTGTAAACAGTGTTGACGTTGCACTGCTTCCCCCTCCTGAGACGCCGGATGGTGGACCAGAATTTCCTCGAAGCCGTCCGAAAGTCATTCTCCATGGCCTCACCGAACTCCTCCCACGCCCGGGTTTTTGCCTCAGCAACCGCCGAAGCCGCGTTCCGCTTGGCCATCCGGTACCTGTCAGCTGCCTCCGGAGTCCCGCAGGCCAAAACGGCCCGATAGGACTCCTTCTTCAGCTTGACGGCATCCCTTACCGCCGGTGTCCACCAGCGGGTTCGGGGGTTGCCGCCACGACAGGCACCAACGACCTTACGGCCACAGCTCCGGTCGGCCGCCTCAACAATGGAGGCGCGGAACATGGTCCACTCAGACTCAATGTCCCCCGCCTCCCCCGGGACGTGGGAAAAGCTCTGCCGGAGGTGGGAGTTGAAGCTCTTCCTGACAGGAGATTCTGCCAGACGTTCCCAGCAGACCCTCACAGAGCGTTTGGGTCTGCCAGGTCGGACCGGCATCTTCCCCCACCATCGGAGCCAACCCACCACCAGGTGGTGATCAGTTGACAGCTCCGCCCCTCTCTTCACCCGAGTGTCCAAAACATGCGGCCGCAAATCCGATGACACGACTACAAAGTCGATCATCGAACTGCGGCCTAGGGTGTCCTGGTGCCAAGTGCACACATGGACACCCTTATGTTTGAACATGGTGTTCATTATTGAAAATCCGTGTCGAGCACAGAAGTCCAATAATAGAACACCGCTCGGGTTCAGATCAGGGGGGCCGTTCCTCCCAATCACGCCCTTCCAGGTCTCACTGTCATTGCCCACGTGAGCATTGAAGTCACCCAGTAGAACGATAGAGTCCCCAGAAGGAGCGCTCTCCAGCACTTCCTCCAGGGACCCCAAGAAGGGTGGGTACTCTGAGCTGCCGTTTGGTGCATAGACACAAACAACAGTCAGGACCCGTCCCCCCACCCGAAGGCGGAGGGAGGCTACCCTCTCGTTCACCGGGGTGAACCCCAATGTGCAGGCGCCCAGCCGGGGGGCAATAAGTATACCCACACCTGCTCGACGCCTCTCACCGTGGGCAACTCCAGAGTGGAAGAGAGTCCAGCCCCTCTCGAGAGGGCTTGTACCGGAACCCAAACTGTGTGTGGAGGCTAGTCCGACTATATCTAGTCGGAATCTTTCTGCCTCACACACCAGCTCGGGCTCCTTTCCAGCCAGAGAGGTGACATTCCATGTCCCAAGAGCCAGCTTCTGCAGCCGGGGATCAGACCGCCAAGGTCCCCGCCTTTGGCTGCCGCCCAGCTCACATTGCACCCGACCCCTTCGGCCCCTCCCACAGGTGGTGAGCCCATGGGAAGGGGGACCCACGTTTCCATTTCGGGCTATGCCCGGCCGGGCCCCATGGGCGAAGGCCCGGCCACCAGACGCTCGCCTTCGAGCCCCGCCTCCAGGCCTGGCTCCAGAGGGAGGCCCCGGTGATCCGCGTCCGGGCGAGGGAAAACTAAGTCCATTTATATCACTCATCATAAGGGGCTTGTGAGCCGTGCTTTGTCTGGCCCCTCACCTAGGACCCGTTTGCCATGGGTGACCCTACCAGGGGCATGAAGCCCCCGACAACATGGCTCCTAGGATCATAGGGGCACGCAAACCCCTCCACCACGATAAGGTGACGACTCGCGGACATCTGTTTTATAGTTTTCACATCCTGTTTAACGGACTACTCGCTTACCAATGTGCCATTGTTATCCCACCTTATATTTGGCTTTTAGTACGTATCACAACTTTTTATTCACCCCCCACCTCATTATACGCATCTCTCATTAGAGCGTTTCTTTTTTTTCACTTACACATGCCTGGCCACGCGCGGCCATTTAAATTCAAAGACAAGCACGGACGCAACATAGAAAGCTTTTGTCTTAATTGCCTCACATTATAATGAAACGCCATGAAAGCACGTATCGCGTTTGGGCTACGAGGCATCGGAGGACGTCTCGGGGGAGCGGGTGAGCGAGCGTAAATGAATCTATGACGTGAAAATAAGCCAGTCTTATTCTACAATGGTTGCCAATTGAAGTTTTTTTTTTTCCACACACATAAGCACAAAATTATCTTATTTAATAACCCAAGGGCTTGTCAGGATTTTATTGGTAAAAATGCACAAGCTACCCTCATGTTCGCCCACCCCTCTCCCTTTTTTTTTTTTTTTTTTACCTTGCACGCCATCAGCCAAGATCCAAAGTTAAGCATAATGAGTTCATTACTGCGGCATGAGCTGCCGTGCTCCACTGAAGAGCGATTTCATTAGACACCACAATTGAACTTATTACCAGAAAAAAAAAACAAGAACAAACCTTTTAAAAAATAATAATAATAGTCAATTAAAATGAACACTGGATGATCACTGCCCGACGCTCTCAAGTTGACGTCTTCATTACAATCCCACCGGGTCGGCGTAAAACTGTTTAAATGAGCTTCCTTTGATCGGTCTGATTGCACCTTGCGATTGGATTCTGCTCTCGAAACACACGGTACTTTTAAGCGGCGAACTTGTATCACGTAGTGAAAGCGCTCCGCGCGGCTCATGTAACAAAAGCGAATCTCTTGGGTGTTTGAATTGGTCTCTGGGGAGAACGCGGTGCCCGAGTCGTGTGGCTTCCCGACTTGTGCCTACACACACACTTTCAATCATCCTCTTGGGAGCTCTGCACTCATGCCTGACATGATATGATGCACACTGACTGGGGGTGACCTTGAGAACAACCCCCCCAAAAAAAAATGAAAAAATCACTTTAAATTGTGCTTCCTATGGGTACTTTTTAGTTGAATATTTCATACATTCATTTTTTTTTTTTAGGTCAACGTGACGGTGGACTACATCAGAGCAGCAACCGGCCCAGGCGAAAGCACCCCTGCCTTCTCAGAGCGCACCTGTGCCACAGTCACCATCGGTGGAATGTAAGTTTAAGTAACCCATGGGCAGCAGGATTCCCACCCAGCGTATGATGACACCATTTTGCGTGTGTAAAAATGGTCGTTACATTTGTTATGGGGTGGGATCTGCAAGAAAGCAAACTCAAACGGTGTTTGACTGTAATCACTGTGATTACAATAGCTAGCACATTTTGTTTAACCTTGAAATCCTTTCATTCTTGCCCCCTTTGTTTTAGTATTTTTTTTTAGACAGAACCTCATTTTCTTGAAGGCAAACCATCGGCACCTGTATTCCATTGAATAATCGTATAAATTTTCATTTTGCATTAACGTGTTACAAAACCACTTGCCTCCATTTTGTTTTGATTGTTATTTTTGTTTAGTGATTAAAAACGACTATCCATGTCACACATCGTTGGTTAATGTCGTACTCACCAAACTAGCAGATATCTTGTTTTGATTCAACACAAAAGATCATCTGTTTTCATGAATGAATACTATAAGTACTCAAAAATTATAGTTGAGAGGTTCACATTTGGACAATTCTAAGGTAAAACGATTCATATTAACAGTTTTCGATTAATCGATTAAATTTGATCAGCTCTACCTGGGCTATAATGCTAAAGAGATCACACAATTTTGGAGAAACACATATTTGGGCATTAAGTAGAATCTACCTCCAAATGTCTGGACACTTATGCCTCCTTGTTGCCCACAGTAACATCGCAGAAGCTCTGGTCAGCAAAGGCCTGGCCACGGTCATCAGGTACCGACAGGACGACGACCAGCGCTCCTCACACTACGACGAGCTCCTTGCCGCGGAGGCCCGGTGAGCAACCACCCTTAATTGTTTTTTACAAACAATCTCTGTGACCTTGACAATTGGGATGTTGAATGAAATTGACTTTAACCTTGGGGGTTATTCCCCCCCTCTCCGTCCCCCATCTAAAATGGCTTTCCAGTGTTTTATTTTAGTTGCACGTCACAACCGATCATTTTTTTGTTGTTTCCCCGGGAAGCGTTTGGTATATTTCGGAACACGCATACACACACTCGTGTGCCCGACTGCTGGCTCCCTTTATACAGCTGCTATGAATATAATTATATGGAGGTGCAGTGGGGAGATTTAGTGCAAGCTTTATTACTGTGCCATAGATTAAGATCTGGCTATAGGTAGAGCAGATGCAGCTTCCTTTTATAGTCCGCTCCCTCTCTCCCGCTCTCCCTCTCTCTGCCGTTGCTTCCTTCCTTCCTTTTCTCTCCTCGCGCCTTGCTTTTCTGTCCTTCTTTGGCCTTCCCTTTTCCAGCTCCTGCTCTCCCTTAATCTCTCCCTCCCCCGGCAGGGGTCTTATTAGAGCTGATGATAGGTTTTCTGTCTTTAGGCTTGCTTGTATTTTTAGTGCCTTCAAGGAACCTCCCTCCCTCTCTCCCTGCCGGCGATTAAACACATAGATATTATATAGCGCACAAGAGCAAAAGTGGCCAACGGCTACTGTTTCCTGCTCTTGAGGCGTTTGATAAAACAGTCACCATTATGTTGAAATTGAGACTGCAAAAAAAACAAAATAGCCCACTGAGAAAAAGCTGCAATCATAGATTAAAGACACCAAGCTGAGTGACTTCTTGAACTCACCATCCGCCTCCGGTTAGGGGTGGTAAAACCCATGACAAAAAAAAAAAAAAAAAAAAAGACTTAAAAATTGACATGTTGGCTTCATGTTTTTGGTTTGATTGCAGGGCCATCAAGAACGGGAAGGGGCTGCACAGCAAGAAGGAGGTTCCCATTCACAGAGTGGCAGATATCTCTGGGGTAGGTCTTTCTAAGCAACTTCGCATGGACCCCACCCCCAAATAAACCCTAAAGCATCGTCTGGTTATTAGGAAGTCAGGAAATCTCTTATTAACTCCCAGTGCGCAGTTGCAGCTGTTCACATTTGCCAGACCCGATGATAGGGTAGTGTTGGTGGAGGGCAAGCCAGAACACAGTGTGCAATGATGAGGACAATTAATGGGGAGTTGGGACTCCACTCGGTTATTTTGTTGCTCTTCCCGAATTTTTGTGCAAAATCACCAAAATGTCTCGCTGTACTCCTCTGGCATGGCAATTATACTTTGCGTTCATTTGACCTCTAATGCAGAAAGTAAATAATGCTTCCAACCCATCTTCCAATCAGAGCCTATGCCACAACCATGACAAAATCCCACCCAACCGACACAAACCTGAACCTTTTTACTCAGATTTACAGTTACTGGAGTGGCCAGTATGCCTCGACACGTGTCGCAGAGGCAAGCCTTATACATTTTAATGAACCACTTTAATAGTCCAAGCCACCAAAGACTCTAAATTGAACTTTGGGAACATTAGCGCCTCATTGTCTCTGTCACTTGAGCGCTCTTGTACATCGTACTCGTGGCCACTCGAGAGACATTTGGGCAAATTAATTAGGCTCTCGTCTTTTTTGCATAACTTCGGGTACTTTAGCTGTATTTTTGCCATATTTATTCAGTGCAAACTCGTAGTCCATTGCAAATGACATGGCAAGGGAACGCAATGCTGACGGCGTGAGAACAGTCCCGCCTCATCGGCGGCCAACACAACTTAAGCCGCCATGCTAAGTCAATGTGCCCTGAGTAATTGCGGCCGGTGGTGTATCCGCTGCTCAATAATTAATTAGCTTTAATAATGGAAGACCAAAGCAATATACAGTGGTACCTTCACATAAGAGTTTAATTCGTTAGGCAAGCTGGCAACACTATCAAATAATTTTATTTGTTTAACAAAGACAATATAGCATAATAAAAGGGAGTGTTATAAAATATATATATTTTTTCATATCAAATGCACCCACTGTGTGTACGATCTAGTATTTGTGTTGAATGTGTGTGTTTAATGGGTCTGGCTGAGTTGAGCATCTGGGCGTGAGTAGTGGCCTACAGCAGCTGCTTGTGAGTTTTCTTGTTTTGTGTGTT
Organism: Syngnathus scovelli; assembly: GCF_024217435.2. Classification (NCBI taxonomy): domain Eukaryota; kingdom Metazoa; phylum Chordata; class Actinopteri; order Syngnathiformes; family Syngnathidae; genus Syngnathus; species Syngnathus scovelli. The sequence continues at coordinate 5,830,507 of NC_090868.1, forward strand.
TTATAAATGATTCAAACTGCCGTGATTTTGGCTTGCTTTCATGTGAGGGCATTACTCTACCACACTACCTTAATTACCTTTGCCCCCTCATGCTTGAATTGTGGCTTGCAAAATTAAGCAGAAAAACAACCAATCATGCGCTCTTAGTTTGAAATATTCCCAAATTTGCTCACTCGTGAATCAAGGTTGCGGACATTTCATCTGGATGATACAATGTAGCCGTCATTAGCCACATAATAGCTAAGCGAGTGTAACGGGTAGCTCGAAAAAAGGACCAAAATAGCAATCAGTGCAAGTCCACTTTTTCCCCTTCTTTCCATCTCTCGAAGCCCCACACACACACACAGAATCACACACACTCCCTATACGTCAGTTTAGAGATTATATACATGGAGTGGGTGGCGTCCTCAAATAGAGCAGGCGTTCTTTGTGCACACCAAACGTGTGAGACTCAGCAGAGTGGATAAAGCACTTGACTCACCTCGTACCTCCTAAAGGTTGCGTAATGATCTCCCCTATCATGTGCCGAGCTAGGCTACGTCCCTTCCTACGCACCACGGTGATTGTGTCGGCGTGAACAAGAGAGCGCTTGCATCGCTCGGCTCCCACTCGAGCGGCTACTTTGGACTGCAGTGGGTGCAGTTCAGGCGGGGGACTCTTGTACCTCCTTAGCTACGCTCCCACCCAGCGTTGCGGGAACGCTACAGACTGACCTGGCTTGTTTTTCGGCGGAATAGCGCTGTAGCGCTAGCTGCAGTAGCTATAGCATGACATCATCGCATGGCAACTGCGCTTACCGTATTTGCCGGTGTACAGGTCGACTCGGTGTATAAGTCGACCCCCTAAAATTCGACGGAAATTTACGATTTTATGATATATCCTTTGTATAAGTCGAGCTCAATTGTTGCATTATATTAAACTTCAAAATTCAATATGCGAAATTTATTGACGAAATGTGTTCAAATTCCGGGAGGCCGTGCGCATGCGGCTGTTTATAAGCACCGCGGAGGAGATCGCGGCCGGCGAGCTCGCGCACGCCGCCCGGCACCAATGGGAGGCCGGAAATAGCTCCAAGCCGAGCGGATCGGCACTTTATAAGCACCGCGGAGGAGATCGCGGCCGGCGAGCTCGCGCACGCCGCCCGGCACCAACGGGAGGTCGGAAATAGCTCCAAGCCGAGCGGATCGGCACTTTATAAGCACCGCGCAGGAGATCGCGGCCGGCGAGCTCGCGCACGCCGCCCGGCACCAACGGGAAGTCGGAAATAGCTCCAAGCCGAGCGGATCGGCACTTTATAAGCACCGCGCAGGAGATCGCGGCCGGCGAGCTCGCGCACGCCGCCCGGCACCAACGGGAGGTCGGAAATAGCTCCAAGCCGAGCGGATCGGCACTTTATAAGCACCGCGCAGGAGATCGCGGCCGGCGAGCTCGCGCACGCCGCCCGGCACCAACGGGAGGTCGGAAATAGCTCCAAGCCGAGCGGATCGGCACTTTATAAGCACCGCGCAGGAGATCGCGGCCGGCGAGCTCGCGCACGCCGCCCGGCACCAACGGGAGGTCGGAAATAGCTCCAAGCCGAGCAGATCGGCACTTTATAAGCACCGCGCAGGAGATCGCGGCCGGCGAGCTCGCGCACGCCGCCCGGCACCAACGGGAGGTCGGAAATAGCTACAAGCCGAGCGGATCGGCATTTTATAAGCACCGCGCAGGAGATCGCGGCCGGCGAGCTCGCGCACGCCGCCCGGCACCAACGGGAGGTCGGAAATAGCTCCAAGCCGAGCGGATCGGCACTTTATAAGCACCGCGCAGGAGATCGCGGCGCCTCATTGGACTTCCAGGGGGCCGCGCACTCGCGCACGCCGCACGGTTCAAATTTTCTAAGTGCAACGCACAATGAGATGCATGAGAAACGGCCTTGGTTACCATCACATTTGAAGCGATGAATACGAAGTTAAATTTTATGACTCGGTGTATAAGTCGAGGTCGATTTTTTTCGGTCGATTTTGGATCGAAAAAGGTCGACCAATACACCGGCAAATACGGTATCTGCTTTTCATTTTCAGTTTTTCTCATTGATATCATATCCTGCAACTTTGCATTTGGTGTTCCCCAGGGATCCATTCCCGGCCCTCTCCTGTTTTAATTGACACATGCTCCCACTTAGTTCCATTATGCGACAGCATAACATATGTCATTCTTATACTGATGATGCAATTATGTCTGTTTCTGCTTGCCACTTAAACCCACTTGAGAATCTCATCCAGCGCATCAGCAACACTGAATGACGAGATTTAATGAGGACAAAAGAAGAATTTTGCAGCCACTCAAATATAAAACTGCTCAAATATTTTATGAGCTTCCTTATTAGAACGCCATCACCCTTACCTCTGAGAATTTGCTCCCATTCCTTTGGCTACTCTGCAGCATACACAAACACAGAAAAACAGTCTACCGGGCCGTGACTCACTGGTCTGTTGTGCCTACATGCTTATTGCCTGCAGTGGGCACATAATAAATAATTTTTTAGTGTTTATGATTCCTAGCCCCTCTCGCCTGCCCTGCATCACTTCCCCACTCTCCTCTCTCTCCGTGTAATTTTGGCCTGGGCATTGCAAAAAAAAAAGCCATGTGAGTCACTGTTGCAGACTGAGATAGAAGCAGGATTGGGAATTACTTTGGATTGCATGAGCTTGCAGACGTGTCACTGAGAAGTCGACTTCATTAGGCCTGACTAAGATTTAAAGATGTCTGGAGGAACAACAACAAAAAAAAGAGCCTGCACATCCCTCGTCGTTGCCAATGTCGTCTGTCTTGTCTATTTCGGTTGCTTTTGATAAAAAGTTTAAAAGTTCTCCTATTTACTACCACCAACACTCGACTGCTTTTCCTGTGCTTGTTTGTTGCTAGAATGACTTCAAATTTGATATTGGTTGTACCTTTAGCCAGCTGTATAAATCAGCGGAATTATTCTTCATCTCAAATCCCGGCCTTGCGTTCTTTCATCCGCCAGGAAACGCAGAAAGCCAAGCAGTTCCTGCCCTTCCTACAACGGGCCGGACGCTCGGAAGCGGTGGTCGAGTACGTCTTCAGCGGCTCTCGCCTGAAGCTGTACATGCCCAAAGAGACCTGCCTCATCACCTTCCTGCTCGCTGGTGCGTACACACAAACCGAGCGCCAATTTACGCATGCACGAGACTTTTCATTCACGTCCATGCGCCTCCGGCAGAGTGTTTGTTTTTATATTTTTGGGAGGGGGGGAGCGGTTCAGCCCCCAAAGCCGTTTCATTATAGCTACAAGAATTTTGATAGGCATGATTAGACCAGCAAGAGCCTCAACCACTAGACGAAACCCAGTCCTTTTGTCTGTGTGTTTGAAAATTGTCTCTCCCCAACTGAATTATTTGAACATTCAGCCTCTCCCCAACTGAATTATTGGAACAGTCAGCCCCTGAAACACTTTCCAGCATCGCTTATTTTGTGTTGGTAAGCATGTCTATCAACAATAGTAGAACCATCAGAGAATAAAAACCCACTGGAAAAAAAAAATCGTAGAAAGTTGGCAATTTCCAGCCCACTTGAGTCTTTTTGGCGGACTAGACCGGTAGATAAAGTGAAATTGGGCTCCAACAGGCAGTGGTGTTTGATTACTCTGAAAACAAAACGCTGTAAGAACCCGTCTCCATTCTCCGTAGTAGTCAAACGCTCCAAGTATGTATTTTGTGCTTGTTTACTAAGTGCGGCAGCTTAATAAGGCACCATGTGGCCAATGAAAATGTGTTGAAACTGTGATTACTTTGTATGCTTTTATTTTGGAAATTGGACTTCTGGCAGGGCGTTACATTGCTGTTGTCCTAATGAGAAAATACAAAATTTAGAAATTGGATTGATCAACACGTGTTGATTTGGGGAAATGAATGGAAATGAACTAAAAAAAAAAAAAAAACCCAGATGTACGAACGACCAAATTTAGAGAATTGAATATACTATCAAAACCCAGCTTTAGAAAAATGTGAACCCAAGGACACATTGAAAAGCACCGTCTTTTGACCTTTCTCGGCTACTGGTGCATACGACTGTGCCCGGTGAGTGCGTTGTAAGGAAAATAGTGTGAAGTCAAGGGAAGGCCGGCGAAAGGGTAAAATGCATACACTGTACGTTGGCACTTTACAATAAAGACCATACATTTCAGCACCCCCGCAATGATTTGCGCCCGTCTCCTTTCCGGCATTTACTAAGTACTTTTGCTTCCCATTGCAGATGATGATGCGTTAATGTTTTTCCAAGAAACTTTCCACTTGAAGAAATGGCGCATATTTCCGGACAAACATCGGCGGTTGGCCTAATTGCGCGCGACTGTGTCGTGTATGTATTAATTACTTTTGTCATTTGCTACTGATTGTCTTTGCGAGCTGCTGATAGTTTTTTAATTACATTTTGTGCGCCGCCTGCCGCAAGATGAAACGGCGGAGACCCTCGCCAATGCGAAATCTGCATGCGAGCATCATTTGACATCGTCTCCTAATAAGACTGTGCTAAGTATATTCACATACTTCGGATTTGATATCAAGGCAAAGGTTATTAGCAAAATGTTGAGAAGCCTGTTGAAGCATGAAAGTCGATTTGAAGAAATGAGACAACAAGCCTTGTCTTTAATATACACATTAGCGTAGATTAGCCCAGAGTGCTACAAATGAACTTCTTTCCTGCTCTGTTTATTTATAGCTTCCATTCCTATTAGTGGCTTGACACCTCTGTACGCCGCCATTAGTGCCCCATTCATTTGTTTTCAAGGCAAAATGTCAACTTGCAGCCCCCTCTTCATCATCACTTTGAGGTTTTTGTGTAATACAGATGCATTCACAGCAGGCTGCTGTCAAAACAGGTCTGCGTTAGTCATATTCTTTCATTAGTGTTCCTTTCATGCTGCATTCAGTCATGGCCAAACGTTTTTTTTTTTCCCCAATGTTCTATAACAATGCTGTGGGAGGCTGTCGAGGCAACACAGAGATCTATTGCTGATTAGCGTCGACTGGTCTTTGAAGCCGCTAACTTCTTTCTAGTCATTTAACACCCAAGACCCCACCCCCCTGCCCCACAGAGACACCTCAAAGCGTCCTATTGCCTAAAGCTGTTGTTTCAAGTCGGGGGAGGCTGGACTTGAAGGTAACTTCCAAGTCACCTTTGCTTGTTGTCTTGCCCGCTACTCCTTGAAAGGCTCCATAAAGTTCTGACAGGCCCTTGTGGGAGGCTATTCGCGCAGGAAGGGGCAATTCTGAGCCTGGATGAAAGGGGAAAAGGTGAAGTAAGAACCTGTGAAGCAGAGAGGACAGGCCGGCAGATAAAAGCAAAGCGTGCCACGGTAAAGAGAAGCACTACGGCCGTGCCGAAGTATCTCAGGTATGACGGCCCCCGGAAACTTTTACGTGGCGGTTATTCATCTATTTATTTATTTGTTTATTTTGAGACCGTGGCAGATGAAGGGCACTTTGAAAGGTATGTGGAGCTGCAATCTGTCAAAATGGATGAGGCACCCGTCAGTCGGAACGCCAGAGTTTGCTGTATCAGCGAGACGCCACCGCACAGCATGCCGCTTTGAGCAATTTGTCTTTTTTCCCTAATTCTTCTTTGTGCGCCGCATGCCAAACCAAACGTCTGCAATATGAAACGCTAGTTTGATCTCTGTGTGTTGAGACTAATTTGACTGCTTCATGGTGTTAATTGGGGTCAAAGGCGTCTCATAATTGTTCTGTCGTCACGAACCTTAAGTGGAATAATCGCCACTTTTCAGCCTGTTCACACTCGTCAAGGAAGAAGGTGCGGCAAAATGTCCATTTAGTTGAAGCAAAACATGTGGCAAAAACTGTTAATGGCTTTACAATCTCTTTGAATGACGTTACTCTAAATTATGGGTGGATGGGTGGATGGATGGACGGATGCGTGGATGCGTGGATTGGGTGGTTGGGTTGGGTTGGGTTGGGTTGGGTTGGGTTGGGTTGGGATGGATGGATGGATGGATGGATGGATGGATGGATGGATGGATGGATGGATGGATGGATGGATGGATGGATGGATGGATGGATGGATGGATGGATGGATGGATCAGTTGTGATAGAACCACACTGGTAAAGCCATATTGATAGTGTTATGGCCCTCATTTGCGAATGGAAGAAGGTATAAGAAAATGAAGTTTGGTTAAGAGAAAAAAAATTGTTTATTTTTTCTTTTGATTAAAAACTGAAAACGGGTCCCAGAAACCCGAACACCATACAAGGGTTAAGCAGCCACTCCAAACGTCCTCCCAGACCACATCTGATGATTGATGTGTCGCTTGGTGGATTGACATGTATGCTCGGGGGGAGGCGCTTGTGTGTGTATGTGTGTGTCTCTTGTCATCAGTGTAGGTCTTGTTTCTCTGGGGGTCACATAAGATGAATCAGCAGTTGTCTGAGCCAGATGTTTGGCTCGGTGACAGGTGGGAGTTATGTAATAATAAATGTCACCAAGGCAACCGGTGCTCTGTGGGGAGGAGCTTAGTATATTACTAGCGAGCTATTTAAGAAAAAAATGTTAATCGAAGTTAAACAATTTGTGTCACACCTACCTTCTATCTCTGGATCCCAAGTTGTGTTGGTGTGTGTCTTCTGTGTAAAATGCTTCGTGTTCTGTTATGCCATTAACAAAAATGCCGGCCAGTAAAGTTGGCGCACTCTATAAAGTCGCCACATCGCCGCCAGTCCCGTGCTTTTTTGGCCGCCTGCCCGCAGTCTTGTTAATGACATAACCGGTGGCGCATAGTCGGCCTGGCAGGCTTTCAGTTCACTTTAACAAAAAGCCTTTGAATTGGATGAATGGGCGGAAAGGTATATTGATCTGGACCTTCCGTGAAGTTGAAAATGCACGAGCCTAAAATTTCAGGTTGGAAAAGAATTTGGGAGAGAAGGCACAATTACAGATCAATGTAAATGGATGAATGCATTTTTGACATTGATCCAAACGAACACAACATAGCTCTGTCCTGTCCGACCGGCTAGGTCCTTCAATGTTTCTTGTAACCGTCTGCCATGTTTTCAAGTCTAACGTGGTGTGAGCGAAAAGTCACTTAAGTCGACAAGAACCGAGACCCGGGAACTGGGATCTCGCCACGGATCGCAGTACGTCGCAAAGTGCTTGCTCGATTCCCGATGAATAATTCAAGAACCACGAAACTGAGGCAGGCGATCTTGTTGTCAGGATTATTTCGGAGTTTGGAGTTGCACACTTTCTCTCGGCCGTATAAGTTGGAGTCCCTGAATCATTTTTTCAAACCATGTCACCTCGTTATTATCCTGACAGACCCCCCCCTTTCCAGAAAGTCTATTTCTAGCAAATAAAGCAGGATTTATATCTAGCGGCGGTTTTGTTGTATGTGTGTCCCAGGTATCGAGTGTCCACGCAGTTCCAGGAACACTCCAGGCGGCATGCAGGTAGCGGAGCCTTTCAGTGATGAGGCCATGCTGTTCACCAAAGAGCTGGTGATGCAAAGAGAGGTAAGAGCCACCACCCTGCTTTCTCCGTGTTGGTGCTAAAACCCGCCATTCTGTTTGAGAGTGCATTTTGGCGCAATGATGTGTGACCAATGTCTATTTTACTTTTATTACTGCGGAGAGGCCCCGCTTGGACTTAAAAAAAACAGCAAACCCCTTCTGCTCTTGTTTTGTTGTGCACGCCACCATGTCAAAAATCCAATTTAGCCGAGTGGCGTATTTCAAAAAACGAGCAAACGACCGAGGTTTAACTCACTTTATAATCACGGGCTTATCGATTTGAAAATAGAAAAACGAACCGCTCGCGCATAAAAAACACGAACAGCGGCAATAAAATATACGCGTGTTGCAAAAGAAGGCAAAAAAAAAAAAACAGTAAACGGAAACTGGGGTTATTTAAGCGATGCAAATGGAAAAATGGATAAACAAAGGAAGTGGGGCAGCGTCGACGAATCTTACAGGCGCTTAAAGCTTGACGTGTCCGACCTTCAATAAAATAGCAACGAACGGCAACCTTCTTCTCAACTGAAATTCCCTTCCAGTGTGTTCTCGGCTCACCTGGTTGCAGATCAGTGCGTTCAGGCTTAAGAAAACTCCATCCACTGTGCGCCCGTTCATTCACATGCTAATGGCTTTTTCATAGGAAGCGGCGAATGGACCAAAGCCACGATTGGGGAGCTAGCTATAATCCCGCCACCGCTTACTTGCTCAGGCCACACACACACACACACACACACAATCGCCCCCCTCACACTCTTCATCGCTATCTCGGCTTTTAAAGAGCCTTTTTGCGTCGGTGGCTGACACTCATGTCCTTTGGTGTTTAATTGTAATGGAAATGGTTTTGGTGGGGTGGGTTGGGGGGGGGCTAGGGGGTTGCACACAGTTTGATAAAGAAACCCTTGTTGCCTCGGCGGTTATGCAGACCTTGTCCGTTAGACGTGACAACAGGACGCATCGTTCCTGTTGGTAATGCTAACAGGCTAACTGATGCATATCTCCTGCTTCCTATTCAAAGAGTAACTCCAAGTGTAACGTTTTCCTGGTCACCTCAGGGAATGACTTTCTTCTGGTCAGGGTCCACTCTGGGGCCTGATCAGTGATAAAACAATTGGATCCCAGAATTTCTGTAGTTGAGCTTAAGTCAGAACTGAGTTTTCTAATGTCCAAGAGACCGTGTGCGCAATTTAAAACAACCTTATGAAAACGAAGGGCCCCTGACTCACTTCTGTCGCTTCCAGCCTCCCCATCCGAAGCCAAAGAAACTTTAGTCATCTTCTGATGGTTAAACAACCTTGCTCCAAGTTTGTTTTTTCTCAACTGACCAAAATAGAAGCCTCTGCCCACCGCTAACATCCCTGCCTTTAAAAGATCCTTGAAGGCGGAAAAGGAAGCACAGAGGTGAGAGGAAGTGCAGTAGGTGCCGCTAATGAGGGCAGAGTGAAGAAGTCCCTGCCGCTGCGTCAAATAAATATCTAATGCAGCACGCTGAGAAGAAACTGGTCCATGCCCTTGATCCATCCTTGCAGAGGTTCGATTGCCAGTTGCTGAATGTGACGTGCGTAAGGATTAATCTCTGAATGGCGCTTGATTGCGTGCGTTTTCTCATGAATGACATTTGGTGGCATTCATCAAAGCAACAGGCGTCATCAATGTCCGCTTGATGCCGTGTTGATTCAACGTTTCGAAATCTCTGCAATTTACCGATCCACTTATGTGGAGTTGGCTGAAGGTGTGATCCGCTTTGCCTCCATTTAAACTTGATAAACAGAAACGCTATCTGCCTCGTTGCGAGGTCTTTCTTGCCACAGATTTCGCTCACCGTTTTGATCTTCCGTAATCCCTCACCTTGTGACTTTTTTTGCCACTGTGTGTGTGTGTGTGTGTGTGTGTGTGTGTGTGTGTGTGTGTGTGTGTGTGTGTGCGTGTGCGTGTGCGTGTGCGTGTGCGTGTGCGTGTGTGGTGTTTTCCTGCAGTGGCGTGTCGGCACCATAGCAACATTGTAATAGCATCACTCCCCAGACATTCCCTTTGTTTTTTCTTCCATCTTCTGTTCAATTTCTCTCACCTGCACCCCCCTCCCCCTTCACAGACAAACCGAGCCTTTGTTGATTTTTGTTTTCCCTCAGTACTCCCCAGTTATGACTTCAAAACCTAACCTCTGAGGGGGATGTTGTTGTTTTGTTTGTTTTTTTTCTCCTCAAAAGTGTTTTCTCTAGGATGAGTCAGCTCCAGACGAAGCACAATCACTCATGTCCCGTTGCATTCGTAAAAAGTGGAAGCCGGTCTTAAAACGACTCCCAATGCACTGGTGCTGCATTTTTAATGAGTCGAGACCGAGGCGTTCGCGAGGTCGAAAATATTGGCACCTACCATGAGTTTCTGCCATTGTGGCATCATTATGTTATGTAACTATAGTCAGGCGATGGAATCAGGGAGATCTGAGTCTGGCTTTAGTTCTTTGGTCTCTTTTTGCCGATTGCAACAAATCCATCACATAGCAGTAGTCTTGACAGCCTTGTTACACACATAATCTGGATGATTTTATGCTTGAGTACTCCCTTCTTATCAAATCCGCAATGGTCTGATCATCTGTTGGCTCTTGAAGTTGTTGCGATTATCAGCTTGTCCCATCAGTCCACAGCAAATCACTTGTATGATTTGTTTGGCACAGTTTTTACACCGGATGCCCTTCGAGACACAAGCAACCCATTTTTTTTATTGTACCGACACAACATATGATCAGAAATTCAGTTTTGTGGGGTTCATATCAAAAACTAAAGGCGTTTGCGATAATTACATGGAACTAGGGCTGTCACTATATTTTTAGGATCGATTATTCTATCGAGTAATAATATGAGAGTTTATTTTATAATGAAGGTATATCACAAAACCGTTTCCCCCCCCCCCCCCCATTTACTGTTTATCGGATATTTATAGTGATAAAAACAATTAAATAACACTCAATATCACACAAAAGGGATTCATGTTGTACTGTTGGTGATGCCAAAAGGCATTTGGCATCCTTTTCAGTTACTAGTGCGTTTACAAATGTCACAAGAGTGTTGTCGGGAATGACTAAAGAATGACAGAAATGACTAAAAAAAAAAAAATCGATGCATAATTACCGTTGAAAGAGAAACATCAGATTATTTGATGTTTAGAAGGTAAAAATGGTTCTAAATTATTAATCAAATGATTTAGTTGTCGATTAAGTTGATAATGATTCCTTGTCGATTAATTGATTTTAGAACCACGACTGAGGAAGATAACAAAATCAAAGCTTCTGTACTGTTTCCATTTTCTGGTAGTCTGGATGTCTTGCGTACTAGGATGTGTGGAAATGTTTTTTAGTTAAATAATCATATATCAAGATACTGAAGGATGTGCACCCTTACCTCTGTTTTTGGTGAAGAAACGTCAGTACCGGGCATCAGATGTACTGGAAGCGGTGGCTGTAGTCTTCCAGCTTTGAAGAGCCGTTCATGACTTGATCGTAGCTTTCTTGAACTTCCCGTCCAATCAGCAGGATTTTCCGATCTTAATTGACCTCTTCAAGTGTATAATTATTTAGAGTCAATCGGTTCAACCATCATGCGGGCAGCGCAACGCCAATCAATTCACTTTCATATCATTCTCCTGAATCATTCAAGCATCTTTTGCTTCTCTTATTTTGCCTTTTTGCGCGACACGGGACAGCATCCATGCGCTCTCATCGATTCCCATTCCGATCCAGACTTATTTTGGCACGAGGCCGATTATGCGACTGCCGCAACTCGGCAGGTGTTGGTGGTGTCTCTTTCATCGTAACGACCTTTCCCGCAAGTACTTGTGTTTTTCACTCCTTTCCCACCACCCCCGTCGTATGCTACCCATCAGCATGCAAAATGTGCATCCGAGGAAGATGTTGAATAATGTATGCTGTGGTTTCCTGCCCAGTGAAACAAGACAGACGGGTGGTGGAAGGGTTGGGGGGGGGGTACAGCAAGCGGCCCCCCTGGGTCCTTTTTTCCACACCACACTCTGTAGTTAAACAAACCACCAGTGCAGACAGCCTCATATCATAGATTACTGCTGCTTTATGGCCACGGAGACGAGGCGCCTAGCGCATTCATAAACATGGATCAACAGCTTGACCAGTTTGGACAGTATGTAAAGCTCTCCGTGTAAAGGCCAGTTTTACTCTGTAAAACCTCTCTGCTAGATTAATTACAGGCTGTACGGTTAGTCTTTGTTGAATCATATTTGTGTTCCACGCAGTCGTGTTGTTGTTGCTTTATGAGCCATTCATCATTCCACCCGCTGTTGAATCCTGGTCATCCCCAACAAATGAAAAATGTTCCTCTGCCTGGAGATTTATCCCATGTATCCCGAGATAACGACCTTTTAAAAAACTGCAACCGAGGAAATATTAAAGCCATTTTATGAGCGTAAATAGCTTTTATGGCGAACAGGACTGACCATCTGATTCCTGCCGGAGATTGTCTTATCTTAGTTTTTGGTTTTGCAATAGTAGAGGGGGGTGAGGGGGTAGTGGTGGGGGGTACGGTGGACAGCGCTAACCCTTGAAAATGGTGAATTATAGCCCGGAGGTGCGAATAGGGCGACCCACATAACTGCATTCATGCCATTACGGCGGCGGAGAGATGGATGGGCCTGAATAGAGATGGCGAGATGAGAGCGAAGGGAGAAACCCGCTTACCGCTTTATTGCCCCGACTCGTTTACGAGGACGACCTTGCGCTTCAAGTGTGTGTTTGCGTTGGGGTGTGTGATGGAATGGCAACTTGGCCAGCCACTCTTGATAAGCATACACTTTGCAAACAGTTCAAAGACACGGTCACTTGCCGCCTGGGGACCAGCCGAATCCTCTCAGCACTCTTCCCTCCTACCTGAAGGGCATTGCGGTACGCTTTGCCGTCAATTAGGGCCACAGAATAATAATGCTTATGCTTCTCGTGCTGCACTTGATTCGCCAGGTCACCCGTAGCAGTCGACTCTCTTTTAACCCCGAGTTCTTTTGCTTTATTTGACTCCTCTGTCATTGTCGGTAAAAATGCACGTATTGAATTGGGCTCTGACAGTCCAGCGTGGTGTTTGATTGAACTCATTTGTATGAAGAGATGCTGTTCTGTGCTGAAGTATTATGGACAATTTAGAGCTAATTCACAACTAAAGATGGGTCAAGTGATTGATGACCCTGAATCAGTTGCCAGCCAATCGCAGGGCACACAGAGACAAACAACCATTTGCACTCGCACTCACACCCAGGGACAATTTGGAGTGCTCAATCGGCCTACCAAGCATGTTTTTGGGATGTGGGAGGAAATCGGAGTGCCCGGAGAAAACCCACGCAGGCCCGGGGAGAACATGCAAACTCCACACAGGGAGGGTCGGAGGTGGAATCGAACCCGCACCCTCCTAACTGTGAGGCGGACGTGCTACCCAGTACCCTACCGAGCCGCCCTAAATGAATATTTGATGCACCAAATTTATTGATTAAGCAGTATTCTACACTTATTAAATCTTTTTTTTAAAGAAATCGCGATCAGAATTAGAGACTTTTAAATTAATCAATTAATCGGCAACAAACCGATTATCAAATTAATTGCCTGGTAGTTTTCGAATTGAGTAATTGTTGAGACGTTTTGAAATGAAAGATTGTCCAAATCTTCCGATTTCAGGCTCTCAAGTAATAATTCTCGGATTTGATTTTTGTAAACATCTGCTTTTACATTGGAAATCAGTGACCATAAATCCTTCTATTGAGTACTAGCGCCGGTAGCTCAACTGTTGGTTAGTTGTAATGACCCCTCACTATTTACCTTTTTTCTTAATTTGGTTCTCCGTGGAAAAAAGTTTGGAAACTCAACTCAACACAATTAGATCTAGGCTGGCCTTAGCTATAGTTCATGCAATGCGACAATGGAAATGCAAAAAAAAAAAAACTGCTTAGTGACTATCTTGTGAAAACAGCTTGTTGGTTTCTCAATATTAAATGGCGGGCCTTTGTTATTTTTTTTTATTACTTATCAGCATCCGGCCCCTGTTAAACCGAGAAACCCCCCCACTGACCCTCCACCCCATTACGTCTTCCAATCCTAACCCTTTCTCTCACATGTTTTTCATACTTTGTATTATCTCTGTGCACTCGCCAGCTTGACAGATAAGAATAAATAAAAATGAAGTCTGTGACGAGCAAAGATTTTAAAGGCGTTAATCCTTGACCAGCTTAGCCCATCTCAGCATCTCCTTCCATTTCTTTACAAGACGTGGCGGCTATCTGCTCCGTCAGCTATGAGCGACTTCCCGTCCTCGGCCCGCAACCTCCCAAGCCCTTTTTCTCCCGTGTTTTTGCCAAAGGAGAGTCGGGTGTATAAAAGGAAGGACGAGTCTGGCGAAATCTTTTCGGGATATAAAAACACGTCAGGGGATTGGGCTGTGAGCTTTGAATTCAGATAATGATAATGGCAGCAGTGGGCGACTGACTGGAAAGATGCGCATGTGCTTTCTTTGAAAACACTCTCGGCTGGTTCCATAAAACGCTGGCAGGGGCGCTGTGGCTTCCTTGAAAAGCTTTTGGTCGCCGGCTCAAATCTCTTCAAAGCCAACGTTTTCTTCGCTTTTCTGCAAAGAGCCACATTTAATTGTTGTAATCGTCGTCGCTTTCATCAGTTGACACTTTGCGCACTCAATTTGGTTCCGATGTTCCGGCAAAATTTGAAACATCTGGCCGGGCTGTTTGATTCAACTCCAGCCAAGGTTTTTGCAAAGCTTATCATGCTTCTTCCAAGATGCCCGCTGGTTGTAAAGCTCCTAAAAACCTGACACACTTGCTTCCATGGTGAGCATAGGACCCCACCATCAATTTCCAAAAAAACTGATAATGTGAACAAAATGAATAGTTTTGTTATATTCCGATTTTCTCCGATATTCTGAGGCATACCAAGTTCAAACGAATGTAACCAAGCTAGGATTATGTTTTTAGCAACTGGAGAGCCACTGAATGACGTGATAAAAACTGGTTAGTGATATGTTTGATTAAGTTATGTTGCAGCAAGTTATTTTCATTTTGGTATCCCTACTGGCTTCCATACATTCGCCACCGTATTTGTCTCCGTCTGCCACCTCGTACCTCGGTTTTGTCACTTTTGGCGGAGAAGTGACACTCAAAGCGGGGCACAGCAAGTTATCTCCTGGAACAATGCTAATGGACGCATGTACCGCTGTGAGCAAACAGTTTGTGCCCGCGCTGCCAAACGAGTGGGAGGCCAAGCGCTTGCCAAGTCTACTCTCCATGCAAAACCGTTGATTCCGCTTTCCGTGTCGACGTCTTTATAAAATCATCTGCTCCGTGCCGGCTCGCCCCGACGGAGCGCTTGTCCCTTCAGGAAAATTGGCTCGTTCAAAGAATGTGTGCTTTTATACTTGGGGAAAAACGGGCCACGGCTCACTGCAGACACAACGTGGCCTCGGGGGCTGCTTTAAAGGGTCATTTCGGGACTCCATGTATTTTGTTTTTACCGAGTCATGCAATGTTCACTTGCAAAACTGTCTTTTACGAACTTAAAATATTAGCTGTATATATTGCCGGAAAGTAACCATGTCGGTTAGCCACTGCTTGCTTCACATCTGAGTTGCTTTGTGTTGACGGGTAATTAATTCATTAGGCAAGCGTTCCTTCAAATTTCAGGAGGTTCCTTTTTTTTAATTGAAATGCTTCACGTCACACCTCAAAAACTTAACAAATCATTTCCTGAAAGAAAGCCCAACCAATTTGCCCGGATCTTTCCGGATTACTTCCAGTCTTAAGAAATATAATTGATTCCCTCCCTCCCTTTGCTTTTAGTCTTTCCTCCCATATCGGATTTAAGACATCTAATAAGTCTTTGCCGTTTTTTTCCCCTCCCATCCCGTTGCTCCTTCATTGATGCAGAAGTTCCTCTGAGGTTTTCACTGATGAAACTTTTAGCGTCGTCCCTGTCTTAATCTGCTGAACGTCTGTTTCATTCCAAATACAGGAAACTATTGAATATCGAAGTAACTCACGGCATTACACACAAAATTTGTTACGTGATTGATATATTGAACATACGATGATGCATCATGATTGATGTTCGTATCCAGTGGTATCAATAATGTATCAAAGACAACACCCTCACTCAGATGCTACTTAATAGAAAATAACATTGATTTGACAACTCGCTCAACCTTGATGCCGTCCTTATTTACATAAGCCCACGATTGCAGCAGCGCTTGAATAATTTTCTGCCCCAACATGAAAATTTGTGAGTGATCCCCACAGCTTTCATCTTGACATTGCTTTCATCACGCGGCGGCGTGCTCAGCATAGTACGGCATAGGCACGGTCAACTTTTTTCAAGACTGACTGGCGCCTCGTGACAATTACAAGCTCTGCAAAGTGTCAATATTTCACATATTGGCTTCTTTTTTCCATGCCCTCCAGTTGCTTGGCCCTGCTCATATGGAAAATCATAAATAACGCGCAGCTTTAATTCTTTTTCAGTCCTCGTTTTTCCTGTATTAGGTCCCTGCTGCCTTTTTCTTCAACGTCTGCAGCAATGCAGGGAACCATTTTATCACCCCAATTCCACCCCTGCTCAATCCCCCAAATGTCTACAGCCAGACATTTATTCCTCGCTGAGAAAAGATGAAATCCCCCCCCCCCCCCCGTCTAAAACTCTCGCAGCTTACTTGACGGAAAACCAATCTCCTTATTTTCCTCCCCACAAACACATTCCATTGTTACTGACCAAAGGTAAATGCAGGTTTTTTTTCTTTTTAGTAGCACAAAAATGACTTCAATAATCTGAAGCCGTTTCAGGCCTGTATTCCTCGCCCAGTTATTATTTGTGCTGGGCAGTAAATTTAAAAATAAATGCCATCTAGTTTAAAGCCAATAACTTTGACCCCACTGGCTGGCGTGTTTGATCTTAATCAGCGATACCCTCTCACTTTTCACATATGCCCCATTTGTCGCTCTCTCCCTCTCGCCCCAGACGTGATTTACGATGCGAACTCAGTCTCGACCTGCCGGACGCCCTTGTAAAAAGCGAGGATTCCCCATGACCAAACGCCTCCCCTCCTGCCTCACCCCCCATTGTCTGTGTCTTCACTCATACAGATTCCCGTGACGACCAGATGAAAAAATATTGATAAAAAAAAATCTATTAATTGAATGAAAAAAAGTTGGATAAAATAAATCTATTAATTGACTGGAAGTACATAACATAAAGAATTAAACAGATTCTGCAACATGGTTAATTCATTTTCCCCCTCATTCGTCATTATAATACAGACATAAATGTAAGAAGGCCACAGCCCCTCAATAGTAGTAGTAGAAGATAAAGATATGTTTACAAATGTTACTACTGCTTATGTTCAAATATTTGTTGCTTAAACACAGACACCAATTTTGCCAGCTCACCTATGGCGTCGTTTGTCAGCACTAAGCTAGTTATCATTCCGAAGGCAAAGTTATGGGAATGATTTAAATACACGTGACCGTTAATATAGTCCATACATTTACATAATTTGTACATTTAGTTTGATAGTAAACAGCTTGAAACCTCTTCTTTGAAGAATTGTTCACTGCCAAGCTGCTGCTTGCTGTTAGATGGTCTTTGCTTCTCAAATTTTGGATTTGAAATGGATTGGCCAAAATACGGCTAGTTGATTTCACACTATTTTGTAAACACTAAAGTATGTTGGTATAGTTGTACAAAACGACACGATTGTATGAAGCAATATCTGTGGAATTATTATGAAAGTCTTGGTTTTTGACATGAGGACCAAAGCGGCTAGCCCTGACTCATGTTGACTCACTCGGCAACATGCTCGCAGGCCTGCTCAGAATAGCCTGCTGCACTAGCAGACTGGCCAGTCACAGTGTACGTGTGCGCTCGCTGAAACGTACTTTGGAGCCGCGTGCCGACTGTTGGACTAATTGTCAAGATGCTTGTTTTGGGCGGTTGCTGGCTTGAGTTACAGACGTTCTGAATTTGCATGGCAACTTGGAAGACAGCGTTTAAATATTTACCAATACCAACATTTAAAGTCTCATGAGTGGCACTGTTGATCTTTCTGACTTGCTTACGTCAATGTCATTGTTTCAACTTCGCCTTAATCAGACTTTTTAAACAACACAACACACGCTCTTCAGCAATTCCCATGCTACACCCTTTAAAAACATTTGTAACATATTAAATCCCATCGTGTTAAAAGTAGCCACAAAAAAAATTACCGTTGCACTTTTGTGGCACACCCCATGGTAGGTGCTCGGGTACCATTAAGGTTTTTTAAATTCCTGTTCGTTATTGGTGTGCAACCTGTAAAATGGAGTCGCCCACTCAAAGAAAGCGCACACATGCACATGTGTGCATTTTGCCAGTAATTGCGCCCCCCCCACGCCACATTTGTGCTGACCTCACACACCTCAAACTCTCATATACTCTCAGCCCCCCCCCCCCCCCCCCACGCCTCCCACTCCTGAACTAGTCCCAATGGTCATTTCCATATCAGCAGTTCATATTCATGTCCTGCACTGCCCCCCCCCCCCCCCCCCCCCCCCCCCCCAACCCTAACCCTAACCCCCACCCCTTTGCCGTCCTCCTCCCGTGGCGGCCACATGGCCCTGGCGTTCATATCCCCCGTTCCATCTGTAGCTGGCACTCTTGCATCACATTTGCGCAGCTCACTTCCCTTTCCCTGCGCCGCTGCTCACCCCTTTTTGCTGCACCTGTTTTTTTTTTTTGTTCTTTGTTTTGTTTTTTAATAAATCACCTTTTTGTTCTTTGAGCTTTTATCTTTATGTAACTTCATACATCCTCTATTTACTTCCTCTTTCATGACTGCTAAGAAACAGATCGGATGAGCAGGGGATGGGAAGATGGGTAGGGGGAGAAAAAAAAAAGAAACAGGAGGGAGAGATGGAGCGGAGCATTTCCCAAGGAGACGTGCCCTTCAGTAACGGCCGAGCCCATTGGCTGACGGATGACCCCGCGGCTGCGTTGACTGATGAGTATGACGAGGCCTTTTATAGCACACACACGAGAGAACATCACGCTCTCATGAGCCGGAATGCGCAATTTGCACATTGTCATGTATGGTAACATTACCAGTTTGAGACCAATACATGTCCATAAACTAATCAAATATTTTACTTGGGTATGTCAGCCTCGTGACGCATTTGATAATGTTGTTTTTGTGTTTTTCAAATCACCCCCCCCCCCTAGGGAAATGCTGACAGGATGAGAGAAATCTCATGGCGTTTGCAAAACGCACGCAAATATTTAAAACGCAGGCTGACTCATCAACACAAAGCCAGAAACGGCGAGCAAAGCCTTCGTCAATGTCACTGTAAGTGATTTTTGTTGGGTCGAGCGAGCGAGTGAGCGGATGCTGCACTGCGGTGGGCTTACCCCCCCTACCCCCCAATCTCTTTCTCCCCACAGTCCAATGACAATTATTAGTAGGAAGTGAAGCTCACATCTGACAAGGTACTAATTAAGCCGCAGCCCTTTGGTATTAAAGCAGACCCCCCTCGGAGTTATTATCACACGGTCCTCTGCTGACGCCACAAGCCTTCCTGCGCAGGAACATCCAGTTCCTTCCTGTTTTTTTTCCCTCCATTCTGACAAAAGACGAGAACACAAACTCCCGAGTTCAAGTGCCATTCCACACTAACACTCGCATCACTCTCCCTCTCTCGGGACATCATTAATCGCCCCTAAGATAACCACTAAACTCTTTTTCTCAGATTATAAAAAGACAGGCGAGACTGCAGGTACAACCCCCCCCCCCACACACACACACACACACACACATTTTTCCACCACTTGTCAGTCCAATTATCTAAACTTGCCCCCACCAGTCTTGTCGCATAGCCCTTTGGTTTTGATGCTTCTTCAATTTTGATTTCTCCTGATTTTCAACATTTGTTGACAACTAAGCCTTCAGATTTGTCACAAGGAGGAGTTTTGAAGTTCTCTGTGTACATAGAAACATTCATTGTACAAAAATAAAAGACTTTTGATGTTCTAAAAAATGAACCAGGATGCGCTCGGATATTAGATATCAAAGGAAAAAAAGTATTTGGACCTAAAACACTGGTTGTTAATCGTTGTTGCATTCCGTGTATTTTTTAAGTAGGCCTGTAGCCATTACCTTGCTGCTATTTTGCAAGCGATAAGACAAACTGCGCACTGCCCCATATGTTGCATGTTATTGCTCTTTGTCAGACGCTAATCTGCGTAGCCACATTATGATAAAGAGGGGCAATCGTGTCAGAAATGAAGAATGCCCAGTTAACGGTGAGACCTAACCGCCCCCCTACCACCACCATCATGCTGATTGATGAAGCCACAACAGCTGGCAGCGCAATGAAAAGTGAAATGACGATCTATATTTTCCGGCCGAGATGAGGTCTTCACTTTTCAGTCGCTATTTCACCCGAATTTATCACCTTTTTACTCTTTGACGTGTGATTACATCAGCTCGTAAATCTCACACCCCGGAAGAGGTTTGCTTCATCATCAGTGGTCGGGGTGAACAATGCGCTTATTGTTGCTATGATTGCCATTCGTTCACCTTTAATGATGTCAATGTAGGCTTCTATTGAACTGGCATGATCTAGCACTGTGGCTTCAAGCTGTAATGTCGAGCATAGTAAAAGGGAAGGGAAAAGCAGCATGTCGGAGATCTGAGTCATTCAGCACGCACGGGGGTAAAGGCAATAGCGCTGCATCTTGCTGCAGTATCTAACAGCAATTGGCTGATCTTTACAGTAACACCGACAGGAGAACAGGAAACTACAGCAAATTAGGTTGTGTGTTTCTTACAAAAAGTTTTTTTATTGCATGTATAACATTTGGCACGGTACAAATTCTTGGTGCTTTTACAAGATGAACCTGTAAAGATCAACGCTGACCTTTTTGTTTTTTTTAAGGTTTTTGTTAAAGAAAGGACTTTTTTCTGTATAAATATTTCCTCGTATCACTGCATTCTCTGTAGCACGGTGTAAAAATCACACAGAATGCCCAAACCCCCCTCCCTTTTTTTTTTTTAAACAACACTACCCTCATTTGTCAAAGTCAAGACAGTTTCTTAAACAACATTATTTTAAATAGAAGTTACAAGTTAGAAAATAGTTTCATTTTCTTTTTAATATATGTTTCTCTGTCACCAGCCCATGGTAGTTTCAACGTGTCCATATATATATATTTATTTATAAGCATGTACAACAAGAACTTGTCAGTCTTTCCGTCTGCTCTGTACAAAATAGACGTTTCTGTCCCTTTTTTTTTTCATTGTGCATTCTATTGCATGATTTAAGTGGGGTCAGGATAGGGGGTGTGGCTTTATGGGCAATAACTGGGGCATAAGGGTGGGATGTCTAAACCTTTTTTTCAAATCTGAGTCTCCTGTACTTTCTCCTTGGTGTGAGTTTTAATGACAAAGGGCTCAGCCATTGTCGTGATGGTGCTGGGCAAGGTTCGAGGCAAAGAATTCCCCACGTTGTTCTCTGTCCATTTGGCCCCGTGACCACTCGGTTTATAGGTGTTGTATTTTGGCTTCATGGTGCTGAAGTCCATTTTCTGAGGACTGTAGTCCACCCTATGTGGACTGTAATCCATTTTGGGTCTCTGAGCATGGGGACTGAACTCCGATTTAAAGGCGCTAAAGTCCGCTTTGTGCGGGCTGAAGTCGGTCTTGAAAGCATTGTAAGGGTCCTTGGTTTTGTAGTTGCTGTCAGGTTTACATTTCTGGACACTGTAGTCCATTTTGGGTTTTGGCTGAGTGCTGTAGCCAGGCTTATATGGACTGTAATCCGGTTTAGGTCTCGGATGAGTCCCAAAGTCGTGCTTGAACGGGCTACTATATTCAACCTTGTGTTTATGCTGAGTGTTGTAGTCTGACCTTAATGGGCTGTAATCGTGTTTGGATTTTGGTTGGGTACTGTAATCTCTCTTGAACGGGCTGAAGTCAGTCTTTTGCCTTGGATGAGTGCTGTAGTCTGATTTGAAGGGGCTGTAGTCTGACCTTGTCTTTGGGTGAGTCCCAAAGTCTGGTTTGAATGGACTGTTTTCAGCTTTGGATTTGTGAGTGTTGTAGTCCTGTCTGAACGGGCTGTAGTCAGGCTTTTGTCTGTGGAGGCTAAAATCTGGCGTAGATTTGCAAGTGCTATACTCTTGGACCGACTTGTGACCATGGAAATCCATGTTGGGCTTGTACGTTGTGTACTCTGCTTTTGGCTTGTGAAGGGTGAAATCAGGCTGAGGTATGTATTCGGCCTTGGGTTTGTGGTAGCTATAGTCCATCTTGTGACTGAGATAGTCCATCTTGTGTATGCTATTATGGTCTCTTATTTCGGGTAGAGTCAGCGCTGTCTCTTGAGCCGCAGAAGCTGGTGGCGGAAGGTCCTCCTCGTCGACCTGGATGATCTCCACGGTGCGAGCAGCCGCCACGGTGCTCCTCTGCTGGTGGCGCTTTCTCAGTTTGTAGAAGGCAATGAGCATCACGGCAGCCAATAGCGTTACTGCCACGAAGCAGCCGATTATGATCTTGGTGGTTTTCATGACCTCATCCAGACTGGGGCCGGACTTGCCAGGCTTGCCGGTGGCCCCTTTGAGTCCGGGCACTGCAGATGGCTTGGCTGCACCTGGTGGGCTGTCTGTGCTTTGCAGCAACACAGTTGGTGTGGAGATGAATACTGGCTGAAAGACGGAGGGTGAGGCAGTTGTGGTGGTCGTTCCAAGGCCCAGTCCTCCTCCCGCTACGCCAGCCACCGCAGTAGAAGCAGATGTCGTCGTCGTCTTCTTGGGTTTGGGCATCTCTGTGGTCGGCCCCAAGACCTCCACTGTCACAGTTGTGAAGTAGCTCAAGTTGGAGGTGTTGAGCTCGGCCGCACTCACGTTGAGGTAGGCCGACGCGTTGGACTTCCCAGCTGCATTGGATACCATGCAGGTGTATGTGCCAGTGTCAACAGCCAGGACATTTGAAAAATTTAAGGTGCCATCGGTGAGTACAGATATCCTCAGATGACTCGAGGCGTGAGTCAGTATAGTCCCGTTGGGTAGGAGCCAGCGTACTGAAGACATCTGGGCCGTGCGACAGCGAAGCTCAGCCACTCTCCCAGCCGAGATGTTAAAATCCCTTGGTGCGTCTGCAATGAACGGTGCCGAACACTGGGTTGCAGCCCCCTCTCCTTGCTCTACCTCCACAAGCTGCCGACCCCTCATGTTGGCAGGCAAATGGCATCGTCCACAGCAAGTAGAGTTTGTGGGGATGTATTCCCTCAACCAGCGTGCTAACCATACAGCATCACAGCCACAGTTCCAAGGATTATGGTGGAGATGGAGCTCCACCAAGTACCTGAGCGGGGAGAACAGATCATGGGGCACAGCGCTCAGGTTATTATGGGCCAGATTAAGCTCCACCAGTGACGGTAAGTCATCAAAGGCATTACGTTCTATCACTGTTATCTGTGAGTTCATCACCCATAGCTTTTTCAGTGAGTTCAGGCCTTTAAAGGAGCTCGGCTTTATCACGGGGAAGTGATTTTCAGAGATCTCCAGCTCCTCCAGGCCCTTAAGGGGACTCATGTTTGGCATCTCCCCCTTGATGTTGCACATGCCCAAGTTGAGGTACTTGAGATTTTGTAGGCCTTCGAAAGCTCCGTCTGAGATGTACTCCAGTTTCCGCAACTCGCCAAGGTCCAGTCGCATCAGGGAGGGCACCCGGTTAAAGGCGTAGGAAGGAATGCTCTCAATGGGGTTGTTCCTCAGCCACAGTTCCCTTAGTTTGGACAGGTACTCAAAGGCCCCACTGGGTACCACCGTCAGCCGGTTGTCAAACAGCTCTAGAGTGTTGAGGCTGGTAAGTCCATTGAACGCGCCCACCTCAATCTGCCGAATGGCATTCCGCCCAAGCTGGAGCACCTCAAGGTGGTGCAGGTGGCGAAATGAGTCAGCCTGCACCGCCTCGATGGCGTTTTCCATCAGATTGAGGTGTCGCGTGTTGGCTGGTATGCCCGGGGGCACGCGAGTGAGGCCCCGTCGGGTGCACACCACCTTTCCCTGCTGATTACTGCAAGAGCACTGTGGGGGACAGCCCTGGGGTCCTTGAGAGGCCGCCGCCCCTAAGGCCAGGGAGGTGCTGCTCCAGGCCCGTGCCATCAGGAACACTACACAGAGTAGGGCGGTTTTCCTGGCACGATGCGCAGCTACCCTCCCCAGGAGACTCATGATGTGGCACATTCATAATTCAGCATCATCTGGGGGGCTGGTGGTGGTGGTGTGTGTGGGGAGCGGAGGGTTTGGGCACAGAAAGATGAGATGGTTGACTTGACTTTAGTTTTTCCGAGACCAGAGTCAAAAGGCTTAAGGAGACTGAAGAAGGAAAGGGGGCATTTTGATATAATGACACTTTTTGACACTTATCTTGAGTTAACAATGTATTCTCATGATCTGTGCTCACGAGTGAGGGGAGTGGGTCGAGGGTGCTGGCTGAATTGCAACATAGATGAAAAGGACACGGTGGTCAATTAAGCAAGCAAAAGCCATATTACAAAGACACAAGTCGAGAAGGTAGGGTGTCGCAAATTGATGAAAAGAGGGGTTGAAACACTAGACACCTACCTCAAGTTAACAATACAGGTCCTTCAACTGAGACATATAGCTTCCCCCCACAAAGAGCTGTGGCACTCACTTGAGATGCACGTATTTCCCCAAGCAGCAATGTAAAGCCTTTTAACAACTGCCCTGCTAAACCAGGATGAGCCCTTTTGTAAATCCATACATCCAAGCCGAAAGATTCGAAGGCCCTTTATGATGAACGTTTGTCTCTCGAGCAACAACAACAGCAAAAAGAAGAAAAAAAATTGTACATAGGAATCCACTCAGGCTCCCAAAGAAGCAATGCTCCACTGCTGGCTTCTGGCAGTCAGCTCCTCTTGCCTCGCTTGTCCTTGGAATCCGACAGTTGATCCCCTCGATAGACACCTTATCATGGTTTCCATAGCACTGGTCGTGTTACACAATTGTCCAAAATAGTCAGATTAGGACCAAATAAAAAGGTTGAAAAAGAATTACACAGTCCCTGTTTCCAGTGTTCTTTTCTTTTTGTTTGCGGCGCTCCGGAGGTGAGATTGACAATCCGGGGGGTAAAAAAAAAAAAAAAGAAGCCCCCACCCTCCTCCTCCTCCTTTATATTCCTGTGCCCACTTGTCAGTGGTCAATCATTTGGTCGGTTGGTCAGTCTGACAGCTCTTCTATCTTTTCATCCTCAATGTGGCGTCGTGTCCACTTGGATTTTTTTCCTCCTCTCTTTTCCTGCGCACTCGGCAGGGGTTGCAAAGACTCGGTGCGGCTCCCGGCTTTTTCCCGCCGTCCTTATCCCCTCATTCCCTCTCGTCAAGTTGCCGCACACTGCGGCCGTGCGGCAAATTGCGGACGCACGCGCTTCATCCTTGCCAAGCGCACACAGCAGCAGCTGCAGCCTGCCTCCCGCGCACTTCCCAATAATCCGTCAATTTCTTCAGAGAAGGGAGGGGGGGAGCAGGATGGAGGGTAGAAGTAGGAGAGGAGGGGAGAGGAGTGGTGGTGGTGTTGATCGAGAGTGGGGGGGTGAGTTTAGAAGAAGGAGGGGTGGTGCGCAGTTTCTCCTTTCTCTGTTCTTTTATCCTTTTCCTTTCCAGTTCTCTCTTTTCTCTTGTTTTTTTTTCTTCTTCTGAAACCCCCGCTTCTCTTGTGGTGCCGATCAGCGCCTCCTTTCCGACGCTGCGTCCGCCCGGTGGAGAGAGCAGCAAGGCAGCCAAGGCAAGCGCAGGGTGCAAGCAGGGCTCACAGGCGTGACGTTAACAGTAGCGTCGATGTGGAAAGGATCCGTTGTAGCAGCTAAAGGGAGAGAGCGAGCGAGCTTGGATCTTGCGCTCTCTGTCTGTGCCTCTCTCTTCTCTCTCTCTCTCTCTACTCATTCACTCTCTCTCTCGTGCACTCTCACTTTCTCTCTCGCTCTTGTTCTCGCTCTCTCTGCAGTGTCCTGAGGTAGTTGGGTGAGCTCAAAGCACTCAGACCTTATTTAGAGATGCACCTCTTGAAAAACCAGTTTTCTCCTGTTGTCCCGCTGCACTCTTTATTTGAAATGCGCTCTCGTCGCCTGGCCTAAGGGTATTTAAAGAAGCAAAAATGACTAAAGAGATAAATAAAAAGAATGCTGTGTTGCCCTTCACATTTTGTTCTGTAGTGGGAAAACTAGCGGAACATGAATGGAGTGCTGACGCATTGTGCTACCGGAGATTGTTCCATATGCGTATAGCTACGATCACTCCCCTCTCCAAGACTCGTCACCCGAGGTCACCCTCGTCTTTCTTTGCTGTCAGGCTCACCTTTCAAGGTTCACTGTGTCACTCGTGATACTAGTAGCAAGGCATTTATTTCAATTTCCCATACCTCATCACGGAGGCCATATTTTTAGCTTGAGACCCTTTTTTGGACTCCCAGGGCCCACAAGGTTGAAACTTGCAGACCCAATTGCTAAGCTTCCAATCCGTCTCTGTTGCGCTTCCCGTTGACGTCATGTTTTTGTCACTACATGTCTGTGCACTTAGTCTCCAAAACCTATTCAAGCCTTCAAAATGTATGGCGCTTAAACGCCTGGACCGAAGCTAAACCTTGCAATCCCACAAAAGGTCATTTTCAAGAAGGCAATTGGCAGGAAATGGGACATGCTCTACCACTCCGCCCCCCTGTGTCAGTATAGCCTAAAACAAATGCACCCTACTGTCCCATCACCTCGATATCGCCGATGATTTGTACATGCCCCATGTCCATTAAACCGGGAAGCTTCGTGGGTAATTGATGGTCGCTAAAGCTTGCTGTGACAGCGCTACTGGATGTGTGTGTGTGTGTGAGCTAGCAGATAAGCGTGTGAAAGCGGGAGAAGGAAAAGAGAGGAAGAGCAAGCACGGCAGGCATAAAAGGTCATAGCGCCTGTAGCGCAGTGCACTATTCCCACCGGCGCAACGAGCACACACTTCAGCATTATACACCCACCGACTTTCTTCTTTACTTCACCGCAATTGAATACCAATGGGCTTCAATCGAGCACATTGCAGTCGCACGAGTATGCAGAAGGGATATTCCTGAGTTAAGGTGAAGCCTTCCTCTCTGAAATGGGATTCCCCTCGCAGGACTGCCCCGTGCGATGTTGTGTAACTGCATCTTCCTCATTGATTGCCTGATCTAAAATGGGACGTTAGGCTATTAAGTCGCAGATGTGTTTGGTTGTAGATGACAAGTTGCTTTGTCTGTGTCGTATTTCACATCTTGGTGACCGCAAATGAGTCAATCCAGTCCAAAGATTCAATGACCCGGAACATACCTCACAATGGCTTTTCGTCTTGTCTCCTGATATAATCCTCGCTCAGTGGCTACATGAAACCAGTTTATGGCCTGTCAAACTTTAATGTGGTCAACCTTTGGGGGTTAGAGTGCGAGAGTTTGACCCAGAGTGCGGGGGCTGGGCGGCGACCCACGGAAAATCACTTTTCCTGAGTGAACAACGTTCACCTGGAATACAGGCAGAATTTGAGCCAAGGCAAATTTACATGCCGTTAGATTTAGAGCGTCGATCCGCCGCTTTAGATTGTGCCAGTGTACAGTACACATGCACGGTGAACGGCAGCCAGGAAGCGAGGTCACACAGTCGGGCCCCATATGTTCACAGTAAAACACACACTTGGCGTTGACGAGACAAGTGTTGTCAGGCCATACCTCCAGGACCGACCGACTGGTGGTGACCTGATGAGCTGTCAGATATGTGGGACCTTCACACCATAATGCCAGCCTCCCGATGCCCTTTGCCTACCCAAAGGCTCTCTGGAGCCTCCCTAGAACCCGAGGGCACCGCATGTGGTTTGGGGGTATCGCGCGACCTACTTTGGCGTGGCTTTATCGGTCGCGGTCTTTGGACGGGAGTATACAAACCGTACCCAACACCCCCTGCGGCAAGTGCTGGCAAATCTGGGCTTCGGCCAGTCACATGTAGGTCAGCAGCCTGTGTCCGTTTGCATATGTGTGCGTGTCACTAGTTTCATTTGGATTAAAAGGCCTGCGGTGTGCCATAGCGCCAATGACAATCAGATTAGTGGAATGTATATCTGCATGTTAGGACGAATTGTAATGTCATTGCCTGAATCAAGGAGTCACCGCGCGAGTCCATAGGCGAGTCCTGCATGTGGCACACTTCTCTTAGAATATTTCATTTGCTTAACAGTTTTGGAACTTCTATACACTGCTTATGCACTTTGCACCAATCTTTCATGGTTTTCTTCCACCATATCCATTGTAATTCTCGTTTCGGCATCTATGCCGCAATTTTCACCGTAGCTCTTTTATATGGAAATTCAAGCGACCGTGTCGAGGTGTCATTCGTAAGTGGTGGTGAGCAAATAAACAGTATAATCACCCTGCCTTCAACTTGCTGCCTAAAAGAGTTTTTATTCAGCGGGGAAACGAGGCAAACTATTTTCGTCCACGTCTTGAGGACGATTATGAAATTTTTGCACCGACTCGAATGGCCTTTTAAGTGGCCTGTAATGTCCCTGTGCTTGATTACGCCGCCTGCACTGATGCAATATTATCTTAAGCCACTTTTTCCAAGCTGCTGCACTGAAACACACACGTGCAACTCAATGACGTTGACCTTCAGGCAAAAAAAAAAAAGATTATAGTCCATCCCGTTTTCATCTTCATTTCTAGGAATTAATACGCTAAGAGATTACAGACACACGCACACACACACACACACACCAGTCACAGTTTAAACAGCTTCCACGTTTGTGATATCATTTCATAAGCGCCACACAAGTTTAATCAAGCAGCAGCTTTTCTAGAGATTAATATTGGGCCATAAGTGCATATTAGCAATGTCCGTCTGGCCAGGTTTGTGTGAGACAAACCTTGAACTCCATTCCCTTTTTGTAATTGACTTTCACTCTTAAATTAACACATTCAGCATATTTGTAGTCTCTCAAACGAGGGCAACATGAGGTCTTGACAGTTGAAGGCAAAAGGATGAGTGTTTCCTTTGCATCTCATTCCGCATTATTCAATGTTTGAGCTTTAGCAAGCTGCCATTGTCTCCAGACTAATGGGCTTCATTATTTCGAGCTGTGTTCCTAGCGGCTGCCAGAGCCGGGATTAGCCGTAGCGCTGCGTTAGCTGGAAGCAGAAGAAAAGGCGCTGCTTCGTTAGCAGTCCTTAACCCTATCAAGGCGACACGAGTGCCCCGTTTTGAGCCGATACACACACACACACACCAAAACGTTGTCGTTCTCGTTCCTGTATTAGCCACATTAAAATTCATTGTACATCTTTGTACATGCGTTTATCACAATGTTGTGTTGCGAACTGACAGGTCCCAGAAAATCAATGTCTCTGTTGCCAGGCAATCCGCAGGTAAAACACAGCAAGTCACGGCAGCGGGAGGTTTAAATCATTTGGAGGTGCCAGATAAGCTGCCATCTTTGTAGGGATAGCCTGCTCCTTCTCTTTTTCTATGTCCCGACAGCGTTGTGACTTTTGATTTTAGGCAACAAAGGATACAAAAGATGTCATTCGCCTTGACGTCGTCATCTGGGCCGACTTAAACAGTTTGTAGCCTTGATAGATGAGTCCTGGCACTGTAAGTAGTCTTACAACGGAATATCTGCAGGTAATCAGATCAGCCGTTTAAAGCTCTTAAAAGCAAACCGCGATACCTTCAAGATATTCTTTATCAAATATCTCCAATAACGCCATTGTGGCACATTTGAATAGAAACCTTACTGTTATCCGTCTGACCTCCAAGCATCCTTTCAAAGCTTATCGAAAGTCACCGCCTTTGCGATGTTGTTGCGTCCAAACGACTAATCCCGAAATCTCGCTCGCGCTTCACGTCGCACTGGGATTAGTCTGACCGAGGCCTATACATCGACCTGGTGACTGAATTAAAGCTCTGTACTCAAAGGTGCTTGGTTGATGGGGTTAAGGTCAGGGCAGCTTCCCCCATCTGTTCCAACAAAATCGGAAGCATAGAATTATAAAAAAGACTATCACGTTTCCAGCTACACTTCAATTTTTGTTGTTGCGGTGAGATTTGTTCCTAATTGGCAATTTTACATTCTGCTTTCTCAATTGAAGTAAAGGTAAGGTACATGCTGGTCACCTTCATTTTAGCAGGGGACTTGTCATGTGTAAGAATTTGCTATTTACTATGTGTGCATAAAGTCGGCACACGTTGGCGTTTATTTCCTTCTCGCCGGCCAATGTTGTCGCTGAGTAATGGACTGCGCATCGGCCATTTTTATGCCTCTTCCAGGGACAACTGAGGTTGATTTTTTTTTTTTTTTTTCTCTCCCAACTTCATCTGCCTTTCCCCTTCTTGTGAAGGTGATATGTTGGGCTTTTTTTTTTCTTCTTCAAATTGACTCATCGGTAGACTGTTAAGTATGTGTCCGTTTTGACTCAAGGGTAGGAAACACCTAAATCATCGGAACCTACAAGGACAGAACATGCCTTAACTCTTAAATACCTTCATTAAAGTCAATGCTGTGGATGGATGCTGCCGTCAACTGGTTGGCGCAGGCCGACAACAAGAAACAGCAAATGAATTGTGGTGAGAATTCACAGCGTGCCTTTAAAAACCTTTACAAACCTTTAACTCAGAGGTCTCTTTGCTTGAGTGTGTTTTCTGTAGCAGTGCAATCAGGTGTATCCCCTCCGGAGGTAGGTTTGTGGCAGGGTTGCACGCTCGGTCCGGGTTATGGTGGGAAGAGGAAAAACGGGGGGAAAAAGCAGCAGGTAGCACTTTCTAAATTAAAGTCAATAATACGTGGCGCGTTCCATCAAAGGCGGCCCTCCCACGCCGTCGTTAAGGAGAGCGGCGGGGTCTAATGTCGATTGACTTCTCCCGAGTACTTGTGCACTGGACAACATGTTTGTGTGGGTGAATACACACGGATTGAGTGGAGGGGTGTTGGCTATTGCTGTACAAAAGTCATAACCAGGCTACAGTCCCCTGCCAATTTTTGGTTTAGCCGTGGCTTCAATGACACACTTATAATTTTCAAGGTGTTTTAATCATGCTCAATCGTGATTAATCGTGGTTGTGGCTGTTTTCCTGACTCTCCAAGATGGGGTCTCTAGCTCTCTTGACAAGTTTCTGAAAATTCAGTCCTTGAAGCAAGTTTCTCAACACATTCCTGCATGTATTTGGGAGATTTTGTTTTGGTCGGATGAAATTAAGCTTGAACTTCTCGGTCATAACAGCCCATGGACAAGGAAGGAATTATGAACAGTTCAAAATAGCAGTCAATGTGTGCAAAAAATATTCAGGCTTTTGCTCGGATGTCATGTCTGGACCATCTGAATGTTATTCAGGGTTAATCGGAGGTGTCCTGACTATCATACATTCGAATGTGTTTGGTGAATAATTTTAAACACAGCCCCAACCCATTTGGAGGGTGTGCACACTTTTGCCACTACTTCAGGTTGTTTTTTTGGGGGGGGTTTGTCAACTCAAGAAGAGAAACAACCACTGCTGCATTCTTGATTGTGTTCCTCACGAGCATAGTTTATGACGCAATCAAACCCTTCTTGACATGCAAACTGCCTATTTAACGAGCGTTTTTATGTTAATTAGACAAGTGCACATGTTAGTTTCCCGTGTTGGTTGCTGTCAAAATGTCTACTCGTACTGGCAATCGGGTTTGACAATAGCTTTTTGGTCAGTTGATGGCAGGGAAATGGCAGCGTTCACTCTATTTGAAATCTATTCAAATGCAATAACACATTAAAAGGAGCCATCAAGTGTAAAAGTGCCCAGCGCCTTACCTGGAGCTTTTTTTTCCCCCACTGATACCCACTTTTCTGCGAGTTAATGGACTCTTGCAAGACGGCTTGGAGCCACGGTATTTAGTGAGAACACTGCGGTTATTTGAGGTGGCCAACAATCCACTTGTCACGTCTCCTGGGTTAGTGCTTCCGCAAGTTTTAATATCCAAAAGGTAAACGGCTACAAATGATGTTTGTCGAGTTATATCCAAGTTGTTGCTACTTTTTTTTGGAAGACGCTGCAATTTTTGTGATTGTAAAGAAAAAAAAAAATATATATATATATATACCG
The DNA here is from genome assembly GCF_024217435.2 of Syngnathus scovelli. Lineage (NCBI taxonomy): Eukaryota > Metazoa > Chordata > Actinopteri > Syngnathiformes > Syngnathidae > Syngnathus > Syngnathus scovelli. Next base: position 5,862,215 of record NC_090868.1, read on the forward strand.
TAATTTCCGGACTATAAGCCGCGACTTTTTTCCAAAATTTTGAACCCTGCGGCTTATAGTCAGGTGCGGCTTATATAAGATTTTTTTCGTGATTTTTGTGATGACTTGATCACTTTTATTCACTTGTAAAAAGGCTGTGGACCACTGTTGTGCAGTATCTTGAAGAAAAAAACAACAACAAAAATACTATTTTAAAACACTACTATGGCTGCTGCTTATTCTGGCTGTGTTGTTTGTGACTATTATGAGCTTTAGTAGGAATGCACGCTAGGTGACCTGCGTCAAAGGGCTCTAAACCCTTTCTCTTACTCTGCCATGTGACTCAGAGATTACACAAAGCAGTGGCGCTGTTTGGACCATCTGCATTGTATTGAAAGCCAATCAATCAGCATTTAAATTAAATTCTTCTGACATTTTGCTCACCAAAAACAAGTTGTAATGAATGTGAACTTTTAATGCATTTCATTCAGAAGGTTACTTTGAACCCTGAGGCTTAAATGGCGGCGCGGCGTATTTATGGATTTTTACGGCTTTCTGTGTACTGTCTTTCTTTGTAAAAAACTCATGTGCACGTGCGGCTTATAGTCCGGTGCGGCTTATGTAAGAAGAAAACAAAAATATCCCTGAATTTTAGCTGGTGCGGCTTATAGTCCGGTGCGGCTTATAGTCCAGAAATTACGGTATATATATATATATATATATATATATATATATATATATATATATATATATATATATATATATATATATATATATATATAAAATTTCTTTTGCCCACCACTCACGACATAGTGAAACCGTGCAGACGTGCCTTCTAATGTGTGTTTTAGCCTGCGGATGACTTGTCAGCCCGCAGGGATGCCATTTGTTTGTCCCGTATGTTGACAACAAAATAAATGCTACTCAGATAGTCACCTGAGTTTTGTTTGAAGGAAGTCACAGTTGAGCGTCTAGCAGAAAACGCCACAAGACAACAGCCCGTGGGCGAAGGCATCGACTTAAAAAAAAAAAAAAGGTGTCGCATCGGATATCGGCGCAGGAAGTGTGGCCGGCAAATTGTTGTAAGCTTGTACCTGCATAATCCGCTACTAGTGTTGTCTGCCTGTGGCTATAGTTGGGGTAATTGAATCTGCTGCCTGTTTTCAAGGGAGTTCTACCTATTGTTCCACACAATAGTCATATCTTAGCGGAGGATAGCGTTAAAAGTGCATCTGCCAAATGAATCAAGCGTAATCAGTGATACACTCGGATACAGATCATTTAATTACGGCTACCTCTTGAGTGCAGGTGCTCTGCAATCTTCAATGCTTTGTTTATCTCGCTATTATACTCCCGTATCTCTATCCTGTGCCCAGAATGACAAAAGAATACACCCCCTGCCTAAAAAAAAGCTTTTTAAAATCACAGCTACCCCCGTGGCGAAGCTCGAGGCCATTAAATTCATTCATATGTTGTTAAATGCGACAAATATCCACTGTCACGATCGTTACGAACAAGTTGTTCCGCCTTTTGGTTGCCCTTCTTTTGTCTTTTTGTCCTTTCGCCCTGTTCCAGCGTTAATCCTTCGTGTCCTCTCCAAGTTAGCACTGATTAGCGGCATCTGGATTATGGCGGGCATTTAGGGCGCCAAGATGAGGGCAAATGAGGACAAAAGCAAAACCCCTTCGAAAAGGCTCTTACCAAAAAAAAAAACTTGATCTTTTTACGATGGTTTGAAATTCCCAGACCACCTCAACCAAGTAACAGACCGCGAATAAAGCACTGATGTTAAAGCCTCTCTGACCGCGTCGACACGCCACTTTACAGCGCTCTATTTTGATGGGTGAAATTCATTGGAAACAATGAGAACGCACGCATGCATACTCATTTTCGGCCTGAGTCCAATTTAATTTGCGCTCTCGCATCTGATGCCACACAGATTCATAAAAAAGTCTTGGGGGCTGCCCGCGGTCGAGAGAAAAGGCAACTAGAGGTGAAATCGTATTTGCCACCCAATTGTAATTTGTTATCCGGCAACAGACTAACTCTGTTTACTCGGCGGCCGCTAAGTAGGAATGACACAATAACATCTGCCCCCGTCTGCAATCGGATCATTTTCGTCTTGCCCAGCCTGACCACCTGTTGTTGCTGAAGCAAGGTTCATTTGTTTCATGGCGTCACGGTTCATGTTGCACGTTCGCCCACTCACAGTTGTAACCGTATCAGGCTGTCAAAGTGCGGTTCATAAATGAGGGGAAATGAACTCGTTGAGAAAGGGCCCATTATTGGTTAATGGTTTTGGTCATCGTAAAAAGAGCTATTTTCGTTATCTGTTGGACTGTTTAGCGATGTTTGCAAAATATCGCAATACCGTGTGGTGTGACTCCGTGATTCCCACCCAAAGCTTAAAGCACGAAGACACTCGGATTTGTGTCTCTTCACTAGCTTGCCTTCTCAAGTTGAACTGCGCGGCCAGTGTGCATCTCACGCCGCTTTTGACAAGCTCACATAAATTGACCCAAAAAAAAAAAAAAAAGGCATGTTGAAAAATGCCTCTGTCTCTGCTCTGTTGCACGACCGTTCGCCTCATTCTCTCAATCTGTCAGCGCAGACAGTCTGGGAGAACAGAAATGGCTCTTTGAGTGACACGGGCTGGCGATGGCATTTGCCGCGTCAACTGGTGAAAGGGGATGAAGCAAAGAGGCGGAGACGAATGATTACGGCCTTGTCGCGACTGTCCCGCCCCCTCCCCCTTCTTTTGCCTCATTTTCTCTCCAATGTGGTCACCGGAGACTGAATAACCAGCAGATGTACAGACATTTTTCCAGACGGCTTGCTTGTAATCCCGTTGAGCGTGGTTTAATACACCCCACGTAGGATCGGGCTATCTCGGGCGCACTTTTGTCACGGCGGCAACGGAGGCATGAATATTTAAAATTCCATTATGAAATCTTAATTTGATTCGTGGAGCGGCGGCAAGTGGAGCGTGAGTGCGAAAACCGGAGCTCTTGTAGTTGATATGAATATGTACCGCCGCAAGTTTGACAAAGCGGGGAAAGGTAACATTGAATGTCAACTCTGGTGAATGTTTTGTCACCACATCTCAATCCTCTGAAAGCTTTTTTTTTTTTTTGTAAATATTATTTTTCCAGCATTAACAAATAAAAAATGTGTCCATGAGATTCACCTCATTTAATTTTGCATAATGGTTATTATGGCCCTTTCAAACTAATTCAACTTTTGGTGCAGGAATTATTTTGCGAAATAAAAGCAGATGTTTTGTTTTGATTAAACACAAAAGATTTGTTTTCATGAATGACTTCAAAAACAAATTACTGTTGAAAAGCTGCCATTAGAGGATTTGGACAGTCCTAAGGGAAAAAATATCTCTGAACAATAATTGGACTACTACTTGTCGATTAATCGATGAATTTTGACCGCTTGATTTTCAAGCCCTGATGATTCTCTGGAAAAATTCAAGACAAATACTAATAAAAGTCCTAAACTATGTTCATTTTCTTGCTTCAATCACAGTAGTTTCAAATCACCCACAGCCCAATTCCCATTTGTGCTTCCTCAACCTGAAACCAATTAAGAGGAATTATTCAATATTATTACATTACAAATGTAGCTCAATAATCATCGACCTACATACTATGTTGCCACCATTCTGAGGGGGGAAGGGCAAACGAGCGAGAGAAAAACTGAGCAGGAATTGTAGTTATTGCTGTTATTGATTTTAATAACCAGGCTCTCTAGGCCCTGAGCAGTCGCTTCAGTTCATTCATTTCATTTCATCTAACAAAGGATCCATAAAGTCATTTCCAAAAAGATTTAGCATGATTTAGTTTGCTGACAAAGGTTTCCCCCTTTTTTGAACCCTCCTGGAATTTTAAATTCCTACCGTAATGTTTGTTTACGTTTTAATGAACTGCCCCCTCAAAAAAACAAAACAAAAAAAAAAGTATGTATCGATCCGGCAGGTCAGAGATTGACTGACGCGGAATCTCGATATTGCCAAGAGGTATCCCATTAGTCTTTGTCACTGATCTCAGCGGCCGCCTCCTATGATGACTATTAGTCATTTTGCTTTGGCGAAGGCAGGAAGAAGGTGGGAAAATTAAGATCACACGGGTCATTTGGCATCACAAATACCCCTCGGCGCCTCCTTTGAAAGCTCTTGCCTATTTTATTTCCTGTGATGTTTGCTCTTTGGCAAGCCAGAATCATGGTAGCAGCTATGTGCTTTTCCCATTTTTGGCTGAGTTAGATAAACATCCCTTCTGCAAATTGTGAAGAATGAAAATCTCTCCGATTTTGAATGTCAAATTTATTTGTATCGGTGGAAATCCACCCGACTTATTTTGTCATGGCAACTTTTGCTGTCCTATGCGGTAACAACATAGTTGAACAGACCTCATTTTACCAGCAAAGATTTTTTTTTTTTAATTACAAGCTCCATTAGGATGGTCTTGACATTCATTCCCGGTCAATGCCATTAAGCGATCAATGGCGGTTTGTTTGATTCATTCATGTGTAGCTCACCGGTGATTTGTATTTGTAGACCTCTGATTGTGACGGTTAACCATTTCAGGTCTTGAAAAAAAAAAGAGGAAAGAATATACAAGCATCACAGTCAGTTTCACCTGATCAACACAAAATGTGGCGTTCGTTTATTTCATAAGATGAAAAAATCTCAAGGACGCACATTCGGAATTGTACAAGTCATCCATTTTGGTTTCAAACATCCATTTTGGCTCGCACTTGCTGTACTCTGGAGCCTTTTCGGCCCATGTTGGAAAATGTGGGAGGAGCACTCTGGTACCAATTGACTCCTACTTTGGAGCCAAAATCGGTCTTCCCTATCTGGAAAAAAAAATCCTGTTTGATTTCACAGTCATAGTCAGGCATTAATTGATTTCTACCCTCCCCCTTTCAGCAACCCCACCCCTGTTCATCCGTCGCCTCGGACAGTTTGATTTTGTTTGCGGTTGAGCTTTGATTAATTATCTCCTCGCAGCAAGCGACACCTTTACAAGATATTGATTTGGGTTGAAATCTGATCAAGGCTGCGATGGCGTGTGCTGCTGCAGGGCTAAAAATGTCTCATTTAACAGAAGCATCCGCTTGTATGTCTGTATACGCACACTGTTGGTTTGGTTTTGCAAGCTAAGTAGGAGATGCAGCGCAGTGGTTCCATGTAAAGAAATGATCAGCATCAGAATTTAATTGTTTAATTCCATTCATTGTGCTGTTCCTTCTGGCATGCATACTTTGGTCACTAGGGGCAGTAGAGAAAGTCATTCAACCGAAACCAAATTTGTTATCCGGGTTAGTCGTATCTCAAGCCCTAGCTGTACTTTTGTTTGTGGGTGAACAACACTAATTTCTGAAATGCAATCCCGCTGCATGCTTTCAATTTGTTTTAGTGCAACTTTTGGCTCTGACCAGGTGTCACCCACTGCAGTTTTTTTTAATTTATTCATTCACTTTTTTATTTTCATTCACTTCCAAAGAGTTAAGTGAATTAAATCAACCGCCGTTTTAAACAATAACCTTGGGGCTCCCGTTGAGCTCTGGTACGATATTGTGCACACACTTGCACCCTTCCAACTTTGTGTGTTTTCTCCTTTTTTGTCCCCCCTGTCGCCTCATTTCCATCCGCCGTGTCGAGACAATCCCGGCATTTATGAGATTACCGAAGCCCATTTAGGTTCCGACGGGAGCCATCTTGGCTCGACGGAGTGGGCCTCTACTGGGAGCCATCTGGGCTCCAGTCAAAGCAGTTTCTAGGCCGCCTCGCGACTTCCTCGCTGTTATATTTAGCTATTAAAAGGCAAGATGAATTAAGAAAGTACCCCTTTTTGGTAAAATGCGCTTTTGGCGCTTATGCTAGGCTACATGGCATAACATATGGCTACTAATCATTTTCTTTGTCCATTCCCCCTTCCATCTTTTAGCCTTTAGCCGGTAACCTTTTTTTGCCTTCGATCCCCCCCAATTCCCCCGTTTGACGTTTGACGGCGCTCTGTGGACGAGTTCATTCCTAATGGCCTAGTTATGTAACTGCCACTGCGCCCAGAGTGCTGAAGAATCTTCATAGTGGAGGGCGAGTCCAGAAATATTCATAGGTCGATAAGGTTTGAGTACGCTTTCAATTCTTTGATGTCTGTTGAGGTGATCAGAAAAGCCGAGCGATTCCCGAATGAAATTGCCACGCTGTCAAGTTTGATGCCTCAGATTATGCCTGCGTTAAATAAACACTTTTTTTCTGGGAGCGGCAAACGAGGCCGAGCAGTTTATAAACTTAATTCTTGGCAGATTTCCCCCGTGGCCACGGCATTAACCGGCGGCGCTCCTAATCGCTGGACTCGGCCTCCTATCTCGCCGACGCACCTGCCCTCTCGCTTTCTCGCTGACTGCAGAAAAAAAAAACAATCTTTTTGTTTGTGCTGTTTCCACCCATTCGCCCATCAGTGGTCGAAGGCAAATGAATAGATAATTGGTCTGAATAGGCACAAATTTTGTTATGAGTTGCAAGTGGCTAATTGCAGAGCAGTTACGTTGCAAAAAAAAAACGCATATGCCACAATAATTCCATGCTGCTCATGCTTTGACCCCTAAATATCAGCAGATGTTGCGAACAAAAGGTTCATTTTGGTGATGACAAAGCACAGCGGGAAAATCCATATTAGGGAATCAATGGCAAGCTCCAATGAGGAACACTGCCAACTCCTTCGCGATAGCATCTGCACTTGATTCCTTGTAATGACACCTCAAACCTAATCTGCGCTGTAGATCTCTTAACAATGTTTTCCTCCCTGTTGGGTTCCAGGTGGAGGTGGAAGTGGAGAACATGGACAAAGCGGGCAACTTCATCGGCTGGCTGCACATCGAAGGCGTCAACCTGTCGGTGGCGTTGGTAGAGAACGCCCTCTCCAAGGTCCACTTCACGGCCGAGCGAAGCAACTACTACAAAACGCTGGTGACGGCCGAGGAAGGGTGCCGGCAGAGGAAGGAGAAAGTGAGTGCCAATTTTAATTCACTGGTTTATTATTTTAGAAAATATTGGCATAAGAGTCATCAAAGCTTGTTTGTTGTGGCGTTGCACCTAAGACCAATAAGCAGGAATTAAGCTACAAGCTATGCTAATTGCTAAGCTAACCCTAAGATTGACCCAGCTAGCGTGTTTAGCACCCTCATTAGGTGCTTAGGTGATTGAGTACACTTTTCACAGATTTATAGCTGGAAGAGCATTAAATCATAGCTTAACTAACATTGTGTAAAGAATTGTATGCCAACTAATGATGAGAAAATCGACTCGCTAAGACGTAATGGAAACCGTAAAATAATTTCTGTACGCTACCTTCTCCGTAGGCCAGGAACAGCCTTTATAAATTTAAGAAATAAACACATTTGGCTGCACTAAAAAGACAAACAATTGATTTTTTTCATTGTTTAACAACACTCAGGGTTCAGGTCCCTGGGAGGGGGTGTCCCACAAAATTAGAATTAGTATTTTTGTTTTGCCTTGTGTCACTGGGATATTGTGGTTGTAACCTACATACATACTTCCTTGTTTTTCTATCCCTAAAATTGTATCACACTTTTTCAAAGCATCATGTTCGACGTAAGAATTGTCTTGCGTCTACGCTACCTTCACAAGTTACGTTACATCTACGTTAACGAGAACTTGGCTGCAGTCATATTGAGACCTCCAATGGTCTTTTAACTTTATATCGTGGATGTTTTTCTAAGCAATGGCGAGGTGCACCAGTTAACAAGCTTTTGAGCTTTTGCCCAGTCGTCTCCAAATGAAAAAAAAAACAATTCTGGCAGATACAGCCGCTGCCAGCTTTAATCTCACCGCCGCAGGAAGGCTGGTCGGCGACACCTCCGATGACAACACCCGACCGCCCTCCGCTCGCGCCGAGTTGAGCCGGCTTGACTTTGACCGCCAGCTTTGTGACTTGAGCTAACCTGAGAGCAGCGAGCCAGACAGACGGTGATCTTGTTTGATGTCGCACAGTCCGAGCCCTGCCCCGAGTTGTTTGTTTTGTGTGCACTGGTGGGTGTGTTGTGTTAATGCATAGTTTGCAACTTGCAGGCAGCTGAGATGGGAGTCTGTGTGCTCTAATTAACCCGTTGAGACCTCCTGGAGAAGAAAAAAAAAAGCTGAGATGTTTGCTTTTATTTCCTCGTTTGAAGTCACGGTTGGCCTTTGTCTTGGTGTAGCGGCTGGTGCGGCTTCCTGCCTCCTTTTCCCCTTATCGCCTCGGCTCTTTAGTTGCGTCCCTCCGGCTGTGGTAACATGCTGTGTCAGGCTACCCTCCGAGAAAACGAGGTTGTTGTAATGAAATGTCGAGGCGGATGCATTAATGAAAACTTTCCCGTTCAGCGGGGAGTTAGCACCACGCCAACAAGGAGAGGAGCGGACTGACTGCAGTTGCATCCGGAACCCAAAACTGCTTAGTTTGGTTGGAGTCAATGAGGTTTTACTACAATTAGACCAGTGGGACAAAGTGATTGTGCTCCAAATGAAGCCTTCCAAAGAGGACGGCTCAGCATATTTGTATTTCTCGGGTGTCAGCTGAAAATGTATTTTGGATACTTGTCACTACAAAAGCCCTGTACACAGTTGCTTCCTCAAGATTTAAGTTAAGCACCTCTGCCTTTGTTTATGGATAAGCGTGTTGCTTCAGGACTTAACAATAGAATAGAATTGACTTAGCCTTGGTAATGGCGAACTTATTTATGCAGTAAATATACAGTATCAGGATGCAAACAGGAACAGCAGCAAGATTCGGCCGAGTGAATTCTATGCAGCAAAACCCCCTGGAGCTTATCAATTATCAGCAAGTGGAGTTATAACGATACAAATGTGTACGGTACAATAGCTGAAACTCAGAATGTAAACAGCAGCGATAGTCGGTACAGTGGGTCATTATAAAAAAAACAAATCCAGAACTTCCAGTTATGAGGTAAAAAAGCAGTTTTACAGAAAAAAAATCAAGTGTCAAAGTTTATTAGATTTTCTGTGAAAGCTTTAAATTGGTTTATAATTTGACACAATAACACCATGTAGGGACAGACCAATATTGATTGGTGGGGAAAAAAATAAAGTTGAACCATATATGGATGGAGACAGGAAGTTTTCCCCATGTGAAGCAAAAATAGTTAGCATTGTATGTCGACAAAATAATACATTTTATTTATAAGGTGCCTTTCAAGGCACTCAATTTCGCCGTTCGAACATAAAATAGCATACACAATTAAAAGAAAAACAAAAATGTTAAAAAAAAAAATACCGGAATACACAGCGTATTGAAATTTGTAAGGAAGATTTTTGTTTACCATAAACAATTAAAAGAAATACAATAATCAATACACTGTACTGAAATTTGTAAGGAAGATTTTTTTTCTTCTCAGCGATACAATGTTGAGTTAGTTTAATGCCAAGTTTAACCTCTGCTCTCCCACGCAGTCAAGCTATTTGATACTGCTTTGTTTCGTCAATATTGTGGCTTGAAAGCAAAGCAATCTAATTAAAGCAAAGCGGCCAGAGGAAGGAAACGGGCTGGTAATTGGAGTGTCCTAATTATGAATAGGTGAATCAACAATAGGGGGGGGGGGCTCTAAATAATAACCTGAATGCGCTTTCTGTTGAGCAAGGGCTTTTTCTGCTGTAATTACCCAACCTTGAAGGAGATTAACACACTCCATTGGGCCAGCTTGGAAGAGAGGAGGAGGTAGAGAAGGAAGCAAAAGAGGATATGACAGCCCGCGTTGAAGACATTACATGTTACGGGACGCTCGTCTTTTCATTGCCACGTCTTCATACTCCTCGCCGAGTTCTTTTCGTCTATTCATTGTTCTCACATCTTTACGCTGGCTTTTTATTTCCGTTCCCCCACCGACTAATCATCTTTGAATCCATCCCCACTAACCGGATTAATGCTTGGTACCGTGGCCTTTGCGCCCCCTTTTGCTGTCGGGATCCCACAGGGGGGTCCTCGAGCAATACGGTCAGAGTGTATTTTCGTTCATCTTTTCAGGAATCATAAAGCTCGGATTCCGTCCGCCGCTGCCTTTCCCCATACTTGAGCCATCCATCACTACCCGCCGTCAAAGCGCCGGAAGCAGCCTTGTTTTGACATTGAATATGGCGACGCGTCCTTGGCAGTGCCTTTCAGCTTGCTTCTTTGGAGGCAATCCAGGGTGGCAATACCGACATGACAGATGTCATTAATGCTTTAAAATCATCACACTTTTGAAGCCAATTTGGTCGTGGAAGTCGAGGATTGTTTGGGAATGCTTGTTGGCTTTCCCCAAACGGTTGCCACAGAGTTGGAAGTATGAATTCACGTCTCAGTATATCGCGATATGTTTAAAAATATTAATGTTAAGTATATATAAATTTATAAATAAAAGAATTATAAAAAAAATTATAAATATAAAATATTTCGGAATTCCCTCAACAGAAATACATTTATAAATAAAAAATATATAAATATAAAATATTTCGGAATTCCCTCAGCAGAAATAAATTAATTCAAAAGTGTTTACATTTTTTAGGTAAATTTTACTAGGGATGTTTGATACCACTTTTTTTTTTCAGACTGATACCTGTAAGACTACTAAAATCTTGAGTAGTCGCCGATACTGATGCCAAGTGCCGATTAATTGCTCAGTTTAGCGACGCTCATCTGTCTGATAGCGGCTCATTTGGGAGAATTCTCTGTCCATGCTCAGCAGCTACGATACAAAGCTTGCGCGTACCACATTGTCATACTGTCAAAAACCATCGTGGCCATCACATCACGCACCTGGCTTAGCAGAAATCCAGATAATTGGGCCTTTCATTCGACCTAATGGGCTTTTGTTGTAACTTCAGCCACTCCGCACTACAGTATCGCTCGCTCAGGTGGCATCTGATTACCTCGGTGTTTTACCTGGACTCATTCGACAATCGTTTGCCTCATGTTTGTGGCACGCACGAGGTAAACCGTTCATGGAGGATCTCATACAAGTCGCCTTGTTTGGTTTCCACGGATGACAGTCTCTTATCTATTAATACAACGCTCGCTGCTGCTTTATGCCCCAGAGCCACAGAAATGCTTTCAGGGTTGCAATCTTTTCCTCCGTCCCACTCGACTCCTTTTTTTGTTATAGTGGAAGGAATAATAACGCTTGCATTCTCTGGTCAGTCACGCACAAATGAAGGGGATTTACGTCTGAGTTGCTTGAGTTGTGTTTGGCCTGCAGAGATTAGATTCTTAGTGCCGAGCATGCAGGAAAATTGTGGATGGAACCCCCCTTAAAAACTTGGCAACATCAAATTTGTCAGGAATGTCTATCATAAGGAAATCCACTAAAAAGTCTTACTCAGCTTTGCTAACATAAAGGAAGTTTGCCACTTGTTTATTTTTTCCTTACATTTTAATCAATACACGCACTTCAACTCAGCTATTTTTGCCAGTTTCATATTGATCGTCTCTATATTTTTATGGGCCCTACTAACGCAATATAGTTTAAAATTTCCCTTGTACTCGGAATAGTAACAAAGTCTCTCCGTGACCTCGCAAGATGGAGGTTGCAGGCTTTTTGCGGGGGCCGAGTGAAAGGACATCGGGATCGCAGCGAAGAGACGTCATTGCCCGCAGCAGGGTGGTCACAATGAACAAGGTGACCCGCGTTCGACCTCTCTGAGAAAAAAACAGCGAGGATCGTCAGTCTTTACATTTCCGTCTATTTGCTGTCCTGCAATGTCTTTTGCGTGTGTGCCATGTCTTGACGAAATGAACCACTGACCACACAAAAGCAAAACAAGCTGACAGAGGCGTTTTCATATGGATTACATAATCTGAATTCCAGAGTGCTCACACCATTCGAGCTGTCTCTTTCCTGCTTACTCAAAGCTACTCGGAGCATGTGCGGACGCTCTCTTGGGGGCCGCCACTCCCGTGTAGACGGCACGACGGACCCTCGACGCCTCGGGCGGTGACAGGAAGACAGAGAAGCAGATCAGCAGGACGCAGTGATGTGTGTACCCCAGCCTTTGCTTCTTCCCCACATATTTATCCTCTTTCTCCCCCCACGTCGGCTCGCCATCGCATGCTCACGTGGCAATCACCTGCCGAGCGCCGTCCAGGGTGATGTTCCTGTGATCAAGGGGCGACTACAACCCGCAGGGAGGCGCGCAGGATGAGGCAGCAGTGACGGACTGAATTATGCATGCGCACAAGTTGGAGAATTACACGCCGACTTGGACTGTGTCATCTGCGGAACTCACCCAGCCACAAGGAGAAGCATTCCCAGGAAGACACAGAAGGCTACTTGGAATCCTCATCATATTACCGTCTCCTTTTCATCTTATGCATCACCGCCGTGTCCTTGGCCTTTTGCGCCGACTCCTTGGCAGAGGTCCTCGGGGGCAGATTTGCGGGCGCCATTAGTGCGGAAATGCCTCGGGCCCTTATCGCCCCTTCTGCGCTAGGGATGTAGAAGAATGAGAGAGGTGAAAGAGCGCCACTGAACATGATGCTATATGACACACATCGCTGCATTATGGCCGATAAACGCACGCCGAGCCTCGCCACCTTCTCCGTCTGCAAAACACAAAAGTTGCCTCCTGGGTCTTAACCCAATTTCCTCCCATCTCTTTCGATAAAGGCGAGTGTGAAGGACATTCATCGATGGAAATCACGTTCGCTGATTATTTGTTTCTCTCGGGAGTGTGAAGCCAATAGAAATGAGGCAATAGAAGATGAGCAAATATGTATAATAAAGTCTAATTATAATATCAATGAGCGGCCTATAAATGCTTACTACTTGTCAGTGGTCCCAATCCAATATAATATTTTACTTTTTTTTTTGTTAGGGCATTACGTTTTATTGAGCCCTTTTATCTAGTGGGCCTTTTGTTGGTGGTGAATGACCAGGCGCTTGATTGGCGGACGACTCCACGTCCATTTTCGGATTTAATATGAGGATGTCGGAATATTGGCATTTCTGTATTCTTGCCATCGACCCGTCAAGGTTGCGGATGTCTTTCTTTAATCGCTCTTGTTTAATTCGGAGGTGTAAGCGAAAGATTCGAGCAGCCGGTTTGTTCTCCAGACAAGTTGGACATTTACACCGTCTTGGACATTTTTTAGTGTGCCTGCTAGCGGTTCTTTAACTCTTCTCCATGTGAGCAAAGTGGAGGATGGGTGGATTCTTTGCCTTTCTCATTCTAATAGAATGTTAAGCATTTGCTTCTGGAGGGCACCACTTTGAAAATGCTCTCAAGGCTTGTGATCATCCTCGAACCTCGGCCTATTTAGTGTGCTCATTGGTTGTGGACCTTGTTGGAATGCTAAGTGGCTCATCGTCCACTCTTCAGGTAGGTTCTTTGGGGCAGCAGAGGCATTCTAGCGCCTCATCAGTTGTCTTTATTACCCCCTCGTAGTCGATCGTCCCACTCTCCCACAATGCACCTCTTTTTTTTTTTCTTTCCTGCCTTCTCTTCTCTCACACAGTAATCGCTTTCCCCGTGACTCTACATCATCTTCCCTCCAGTCTGACTCCCAAATTTCCCGTTTCACACTCCATCCCTCCTATTTATCATTCACCTCCCATGCTCTCAAATGTGAAGTGAATGCAAAGTGCTTTGATTCATTAGGGCCTTCTTGAAATTGCTCAGTCTTGTCAACGTTTAGGGCTTTCTTTCTCTTGCTTGGAAATGACCGAGCTTGAACCCCAGAATTTGGCGTGGTGCCTCGTGGAGGTTTGTATCTTTGTCACCGTAGGCAGTTTGGCTTGGCGACATGAAATTTGGTAGGTTTGTCAATCTGAGTTAGAAACAAAGAATTAGAAACACGAGAAGTTTTAAGAAATCTTGAATGAAACAGCAGACTTTCTAGCAAAATAAGAACGTAATTCAACGAGCTAGTCTCTCTTGGCATTTAATTTTTGTTTTTTTGCATCTACTACAGTCATGTCCTCTTTGGTTTTGGGATGAGCCGTCGGAGTCACTAAAGTGAATTAAACCCTAATTGGAAGAAGTGCCCGCCCCACACTGTCCTATTACTGAGCCCATATCAAAAGACGTCCGCAGAGTATTAATCAGCTTGAAGTTTTTTTTCTTTTCATTCCCGCAACCGACCGCTTCGTTAACGCTTGTGGCCGTGAAACGAAAACCTCAAGGATCATCATGCGGTGACCTCGTTAGAACGCGAGCACGCCGCACGATGCAAACCCCCTTTAATAGAAAATGGATGGGTGCTTGTTTGAAGGCTTGTCAACTTTACAGAGCAATAAGGGCAAGATAAATCCGTGCAATTGATTAGAGGCCTGAAGGTCGTCCGTCAGACGTGTGAACGTCATCGTAGATCGTGACATAATTCCGAGAGAAGATTCATGTTAGACGGACATTTCTGTTCCCCCCTCTCCTCAAATGTCCTTTCATATTTAGGTCAGTCTACTTTCACTTTGTTCCGGCTACTGGGCTGGATGGAGTGCTAAAAAGCACCAAGTCGTCAGAAAGAGAGAACACTTTGCTGTGTGTGTGTTTTGGTGCATTTTACAGAGTCTCTCTTCTTGCCCTCACGCCTTGGGGAGCGACCGTTACATAAACCAACCCTCGTCTTGTCTACAATTCCAAAGTTTTGGTTTCCCTGGTTTGGGCGGTTTTGTCTTTAAAATGACTTGTCGTCATGAGCATTAATCAGATCAAACACTACATTAGTGTCTTGACCGTTGGCATAAAAAGCTCTTGTATTTAAAAAAAAAAAAAAAAAAGCCAGAACTGGCCAATTTGGGGCAATGGAGTCTTTGTTCTCCGTTTCAGTTGGCATCCGAGCTGTGTGACCCCCCAACTGCATTCTGGCTTTACAAAGATGTTAATTGGTTGGCGGAGTGGCTGCGCCAAAACTTTGCGATTCTCACACAGACACCATCACCCCAGATGGGGGAAGCAATTTCGGGTTCTGAACATCTGATGCGCTGTTATTTTCTACCAATTCCACCCCCAGCGTCCTGTCCCCATTCACTTTGGTTGCCGCCGCCAGATCGGCATTAACCTCTGGGCCTCTGTCCCGCATGCCTGCCGTCCCACTAATCCCACCCTCATCTTCTACCGCCCCTTGTTTTTGCCTCCCGTTTTTCCTCGGAAGGTGTGATCAGAAAGAAAAATGATCAGGAGTCGTCCTCGGGAAAAGAAAAGAAACGACCAAAGAGCAAGCGCGTGTGCATGCGAGCCAGATAACAGCACCCTGTAAAGGCAGTTGTCATGACAACACCACGGCAACCTGGGAGCAAGAGTGCCCTGTTAATTAAAAAGTTGATTTATGGCCCTTAAATTGCATACTTACACATAGTGGCTTTGAGGTAGTCCTCTTTTTTAATCACTTGAATCCGAGAGATCGCTCTCTCTTGGACGATGGATCCGCTTGTAATCCGTGGCTAATACTTAACCAGGTGGCCACGTTTGCTTTGGGACCGAATCGCATTCGGCTTGCCATCCGTTTGTTAAGGTAGACGTGGGTAGACAAAACCAGCTCAGTGGCCTAGTGGTAGAGTGTCCGCCCTGAGGCTGGAAGGTTGAGTGTTCAAACTCCGGCCAGGTCATACCAAAGACTATAAAAATGGGACCCATTGCCTCCCTGCTTGGCACTTAGCATTAAGGGTTGGAATTGGGGGGTTGGATCACCAAATGATTCCCGAGCGCAGCACCGCTGCTGCTCACTGCTCCCCTCTCCCCCAGGGGATGGATCAAAATCACATGGGGATGGGTTAAATGCAGAGGACAAATTTCACCACACCCAGATGTGTGTGACGATGATCATTGGGACTTTAACTTGACTTTAACTTTAACAAAGAGAAGTCATCTGGTGGCTCCACAGTCCAAACTGAGACTCAAGCTGAACAAATCGTAGTGGTTGTCAAGAACAAAAAAAACCAAATATCAAAGGAAGAAAATGAACTGCCGCATGCCATGCAAATAAAATAAAATAATCCTTAAATAAACTAAACTTGTTACATCAAAATTCACTTAATCGACAACAAACCAATTATCAATTTAATCACCTCATATTTTAATAATCGAGAATTCGTGCACGGGCCATTTTTGACTAAAGACTCTCCAAAGCTTCTGATGTCAGGCTCTCAAAAGTAATTCTCTGATTTCTCTTGTCCTCCATGAAAGCAGATGTGTTTATCTATTGTATTTAATTGAAAGATATTAGAAACATCTGCTTTTACGTTGCAAAACAACGACCGTCAATCTTTCTTGCGTCAATTGCTTTACTTTTTAGTTATTTCTTAATCACAAAATATTCCCAAATAAACAAAATAATTGGCTTATAAAGAGGAATCAGTTTTTTTTTAATATATGAATTGAATGGAATTGAATAGAAATAAAATTGTTTGGTTAATCGATGGAATAATCAATTTTAAAATTAGTCCATAGTGACAGCCCTCGCCATAAGCCTGAAACAATATCAAGCAACACTATTCAGTTTGTCTGAAATCTTAAGCCACATTCACATTCTATTAATAGCAGATGACAAATAACCAGCAGATATTTTTACAGTTTCTGTGGATCTCAGAAGTTTAGATTTTTTGAAAGAAGCCATAAAAAGGATCAAACAGGCTATCAATTTGTTTTTTTGGACAAATTTGACATATTTTGCCTGAAGGCGATTGTAGTGGGCAGGACCTCTTATTATATCTCTTGTGGATTTTTAAAGCTCTATGCTTTACATTCATTCAAGAAATTCTACGCAATCGAAATAATGAACTAGTGGATCACTTATGCCAAACGAACAACACATTTTGTTCTTTTGAGTTTGAATTAAGTTGAAGCTATTAAGAACAGATGGGCAAAAGTTATGTCGATGGATAAACTTTTTAATTGGTTTTCTGAAGTCAAGGCCTGAGTTATCTTTAAAAATGACACAATGTATTGTCAAAGGTCACAACCAACATAGTCCCAACTGAAACAAGGCGCCATATGCCCAAGCAACTCGGCTTCAGGGTTTGTCAACCTGGTTTTGCATACCAGTCGGTGTTGTTGTTGTTTGCGCGACGCCCTTGAGGACGTCGTCACAGGTGCTAAGTTTGCATGAGCCCCTCGCCCCAATTACATATGCAGCAACATGTTCTGTTTCCATGGCAACGCCATGCCCTCTTTCAGCGTACGCGAGAATTCCGGCAGCCAGGTGCCGCTAAGAATAGTCGCTCGCGCTCCCAAAAGCCCACCAACATGTCAAACTGGATCAATTTGTGTCAATTTGGAAAGTGTAGCTAGTTGCGATCGCCCCGGGTCGTCTAAGAACCTTCAATTTGTTGTGCGGATTCTCATATGCGAGAGGCGGTGTGGGGCTGTGCTCATATTAGCCGCGTAAGCTGGGCTTTGACGGCGAGAACATCTGCTGGCCGTGATATGACAGCGAGGGGAGCATCTTGTCTTTTGTACGACCACTTCTCTCCGGCTCCCTTACACCTTACGCCTGCCTCGCCATCCATCCGTCAACCCTGCGCGGCTTCAATGCATAATTTATCTGTTAAGTAACCGCAGCCGGGTGGTACTTACCCTACCAAGGCCTTCTTAAAAGTGAACATTTCTGCCAGCAGGGAGATTGGTGGGGCACGGGTGCCAAAGGGTTTGCCTCCTTTTGACACTCAGGCTATAAGATCAGGCTATATTACAAGTTCAAGCAAATCGTACAGCGCAATCAGTCTTCTGACTAGCACAAGCAGCTTCCTGATTCTGATCACAAACATACAATTGTGCAAAATAACCTTGAATAATGAGCCACATGCTGTTTCACTCGAGACATAATCAGACCACATCTTGTATAGCCCCTTCTGGTAAATTTCCTTTGCGTCTTATCTCCATTCTTATATTAAGTAGGCATTTGCCATTTCAGTTCCTTTAGGTCTCCGGTCTCGCACAATTTGCGTTAAAATTGCTTCTTTGCATTGTGCGTCACGCTAGCTCGTTCCACTTTTGCTCAATAGTCTGTATTGTAAAGTCATGTCATGGTAAACCAAGTGGCCCTGGAAAATCACAGTGTGCAATGTGTTCTAACAGCGTGGCATTCAAATTTTATTTGTTTTACAGCTCGTCAACTGGCACTATTCTAACGCAGCTGCGTTTTCCGTGTTCGGCCTTGCGTCACATCGGACCCCATTTTACACCATTAAAACTGATCGAATAAGAAGCTAGCTAACCCCAATTCTTGTAAATCACCCAATTTAGGAATGTACAAATAATTAAAAATCAAAGAGGTGATAAATGTACCTGATGAGTAAAAATGTCCATTTTGTGTCGCATTTTCTCCCCAGAGATAATTTCACTCGTGTACTACATACAGTCAGGTTATACTGACAATAAGTGTCTCCACCCTCTGCAAATTGTGAACCGAATCCAACAAAAAATGACCTTACACACAGGCGGCCTCCATTCTCTTTTTACAGCTCTGATATAAAATTCCCCGGTCGACTTGGTCCCTTGCGTTTGTGTCGTGTCATTTCTACAGAAAAGCAACTCGGCAGTGTGAAAGAACCTCTTCTTACTTTATACACCAATCAAATTCCTTTCATCTGCCTCCTTGCTGTATTTTATAGACCGCTCCCCCCAAAAAAGCGACGAGTGGACGAGGAAGAGACAGAAAGAAAAAGTGTCCTCCAGTGAATTAATGAACCATTCTTTCCACCGAGGATTCATTAGGGATATAATAGGGTCTAAATTGATTTACAAAGGGCACTCTTATGAATAACATGCTCATATTGATTTCAATTGTTCTCAAAGCGCGATCGGCTAATGAATTGACTATGGCGAGCGTGCTAGTTCCAACGCCGTCTGTATGATGTGGCGTTGTGCAGACCCCCTCGATTGCAAAATTGCCACCATCGACTGATTCAGAAGGACCATGTGATGTTCTTTTAGAGAGACGCGTTCTTTTTTTGAAGTGCGGGATTAATCATAACAATACAACATGTTCCATTTGGACGTTGAACTTGGAAGCTCCAGTTGGCCTTTCTGTGATTGTTTGTGCACTTAATTTGTATTCATTTATTATTTTTTTTTAATTTTGGATTCGTCTCAGCAGACCACAAACACACAGTCACACACACTGATTGAAGTGACACACACCTTATTATCAGCGTTCAAAGCGGCCTCCACCTTCCTCCGTCTGGCGCTGGCTCACCCATCTGCAACGGTGTTTTCGCTACACCTGTGCTCGCCTTTCAAGGCGTCCTTGCTCACCATCAAACGGCAAATTTGCACTTGGACCCCTTTTGTCGTTGATTTGCTTCTCTAGAGGGTTGCACCTCTTTAGTAACTTTGTGGCGCCTCCGAGACCGACGACAAAATTCTGAATCGTAAAAAGCTAAAAAGTACTGAACTTTAACTTCGATAAGCGAAATTCATGTTGGTTTGTTTACATTTGGTAGGTACTGCTTTTCTTATAGGGCTTCATAGAGAACTGTGGTTGTAATGGGAAATTCAGGTGTGCCTCAATGATAACTTGATAATAAATAAAACATGATAAATAGTGCGTCGCTTTCATGGCCTGTCTGAGCTTGATGTTACGATGACAAATCACATCATAGCTGCATCTCGATAATAAAAAGCCAACAAAAAAGCTGTGAGACCATACTTGTGACAAATTCTTAGTTTTAATGTTAATTTGAATATATTTCATAACATCGGCTTTCTTCATAGGGCATCAATCATCACTGCAGTTCAAATAAATTGAATGAAATTGAAAATAGAAACGTAAAATACATTACTTGAAATAAGATATTTTTTTCCCCCTAACCTTTTCTTTCGCAACAATGCAGTTCACGCTAACAAAGAACTTTAATTTTATTGTGCTGACATTTTATAACATTTGGCTGTACAAAACGTTTTTATTGGCCTTAATACTAACATGACGAACTAACTGAACTCAAAATTACTTCCTACTAACAATCGCTAAATGTTATTTACGGTGACTCTCCCACCCCTCATTGTAGCACTTAAAAATGAGTCATCACTTAAGAGGCCTTTCCCTAAGTTAGTGAGAAAAAGTGCTCGTTCACTTTAAAGGTTGTCATAATAACTTAACACGTTGCGCAAAAAAAAAATAGGTTCATCTGTTGGCTTTGATGGCATCCCTGCTGTTGAAAAGCGCTGAAGTCTGGCATCAAGAGGTGTGAGATTAGCGCGTCCTCGGCGGCAGAGATGATTAAACCCAAAAGAACGCCTGCTTTGCCATCAAAATGGCTGCGTCCAACGTCAAAACAAAAGTTGGGGTCATTCGGGAGTTTCCGAAGGGCGAGCGGAGCGGCTTCTGTTAGTAGCGCTTTTTGTGACTCTGGTTTTGTCCGTAGTCTCTGCGCGCTGGTGTCTCTCAGCCGTTGGCTGCTGGCTGGAGCATCTGGCTGCAGTTGCAGAGCAGCAGTCACATACCTGCATTCGAGTGGAACAAACTGGATGGTTGGCTGCTCACGGAAGGTCATCAGCCCTGGGCACTGTGTGTGTGTGTGTGTGTGTGTGTGTGTGTGTGTGTGTGTGTGTGCGTGTGCGTGTGCGTGCGTGTCTGTGTGTGTGTCTGTGTGTGTGCGTGTGCGCACACCACAGCGTTTCTCGTGATCCACTCCCAGGACAGTCCAAAGCATGTTTTCAATGTAACTTTAAAACACTTCATAATATAAAAACTGGACTTTTCTACTATTTTATCTTTTGATGTGAAACCCAAATAAGTCTTCGGTATGCAACAGAAAGTGACCATGCTGGTCCAATACTTTTGAAGGTGGCTTATTGTATGATATATAATTAAGACGTTGTATGTGGCATACTGTAGTTTAGATGTAAAAATGAATCGATCAATCGAAAACAAATTCATCAAATTAATCGCCTCACATTTTAATAATCAAGTAATCTTTTAGAGACTAAAAGATTGTCAAAATTTTCAGATTTCAAGCTGTCAAAAGTAATTCTCTGATTTCTCTTGTGCTTCATGAAAACAGATTGATTTATCTTTGTGTCTCACCAAGACATTTGCTAACATCTGCTTTTACTTTGGAAAACAATCCTTTTCGTTCTTCTTCTTTCGTCATATTGCTGAACTTTTTGTTGTTTTTTTTCAAATCGCTAAATAATACCAAATAAACAAAAATAATTGGTTAATAAACAGTAATTATTGTCAATGTTTTTAATACATCTTAATGCAAATACAATTGTATAAGATTATTTAATTAATTGATAGAATAATCGATTCTAAAAATATTTGATTGTGACAGCCCTTCTGTAGTTATAGTAACATTTTGAAGTATGGAATGTGTCGTGTCACATTTTTATGTGAAGTATGATTTTTTTTTTTTTTTTTTTTTTTGCATTCATGTCTGTTCGTCATCTATTATCGTCCTTTCGTGATCTTCCATTCATTAATTTGCCCGAACAACTTTCAGTAATATCCCACCCACCTGAGCAGCCCTCGTGATGGTCAGCAGGTTAATGAATGGTGACCCGGCCTAATCTTTGCCACTCATAGCTGACACTTCGGGAATTCATCCAAAGTTAGTCTATCACGGCTACCTGTCTTCTCGACCGCATCAAAGTCTTCATTGTTGATCCCTGAGTTTACAAGGCATGGCCACATTTTTCCTCGTCTTAATTAACCCCTTGCCCCCTGTTCCAGGGTTGCGACACCTCCACCGACGATGAGGAATGAATAATTGATTTTAATTGTTCGTCGTGGCCCCATCTCTCATTAGCTAGAAGGCTTTAAAAAAAATAAATGGAAAACTCCAAACTTTGCGCCGCAATAATCACGCCAAAGAAAGGTTGCGTCGTCTGCTCGAGGTGGCAGGGCAGCTCCTTGGCGGTGATTTCATTCTTGTTAAAAAAAAAAATCACCCGTCTGCTGTAATATTTTAAAAAGGAGAGAGAGCGAGAATACAGTTCCGAAAAATGATTAGCTCGCTTTCATCCTTTTTCCCCTTCACCTTTTGTATGTGTTCACATGCTTTACTGCTCTTAAAGATGAGTACACAACTGCTGCATTCTGCCTTAACAAGCACCCGCCACCCTGGTTTCTTTGTACAGTAAACACACACACATACACATCCGTTGGCATCTGTGCGGTTTGATACGTGGCCGCCGGCGAAGCACTTCTTCCTAATGAGCCTCCTGCCCTCCCGTTTCTCCCTGGGAAGCCAAAAGAGACGTAACCTCAATGCGGGAAGAATGGAACCTGCTTACACTCAGTCGTAACATAAACACACACACACACACTTCCATCAAAATAAGGCCACTCTTATTTTTCCACTAACGCAGAAACAAAGTGTTGTTGTTTATTTGTTTGTTATGCTGTGTGATTAACTGTCCACAATATTAGGTACTCCCTCGTGTATCCAAGACATCATTATGACATGTTTGATGATGACATTTTTTAATGATGTATATACTTAGACGTTTTTTTCATTGACAAAATGTTTGCCGCTATTTTTAGTGTACTGAGGCGTTTTTCCACATGAAGACATTTTAATGACTAGCAAGGAACCATTTTATGGCATTTTTTTATGCATATGTACTGTTTTTATGTCACAAAACATCAATTTTTGTATAATTCTGACTTATTGAAGGACATGCATAATACATCCATTTGGATATGACTTGATGTCTTGTAAGACATATTTATTAATATGATAAGCACTCCATTTTGACTCAACCAATCCCACACGACTGACAATTCCTAGGAATCAATGAAACGATTAATCAATTCATTACACCCACGTCTTCTCCGACATGATGGAGAATGTAATCTCCTTCATCTTTTCATGCCATTTTAATCTCTCTCATTCTTGCAACGCCGACACCGACTTGTGTGTGATGTGGAGTCTCGTGTGTTGTAGGTGTGGGCCAACTACGAGGAGAAGCCCAAGGAGGAAGTGGTGCACGTGTCCGAGGAGAAAGAGCGCGTTGCTAAATACAAGCCGGTCTACGTCACGGAAATCACCGACATGCTCCACTTGTACACCCAGGACGTAGAGACAGGTACGGGACAGGACGTTTATTTTTATTCGCCTTTAAACACCAGGCCAAGTTAAAGAACCCCAATTTCCCGCAGCCATAGACATGCCGCTTGTTGTTATCGCGATGCAATGACAGGAATCCATCACCCCGTCGCTTGTGACTGGAGAACTAACAGTCCTTGCTGCTCCCGCTTGGATGCACACCCACACCGGCTGATGTATGTTTTCACATGAATGAATGCACACGTAATACATCTCCTGGTGTGTTGTGCTCAGTACGACCCCCCCAACCCCCTCACATCCTCACCCAAAAAGCCTCTCCGTACCGCCCCTCCCCGGATAATTCTAGATTAGTAGCACCCACCACAAGTGACAACAAAACTCAGGCTGAGTATTATTTGCTCACGTTTACAAAGCCAATGGGTTGAGAGCGCAAACATGCGACTGATCATCTTTTCATCATCTTGCTGTAGGCTCCGACGAGGAGGTTGAAAGGCCCCCATTCGTGCCTGCGGCTAACACAGCTAGTCCGACCTTCCGCTCCCCCTCCAGGTGTAAACACGAGGATAAAAACCAGGGCCACGTGCAGTACCTGCTATTCCAATTGAAGTGAGCGGCTGACGCCTTCAGCGTCATTTGCCACGAGGCACATGGACTCGCTACGAATAGTAGTATCAAACGCATTAAAACATTTTCTATGATCAAGCAGCGCTTTGCTGAGTAGCTCCTGAGCACGCTTGAAATCTTTCTTCATATTATCAAGGCTGACTTGAAATTACAGAAATGTTGGAAATTATTCTAATGAAATTTGTCTATCAGTAGACCTACAAAAAAGTCCAGAAGCAGTGTTCAAAAAGGCCCAGGAAGTCTGCCATTTTGGTTTAAAGCAGCCATTTTAAGGCCTTCAAAGACTGATTTGTCCTAGAGATTTTGTCCGGGAGCGTAAACCCCATCGGGGAACTGGCCCTGCCTCCCCTCCCGCCGTCCTTCCTTCTCTCTCGGTCGCTTTCGTTTTCGCTGACGCTCGCTCAAAGCCACATTAAGTCATAGCAAGCCCTTGAAGAGCACATCAAAGTGTTGTTGTAGAATCACGGCAGCCGAGCACCGTACTGTATAAATTACGTTACGGAACGGTGACGTGGCACTCGGCAGAGACTTGTTTTCAGATTTTCCCGTTTTGGGGAGAGTCATCAAAATTTGCCACCAGGCTCTACCCACAAAAAATTCTAGTGACCCCTAAAATGGACACCTGAAACCAAAATGTGTCTTTTTTTGTGGGTCTACTCATTATAGACATGTCTACAAAATGTTATGTTACAAACTTAAAAAGGATTTAGGGGCTTGATTTAAAAATGCTACCAAGCTCCATCACTGTGTTGTGCAGGCTTGATAAAGGAAAACTGCAAAGGCCTCACAGCTGTTTTTGCACTTCAGCGGGCACGTGCAGACCCACCAAATAACCTCAGCACTTTCATCTTCCTAGCGATTGTCAAATGACTTGGAGAAAATTCCCATTTTATCCCCTCAGCGGGTCACGCCAACTCGGCTCTTGAACCCAACCCTCCCATTTTCCCATTTTAATTATTCCCCCTTTAATAACTCATAAGTGCAGCTTTCTTCATGCATGGCTATCTTTACACGCGCTCGATAAGTGATTAATTTCACGTTTGGAGCGTTTTTTTTTCTTCTTCTTCTTTGCCAAATCGCCAGCAAGCGTGAGGGATTGCGCTCCTTAATCCTCACTTCATTGGACGGCTCTTTATCTGTTAATGTACTCATTTATCTGGCATTGTCTCACTTTCCTCCCCACACACATTATCTCCCCTTCAAAGGGCTATCACACCATTCCAACCCCGCCCGAGTTTTTTTTTTTTTCCTTCTTCCCTCGGCGTTGGCCTTTCTCTCTGTAGGCTATATGTAATTACTGTCTGGAGTGGGGGACCCGCATAGATCTCTGCGACCTTGCGCACTCCAAAGACACGGGCCACTCCAAGCAAATGCGACCGGGAAATAGAAACCCCCACTTTTCCGCTGCCAACCTCATTAAAAAAACACAACAATAATGTGCTAAATATAGCCCATTAAGTATTTAGCGGCATGGTGTGTGTGCCTGCAATCTGAATATTGGATGCCACATCAGCTGTTTATCAAAGACACCAAGTCGTAGTCCTCGTAGTTGAGTGAATGTTGACTTAGAGAATAAGCGCGTTCTAATTAAACGAGCGAGCAGCCCGCTAAGAAGGATAAAGCTCAATCGTGACAATTTGCGCTGTAACAACAGCTTAGTAGCGATCACATGATCAATGTTTGATGGCCAATGTTGGCTCCAGGCAAATTAATCCAGCGGTGATTTTTAAAAAAAAATGCAACCATAAGACAGACAAATGCAAACATTTCAGTTTGTAACATCGAGAGAGAAAAATAATGTGATGTATGGAAGAAAATGATAGCTCGAGATCTAAGCGTAACATCCTTGCAGAGAGAGCGGGGCAGCCCACTTGGGACTCACGTGGCCTTTTTCCCGCACATCCCAAGGCTGCATGGGATTCTATTAAGCGCCATGTATGAAAATCATTAAAGCCAAAGCAGGTAAATAATCCCGATAAGACATAAGGCCAAAAGAGCAACAAGCTCGCCGCTTCCCCATTGATGAATGCCCGCCGCATGACGCCTGAGATATATTCCAAGTCAACAGTCGAGATTAAAAAAAGATGGGGAAAGGGGTTTCAGGCTTTGAGGAGCGACCTGCCTGGAAGAGGAAGGGCCGTTGGGGAAGGGGAGGGGGGGGGCTTCATTAGGTGAGGAACAGCTGCTCTGCGTAGAAGGCGGAAGTGTGAATAATGCGAGGTAAGAGGCAACCACGTCTGAGGGTTCTTTATGTCAGAAAACACGCATTCGACAGGATGGAGCCAGCCGAGAAAGCCTAATCAATCCATTTCAGGGTTGAAAGACCAAAAGATTTTTTATTTTAGTCGTTTTTTTTTTTTATATATTTCAACACCAACAAATCTCACTCACCGTTAGTCGAATTATCTGTGTTGTAATTAGCAGGAGTCCTTCACATTTTCCCAATCAAGGGTATCCATGTTTGGTTTGAAGGCGCTGAATATCTTGGAGACATTGACCGTGATGGATTTATGTTGGGAGCAGACGTGACAGGACTTGACTCGGGAAGTGGCCGGAGTGAATCTCCAGAAGCACGCAGGGGTCATAAATCGTCTCGTTAAAGGCGGCGAACCATGGCGACGCTTGTCAGCGGCCTTTGACTGCATCACTCCAAGCTGTAATAATCATGTTAGCGCTGGCGGCCAAGGCGCGTGCTATTTATGGCCCCGAGGTGGCGTTAGACGCTGTTAACTCACTCAGAAGTCAATGTAGAAAGTTGAGTCCGTGCCCCAACTTACGAGCTTGGTGAATTATTATTACAGTGATCCCTCGCTACTTCGCGTTTCGTTTATCGCGACTTCACTACATCGCAGATTTTTTTCCAAATTAAAAAACAAAATAAAACGTCTAAATTGAGGAAGCATGTGTCTAACCTTTAGGACAATGTAGTATTGCTCCAAATGCTTGTTGGTGACCGTACTTTGTGGATTTCACTTATCACGGGTAGTTTTTGGAATCAATTATCCGCGATAAACGAGGGATTACTGCATTATATTTTTGCTTTGTAGTTTTATCCCAAAACTGAGTTCTGCGTTGTCCATTTTGTTCTCCATCTGGACGTGCTTTGTCATTTACATAAATAGAACCAATAGCATTCTCTCAAGGTTCATGTATCCGTCTTTTTGGACACAAAGCGGAAATAGATACGTCAAAAAGATTGACGCCATTTTGTAAATCGTTGACGTAGCCGCACTCTCCAAAATGGCTCCCGATCCTTGCATAGCCCCGATTGAAGTTAATAAAATGATGCCGCCTGTCTTGACGAAGATAACCCTGCCGTAACTATTTACATACGCGGGGAGCTCAAGGTGTTAATGACGACACGCGGTCGCCGCAAATGACCCGAGCAAATGGGCTGGGTGCGTCTTCCAAAAACAAACATTGCGTTTGTGAAAGTAACCTCGGGGCAGATTGAAATGAGGGCGCATAGCATTAACCCGCCAGATTTAAGAAACGCAATGTGGGAGTAATTGCAAGACTGATTGCCATGCAACTTGCCATGTGTTTACATCTGCGACTCGGGCGCCTTTATCTAATATTATGTCTGTATTCTGACATTGAGGCTCTTTGGCTAACAAGCATCTTTGATTCATGCATCTGCAGACTCGACACACTTTCCAACCACCTGCAATCATTCAGTGCAAGCAGAATACAATACGGGGAATGTTCTTTTCCACCGAAAACTCTAGATTTTTTTTCTCTGATTCAGTATTCCTAGCAAATTGGTTCTGAGCTATTTTGGGACCTTGTCTCGGTAGGTTGCTGGACCTCTTGAAGTGCTTACCTTCCCGGTTTTCTTGAAATCCTGATAAATTACCCTATGATTGAACCGAAATAGCTTCACCCAACATCTCTCTCTTGTCAATCACTTTGTGCCCCACTAGGAAGCCAGCTGGAGAGTCTGATGGAGAGCATGCGAGCAGAGCTCGCCACCCAGCCCCCCGTAGAAGGAGCCTACGCTCCACGCCGGGGCGAATTCTGCATAGCCAAGTTCGCCGATGGTGAATGGTAGGTGTCGGAATCAAAGCAGGACTTCACTATGGACCGCTCCAATTAGCTCGCGCGTTTGTGGTTGCAATATAAAACCAGAGTTGTCTCCAAGTGGAAAACATGCAATTGCGAAGCGAAGAGAATAATGACAGAAACATTATCCCCTGCAGGTACAGAGCCCGAGTGGAGAAAGTAGAGTCGGCGGCAAAAGTGCACGTCTTCTACATCGACTACGGCAATGTAAGTGACGGAAAACAGTATTTCTTTAATTTTCAATTACATAGTTAGCACATTCGAAAAATGAGTTGGACAGCTTTGATTTGAGTTTTCCATAAACATGAAGTCGGGCAGAGCAGCAGTTGCTATGCTATGCTATGCTATGCTATGCTATGCTATGCTATGCTATGCTTAGCGCAATGTTGTATTGGAAAACTGAGATAATTCTAAAACCTCATTCCTGAATTATGGCTGGGTGCGACTCATTTCGCGAACCAGTGCACTTTTACGGCATCACCCAAGGTACTACTTCCTCGTGTGTTATCCAGTGTGCTCCGGGTCACTTCCCACAATGCATTGGGGCATCACCTTGCGTCCGTCCACTCCGACAAAGGGCTTTTGTGTCCTCCTTTTCCTTCAAAAGAGACACATTTACAACCACTGTGCGAGTCTCTAATACGACGTCAATAAATCTGAAGGCGCTTGATTGGTAGCAAACGTTGAAGGTGTTCTCCCTCTCGACTCTAGAGTGCACTTGATTGCGTTAGTCTAATATACGCGCCTCGTTAAAGGAGGGACGTGCTTTTTCGGACTGACTTTTTTGTCACACTGTGCTATCTTATCTTGTTCATGTCACCCATTTAAGAGAATTCAAGCATTTATTTATTTTAGGAGCTCGTTGATTGGTGAAATATTTGCTCGTATTGCTTTGAGCTGCAATATACGGGAATGCGTCCATAGGATTCTGTATCTGTATACAGGACTGTCTCAGAAAATTAGAATATTGTGATAAAGTTCTTTATTTTCTGAAATGCAATTAAAAAAACAAAAATGTCATACATTCTGGATTCATTACAAATCAACTGAAATATTGCAAACGTATTATTTTAATATTGCTGATTATGGCATACAGCTTAAGAAAACTCAAATATCCTATCTCAAAATATTAGAATATCATGAAAAAGTATACTAGTAGGGTATTCAACTAATCACTTGAATCATCTAATTAACTCCTGAGCCTTGAAAAACACTCAGCTTGGTTCAGTAAACTGGTGTTGGTCCACTGTTTTTCATCAAGTCCAGAGTAAATGCAGCTGTGTACCAAGAGATTTTAGAGCACTACATGTTTCCGTCTGCTGAAAAGCTCTATGGAGATGATGATTTCATTTCCCAGCATGATCTGGCACCTGCCGACAGTGCCAAAACCACCAGTAAATGGTGTACTAACCATGGCATTACTGTCCTTGATTAGCCTGCCAATTCCCCTGACCTGAACCCCATAGAGAATTTGTGGGGTATTGTGAAGAAGAAGCTGAAAGACACCAGACCCAACAATGCAAATGAGCTAAAGGCCGCTACTGAAGCATCCTGGGCATCCATAACACCTCAGCAATGCCACAGGCCGATTGCCTCCATGCCACGCCGCATTGATACAGTAATCCATGCAGAAGGCTTCCCAACCAAGTACTGAGTGCATTAATAGACATTTTCAAATGTTTGATTTTGTTTTGCTGTTATAAATCTTTTTTTTTACTTGATCT
Organism: Syngnathus scovelli; assembly: GCF_024217435.2. Lineage (NCBI taxonomy): Eukaryota > Metazoa > Chordata > Actinopteri > Syngnathiformes > Syngnathidae > Syngnathus > Syngnathus scovelli. The sequence continues at coordinate 5,891,617 of NC_090868.1, forward strand.
GAGGAAATATTCTAATATTTTGAGATCGGATTTTTGAGTTTTCTTAAACTGTAAGCCATAATCAGCAATATTAAAATAATAAAAGGCTTGCAATATTTCAGTTGATTTGTAATGAATACAGAATGTATGACTTTTTTTTTTAAATTGCATTTTAGAAAATAAAGAACTTTATCACAATATTCAAATTTTCTGAGACAGTCCTGTAGAAGACATCACTTAAAATTCAGCTTTCGTGGTGAACCAAATTCAAATTGCAAGTGACTAAAAAAAAACACAGAATGAGCTACTAATTGTCATCATTTGCAACATGCCATTTCCATTGTAGGGAGGGGGGGATCATACCCCCCCTCCCACACACACAGACGCAAAAAAGTTATTTTCACAGCTCTGCCTCATTTATTACTCAAATGTCTTTATTCAGAGGCATAATCACAGCAATCAGGGCTAATTGTCACGGCTGCCGTATTGTCTCAGCGTGCACTTGACTGGCGCGCGTCGGCTTTTTGACTCCGGGCTCTCCGGCAGCTGCCAAAGCCTCGTGTACCCCCAGCTGACACCCGGCCCCGAATTGGAAGCTTGACACAAATGACGATAATAAACACAATATGTGTCGTTGCCAGAGAGAAACCGTGTCGTCCACCCGCCTCGCCACCATCCCGCCCGCCTTCAGCACCAGAACGCTGCCGGCACAGGCTACAGAGTACGCCCTCGCCTACATCCAGGTGCCACAGGACGTAAGTAACAAAAATAGAACTTCTGTTTTGGGGCGGAACAGCATAACCAAATCCATTTGACATCGAGTGGGTACAAACACAATTTAACACGTTCAAATTTGTACAAGACACGCAAGGTTGAGGAGGATTATGTTTATGAATGTATGTTTTTGTTTATTTTAGTTGTCTTTTCAAACCACTTCTCATTTATTATACCTGTCAATACATGAACATCCTTCAGTATTGGTATCATTTTTATTTAACCTATCTTATTATTCTATATTATTTTTAATTTTCAAGTTCAATTTGTTATAATTATTTATCCATAAAAATATTGCTTTATTCATTTTGGATGTTTTATTTTTTTGCATTTTAATTTTTTAAATATTTTTCAGAATATAAATATAAAAATCAAAGTGTCCAGTTTTCTCTGGATTTTCAAATGAATTCACAATTGTAGTATCAATCACAATGTTGTCTTTAGATTCTGGGGGTCACATTCACATTTGAACCGATTGGGTTTTGATTCACAGTACCTGGGACTCAATATAAGTAATCAACGGCACCAATCTTCGGTGCTTTTGTTGTGGTAACAGAGGTTAATGTGTGTACTAATACTTTAACATTTATTTTTCAAATACAAACTTTGACAATAAACCAAACATCATTAATACAAAACCAATGATTCAAATAAAATTATTCAAGCAGATGCCCAAAAATTAACAAGTTCAACGATTGGAAAAATTTCCAAGCTGCTATCAGAGAGCCCCAATGTTAGAATCTAACTTAACCTGTTTAGATGTTTTTGATTTTAGAAAAAAAACTGATATCATAGAGAGGTTTGTTTAAAAACATTCTGATTATATTGTAACTTTTAATGACTTGATGAGGCCATTAGCATAGACTATAAAAATATGGGCAAAAAAAGTGTTTTGCATAATTATAAACACGGTGTATGTATCCAGAATGTGCTTGGTCACTTGGTGTCTTTGTGTGTGTTGAGTGTTGAAGCATGCTGTCACGTGGGATCTCCTGACGGCTGAAGTGGCCCATCTGTTGCAGCGCTCACAGGCGTCACCTATACTGCAAACACACACACACACACACACACACACACTTGCAAGCTGACAGTCGCTCTCGGCTGGCCAAGTCGCACCCACCTTATCTTCTTGTGCAACCCTCACCTCAGCAAAGGCGTACACTCAGGCGTCCATTTCCCGGGTGCGGAGAGTTCACGCCGCGCGGCAAATAAACATCACTCTCTCCAGCTATTGCTTTTGGACAGAAATAAAAGCAGTCACCTTTTGAAAAGTCAGCGACGCCGGACATTGTTGCCACGACAACGCTGAGTCTGTTGACCGGCTGTACTCAGCTCGGATAATTTATCAAAGCAGCTCGCTTATAAAGGGTGACGTACTACAAAATCAGTGATTATTATTTTCTTTAAATAAGACGGCCTTGTCAAAGCCGCACCGTTAAGTCGCACTGACTCCATAAATCAAACCAAATGAAAGTTCTACAACAAACACAAAATGTCAATTAATTAGCGATTAAAGTCAACGACATTCTGGCTTTTAAGAGGCTTTTTAACTCGAGCACTCTGAATGTTATGAAAACATTTGCACACTAGACCGGCTGAGACCATCAAGCATCAACAAGTGCTTTAATTGGGACTCTTTCGATTTGAACGAGTTAGAGACGTTCCATCGTTGACAGGAAAGAGAAATTTCCCCCTGAAATGGGAGTCAAAAAGTCATCCAGCATACCAGTCAGCCTCCAAAACAACTTTTAGAAAATTACTTGACATCCTTATCTGTGCTTTACTATTTTTAACTTCTACATACTGATGTAACCAAAGAAACACTTCGTTTCAGTTCATTTGAGTTCAAGTGATAAAGACACTTTTGTGTAACCACCATGACAACCGACGGAGGAAAAACAAACCGTTAAAAAGCTGAAAGAACTTTGCATAAACAAGCCTCTTAATACTTTGGTATTAGCCTCTACGCAAACATTCAAACGAACTTTTGGTAAACATTGGTTAAACACGTTGGTTGGTTTTGTTTGACTTTTGAGTACATTCTGAAACAGCACAAACTCAAATATCCTTAATAGGTCAACAGTTGATTAGAAAGTTGAATTTCTATCAGATCTAAAATGATTTTAAAAAATAAATCAAAACAAACTGAGGAAGCTGTAGCACGAGAACCAAATCAACAACAACAACAAAATTGTCACGCTGGACACTTGTTTAGGTACAACTCAATGTGTCCATTTTGATTGTTGATTGCTGTCATTTACACTGTCACACTTTTCAGAAGGACTCATTATCTTTTACCTAATCAAATATCTGAGTGCACATTCAGAAATGCCCCCCCCACACACACACACAAACACACACACATCCAAGAGCAGTTTGCTGGAAAGGGGTTGCCATGGAGACAAGACCAGGGCAGGAGGAGAGAGAGGAGATTGATGGGCTTAAAGTGGCGATGGGTCTGATATTTCTTTGTTTTCCAGTGTTTTTGATTTAGCTATCATTGGTTAGTTAGCATGAGGAGCCAAAAATATACATTAAAATGTGATAAAACAGAAATTAGCTCAAACTGCCCAACCTTTTTAAGATGCTTGGGAGAAGTTTCTATTTACTTTTGGAGATTGCTATTAAATTTAGCATCTGCTTGACAAAATGTCGTTTTTGTTTTAACTTCTGAGTCGTGTATAATATTGGTTGAACGCGGCATTATTTCTGAATTCGACTCGTCCGTTTTTTGTAGGAAGATGCCCGTGCTGACGTGGTGGACTGCGTGGTTCGCGACATCCACAACAGCCAGTGCCTGCTCAACGTGGAGTACTCTGGCGTCACCTGCCCTCACGTCACAATACAGTTTGGCGACACCAAGGACGATGTTGGCCTTGGCCTGGTCAAGGAGGGTCTGGTCATGGTAGATGCACGCAAAGAGAAGCACCTGCAAAAGATGGTCAGTGTCGCATGCTCGTGTTTTGACTTTGTGGATTATCTCTAGGCTGTATGGGTTTTTTCTTCGTACAATGTGGTAGTTAACTGCCAAAAGGAGAGTTTACAATAATTAATGAGTAGTGCCCAGCCGATTAATCGTCCGTCCGATTATATCAGCCAATCATGGCTCTTCAAATATCGCTCAAAATAATAGCCTAATGGCCGATGTTTGCGATTGTTTTTACCTTTATTTGCCATTTAGGCCCGCACACATTATTTATTCCACATAAATCAATACCATATGCAACCACCATTTGCAAATGGCCCCCTTGAGTTCTTAAGTGTTGCCGGTTCGATAACGAGCACATTTCCATCCACGCCATTATTATTTCACATCAGAAAGGACTTGCCGCAGACATTTTCTCACAGCGCCGCCATGTTGCCCATTGACTTTTCTGGTCGTTAAAATAATTTCCCCCATGGACCCACTCTGGTATATTAACATAAAGAAAAATTACATGTCTGCAATTACAGGCGGCGAATGCTCGCCAATATCAGTCACTCTGCCACTTAGTTAAAAATGTAAACGGGCGAGCTCACGGAGAAATATGTCCGCTGGCGTCTTAATTGCTCGTAAACGCTCAAACGTATACGGTTATGACTGATAGGTCTTTCTTTGGCGAATAATCGGCCCCACGTGTACTGAAGTGCCTCACTGAACCCTTTGCATCATTGATTCGAACTCTTGGCGCTAAAGAGGTGCCAGAGGATCACGATGTGGTCTGGAGGTAATGGACTTAATAGACAAAGGACGGAAAACTCGGTCTAATAAGCTGAGCCGTTTGCTTTGGTTGCATTTAATGCTTTCTCTTTAGTATTCCGCGTCGGTTTCTGCAGTCCTTCCGACGTTTCACCCACCCCCTTCCCCCTCAACCATATTCCAATCCGGAAAAAGCTTTAACAAGCTGCAGCGTTGCCGACGTACTTGCAAGTAAGCCGCCCTGCTCGTAATTCCGACCCGCTTCCCGGCTCCAAAGAAGATCCTGCTCATTTTGTACGGGCGCAAAAAAAGAAGATGATGCTACTTGAAAGCTTTAAAATGGAGTACGAGTCAATCCCACGGATGATGTACAACACCCGCTGGCCATCGCTGACTCCCACGAGAGGGAAAGTTAATAAAAACACACTGATAAGGTTTGTTTATTTCCTCTGCTCCCGGTACAACGGCAACAATCTGCTGTATTCTCACCGTTACAGTTGGTTAGAATTGGGGAGGAAGGAAAGTTTGTACATTGACTGCGGGTAACAAAACAAAATACTGTGTTTGATATGACAATACCGGTTAGTAAAAATTTGATCAAAAGACTACAAAATACTGAATAAATTGGACATATTAATGACAAATCTAATGTATTGTTAATTTAAGGAATTGAAAGAAGGCTGAAATCAGCATAGATACTGATACTTACCCATTCCTAATTAGCATAATAGCATAATTGCCCAAGACATGTATGAATGTTTTTGGAAAACAAGAAAGAAAAACACAACAAATACGGATAGGAACAGAGTCTGACCAGGAGTTGCACAAATCTGTGAAGATTTGTCACTCGTGTATAATCTGAAAAATTATTTGAAAAAATGTAAAAATGTACTGATCCAACTGAGCAGATCTCACCTAGCCAAAATAATAAAACGCTAAAAACCTTGCTTTTCATGCTATCCAAGCAAACTCCTCCCAAGCTCTCTTGAGACTCATCTCGGGTGACTTTTGTCATTTGTCTCTGGTCTTCGCTCATTACCCGAAGTACGACGACTTCGTAATGTGTCGTGCTAAACATTGCGTAACAGATGGGTGCCGCCGTTTAGCCTTCGCGCCCGAATGCCGCTCGCCAGTCGAGTCGCGGCCGCGCTCAAGGTTAACGCCGCTTGTCCGCCATATGGATAAGTACGTCAAATGCGATCTGGAAGCAAAGGATAAACAGTCCTTTTTCTGAAACGACCCGTGTCCACAAAAGCGTCATATTCCTGACCCAGAGGTGTGCGCCCCATAAAATGCGGGATTACCGTATAAATACGCCGCTGTCCTACAAAATCACAAATCAGCTCGTAGAGTCGCTAGCACTCATGTCCCATACATATGATTAGCGTTCACGGACTGTACAGCAGATGCAGGCCGTCCTAATGTAAAGATTAATCCTGCCCGCATCTGGCACGCAGCATGCGTCTTCGTTGCGCACCTGCCGCGTGACACTCGGAGCAGATGGACACTATTCCCTTTTTATGCCGCCGTAACACTGTTTGACGCAGCGCACATTACACCTGGCTAGCTCCTGCTTGTTTTGGTGCATCAGCAGCACAGTGCCCAACACGCTGTGTCTTGTAAAACCAGCTGCTTTATATGAGAGGCTACTACTCATTATCTGGGTTCATTACTGAGGCTCAGAGCCACTCCTCAAAACAAAAAGCAATCTTGCTGAGTGATGTCAAAGTGTGGATACAGTGTAGCAATCTATATTTGTTGGTGCGCATATTGGGGAATCCCTTCACATCAAATGGTCAGAAAGCAATACTTCATGTAGAACAAATGAAAATGGGCTCATTTGGTCAGCCGGGGACCTCTTCAGTTTCAAATGCACTCTTAAAAAATATGGATCTGGGTGAGCGGTGTCAATGGGCGGGAAAAATATAGCCATCTACATCTATTTAATGTTAGCCAACTTAGGGAATCTTGCTCAATTTACTTCATTTTGTGCTTCAGTTAATTAGGTTTTTTTTAAAGTTTTAAAAAGCGATTTTGCTATTGGTTGGCTCCATAATAAAAAATATATGTGATTATCTAGTAGATTTGGAGCTACGTTAAGCATATAATTGATCCGCTCACTCTCCTGTGGCAGCTGCTGTTTTTATTTATAAAATGCTATTTCGTTCCCGTAGATTAAATTCCAAGTGTTAGTGCGCATTGATTTTTCTCTGGGGTGTTAGAGCATCGACGGGGAAAAAAACTAGCGGTGACCCAAACTCGATAAGCCAAATGAGGAAAGAAACTTTTCTCCTTTTTGAATATGCAAAGTCAACTTGGCAACTGGAGTTGTTAAATCTGTCCCTTTTTTTTTTTTTTTTTAGTTTTTTTTTTTTTTTGCCCGACCTGAGACAGGCATAATGAATCCACTCACTCTGGCACAGTGAATGTACTGAGCTATCCTTAAATTGTCTTGGCACTGTCGACACTAGACGCTGCTAAAATAGAAAGATGCCTGTCGAGCCCTTTAGTCATAGTCATCAGCAATGTGTACGATTTTAACATAAGTCGTTAGAGAAGTTTACCACTGGAGAATAAAGCTAAAATAAATCTCAAATAAAGCGAAATTAGTGTCATAATGGACAATAAAAATGTGCCATTAGTGGGCAAACCCTTCCTGGTTGTTCCCCTGCTCATCGTAGCCGGCGCTATTTCCGCTAGCATCTGCTTGGTTAAATTTATTTGTGTATGCCGTTTTATATGTAATTACTTTTATTGCTAATATTGCACCGAGCAGCCACGCAATTTCTTTTAGATCCTCGTAAACGAAATAACAAATTCCATCTCTTGACTCCGCTGACCGCCGTTCGCGCAAGCAAAAGTTCATTAGTGCTACAAGCTAATGATTCTCTCCGTGCTAATTGTTAATCCGATACAAAGATGCAGCGGTCCTTCTCTCAGTTATCATCAATCATGTTGAACAAAGGGCCTTGCCGCATTGATCGAGATGTTTCCGGCGTGAACATATACAGATTGAGTATATTAATGTACAACTCATCCAAATGTGTGAATATGTCTATTAAGAAAGCTGATAGTCAGCATAGCATTAGCAAGTTAGCGCATTGGGAAATGTTACATATTCACACTTGGCTATTCGTGTGAATAGCTTTGAGGGGCCAGAAAGGGCGTCCCGCCCCGCCATTTGTCCGACTTGTATTTCTTCATCACCGAGTCCCCGGCGTATCAGGGAAGTCCCAACGCGGCATGATTGCACTCATGGCTTGTGGCAGGATGGAACAACAGAGTAGGGAGAGTGGTGGTGGGAAGTGTTAAACACACGTGTGGAATCCATACAGGAAATGAGAGGAAAAGGGGATGCGCGCATATGCTAGGATGCCTCCAGGGATGCCGCCTTCCATTAATCACAGTTGGAATGTGCTGCTTGTCACATGGGAATTTGGATCTTTTTATAAGGCAGGTTGGCTTTTCCCAAACGAATCTTAACTTAGTATTTAAAAAAAAAAAAGCTTATTCCTTTTGTCCATCCCTTTTTAGTTTCCAAGTCGTTCGGATTTTTGCGCAATATATTGGGCCTTTACCAGACATGGCGTTCTTCCAGCCTCTATTTGGCAAAATAGGCCTTAAGCTTTGAGCGCCACCTGTTGCTTCTGCATGCATTGACCCCAATGTCGGAATAACCTGGTAATAAAAGTTACATTCGGGGTTATGCGGATCACGATTGCTCCCAACCGACACCCACCCTCGCATGTCATCTATAAATGGCTTATAGCTGTTTCCGGAACACCAATTGACAGACTTTCAGGTCGCTGCCCTCACTGTTCAACCCCAGTGCCTGTCACAGCTCATCAAGACCACCCCCCTCGCCCCCCTCCATCCTGTCACCAAACACGCACACACAGACACTGAGTGTCATGGATGTCGGACAGCATGACCGCTTTCCACCAATGGCTCAATACCTAATTTACAAGCCAGAGTTAGAGATGCGGGGGGCCTTTTAATGGACATTTTCTGCTTGCCTGCTATTGACTGAACACACATACAGTCAGACTTTGTCCCCAAAGACCCTTCGGACATGTCCTCCCTGACCCTTTCCACTTTTCTCTCACACACACACACACACACACACACACACGGTTGAGGGGATGCACATCTGGAAGTCAAACGCATAGCAGGGATGTCCAAAGTTTATCCCCTGATGGGAACAAAAAAAAAATGTTGATGGCAAATTCCTCCAGTAAATTTTGCAGGTAAAATAACCTGAGTTGTCTTTACAAAAAGATCAGACAATTCATTATATTGAAGATGCGAGTTTATATAAGAAATAGTTATCAAATAGGAAGATATCTGAAAAAACTCAAAATCACTTTACTTCCTCAGGGTCACTGTTAGGAAACTTTATTTTTATGACCTTGCTGAAAAAAAAGAGAAAAAAACACAGCAGCATGTAAAATGTCTGCCTTCCATATTTGTGTGTTTTTATTTTCACAGTGCCCTTGAGGGGGGTGGGAGCCTAGTCTAGAATGTTCCCTCTCATTTGTCTCCCCCCCCCCCCACCCCACCCTTCTTCGTGTGAGCACATGCTGGTGGGCTTGTCATGGCGCATTCCCAGCACAGCGCCTGATCCCCCCCAACAGCCTCGCTGGGAGGAACACCAAGGCCCCGTCAGGGCACCTCAAATACTACAGTAAAAAGAAAAAAACCCACACACAAGTTGTTTGTGATGTAAAATGGCAGCCTGCCTCACCCGTCTATTAAAATGGAGGTTCTAACACATTGCTGTGGTCAGCTGATATCAAAGCATTTGCCCAAGGAGACTTCTCCTCTGCCCAAAATCCCCGCCGCAGGTCTTGCAGTATTAATGCGGCTGCCATGTTGAATGACAGAACCTCTCCCAGGGAGTGCCGGCAACACACCAACTCCAAACCAACTACAGGCATTGTCAGACGGACAACGATAAAAAAGCAACAAAAAAAGGAAAAGGAAAATAGCGGCGGCGGGGCTTGTTTTATTTGGTTGGTTGGAGATGGACTGCTCGAGTCTGGCAGCCAGAGCGTCTGATCATCATCGCTGTTAATGAGCAAGGCCCGACACGCGACGTTGTTCCCTTCACGGCTGAGTGGCTTCCCAGTGCCGTGACTTTGATTAGTCACTAACAAAATCTGCTTTCGCATAGTGTTTTTCTTTGCGATGTTTTTCAAGCGGGCCAGGTCGAATCCTACGCACCAGATCGCGCACAACCTGTCAAAAAGCCGCTGCCGATTTGTCACTCTTTAGAACGCCACCTGGATGTGGCGCAAGGCGGGCGGCCAGCTCGGCGAACAGCTAGCTTGGCAAGTTCGCCGAGCTCTCTCTCATAATTGCAGCGTCTGTCACTCGGCTTGCAGGATCGATTGCACCTCCGACGTTTGCAAAAGTATGCGGTTTGCCTTCCACTTGTCCAGACTTTTAGGAAATTTCTAAATTTCCCTTGAATTCCAACATTGTCCACACAATTCGTTTGTAGAAATGCTTTTACCAAGTGATTTGACCATTTCTGCAAAAATGCGAGACGTTATTGAGGACTCAACTTTGAACCGACGTTTCCATAATTCTCTCTTCGTTGTCAACTTAAAGTCTTCATTATTCCTTGTCAACCTTCGAATGAATTCTCTCTTTGTTGGCATTCTTTTGCACAATATTGTTGTTCCGTTCTGCCTCCTCGATTGAAGGCCCTTCAACCGAGTCACAAAGGAGCACTTGCATGAACTTTTCTGTTTACGTCATTTCCAGATTAGCCTTTCTTTAGTGCCTTTGTCAATTTTGCCTGCTTTAGAAACACGTTGAAAGGAGAAAAACGTCCACCGCGGGGTTCTCTGAGTTGTCTGTAACTGGAAAGGCCGTCCTTGACGTCGGTGGATAGAAGACGGTGGCGGGATCATCAGCGCTCATTGTGCTTGCTTCGCTCTTTTCTTTTACGACGACATCTGGCCCGATGACTACATCCCCCCGCCAACCTCCCCACAAATCTCTTTTAGTCTGATTTGACGGATGACTCGCACAGCCGCTGCAACACTCGAGTCCGAGAACAAGAGCACCAGATGTTAGCGCCGTGTCGAGTGTGCAGCGCCTATGCCAGCGCATCTGCTGCTATAATAAGACACACAACGCCTCCATTAAGCAGGAGCAGGAATTCTTTCATTGTGGGGGGTAGTTTGTCCAATCAGGTCTTCTCACTCGGGAAATATGTCCTCACAACAAACAAACAAAACCAAAACGTGCATAAATAGATAATGAAGACAGTAGTATGTCTATCAGGAGTAGCTCCACAAAAGAAAATCAAATGATACAGGAAGTCCATCTCAGTTTGAAGAGACCATTTCAGATGGTTTGGGACAATTTCCAAGACCAACTCCTCAAAGACTGCCACCGAAGTTAAACCTCATAGACTGATGCAAAATAGCCTTCAAGGTTTTTGTGGGTGCAACATGGCGTCAAACTTTGATAACCAGTAATAACTCGGCTAATTTGTGTTTTTTTTTAATATTCACAGCCCCTGAAGCCAGTTACACTTATGAACACAAAATTTGGTAGACATGAGTAGACTGACAAAAAAAACTCAATAACAGACATATGAGGTTGGCGTCCAATTCTATTTGAAGTGTGTATACGAGACAGATGGGTGGAGCTAAATTGCAAGCAATTTTAGTAACATGTAGAGCGCCACTGTTTTCACTGTTATCAGTACAACAAACCTTGTTCGTGTGGAGTGTTGTGTTCTTTACGACTCTTCCTCGTGACGAAGACCGCGTCTGCTCAAAGGCTAACTCGCTAACCCCCCCCCCCCCCCTTTATTTTTCCTCCCTATTACTCATGAGCGCTTCATTGAGCGAGGCTAAAAGGCTGCTCTAGCAGAAGCAGTCAATATGCTCCACACTGCTTCGTCTTCTTTATCTTTTTCTTTTATTCCCGCTTTCGCAAACAATTCCTTTCACACTAAACGGTTGCGGCAGCGGCGGCACAGGAACACCGTCCTCCCGCCGTGCACATAATTAGAAATATTCCAAGAGCCTTGTGTACAGGCAGGAGTTTAAAAAAAAAAAAAAAAATTAACATTTGTATTTTGTGGTGCTTCTTTGAAGGCACTTCAGTTAGCGTCGCTAACGGCAACCGGCTCCCATCGGTTGCAGGTGATGCGAGTATTTGATGAATATATTACATGAATAGATCATGAATAGATCACATGATACTTGATAGTATTATCAATCAAACATAACACCATTGGAATGTGTAAATATCACTATTGAATGTTTTGAAGCCTTATTTTCAATACTATCCATTTTGCCAATCCCAATTTCTTAACATATGATGCATTCCCTCTCTTCTGCCCGCAGGTAAAGGAATACCTGAACAGTCAAGAATCCGCCAAGAGTGCCAGGGTGAGTCTAGCCTGCTTGGAATCTACATTAGAACTGTTCCACAATTAATATACTAATGCTAATTACTGTTACACGCACAAGCGGTGTCTCCTGTCCTCCCCCAGGCTTAATTTTTCTTCACTATACAACACAGCCCCATATGGGTTGCAGTAGTTAGCGCCAGTCCATAGTGTGACAATGTGCATGGTGGAGATAGAAACTGGAACAAGCGTGACACAAGGTGACATACTGTTCCTCGGGGAGGAGAAAACACAATGTGGAATGCAATTATGGTGTTCGTTTGAATGTGTACCAAAAATTGGAAACTCATTTGCACGCACACACATACACACACACACAAACACACGCACACATAGTTATTTAACACAAACATACTGATTATAGCACCAAATATGACTCTAAAATTAGATCTTCAATTTTTAAATAATGGAGGATTTAAGAAAAAAAATTACTTTAGACAGATTATTAAAATAATTATTTGTAAAATATCTAATATATTTAAAATAATAAAAAATACAATTATGGTAGATTTTCATATTCTAAAACACAGGTCAAATGCGTTTGAAAAAAATAAAATCTGTAATGTTTTTTTTTTTATACATACTGTATTTATGGCTAAAATTTGAGGTCAAATTTGAGCCCAAACAAACCAAAACCTCATCCACCTCTGCAATTTATGTAATAAGGTAATAAAATAGTCTTAGTACATGTTTTACATATGTATAAAAAATATTAAACATATTTTTAAAAAATCATGAAACTATATATAATGATCAAATAACCAGGATCAATACTTATGCCATTTTTATTACACACTAAAAAAATCATTAATCATAAATATTTTATTATATAATGTCAGAGTAAAAACTATACAATAAATAATAGTTAAACTGCTCAGAACAGACTTTTTTATAACGTGTAGTGTACGTGGTCTTGGGTTCATTTCCAAAGTGAAGTCTCACTGCCGCCACCTCCTGGCGCAATCCCGATGACTGCCACTCGATGGAGGTGGGGGTGCCGCTGTTTTTGCTTACCGTAGCGGGAAGCGCTAGACAACGTTAAAAAAAAAAAAAATGCACGCTACAAATGGCTCATTGATTCCTCTTCTAATAACTGGTGCTAATTAGCACAGGCGCTAATTAGCTATGAATCATGGCAATAACAGCCAAGCAGACCAGAAAAAGAAACATCTGAAGAAAAAAAAGAAATGTCCTCGAATAGATGTTATAATTTGGTGTGTGTACTGGTCTATGAAATGGTCAAATGAAATGTGACTTTTGTTTTTTCACCAGCTCAACATTTGGCGCTATGGAGACTTCCGCGCCGACGACGCCGAAGAATTTGGCTACAGGCGCTAACGTCGATGCGACATAAGAATTTTCACAAAAACAAAAACGACAAAAATTGACCATCCAATCAACGCCATTCCAAAGACCAACTTGGACATATTGGGGGGAGCGGTGCAACGGTGTGTGTGGGGGGGGGACAACTGACTGGACAAATGAATTTAAAAAAAAAAATACGCTCAGTCTTATCTTTTTAAATTGTGAATATCATGGAGAGAAAAAAGCACGCTAGTGTCGTTTGCGCTCACTTCCCGCGCTATTTGATAATTCTGAGCCGTTTGAGCGACGGCCTCTCCTCCAATCACTGCTTTTCTTCAAGGACAAATGTTCAGTTTCTTTTTATTTGTGTTTTTTCTTGCGATAACAATTTTGCTCCCCCAATGAACCTTGATGTCAATGAATTTAGCGAGGAAATAAAAGGACAAAAAGGGCGTCTTTGTTTGTCTTGGAGTGTAAAACGTGTGATGCCGATTTTTTTTGTTGTCAAAACTAGTGACACCATGCAGCGGCTTTTCTCCCATCTTCTCTCTTCATTCTGTAGCGACATTGGCGGGCAAGCCATCTTTTCTGTCTCGCATTTGTCTCCTCACTTCTATGACAAAATTCAATAAAAACAACTAAATGACCCCTTTCCCCCTCTTTATTTTGGAATGTTTTTTTCCTTTTATTTATAAAAGGGATTGCGTGTAAATCTCGCAGCGTGGCAGCATAACCACTGAATTATCATTACAGGCCAAAACAATAAAAAATAAATAAAACACGTCCGCGCGGAGGCACTCATAAAGATTTAATACGAGCCCTCGTAGAAGTAAATGCGCCGTTTCGCCTGAAATGAACGCTAAGCGCAGTTGGCGTAAAGCGGCTCACTTAACGGCATAATTCATGAATGCCGCCATGACGGCGACGAGGCAGACGGACGGCCGCGCTCAATGCACCAATGGGGCTAGCTAGCCGATGCAGCTTTATGTGAAGCACTACATCAGCGAGCGGCTGCCTTGGCATGTTTACAACGCTTTGGCCTTAAAATAGCGCAAAAATAAAAGTGAGGTAGGCTCACCACAACACTTAGTTTATTTGGGGTTTTAATTTTGTCTCTAATTTACCGTAATTTCCGGACTATAAGCCGCGGCTTTTTTCCAAAATTTTGAACCCTGCGGCTTATAGTCAGGTGCGGCTTATATAAGATTTTTTTCGTGATTTTTGTGATGACTTGATCACTTTTATACACTCGTAAAAAGGCTGTGGACCACTGTTGTGCGGTATCTTGAAGAAAAAAACAACAAAAATACTATTTTAAAACACTACTATGGCTGCTGCTTATTCTGGCTGTGTTGTTTGTGACTATTATGAGCTTTAGTAGGAATGCACACTAGGTTACCTGCGTCAAAGGGCTCTAAACCCTTTCTCTTACTCTGCCATGTGACTCAGAGTGGCGCTGTTTGGACCATCTGCATTGTATTAAAACCCAATCAATCAGCATTTAAATTAAATTCTTCTGAAATTTTGCTCACTAAAAACAAGTTGTAATGAATGTGAACTTTTAATGCATTTCATTCAGAAGGTTACTTTGAACCCTGAGGCTTAAATGGCGGCGCGGCGTATTTATGGATTTTTACGGCTTTCTGTGTACTGTCTTTCTTTGTAAAAAACTCATGTGCACGTGCGGCTTATAGTCCGGTGCGGCTTATGTAAGAAAAAAACTAAAATATCCCTGAATTTTAGCTGGTGCGGCTTATAGTCCGGTGCGGCTTATAGTCCGGAAATTACGGTACTATTTTGCGTTATGAATATTACTGTAGTTTTGGCCCTAACTTTCTTTGCGTAATTTTATTTTTGCGCCTTCATTACATTTCTATGATCCTATCGCTCTATTTTTTTATTTCGGTCTTCATTTTGGTCTCTACTCTGATTAGTAAATTATTTTCAATTAATATTTTTTTTTCTTATTTAAAATCAATTCTTTTTTTAAGCGCCCCACCATACCATATTGTTCAGAATGACACTTTTTTTCATAATTTGACTTAATTTGTTTATTAAAACTTAATTAACTTTAATTTCATGTTGCATTGCGGCCATGCGTGACACACAAGTTATGACTATATTGTTGGTGCGTTTGAAAAAGAGCTTAATTTGTATTATGTTACTAATTTTTCAGCTTTGCATTCAAAGCCCCAAAATTGATTTTTAAATTACACACACAAAAAAGAACTTATTGCGATGGCGTCGTCACTGCTTTGTTTACCGTTCTACTACTGCTGCTGCCACTTATCAGCGAATGCAACATCGCATCACAGGTATGTCCAATAAAACAAGCTACATCTGATTAGCATGTTAGCATCCCTCCCTGATGCCATGCTCTTTCCTTTCCAGGTGCTCTCAAGAGACACCCAAATCAAATATGAGGTGAGAAACCTTGATGTAATGTTTTTAACAATAGCAGAAACATAAATCGGCAGCATAGCTTAGATTCCCATTCTTGATAACCTTTTATTTGCCCGGCTACTTGTTGCTTGGGAGTATTCACAGTCCTCAATCCCTGCCACATAAAAAAAAATAGAACATAACAGTGAATCAAATCATGTGGGTTTTTTTTTTAAGTTTTGCAATCGTCA
Organism: Syngnathus scovelli; assembly: GCF_024217435.2. Classification (NCBI taxonomy): domain Eukaryota; kingdom Metazoa; phylum Chordata; class Actinopteri; order Syngnathiformes; family Syngnathidae; genus Syngnathus; species Syngnathus scovelli. Next base: position 5,907,422 of record NC_090868.1, read on the forward strand.
AAAATACCAAACTAAGCGTAACTGTGAAAAAACGAATTTTCGCACTTTGTCCCACTCTGTGTGAAACACCCACTCCTTCAAAAGTCCCTTCATTAAATACACTTTTGCTATTTAACTTAAGGCAGCAGGAATTATTATTAATTATTATTTCACAAATTAACATGACGTCCAAATTAAATTGACTTCATGGTCAAGTGCAATAGGAAGACTGGATGGACCATAACCTCCCGGACACTGCCCACCCTCAATGCCGCCAATTAGTGCTGCAACACCTTTGTGCTTAGCAGTCACAACGCCGCACGCCCCATTTTCTGCCAGGTAGCATGACATTTCAACAGGCAATATAATTAGCCGTCATGTATAATTCTGTCTTGATGAGGCAAATGGCTCGGTAGCTGAAATTAGCATGTTAGCGTGTTTAATGCTAATAGATGGGTCTTTGTGTATAGTAACAGACGATGACCATCGTGAGGAATTTAGAAAGAAAACGATTGAAAAAAGTTATCAATCGGTGCCCTTTGCAATTGGACTATTTCTCAAGAATAAGCATTGCTCTCGACATTCCACAAATATGTTCGACGTGCCATGATGTAATAAAACTTTTTAACCAAGATCGATATATTTCATAATCATTTGTAATATTAAGAATATTTGTATTGTTTGTCAATGAGGGAGAATAAATATTAGTCATGTTGGCGCAAAAATGTTGTGGCTTACAATTTCTTACAAAGCATGCAAAACACATTATCAATGATTATTAAGCATCATTCTTTTTTTTTGTATTCCTTTAAACATAAAAAGCGGCAGTAATTGCTGCCACATCATCTCCAGCCACAGTTTTGAATCGTCAATCTCCATGGCGACAGGTGCACATTGGCATGCGCGACTGCCTCGCCCCTTTGCAACTTGTCTGTTTCCCTAGCAACCCACACAGCTATATTAAATGAATAATTACAAGTGTTTTGTTTTTTTAAATGTACTTCAGACACAAAAGGAATTATGAAACAGTAGCGACTGATTTTGATATTCCCGCCTTTTTCTGACATCACTGTGTTTCGTAGGCGTTAATGGGATAACAAGGCAAGTTGATGGGTTCGTTGTACACTTCAAACTCACGTTGAAGTCAAACAGCCAACATGTTCGCCTGAGGGTCCGGCTGATGCTTAACTTAATTTCGCGGTCAACCGCAGCAATGATGTGTATGTGGCGGGGGCGCTTTTAATATCTGGGGTCTTGTCGTGGCATTAAAAGTTGTCCCCTTGCCATTTGTCGCGCATGTATTAGCCTTTACATGATTGATTGAATTCTTGCTCTTTGTCATCCAAGGAAAAAGAGGGGGAAAAAGCCCAAGTGAGAGCGAATAGGGAATACCCGGTGGAGCGTAGCTAATTAACTAGCATTAGCATATGCAAATGAGGGCGGCTATCTTGTGTACAAAGCTGCGCTGGCAGTAAACAGGCTTAGCACTTTTAACCACTTTTAAGTGCCACTAATTGCGTTTCTTAACAGCTGGGCTGAAATTCGGTCGCCATGAACGAGCTTCCATCCATCCATCCATCTTCTTCCGCTTATCCGGGGTCGGGTCGCGGGGGCAGCAGCTTTAGGAGGGACTCCCAGACTTCCCTCTCCCCAGCCACTTCATCCAGCTCATCCCGGGGGATCCCAAGGCGTTCCCAGGCCAGCTGAGAGACATAGTCTCTCCAGCGCGTCCTGGGTCGTCTCCGGGGTCTCCTACCGGTGGGACATGCCCGGAACACCTCCCCAGGGAGGCGTCCAGGAGGCATCCTGATAAGATGCCCAAGCCACCTCATCTGGCTCCTCTCAACGTGGAGGAGTAGCGACTCTACTCCGAGTCTCTCCCGGATGACCGAGCTCCTCACCCTATCTCTAAGGGAGAGCCCGGACATCCTGCGGAGAAAACTCATTTCGGCCGCTTGTATCCGGGATCTCGTTCTTTCGGTCACGACCCATAGCTCGTGACCATAGGTGAGGGTAGGAGCGTAAATCGACCGGTAAATTGAGAGCTTTGCCTTTTGGCTCAGCTCTCTCTTCACCACAACGGACCGGTACAGGGTCCGCATTACTGCCGACGCTGCACCGATCCGCCTGTCGATCTCGCGCTCCATCCTCCCCTCACTCGTGAACAAGACTCCAAGATACTTGAACTCCTCCACTTGGGGCAGGATCTCATCCCTGATCCGGAGAGGGCATTCCACCCTTTTCCGATCGAGGACCATGGACTCGGATTTGGAGGTGCTGACCCTCATCCCGACCGCTTCACACTAGGCTGCGAACCGTTCCAGCGAGAGCTGGAGATCACGGCCTGAAGAAGCCAACAGCACCACGTCATCTGCAAAAAGCAGAGACGCGATGCTGAGGTCCCCAAACCGGACCCCCTCAACGCCTCGGCTGCACCTAGAAATTCTGTCCATAAAAATTATGAACAGAATCGGTGACAAAGGGCAGCCTTGGCGGAGTCTAACCCTCACTGGGAACGAATCCGACTTACTGCCGGAAATGCGGACCAGACTCTGGCATCGGTGATACAGGGACCGAACCGCCCTTATCAGTTGGCTCGGCACCCCGTACTCCCGAAGCACCCTCCACAGAACCTCCCGAGGGACACGGTCGAACGCCTTCTCCAAGTCCACAAAACACATGTGGACTGGTTGGGCGAACTCCCATGCACCCTCGAGGATCCTGCCGAGGGTGTAGAGCTGGTCCACTGTTCCACGGCCAGGACGAAAGCCACACTGTTCCTCCTGAATCCGAGGTTCGACCTCCCGACGGACCCTCCTCTCCAGCACCCCTGAATAGACCTTACCAGGGAGGCTGAGGAGTGTGATTCCCCTGTAATTGGAACACACCCTCCGGTCCCCCTTCTTAAAGAGGGGAACCACCACCCCAGTCTGCCAATCCAGAGGCACTGTCCCCGATGTCCACGCAACGTTGTAGAGGCGTGTCAGCCATTACAGCCCCACAACATCCAGAGCCTTTAAGAACTCCGGGCGGATCTCATCCACCCCCGGGGCCTTGCCACCGAGGAGTTTTTTAACTACCTCAGTGACTTCGACCCCAGAGATTGGAGAATCCGCCTCAGAGTCTCCAGGCCCTGCTTCCTCAATGGAAGGCGTGTAGGTGGAATTGAGGAGGTCTTCGAAGTATTCTCCCCACCGACTCACGACGTCCCGAGTCGAGGTCAGCAGCACGCCATCCCTACTGTAAACAGTGTTGACGTTGCACTGCTTCCCCCTCCTGAGACGCCGGATGGTGGACCAGAATTTCCTCAAAGCCGTCCGAAAGTCATTCTCCATGGCCTCACCAAACTCCTCCCACGCCCGGGTTTTTGCCTCAGCAACCGCCGAAGCCGCGTTCCGCTTGGCCATCCGGTACCTGTCAGCTGCCTCCGGAGTCCCGCAGGCCAAAACGGCCCGATAGGACTCCTTCTTCAGCTTGACGGCATCCCTTACCGCCGGTGTCCACCACGACAGGCACCAACGACCTTACGGCCACAGCTCCGGTCGGCCGCCTCAACAATGGAGGCGCGGAACATGGTCCATTCAGACTCAATGTCCCCCGCCTCCCCCGGGACGTGGGAAAAGCTCTGCCGGAGGTGGGAGTTGAAACTCTTCCTGACAGGAGATTCTGCCAGACGTTCCCAGCAGACCCTCACAGAGCGTTTGGGTCTGCCAGGTCGGACCGGCATCTTCCCCCACCATCGGAGCCAACCCACCACCAGGTGGTGATCAGTTGACAGCTCCGCCCCTCTCTTCACCCGAGTGTCCAAAACATGCGGCCGCAAATCCGATGACACGACTACAAAGTCGATCATCGAACTGCGGCCTAGGGTGTCCTGGTGCCAAGTGCACACATGGACACCCTTATGCTTGAACATGGTGTTCATTATTGAAAATCCATGTCGAGCACAGAAGTCCAACAATAGAACACCGCTCGGGTTCAGATCGGGGGGGCCGTTCCTCCCAATCACGCCCTTCCAGGTCTCACTGTCATTGCCCACGTGAGCATTGAAGTCACCCAGTAGAACGATGGAGTCCCCAGAAGGAGCGCTCTCCAGCACTTCCTCCAGGGACTCCAAGAAGGGTGGGTACTCTGAGCTGCCGTTTGGTGCATAGACACAAACAACAGTCAGGACCCGTCCCTCCACCCGAAGGCGGAGGGAGGCTACCCTCTCGTTCACCGGGGTGAACCCCAATGTGCAGGCGCCCAGCCGGGGGGCAATAAGTATACCCACACCTGCTCGACGCCTCTCACCGTGGGCAACTCCAGAGTGGAAGAGAGTCCAGCCCCTCTCGAGAGGGCTTGTACCGGAACCCAAACTGTGCGTGGAGGCTAGTCCGACTATATCTAGTCGGAATTTTTCTGCCTCGCACACCAGCTCGGGCTCCTTTCCAGCCAGAGAGGTGACATTCCATGTCCCAAGAGCCAGCTTCTGCAGCCGGGGATCAGACCGCCAAGGTCCCTGCCTTTGGCTGCCGCCCAGCACACATTGCACCCGACCCCTTCGGCCCCTCCCACAGGTGGTGAGCCCATGGGAAGTGAGCTTATCTTGCATAAATATATCAATTGTGTCAAACACTCCAAACCCGATAATTGGCTAGTTACAAGTTTGGTGGCTAGTTAGGAATGAGCCACTATCTCACGTCAGGTTTCCAAATTAGCATTTGTGGTTCAGTGATTTGGTTACCATGGTAACAATATATTACACGATTGAGGAATTTGTGTTTTAAAATCAATGGAGGCTGTAATCCAACAGTCCGACTTTCTTGCTACTGATCTAACGTACGCGAGCTCTTCCTTCTCCTAGAGATTTGTTTTCCCCTGCCGGCAGTAATTAATAAATATCGATTAGCAGCGATGTTGCTTGCTCATTAAAGCACAAAATCCTGCAAAGCCTTTAATGAGACACTGAGCCGTGGAGGCCAAGGGCAACACACAAACAAAATGATTGCAAAGACAATGTGAACTCTTGATTTACTAATTATGAATACAAATGATAGTGTGCTGATGTGAGCTACCCCGAGGAAAATTTACAACTGGGGTAAAATAATTATCCCTAGTTTCAAAATGGTGACTGGTAGACTGGTGACAACACAATACATCTTGACTTAAAGCATATATTAGCTGTGAATAATAATGACGCTAAAGCTACAATGCTAAAATGTATACACTATGAAGTTCATGGAGTTGCTCACGCCAGCGCAGTCTCCTCGGGCTGGAATGGGTGCCGTGTGTTCTCGCGCTGTCTGGCACAAAGAGTTCAGCTTCACGTTGCCGTGGTTACGCTGGAGATGTTAGATATGTTCCATGATTTATTTTTTCTTCTGTTCTGTTCTTATGGCGACCGTCTGAATGCAGCTAATTTGACGTCTCCGCCAACTGAAAATCAATAGAACAAAATCAAATGTTGCTGGTGCCTCGCAGCTAAAAGGATGCCGGGCACCTCGGTTACCGTGGAGATAGGTTATCTTGCCCTTTATCACACCACGTGATCCTCCAAGGACACGCCCGCCACTTTTTGCACACCATTCCCCCCGAGGGGCAAGTAGCCGTTTGACACGTCAAACAGGAAGATCAGTGAGTGCGTTTAAAGTTCAAGGTGTCGGCGACCGGTCCGGAAGAAAGCTCTTCGTCGGTCATTACTTCGTGAACACGAGCGAGTCGTGTTCTCATCTGCCTCCACTAATTAGCCGCCGGGCCCGCCAAAACCATCAGCCCGGCAAAGTGTTTCCGGCTAACAGAAGTTGCACCATCCATGGAGTGTTTATCCAGTAGGCCGGACTGCGCGTTTTCCTGTCTGACAATCTATTTGCAGCTAATTAGGAAGCTTCTTTTTTAATCAGGCGCTTGGGCAGACGCCTCTGTTCGACTGGATCCTTTGCTGCCAGACAATTGGTTGTATAGGATCAAAGGTAGCGTTGATTGCGAAACACAATGTCCATTGAAATGAAACAAAAATGTGGTAAATCAGTTTAATTTATTTACAAGTACTAGTACAATAGATTTATAGAGTGTTTTTCCCATTATAATTACATTATAAACAGTTTTTTTTCAATGCCAGAATGAATTAAAAGCACCTCCATTCATTTCAATGGGGAAAAATGATTTAAGAAGTGGTTTATGTTATCAGTGTAGTCACAGATTGAATTAAACTCATCTGAAGTCTTGACTGTACTTGGGGAAAAAAAATCGGTTGAGGATGGGTTATATTTTTTAGGCTTTTTATAACACTTGCTGTTGATGTTTTTATTTGGTTTGCTTTATGACCCCTGCTTCACTGCTTTGTGCTTACACATACAAAAAAAAAAAACACTGCAAAGACCGGGCTCTTTTTTCTTTTCAAGGAAAATAAATGCTTTATGCAAGAGAAATGTTATTCCACAAAAGCATCCTGGTATAAAATAAGACACTATGGCGACATATGGACACAAACAAGTGAATTTTGTCGTCATGATTGGATTTGAATTTTTTTCTAGCACACACACTTGACCGCCACGTGACCGGTTGCCATCAGCTAGCATGCGAATTTGGCCCACGGCTTGTGCACAGCATGCACAACTGTACGTGTCAGCATGTGTGTGTGTGTGTGTGTGTGTGTGTGTGTGTGTGTGTGTGTGTGTGTGTGTGTGTGTGTGTGTGTGTGTGTGTGTGTGTGAGAGACACTGAAGGTGGAAAGCGCCAGTCGCACGCACACGCACGCATGCAGGCATCCTCCAGGGCTGGATGAAGCAACAGCAGTCACAGGGGGTTCTTGTTTTAAGTTGAAGTCACGCAAGCTTCATTGATTTATTTTGTTTGTTTTTTTTTCCCTTCTCCATAGTGACAAAGATGATGACCCTGGTGAGTGTAACCCCCCTACTCCCCACTAAATCTGTTCCTCCACGCTGGCAGCAGATGTCTTAGCTGGAAGCGCCCGAAAGTGAGCACAGCGGCGCCATGGTGTACATTGAGCCTTGAATATTGTTTGCAAATCAAATGTGTTTTTGCCTCGGGGTGGTGGTGGTGGGTGGGGGTGCTTGCTCGGATGTGTTTGTTGTTGTCATGACAGTGGTCTGTATGCAACGGGGGACGAGAGGTGCTTGGCCAACAAACGGAAAAATAGAAACCCCTGTTCACAAAATGAATGGATAATATTTAATTTCATTCAAATGTTATGAGGAAACCACGTGAAGTTAATCGCAACATTTTTTGTTTCTTCCTCACAATTGCACTCAAATTCCCCACCCACAGTTAAAGATTTCTGATTAAAGTGAAAAACGGAGTCATGTCATTATCACGCTTGTTCTTTTTTTTTTTTTTTAATAACTTGTGATAATCGAGAAGAAGGATGCTAACAGACGTTAGCAATTAGCATGGAGCATGTATGATCGGAGAATAAATAGCATTAGAGCAGTGGTGGTTCAGTTGCTCCTTTTTTAGGTTAATGTTTTAATTCTTAACAATTCTAAAACAAATCAATTCAGCTCTTTCATTTTAATATTTCATCTTGACAATTTTTTTTTTTATCCATCTCATCAGGAGCAAGACTGTCCTGTCAAGGTATTGTTTCTTTTTTTTTTTTTTTTTTAAGATGATTCCATTTAATTTATCTGTGTTTTTCCGTCCCCACTCGTCAAGGTCCTCATCTTGTTCTTGTTGGATTTGACTAGACACTTCTGTGACATGAACGACCGCAGGGATAACATGTCCATAAAAAGGAAAAAAAAAAAAAAAAAAGTGTATGATGGGCTTTATGCTGCCATACGAGGCCTTGCCACACTTTCAGTGGGTTGACCTTTGGCAAGTGCGGCTGAGGGTTAGTGCAGGGAAATGGCGGCCACTTTCTGTTCTCTGTGTACGATATGGTATAGAACCCATATATGTTGGCCATTAGATACAAATTTAATTGTAAATGAAGGGTAATGGCTGACACTGCATAATTAATACCCACAGGCTAGAAATAAAGAAAAAAAAATTTGCTCAGCACTCTGATTACCATGACAACCAGCAATCACTGTACATATATGTCAGCCTCCACTCATCCTTTTTTAAATAAACATAGATGCAGTGATGCTGCTGCTAATGAGTTTGCAGAAATTCAAGAGGAATATACGTATGTCAATGGAAAATGATCTTAAAACGACAATAGCCCTGAATGGGATGAACGGTATATAGAATGGGTAAGAAAATGTATTGTTTTTACAAATGTAATGTATTTCTATATTTATATCTATATTTAAAACTACTTAAATTGAAATATATGATCAGCATTTTGATACGATTCCGCGTTATATAAAAAGTAGATAAAAAGAAACAAGCCCCAAATCATTTCTCACAATGTCTGGGAAAATAAATACGTAAGTGGCATTATAAACAAAACATGACACCTTTCCCCCTCCAAACCACGGGGGGGGGGGGGAGCATATTTTTCTGATTTGTGTAAAAGTCCAAAATAAACCAATTTCTATTTCTGAGTATAAATTGAATGACTAAAACAAAACATAATGTCTATGTGGTAATGTTAGCATATACAGTTCAAGCTTAAATTCATGTGAGAAAAGCGGAATGCCTCCAACTGGTAATTTAGTTAATTATCCTGTCGACATGGAGGATAAGAGCACGCAAATCCAATGATTGAATGAAGCAGTTTGTTTGAAAAAGCGGTTCAATTAGAGCACCGTTTGTTGACGACAAATAGCGAGCTCGTTAGCGCTCTTTGACTCGCTCACAAAGCCGCCAAAGCGTCACGGATGGCGGCCGCATTTAATTCGACAAATTAATGTGACGGCATGTATGGACTCACAGAGGCATGTGAGAATTATATCGTCACACAGTGCTCAGCGTGCCGTCCCTATCAGTGCGCTGTCGCGGAGACGAGAGCTAGTGCATTCATTCACTAAAGCTAAATCATTTGTAACAATTTTTTATTGGAAAACTGGGGTCAGTTTAATTGATGCTAGAAAATTGGTGCGATCAGTTTTTTCAACACAAAATAATTTCATTTTATTCATGCTTAAGATCATTTTTATTTATTTATATTTATTTATATTTTAATATTTTTAAAACATTTTTTATCGGTTACTTTTCAACATTTTTTTACAAAAACACATTAGATATTTTTTCCGTTTTTAAAATATATATATTAATTTGAATCCCTTCTAACATTGTTACTTAATTTCATTTTTGTTAAATTTGAAAATTAATATATATATTTTATTTGAATTTACGGCGATTGATTACAAATGCATTGGTATCTCCCTTACGTTTTTTTTCTTTTCGGACATTGTGTTTTTTCCCCAAAATACAAATGCATTACTTGTACGAATACATTTCTTTACTTCTTCATGCTTCCAGTTACCTAATAGACACCATTTCGTGCAATGGCGCCTCCTACAGCTTTGGCATGCACATGACATCCTGCGAGTGGATGCTTTTGTTTTCACAACTTTCTTTGTTGACATAATTTTATGCAACAGCTATGAAGTATGAAAAATCTGATTTTGGATTTGTGGTGCAGCAGGCGAACGTTGGTTGTGGCATACATATTAATAGTCGCTCATGAAAATGCTGTCCTACTTCCAAATCAATCAATGGCCCCCAGAAGGCCACCATACCATCAAAGCTCAACTTGCTGCGGCTAATCAATCGCTTTACCTGCAGATGGACAAAGCAACCATTGAGATGATGCTATTTGTTATTCCGACAAATCACATTTGCAAAATCCGGTCAGCGTATTCTGCCCGACGTAGCTGCTGCAGGTGCATCAATCTTTTTCCTCTTTCCGCATTTCTGTGTTGCAACACAATGTTTTTTTATGATAAGAATTACGTAACAAACAAAAAAAAAAACATCCCTCCATACGCCAGGCCAATATGTGTCCAGGGTCACCTTGGACGCATTAGGATTAAATATGATGCTTCTCAGCTCGGAGATTAAGCGCCATGTTGTCCATAAGCTGACAGAAAGTGAGAGGAGTCAATATACAAACAGAATAAAGATGCTGATACAAAAAAGTATGTGTCAAATATTTAAGCGTGGATGCATTACGTGTTCCAATTATGCAGGGTTCTTCTGTTCTCTTTTTTTAGGTGTACCAAATGAGGTGTGCAAAATGTTCAAAGTAATAGGTACACCCCAGTTCTTCCAACTTTCAACTCATTCTAATTTCACTTTAGATCTTGATGTGCTGAGAAGCTGAGCCATTGCATGTCTACAGTGGCACAATTAGGATGTGAATCAAAATGATCACAGTAGTGTAAATAGAGAAAAAAAAAAGTTTGGAATCGGATAGCTTCAGAAGGGAATTGGGCCTTGTAATTATGGAGGGAAAAATCTGATTTGTATTGGATGTCTGCCGGTGTGAGCGCAGCGTAAACGCACTGACACACTGGAGTTTGCACAGATAACACTAATAAACACATTTTAAAAGACATCCGCCGTTAATCTACACGAAAGCGTTGACAATTAAATATGGTGTAAATATGCTACATTAGAGGTGTTCATTATTTAATATGCCAAATAATGTGGAGTCATCAAAACCAATTGGGGGCGAAAGTAACATTTAATATTTGTATTTATTCCCTCTTTTACAAGCGTTTGAAATTCCTCTTGAGGGAATTATATGGAGGAAAATAAATATATGGTAAATTTATGAGTTGTTCACTACCCTATGTTGCTCTTTGCCAACTACTCACACCCCACCATTAACACGGACAAGGTATCCTTAGTGGGGATTTATTAAGAATTATTTTAAAATTTTAAGAGTCTTTATTTCCCATCAAAGGCATATTTACGACACATCAGCCTTCTAGAATGTAGTTTGCTATATCAGTATTGTTTTGAGAGAGTTAATGTCACATTTAGCCATGACTCAATGATGTCACCCATCCAAGTTAAGCAAAAGTGGCATTATGATTGGCCAATTTGACTTTCCCAAGAGGCCTGATTGTTTGACTCTGTTGGTGTGTCATTTCGTCAGTGTTCACATTCATGTTTGTATTCAGGAGCAGAGGCGTCCACAATGAAAGAGTGTTGTCTCCATTTCTATCTGAACGTCATCATGTGGAAAAGTGGCTCAAGTGGCCACATGTCGTGCACAGGTAAATTGCTCCACAATTCCACAATTGTGCTGCATACTCATCTAAAGGTAGATTTCGATTCGGTCGCTCACGTTTTATTGCTAAAATTGTGTCAAGATTCTCACTTAGCTGAGTTGGAAATGTTGTGTAACCACTTCTCTTTAGCCATGCCCACTTTTCCCCAATCTTCTGCTTAGCTAGCCAATTAGACGCGTACTAGCATTGGTGTGACCACGCCCACTTAACCCAATTCCCTCATTGTTGTGTGATCACGTCCACTTCTGAATAGACAGCCAACCACATATTGTAATTTGTTTTTAATTCTACTTCAGAGTACAAGTCATCTTACTAGTTTGATGACAATAACGTGCCACTTCTAGGTGAAGTCGTCTGCCATTGTGTGAAGAGTTTGGACCAGCGTGTAGACAAGTCAAACCCCTTATGCTGCACCACCATCTTGTTCTTCAGGCAACGCTGGATCAAGTCAAGTTGCATCTATGCTTCCCATGGAAAAAAAGCATGATATCAGGTAACTCCTCATCACCATCATGAACATACATGTATATGCACACATGGGCGAGTGTATGTACACGTCCGCGCGTGTGTACACCCTTGAAACTGCTGGGTTAAAAATTGTTTTGCAACAAAAAAAATTCGTGCCGAAGTTTGGGCAAACCGGTTACATCTACAAGTTTACATGCACATTCCTTGGTCAGTCTAATTTTTAACTCAAATTGGATTGTTTTGATCCAGTATTTGTAAGTATGTTTGTACATGCATGTACGTGAATTTTTGTGCTCGGAGGTACATCCTATGTCTTCGGTAATCAACCAACTTGCGCTGTCTTCGTGTGGGAAATACAAGCCGACCTTGGTGAGCCAAAGGCCTCAACCTGTCACGAGAATATCGCCGCTGCCTGCCCCGTGGGCTCATCAACTTTACACTTCGTTGGCACTTTTGTTCTTAAAATCGTTGTTCATTATTTTTCAATTAATTCCGACACATGCATCCAACTCAGCGTATGAATGATGATGCATACATTCTAGAAAGTTGAGCTGCCAGAGTCAAAATGCTAATGCTACGCTGCAATATGTCATTTGTCCTTGTGCCCGCCTGGCACGCAGCCCGACCGGGCCCAGCCCAACGGTGTCAGACCTGTCAGCTCGGCTCTCCTTCTCCAGAGTGGACCGTGACCCTGGCCATGATGACAGTGCCGCGCAAGAGATTATAGACCCTGATAGTGCGCCGCGCCAGTGTTATGCGCCCACTGCCCTTTTAACTAGAAAACACGGGCTGGCTTCCAGCTCTGTCCGCCCAGATCACATCTGCCCACTGGCCTGGCAAAGGAGCCAGCGCGAGAGTACGCTCCAATCGAAAAGTGCTTTACACTTCTGATAAACCTGTTTTTTAGTATCACGGTAAACATTGCACTATTCTTACTCGAGTCTCAACATGTCATATTACACATTTTGGCACACTGTACAGGGAGCCTATCAAGACACATCATAGTTTAATAGTTTTTTGTATTTATTACTCTGTAAACGCCTTTAAAGTAGCGAAACCGTAGCATGATTCAGCGAAAGCAATGTATATATTCATGGAAAAATAAATAAATATAGCACATAATCTCATCTGCAATCATCCAATTATAGCCGGCCCTGCTGTCATCTTACTTAATTGCTCAATTAAAATGGCTTTAATTGAATTTCCCACTTGACTTTGGGGACTCTTTAATGTCACCGGATGGAAAGAGGGAAAAAAAAAAAACAGGCCCCGGGATAATGAGACTGAAGTCAAGTCAACGGAGGCGCGCCTCCCTCTCCTCCTGACCCCTTCGCAGTCGACAAACTCACTCCAGCGCACTTTGGTAATTTCATGTTTGAGAGATTTTAACTGCATGACGACGAAATTTGACCACCGCCCCAAATGGAGACGCTCCAGTGGAGAAGACCAAGGCCAGATTGCAGAGCCAGTACAGGAAATTAGATACTTTTACACACTTTCTCGGGCTTACAAACATTATCAATCAAAGCTGGTGACGACCTTGTGTGTGTCCACAACTTGTACAGAACACAAAGACCATAAAATAATCGGCTTTGTGCAATAGGGTCCATTTATCCACAAGGCATGTGACTGAACGGAACTATTTTTGGTTTTCTCTTTGCGTCACGACACAAGTCCTTGTACAAGTGGAACGTGTCATGTTTTTGAGAAAGAGACAAATCCGATACATCACACAGCAGCAAGTGACGCATATGACTATTGGACTCATCTGTGGAACATTTATTAAAGCAGCAGTGACACATGCAAGTGGGCGAGGGAGTCAAGAATGTTAACCTACAGAATGTGAAGTGACTGTTCGAGTCATTGTGTCTTTCTAAGTCATGTCCTTCTACATCCATTTGAAGTCGTTTACTATTAAAATTTGTCTTACAAGATGTGATGTCATTAAAAAGGTCAACCTGTGGCAGAAGTAAAAAAAAAAAAAAAGCACAATAAAAAATAATGAAACTAAAAACTGCTTGATTTTCTTGGAGTCTGGCAATGATGTCCCTTTAAGATAAGCTATGGAACACAAAATCAGAATACCAAATCGCTACTTTTTGCACAAGCTTTGAACCCTGCGGTTCGGTGCGGCTTATCAACAGGTTTTTTTTTGGTGATTTTTATATTGTATGATTTGTGCATATTCTCTTATATGGAAATTAAACGTCGAGAGTACGGGGGCGCCGAGCCAACTGATAAGGGCGGTTCGGTCCCTGTATCACCGATGCCAGAGTTTGGTACGCATTTCCGGCAGTAAGTCGGATTCGTTCCCAGTGAGGGTTGGACTCCGCCAAGGCTGCCCTTTGTCACCGATTCTGTTCATAATTTTTATGGACAGAATTTCTAGGCTCAGCTGAGGCGTTGAGGGGGTCCGGTTTGGGGACCTCAGTATCGCGTCTCGGCTTTTTGCAGACGGCGTGGTGCTGTTGGCTTCTTCAGGCCGTGATCTCCAGCTCTCACTGGAGCGGTTCGCAGCCAGGTGTGAAGCGGTCGGGATGAGGGTCAGCACTTCCAAATCCGAGTCCATGGTCCCCGATCGGAAAAGGGTGGCATGCCCTCTCCGGATCGGGGGTGAGATCCTGCCCCAAGTGGAGGAGTTTAAGTATCTTGGGGTCTTGTTCACGAGTGAGGGGAGGATGGAGCGTGAGATCGACAGGCGGATCGGTGCAGCGTTGGCAGTAATGCAGACTCTGTACCGGTCCGTCATGGTAAAGAGAGAGCTGAGCCAAAAGGCAAAACTCTCAATTTACCAGTCAATTTACGCTCCTACCCTCACCTATGGTCACGAGCTATGGGTCGTGACCGAAAGAACGAGATCCCGGATACAAGTGGCCGAAATGAGTTTTCTCCGCAGGATGTCCGGGCTCTCCCTTAGAGATAGGGTGAGAAGCTCGGTCATCCGGGAGAGACTCGGAGTAGAGTCACTACTCCTCCACGTTGAGAGGAGGCAGATGAGGTGGCTCGGGCATCTCATCAGGATGCCTCCTGGACACCTCCCTGGGGAGGAGTTCTGGGCATGTCCCACCGGTAGGAGACCCCGGGGACGACCCAGGACACGCTGGAGAGACTATGTCTCTCAGCTGGCCTGGGAACGCCTTGAGATCCCTCGGAATGAGCTGGATGAAGTGGCTGGGGAGAGGGAAGTCTGGGAGTCCCTCCTGAAGCTGCTGCCCCCGCGACCCGACCCCGGATAAGCGGAAGAAGATGGATGGATGGATGGATGGATGGATGGATGGATGGATGGATGGATGGATGGATGGATGGATGGATGGATGGATGGATGGATGGATGGATGGATGGATGGAAATTAAACATTAAAATACCTGCGTCTTATAGTCCAGTGCGGCTTATATATGAACAAAACAGGATTTTCCTCAAATTTTAGCTGGTGCAGCTTATCTTAAAATGACGGTAATTACAACTGCAATCAGCGTAATAGTGTTGTATTTTCACTTGTTTGTGATTTCTGCCAAATCTGTCAGTCAATGTAGAACCAGTCAAAGAAATCAAAATCAACCTTACAATCCATCATGTCATAATTACAATTATATTTCTTTTCAAGCTAGGCCTAGTTTCTGATTATAGAGTATAATGTCTACTAACAGCAAACACGAGCTCCAAAAGTCTCACTCAGACCTTCATCTAGCGTCCAAGTAGCAGGCATTTTATCTAAATTGCCACGCTCGCTTGTCACCGGCAAGGCGTAATTTATCAATCACAGCTCACTCACACCTCTTAGACGTTCATAAAAAAAATAGTAATAACAAAATGTTGCAGCAAGACGAAGATGGAGCAGAGAAGCTACTTGACGACGGCACTTGAGAGGCCGTCAATTAACCGCAGCTAGTCAATAAGCAGCGGCGCGTGCTCCTCGACTCATGTAGAACATCAGCAGCAAGCTGATGAAAGCTGTCACGCGTCACTGGCGCTAACAACTGCAGGCTAATTGATACTTCTGTCCGGCTCACCTTGGCAAAGAAACACATTAACCAGGCATGAAGGCCGACCAACAAATGGCCTATTACAGCTCAGTTCCAAACTAGCTTGTGGGGTTGGACCACAGGAACGATTGTCTCAATTTAGGGCAATTTATTAGGACTTGATAGAAAAGGAGACTCAGTACTGGCTAAGATGGCGGGTGTAATGCGACAGAAACGACCGCAGAAATATCTTGCTCCGGTTCAAAAGGAGTACACGTTCTAAAATTTTGTAGAGTAGCTTGACTTGATCTCAAATAAATTGCACATAAGATAATACGTAAAATCACAATAGACAAGGACCAAATAAAACAATGACAACATTGTGAACAAAAAATTGATTAATCTTCCAAATCAAATGCGGTTCTGGTATTGTTGCTGAAGACGAACTACGATTGACTGGTAACTGAACAATAAAATAGCCTATGAAGTTCCTTCTTAGCATGGTGACTTGTTACAAATTGTTAATGGCCACCCTGGCAAGAAACCAAATAATGTGCCTTTTGTCTCAACAAAGTTTTGCTTAATGTTATGCTGTAGTGATGGTGAAATGAAGCTTCAAATTTACTTCATTAACCACTTGTTTTTTTAACTCTTCTAGCTTTGTTCAACATTGGGCTGAAAGTGACTTTCTATTTCTTCAACTACTTTTTAAACCAACAGAAAAATACACCAACTGGTTCATGAAGTAAATTTGAATCTTCATTTGCCTATCACTATTGCGCTCATGTGACAATTCCAGAAAGAGTGAAGAACCAGGGATCAATTGTCAGTGGTGAGAAATTCATGGATTTGGCTTTCATCTCTGCTAATCTGAAAAATGATCCAAAGTCTTGCTTTCAATATGGAAAAAGCCAACAGATAATTTACATGACTGACTAATCTAATGTTGATTGGCATAGTCAGAAAAAACTGTTTAGATGCGTTTGCTTTTGAACGTCAATTGAATTGGTTCAGAAGTATGTCGAAGCTCCAAACAGCAAGCGGTTCCAGGGATAAGTGCTAAGCGCGTCCTACAGCACGAGGCGGAACACGTGAAAAGATTAGCTCCTTAATAGTCGATCAAAGGCAGCATGCCGCCGCTCGTAAGCACTGCTGTGATCTAGCCAAGCAATCGATAAATCCGGAGTCGGAGGACACAGGGATAAGGGTGAGAAGTTAGAGAGGAAGGTAAAGCACTCCCCAAAGTTCTTCCGTAAAGGTAAAAGAATCGGAATGCCCTTTTCCCGAGACTTCTCCATCCGAAGATAAAGAAGCGTAATGTCACCGTGCGCCTTACATAAGGAATCAATGCGGGCCTATCTCTTGCGCCTGCCGCTATCCTGCTAACCAATGTTGACATTTGGCTCAAAGTCTATTGATTCTCCACGAGGACGGTGTAAAACAAAACTAGTCTTGAGGTTGAAACTTTCACTTAAGAAGCCGTACTTTCTCATCAGGCATGAAAAAGAGGATCAGGGCAGACAATCAATGGGACATTGTGGACTCGGCTGAATTGTACGGAAAAAAAAAAAGGAAACGACATAGCGGATAAATACTTTCAAGGACAAATTTGTCAAAGCACTTCTTCCCCGACTTCATAATTGAACCTCTGGGCTTGTTTGGAAAGTGGAAATATTTCATGGCCGGGAGATCACGTAATCCACACAAAAGCAAAACCAACTTCTTTTTCTGACGCGCTTTAGCTGCGGTGATGTTTTATTCACTCTTGACTCAGGTCGCGAGGTTTCATTTCAAGGCCTCAGTGATTTTTTTTGTAACGATATTCATGTTGTTGAAAGGACATTTCTTTTGTTTACCAACTCAACTAATAGTATTGACTCTGGCTCATTCTATCTTTTGTAACCTTCAGTGATGTCCTCCAATGCCTGCCTGGGCTACCTGTAAAGATTAAACTTATCACTTCCCAACAAGGAAGAGTTAAATTTGCAATAAAACAAACAGTGTGAGGCAGAGGAAGAGGAGGGGGAGGATGCAAATGAGGACATGAATACAGATCAGGTTGAATACATTCATCTCTCATTTCCATGCTGCTGATGAAGTGCTGCTTTTTCAGGCAGTCGTGGCGCTTTCATGGTCACCCAATTGAAAGACGACCTTAATGGAAAAAAAAAAAAAACGAAGATCAAAGTCAATCGTATTTCGTTTGTCCACTCCAGTACTGACTGCCCTCTGAACACACTAACTATCGTCCTGGGGCTCCTTGGATCAATTAATCAATTAGGTCTTGTTTACCGTTTCATTCTAGATTTCCTTCTGATGTTGGTGAATAGCAATATTGTAGCGACGACACTTTGTCCTTCAAAGACATAACTACTGCTGTCGAGCGATTAAAATATTTAATTGAGATTAATCTAAACTCATAGTTAATCACACATTTTATTTATTGTAAAAGATACCTTAATTTTTTTTTCTTGATCCATTATTTTAGCAAATTTTGATACCCTTACAGACACCACTAATAATAACTTGACAACGGCAAAACGCCAACTAACTTCTCACACTAAAACCGCAGACGTCGTATTTGCAAGCAGCCTATAATTCCACGTCCATTAAAACCTTTTTACACGTCAGCGGTACTCGGGATACTGATGACTGATAGTTTCTTGCGGGGTGATTAGCTGCGATAATGACTCGCATCCACACCTGACAAGCAGCAAAGACAACAAGCGTGTTGTACAGAAAGCCATTAGCATCCGTGTCGACATCTACTTCCTGAGTGGGGGATATAATTAGCTCTATGCTAACAACGTAGATTAAGACTAATAGAGTATATGGGGTACAGTATACTCAGCACGGGGCGAGATATGCTGCGCAAGGAAAAAAAATATAACAACAGTGATATAAAAGACCTCCTCCGCCCGGGAGCATCGCATAAAAGTCGGTAAATAATTCAGACGCTGTGCGCTTTAATAGTTGTATAATATATAAAAGAGCTGCCGTGCCTTTGGGGGATTTAGAACAGGGTGTCTGTCGCATGAGGAGGTTGAATGACTGTGGACTTGACAGCCGGCTGACAGATTCGGGTTGACTGACAGGAATAATGACTCAATTAGAATTTGGCGGTTGAGCTTCAACTAGTTGTAGGAACAAATGGATAACCAGTTCACATTTAGCCACCTCATACATCTTCGAGCATCTATGATTCTTCAGATTTTGGTCCAGACTTGATTCTGGGCCACTTCCAAAGGTCAAAGCATCTAACCTTTATATGGTCTCCGTATAACCTTTACGAAAAAACGTCATTAGGTTACGGTAAAATGAAAAGGTGCTTCATCGACTCCAATTTTTTTAAGTGACGTCAATCGCTCGTCTTGCTGAGAATGAAAGGACTTTTTTCTGAGTCGTGTAAACATTTTCAGTTGCCGATTGATTTGAATAGGCTGATTTAAAGTATTCCGGTTAACACAAGCACTATTGATTTTGAATGATGTTTCTAAAGAACCATTGCTTATCTCACTGAGCGGCAAACGTGAGTGTTTACGCGGGTAGTGCATCTAAGGTTTGCTCAAGGTCGTAACAATGTTTGTTACTTAAAACATGATTCTCAAACTGTTTAATTCTTTATATTGGATTTAATGACGTTACTACCACATGGTTTATAAAAAATTGTTTTTGGGTGGTGGGTTGGAACATATTAATGGCACTTCCATTCATTCCAATGGAGAATGAGGATTTGAGATCTGCGTGCTTGGTGTAAGGTCAGGGAATGAATTCAATTTGTATCTCAAGGCACTACCACATAATGTCATATACTGTAGCTCACAATTTATTGATTTCAAATACTGCCATTCCCGCCTGTCATGATTCCATATGCTCGTGTTAAGACATGGAGTCAAGCAGAGAGGAAAAAACTAGGGCGCATACTTGGCACGCAGTGTCAATTTATGAATAAATAAGGCAACATGCTGCTACACTAGCCTGCAGTTAAAACACACACACCAGCAGTTGCCCAACCAAACAATAAATGTTACATGCCAACGTCGCTAACAGATGGCTGCACACTCCTCCTATGAAGCCGTAATCTATCGACAGTACACTTCCTATGCGTTATCTCTTTCCACAAGACCTTTAGGATAAATATTCATGCGAACTGTCGCACGGAGCAGTGCTAGAAGATCCAGGTGAGGTGTCAAGGGCGGCGGCGGAGGTGGGGAAGGGGCGGGGCTGGTGATGCCATACATAATTGAACACCCGAACAATGGCCTGTTTTACCGCCCCACCCCCCGTCCGAGGGGGTAACTGGGAAGATTTGGCGTTTGAGTCTACTTGCGGTTTCTAATTCAGATTAGAGGATGTCATTGATCTTTGCGAATCATGGGCCTGTGAAGCCCTGTGAGACTCTTTTGTAGTTAACGGCTTTACAAATAAACTTGAGTACATCCTACAAATGAAATCCTCAGCAATTCTCGTTTAAGTGCTAATTAATGCGGCAAGGTGTCAACTCATATAATGCACTTCGGCTATGTGCTTGTCCCTCAGTGCATAATTTATTTGGTAACCTTGCGGGTGTGCACTTGCCCTTGTGTCGTCGGCAGCGAGCGGATGTTCGCAAAGGGCTGGAGCGGAGATGGGAACTGCATCGATTCGAAGGACCCCGAGAGGCCACTAATGGAGCTACGATGGCGTCTCGTCATCTTCGTGCACTCCTCTGTCACGTCACGCATCGTCAGCAGTTTGCGCTCAGCTGGAGCTGGCTGTCATTTCGGCGGGGGAGGCGTATCTTCAATTTGTTGACCTCGGCAAAACACCCAAAGGTTTCACAGGGCGATTATGAATTTACTTTACACAAAATGGGACGGCCACAAGAGGAAGCAACTCAAGCTGCCCAGATATTAACTATCTTGAAGCCCTATTTTGAAACCTTAACCATGAGATGGCACCCAAAATTAAAACCCTACCCCTGAAAGCCATGTTTGAAACCTTAACTTGAAAACCTCATCACGTCCTGAACCGCTTGGACTTCATTTCTCACAAAACATGATGTTCACGAGCTGCGTCAACTCGCACTCACTCAGGGGAAAAACCTTGCGCCGGGAGCGCGTCCAAATAAGGGCGTGACTCAGCGCCGCACCGAGTGCCCCGCCAGACACGCTCCAAATGTCAGAGCTCTTCCGAGAGCGAGTCAAGGCTGATATCATTTCAACCCAATTTTGCGCCTGTGCTTGTCTGCTGTTCCCCTTCCAGAAAAATCCGTCAGTGGAGAGGAGGGAGCAAATGGGCCGTGGAAAAAAGGCGGCTTCGAAAAATGCTCCAGTGATGAGCGACACTTGCGTAAATGTGCGCGGTGCGCGATCCGTGTCAGCCGTCACTTGTCCCCTGTGTCAGTCATGACACCGGTGTGTCGATTGAACGATTGGGCCGCCACGGCAACAGAAGTGACAGTGGCGGGTTAACGCGTCTCCATGACGACTTCATGACTGGAAAATTGTGAAAGGACCAAAGAAAGGTGATGAGAATGACGACCGCCACAGAGAAATCAAGAAAGCCAAACCAGGCTTTGAATCTCTAATCTAAAATCCAAAACTTTGCTCGAAAGTCTGAACCAGGTCTGAAACTTAACCTTAATTTGAAAACCAAACCTCAGAAACTATCATTTGAAACCTCAATCCTGACTCGAAAGGCAAATTTCAAACAAATATCCCTGGTTTGAAAAAACTACTTTCAAAGCCTTACCATACCGACAAGCAACTTTGCTGGGAGTAACTAACAATATAATGTTCTCACAATCTATTTTACTCTGCTGATAACAAGATTCAGCGAGATGTGATATTTGGTATGATGGAACACACGGCATATTTGGACTTTGAGGGAAAGCAGATTTTCACATATTTTAGTCTGCTCAGACGAAAGCCTTAGTCTTCCGGGAATTCCCATTAGCGTCGGTGGATGTGAACGTGACGCGACGCGCCTTAGGGAAATGATCGGCAGAGCTCCTCCAATATCTCCAAGGTTCTCTCCATCCATCTCATCTGTCATCCGCTTCGTCCCTGTTGGTTTTTATCTTTTTTCTATTTATTTATTTTCACGTACGTCCTGTTTCTCCTAACAACTCTCGCATCAAGTAGCTTCACCGATACTTTCGAAATTGACGTTACACAGCTGTCAACCAGATTCTTTTTTTTCCCCGCAGATGTTGGGCCCTCAGAGGACATGAGTGGTTTTTAATTTCAAACATCTGCGGGAACGCTGCTTACCTAACAAGTCAATTTGCACAGTGTTGCTGATTGGATGGTGAGCGTACGTAGTACGGGCGATGTGCCGTTCGCACGTCAGCCAGCACCTGTGCAGTTGAGAGCACACTTGGCACACACACTAAAAATGTCTGACGACGCATATGTACTGTGAGTAGATGGTGACGCTTGTTAATTATACATAAATGGGAATCATGTTTTATTGTCTGGCAACCTCAAAGCGCACTTAAAGCATACATATTTATTATATAAAATATATAAAATTTTTGCTTTTTTTGTCACACTAATTTTCTTTGATGGCACTTTGGAATACATATATCAAAAAATAATTTTTAATTTGTAAAATTATAATTATTATGATATAATTCCTGTATTTTAGTTGAATGAAATATTTTCGTTTCCTTTTCAACAATATTTTTTTGCAATATAAAATACTCGCAAGCTTACATTTATATTTTTACCTATTTCCTGTTTATTTTTCACCAAAAATAAAAGTTTATTTGCAATTTGTTAATTTATGGGTTTCCATTTTCTTTAAAACAGCTTTAAAATTGTGTTTTTTTTTAAATTAAAAATAAGATTTGATTTAGAGCTGTATAAAACAACAGCAAATAAATAAATCAACAAATTTTGAAGCTTTTTGTTGGACCAAAACCAAATATCAGCGGTAGGTGAGTATTTGATGTGGAAAACTGAATCAATTTCTATTAAATTTCAATTAAAACCTTTCTAATAACCCCAGCGGGAACTCTTATTTTCCCAAGCCTGTCGTCATCATTGCTCAAACAGGCATGTTGGAGTCCATCACTCAGCTGTTATTGTCACATGAGTAGACGGACGTAAAAACAGACAAATAAAAGCCACGAATCAGTCAATAACGTGAAACTGGGACAGATAGCAGCCATCTTGACGATTAATAAATTCCACTGCAGCGGTTGTCAAAAAAAAAAAATGGCTGCTGCCTGCCAGTGACCAAGATTGAATTTTGGGGGGGGAGGAGATGGAAAAGACAGGGAAAGGGGAGGCATGTAAGCACACTGCTTGGAGTGTGTGTGTGTGTGTGTATGTAGGGGGGGGCTTTATCTTTTAATACACACAATACACAATCTCTCTCTCCACGGGGAATTGAGGTGTCTAAAAGATGATGGAGAAACAATAAGGAGGCGTTCAATCTGACAACATAAAGCCTATTCAGCAAAATTCAACATGTACTCCATGGAAAATAATGGTCGCCCTCCCCCTCATCTTCCCAGCCTGGGGAATGCTACAATATTGCTGCGGCACAGTAAATATGGGACACATCACATCCACTATCGGATGTGCTTTATAAACACAATGCATGCTTCTTCTGCCATTTTGATGGCGAGAACACACTTGTTTTGGTTTCTCCTTTTTCTTCTTTCTGCTTGTTTTTTCAAAGTTTCTCCACTAGGTTAAAGATGTTGTTTTCGATTACTTTTTGGGCTCCTTTTCTTTTTTCATCAGATCTCCCAACTGATGTATTAGTTGTTTTCTATTGTTGATGTTTTTTTTGCGCTCTTCTTTTTCCCTTCATGTTGAGGTGGTGAACAGGTGTTGCTGCTTTTGTTGTTTGTCTGCAGGCTCCCCACTGACCAAGTTTCAACAGGTGCTTATGTATTCGGGTCAATATCACGATCAAATGCCTTTGCTGTGCTCCAGTGCTCAATTGGAATTACTGTCAGCTATAAAAGTAAACTTTGGGAAAACAAAAATTTGCACATACTATATAAAATAGGTACAATAATGTTTTGGTCATTTTATATATGTTAATATATTTTAAAATTGGATGTATGTGATTTTATGTCCCTCAAAAAATTCGCTGCCATCTACAGTGTGTGTAAAAAGTAAAAGTAAAAAGTGATCAAATAATACAAAAACATTTTTATATGGTTCTATTGGTCACAGAGAATAAAATATTTTAAAAAAATGTTTAATTAAATTTGAATTAAAATTTTTTAGAAAATTTAAAAGAAATTAGATATGAAACAAGTCATTTTAATCATGTGCATTCTACTCTAATAGAATAGTATAAAAATATATAAAACGATATAATCATACTGAGACTTTTGCTTGTGTCCATAAAATAGCTGTCCACCCTGTCATTACAGGGTGGGAGGCCGTTCAAGAAATATTCTGATGTTCTCAGTGACATTATTTTTTTTTTCTTTCATCAATGGCAGCTGAAACATTATTGATTGCAATATAAAATATTTGTAAACATAGTTTGGAATTTTCATCATATCACATTTGCACAGTTGCATGTTGCCAAACTAAACTGTTGATGTGAAATATCAATTGATATAAAAACTCTTCAGTAAATTGGCCCAAAAATATTTTAACCTGTACACCTAGCTACAAATGCTGACATTAGCCAAAAATGTCCACCCTGTCAGAACGCTCACGTCAACTTGAAGTTAAATGTATGGTGCCAATATCACACAGACAACACATTATCTGACAACTTCGCATCTATGACAATGAATATGCTCAATGTAAAATCTCAACTTTTTTGGGAGGGAGTGAGGAATTCTCAAAGGCACTTTATGGTGATTGACTCAGTCTTTTGTTGTTGCTTTTTGGCTCTCTTGTTTATACCCAAGTTCCACAAGCAGATCCCAAAAGATGGACTTTGTGTAGCTGTAAACGAGCGCGTAGCGTTGCTGCAATGTGCACCGCATCTCATCAATATTCACAATGAGTCTGTTTTTTCTAAGTTTTATTATTTTAATGTCTGTTTAACGATGTTACTTTTAAGTGTGTGCTCTTGAAACAATTCCACGGAGTCTTCGTCTCGTATTTTTAACGCAATTATAATTTAAGATTGTGTAACATGTGGCAAGTTTGTCAGTGGGAACTTTTTGAGAGGGATGCAAATGTGTTCTATGCATTTGGAGTTAAAGACTGTTGTCACTTATTTTGTATAATGACTGCATTGGGGAACGTTGGGATGGGAATTGTGTCTGTGGATCAACTTGAGTGAAATATTCATGACATTGTGCTACATATTATAACAGGACCAGAGAAGTAAGGGCAAGAAAAATGTTTCAGCTTTTATGAAGTTTCGGGAAAAAGGGGGCAATTATTTTGGAATTCTCAAGTGCTTTTGAAACTTTTAGGGATGTGTGGCTTTAATGTCACAGCAGGACCCCAATTGTTCTTAGCCACAAAGGACAATTCCAAACATTTCCTCTTTTTATTTTATTACAGTTTCTTGGTATTCTTTTGCGGGCCAAAACTACCCATGTTCTTGATTCTTTTAAAGATTATTTAAGGTAGCTGAAGTTGTACGGTATATTCGCTACTATTTTAACCTTAAGTGGCTATTCAGTATTTCAGTGCCCTATTAAGGCTTTTTATTCCCAAAATCCTGAGCTGTGATGCAAACTAAATAGTCCGTGTTAACAACTTCAGGCATGAGCGAAGCGCATCCCATAAACAGGTGACAGACACACACACGCACGCACGCACGCACGCACGCACGCACGCACGCACGCACGCACGCACGCACGCACGCACGCACGCACGCACGCACGCACGCACGCACACACACACACACACACACACACACACACACACACACACACACACACACACACACACACACAGCAGTGAATGGAATCACAGACCTGTGTAATTACAATCAATAATTCATTTTCCCCTTTTCTCCCGGCACTTCCATTCAAACAAGCCGCCGCCCCGGCATCGCCATCACGAGGGCCTTCCAAAGCTATTCAGCCGTGCCGTAATTGGACGGGGCTTGAGCTTTCCTCTTATTCCTCGGCGTCCTGCCAAAATCTCATCAGCTAAACGCAAAATGGAAGGGGGTGGGAGGGGGGACACTATCCTTGGGGTAATTGTCTTCTGATATTCTGGGAAGCGCTGGGGTTGTTGAGTGCCACACATTGTTGAGTATGCGATGCTATTTACGGCCTGCTTTCACGCGGCAGACGGGTCCCAAGTTATATCAGATATCGGCTTCACGGCCACTGAATACATAGGGGCTCATCTCAGTCTTTCAAAGCTGGACTGCCGGATCGACAATTCATCCATTCCAGAGGTTGAACATCAGAAATGCTGCGATAGGCAACAATTTATGCACCAGGCCGCAGGTATTGATCATCGTCGCGGAAGTCAGACTCGTCATCATCGTTTGGATTTGATTGATCCGAGTCAGTGCGACTCTCGCCGTCTCCGCTGTCGAGCCGGCGTCACTTTAAAGCCGTCGAGCGAATAGCGCCGAGTGTCAGAAGGAAGAGCGGTTGGGGACGCCGCGAGGATCACGGCTAGCTAAAACTTACGCAGCGCCGCCGCATTTCTATCCGAGGATGTCAACCGTGGAGATAATGACGCCGGTGAATGGGTTGCACTGTCACCCTGCCATTCCTGTCTCACCGGCTGGGATTTAATGTGACACTTATAGCAATTGCACGGCGAAGCCCCTCCGCCTGCGAGGAAGCACGCCTGGATGGAAATGAGATTGTCATGTGTCATCCACGCACATCAGACCTGCTGCAAGACTGACACAAGGGACGACGATAGGAAGAGAGGGAGCCCCAATCGAGTCTACACTTCAAAGCGTTGATGTTCTTATCCAGGAACCACACCGACAGCACGGTGCGCCATCCTAACATGAATCATGACTTCGCGGCACACTGCTCAGGACAGTTATGGCTTTCCATCTTAGGCATGCCGTTTAAAGAGGCAGCCGAAAGGGTTGTTGTCTTTAGTAAGCAGCATTGGTTAGGATACACCAAGCGCCATGGTATCTCTGGAACTCTCTCCCTCAGTCTGTCTGTGACTCACCCACACTCCCCATATTTAAGTCTCGTCTAAAAACTTACCTCTTCTCTCAAACCTATGACCTCCCCTACCCATAACTGGTTTCCTCTTCTTAATTTTATCCCATTGTCTCTTCCCCGTCCCCCTACCCCTCCCCTCCTGTTTGTCTTTGCCTTCTTCCCTGTAAGCGTCTTTGGGTTTTTGAAAAGCGCTATACAAATTTAATGAATTATTATTATTATTATTATTATTATTATTATTATTATTATTATTATCTGACCAAAAAGCAGAAAAACACCAAGTTAATGTTCAGATATTTTGGTAAAAAGATTTTACGGCATAGAAAAACTGTGGATTTTTTAATCATAGCTCTCAACTGCCATTCCAGGTTGATAATCGACCGATTATCAGGGTTGATATTTGGCATTTTGATGATTATTGGCATCTGCCTTTTTTATTCTTCCAATGGCTGGCAAGTGACCAGTTTAAAATTGGGATATTTTCCCTCGGATGCAGTTAACCTTTCAAGCAATTTTGCTGACCTAAAGAAGAGAGATACTGAACTTCGTTTTTTGAACTTCAAGCAAGGGTGCGTAAAAAAAAAAAAAAAAAAAGTTTAAATTATATTTACTTCATAAAACTTTAGGGAGCTAATTATTTGTTAAAAATGTCGTAGATATTTATCAGAGGTGCTGATGACCCTTGGAACTCACTGCAATTTTTGTTTTGGAACTTTTGTTTAAAAAAAAAAAACTGAAGTGAAGGAAATAACGTGTCCTTTTGGCATTTAAATTAATTTAAGTGTTGGGTTTGTATTTTTTAAAAAGATTGATGCCCAAATTTTCCTTTTTATTGCAAATGAATGTCAGCTTAGAATATCCATTATCAGCCTCCTTAACCACTAATAATTGGTTTCAGGATCGGTATCGGCCCTGGTAAAAAACAAAAAACAAAACACCTAAATCCTCATAGGAACTGCATCATTATGAACTGAAGTTTCTAAGATTTAACTTGAAACCTGTTGCCTGCACAGATATAGGAAAAAAGAAAATTGCGTCCATTTTAACGCCCGGACTGGTCAAAGATGATTGCTGACGCTGACCCTCTTGGCGGCTGATAACAGCAAGGAAATTAGCATGACAGTAAATCAAGTGTGGGAAAGACAGCAGTCAGTAAAAGCCGGGGCAAGGAAGGCCATGGATTTTCTGCCTTGGGAGGCGACTTGCTGTCAATCAGACGCCCAGAGAGAGCTACACGCACACAGCCAACACTGGCTAATAAACTTGCATGTAGCACAGACATGGGCGCACTTTCATCAAGGCGATCGATGAGCTCAAAAATAAGAAATCATCGAGTGTGGACAAGTGCGCTGACAGCACACTGATCCATATTGATGGCACACACATACAGTGTGTGTGGGTTGTGTATATAGTATGTATACGTGCTATGTAAATAAAGTTACCTTGCCTTGCCTTGCCCATTGGTAGTTTTAATTACAGTTTGACTTGCCTGACGCTGGGAGAAATCTGTTAGCCGCTAATTAGCTATTCTGACAGAACATCCCATTGCAAGAGAGGATAACTGCAGTGGAATTAGACTAGGAAAAGCAACTCCAGGGATGGCCGTTGTGTGGTAACAAGGCTTAATTAAGACACAGAGATAATTGGGAGTATTGGTCAGAGTATGAAAAGTACCGCCAACAATGGTGTCCCACAGGGTTTGGATTGTGGAGGGGAAAGCACAATGTATAGGAAGAGGAAGACACACTTAATGGGAAAGAAACTCACAATACGTTGATCATATGTTAACCATACAGGGATTATGTCTGACTTAATATAATACACTGCCACTTCTAAAACTGGGAAGTCATCCACAAAAACCATCCAATCTACTTGTGATATTGATGAAACTGGAAAAGGCGTTTGTTTCCATTGGTCATTTCCAAGTATTGACAAAAAGATTCAGTTGTACTTGTCATGCGGTGAGCAAACAGACAGCCACGGTAGCAATAATGTGATAACGACACAATAAACCACCATATATCACCATATCAATATTTTGCACTGAGAGCACAAATAGGATTCGAAGCAATTGTAGCAGTGTGTGTGTGTGTGTGTGTGTGTGTGTGTGTGTGTGGGGGGGGGGGGGTTGGGGATGTGTCACCTGATAAAAAATGAGGCCTTCTTGTGGACGGACTTCCGACACTGCTGAGCCTTGGGGGATAGTTTTGGGATAATGCGGCTTGATGCGTCGCAGCTCGCCGGCCTCCTGACTGGCTGCTCGGATCATGCCAGAAAACTCACAGTAAACGGGAAACGGTCGAGCGACTGAAAGATGGTTTCCTATAGAGTACTCAAATATACATGCTTCCCTGACTCCTTGTAGAAACGCTTCCATCATATGCATGGCGTGATATAAATTGAATGAAAGGGATGATTAATTGATAAGCAGCCGGATCCGGTTACTAAGACACATGGACGCATCGCTTCTGAGCCGCCGTGCAATGTATCGCGCATCGGCTAACGTATTCATCACCATAAAGATAATTAGATTTTTAGCCCGGCGCGTGCCTGAGCGGCCATTTCGCTTCCCAGGTGAAGTCATTCCTCTCAAATCCCCGTGACAGGGAACATGCGATAGGCATAGCGGCGGAGCTATCCCTCACCGCTAGCTAGTTCGGCGAACGGCGTTTTATGGATGAGGCGGCTAATGAAGGATCGGTCTTGTGTGATTAACATTTTCCCAAGCCTGGGAATCACATGTCGGCTCAATTATCACTCTGGAGCCCACCTATTGTTCATGTGCCTGCTAAGTGGAGATTCGCACCTTCCCCATTTTGCATTAGCGCGCATCAATTATGCAGGTAGTGGCAATTACGTATTTATGTATTCTGATAATTACATTTTTAATACAGCAGATGTCGGCTTCACTTAGTGAATTTAATGAAAATGAATGACAGACCACTTTGCCGTACCACGAATGAAGCGGTGCGCGGGCGAGTTCCTAACACCGCATCTCCGTTATTGATTAGTGGCACTTAAACCCACTTGTAATTTTATCACTGGCGTTCACGGCGGATTTGCATAATCATAACCCAAATGGTCTCTATACATTAAGTCCCAGTGTGTGCTTGTTTTTCTTTTATTAATGAGGTGAGAGTGGCAAATACTAGCCCTAGCTATAGCAGAGTTACTTCAAAATGCATCATTAGTCAGTCACCCCGATGCTGTTTGCATAAGTCGACTCGGAACAAACTCTAAATGTGGGAAGGGTGGCTCTCCATAATTTATGACACTCAAGTGACTGGCATGGTAGAACTTGGACCGATGGAAGTCACAGATACTACAGTGCAGACGATGAGAACAAGACAATTTTTTTAAAAATTGATATAATGAATAAATATGAAATATAGCTGTTAAAATTAATTGATTATGTGACAAATAATTGATTAAAACATTAATCGACAACTATTTTTAATAAAACTTTTTTTCATTGATATAATGAATAGATATGAAATAGAGCTGTTGAAATTAATTGATTAGGTGACAAATAATTGATTACAATATTAATCGTCAACTATTTTAATACTCGAGTATTTGTTTAAACATTTTTTTTTACTTAGAATGGTCAAAATCTTCTAATGTCAGCCTCTGCAATTATTCATAAATGTTTGTATTCATTCATGAATATTTTGTGTACTTTGTATATTTTATAAAACAAGACGTCTGCATTGACTACGGAAAACAATAATCGCACCAGTAGTTGAATCAATTTCAAAATGTTTGGTGAGTACGTTAATCGTTTGATTTTTATTTACTTAACCATCCATCCATCCATTTTCTGAACCGCTTAGTCCCCACGGGGATCGCGGGCATGCTGGAGCCTATCCCAGCCGTCATCGGGCAGTAGGCGGGGGACACCCTGAACCGGTTGCCAGCCAATCGCAGGGCACACAGAGACAGGCAACCATTCACACTCACACTCACACCTAGGGACAATTTGGAGTCTTCAATCGGCCTACCAAGCATGTTTTTGGAATGTGGGAGGAAACCGGAGCGCCCGGAGAAAACCCACGCGGGCCCGGGGAGAACATGCAAACTCCACACAGGGAGGGCCGGAGGTGGAATCGAACCCGCACCCTCCTAACTGTGAAGCGGACGTGCTACCCAGTGCGCCACCGAGCCGCCCTATTTACTTAACATTTTAGCCAATTATTTGATTAACTGATGGAATAATAGCTAGAATAATCTATACTGAAAACATTCAATAGTGACATTCCTAATTTAAAATATATTGTATTTGAATATATGGGTGCTAGTTCTATGGTAGGTGATTCTGGAAAATAAGCGCAGCAATAAATGAAGGGCTTCCGAAAGATGGCTTTTGCAGGAAGTAGCTCCAGAATATTTTTTTTTGCAATTAAAGTGCAATGTTGGCAAACTTCAAGAACCCACTGCTGTTGGAAGAGCAACTTTTCCTCAGTCAGGCCTATTAAAAATCGTTTTTGCTGACCCGCACATCCAGCATCACCCGCTGGCCTCTATGGACTCTCTCACTACACCTGACATCATCATCCGACTTCCTTCATTTGGCGCTCGAGCAGCCAAACATCATCAAGAATGCAGTTTAGCATCACAAGACGAGCATTTGAGGGCTTACAGGAAGGATTCGACTTGTGTTCAATCTAAATGCAGATTTCATGAAGCGGATCCCTGCACTAGCTGCCTCGCTGGGGAAAAATAGCCAGCGGGAAATAACCTCAACTCAATAAAAAAAAAAAAAAAAAGCCCTACAGTATATTTAGCTCCTTTGCAGGTGAGATGACCAGTCCGGTATTGATATATAGCACCGCTTCTGTGAGCACACATTTGGATTTAAAGTGACTGGAAATGATTGAGGTGCTAAATGAAACGAAAAATGCGAGAGGGGGCATGGCGACATTCACACATTGTTTTTCTTTTTTTTTCTTTCCACTCAAGCGCCAAAGGCATTCCTTCACTGAGCTGGGTGACCGCTGACAGTGTTTTAAATAGAGAGTGTGCCTGCATGCTAACGCTATGCAAATAAAGCTAAACGTCTTTGGAATTGAAACCAACACTCTGCCACGAGGGACTTGAAATTAATCACGAAATGTTTCCAATAGCAATAAAAGTCGGATAGCACGTTAAATTAATGAGGATGATCGAGAAGTGATTTGCTTGACGATAAGCATACACAATTAACGGGTATGAGTTGATCTGGTTGAGGAATATTTTTTCATTGATTTAATTGTTAATATATTTTTTATAAATACATTTAATTATTAATTAATTTTTTGGGTGTTCTATTAAAATGTTTCCAAATTGATGTGCGTGATTTAGTTTGGTTGGTCTTGATACAAGCATATCAAATCGATGGGTTTGATATAACGTGGTTGGGGAAGACTAGATTCCGATGTGTTTGACGACGACTTACCGATGGGTATGGATTTGATATACATACTTTTCGCAGTGCATAAAATTTTATATCCTACCCAATGATTTGATATGCACACAGTGCCAGACATGAAAATGTGATCTTGAACCCATCTTTGTACAGGTTTTCCCTAGAAACATCTTGCGAGGTCTTGTTCATCGACAAATGCTGACATCCAAATCATTACAGAATCAATACAGGCAAAAGGCAGCAGCAAGAATAAACTGAAATCAACGCTTGTCCATCAACAGTCCTGAATTCCAAAGCCAATACTTGTTTGTGACGTATGAATACTTGTTTTTTTGACCTCCCTTAGTCGAGTTGATTGAGAGAAAGACGTCCAAAATACCGCACACGGGTTTGACAAATGACAAGGCGATGTCACAACAATTCCGCCGTGCAATATTTGTGCAAAGCGGCTTTAATGGCTGTGGCAGAAACGCACATTCAATATTCATGAGATGCATCTCGGCCCGGCTCCTCATGTGCGAGTCGTTGATTGACTGTCTTATAATTGTCGTGGTCATCAATCCAGCAGTCCTGACAAGGACATAGAGGACGTTCGACAGAGAGAAAGAGCATGGTGAGCCTTCAAGGTCTCTGCCAGGAAAGCGTTGCGGAAATTAATACTCCGGGATGAAAGGTGCGTCGTAAATTAGGTAAACAAGCATCTCATCAAAAGTGAAAATAACTTTGAATCAGAAGATTAGACTAATCCCGCTCGACAAACACATCGAATCTTTTGCGGGTAACCTGTTGCTGTGGCGACCAAACATCTGTGGCCACAAGCAGATGGGTAAGCTCTCATATGCTCATCAAAACACTGCCAAAGTTTCTGACTTTTTGAAATTGTTTCTCAGGTTTTTGACAGGTTTTCTTAGCTTAACGCAGCCGACAGATGTCATCTCGGTCAGAATCCGACCGATGAGAGAAAGAGGAAGTCATTAACATGCCAGTGTGCTGATTGTAATTAAGTAAAGGAAATTGCGAGTGGTTATTATTTTCTAATTAAAGCACAGTCATTACTCACCTCCCACGCTACTCTTGCATCATCAGCGACTACCTTTCCCTGTAATCTACATTTTAAATGTTCCCCACATTGGTTCTACTCTTAGGCCACCTTTTAAATTGCTTCGAATTTGGTTTTCAGTTCTTGACCGTTGTGCGAAACGGCCTTTAGAATTTTGGCGCGCTCGGGGTGTCGCGCTGCTTCTGTTGCTGCTTTTCCACTGGGAACCAAACAAGCGAGAAATTGATGGATGAGTGGCTTCGCCATTTCCCAAATCACATCCTGAGGAGCTTAAGCGCAGGAGAGGGGATGAAAATAACAGGACCGGGCTCCTTCGCTGGTATCAATCTGCCCGCCCGCTTGTCCCTGACGGATGGCCTAGACCACTATCCATAATTACCAGCAGCACAGAAACCATGACAGGAAGTCCCTCCACTCCTGGACATCATCCATTCTCCTACCTGGTCAGCTTTCAGGATGATGAGTGGTATGCTTGTGTCTTGTTCAGGCCAAAAGTTTGGCCAACCTCGTTTGGGTCAACGTGTCAGCGGGCACCTCCAGATTGATACCTGGGGTCTGATTAATGCCGGAGCACAGCCGGCCAGGTTAATCGAAGCCCGACAGCTTTATTGATAAATCCACACCATTTCAGACCCTTGGCCAATCTGTGCGCTACTCTCGAAAGGTGGTTTGAAGTACTGCCAGTGTGGAAACAACAATTTGACGGCATCTGGAGGCTTTTAAAAATCGGATGTGATGGCGGCGTTGAAAACGACAGCGGACCAGACTGATTATAAATTCAGACTGATTCTTCTTTGATGTCTTGCGTTACTGGAATCAAAACCTAACACGGTTGATTTCCAGCAAATTGGTGCAATAATATATAATGAAAGTTGTGGTCGTGGAGAAAAATGATAATCGTTATTGTGGTCATAATTGAAATTACCACACAATCATTTATTTATTGGTACAAAACAATTAAATGGTTAAATGTAAAAATCGTGGAGAAAAATAATAGTTATTTTGGTCATAATCGCAATTTAAATTACCAAACGATAATTTATTTCTTGGTAGAAAACAATAAAATGTTTAAATGTAAAAATAGAAAGAAAAGTATTTTTTCAAATACTATAATTATATAAGATCTTTATGGAACAACAAAATGTATCACATTTGTTATTTCTAAAAAAAAAAATCTGTGAATTCAATTCAATTAATTCAAATACTGTTTGCTTGTATAACCAAACAGGAAATACATTTTTTTTTTTTTATTAAAAACTGAATGATTGTTTTTTACGATCATGCCAAGTTTGTAATCGTTGACTGGAATAATCGTCATTGTAATCGAATTCCGATTAATTCCACATTCTCAGTTCTGACTAAATAATAAAAACAAATGAAAATACAGCTCGGGTCTACCTCCATCAGAAGCAGCTATGTAGGCCACTGACAGCCTTTTAACATTCACCATCCTTATTTGCAGCGTGTTAACAAAGCTGATCAAATAACCCGCCAACACGATCGCGAGGGAAACAAATCTTGGACCGTCGGGGATCCAAACAGGACCGACGGAAGATTGTCAAAGGGAATTCAATCAAACGGAGCACCATCAAGACTCGGATAATATCTGCCCCGCCCCTCCCCCCAAGCACCTTCCACTACATCGCAGTATGTTTTTCTTCCCATCGTCTCTCAGACGGAAGAGTCCGGAACTTTTAATGAACAAGCCGAGTGTCTTTTTGGAATCACTTTGCTGGTCGATAAACACCTCCCGTGGCGTAAACAGCACCTCGGAGGGCTGAGGTCAGATAAACAGCCCGGTGTGAGGGTGAGAACAGACAAAACGAGACGACACCTGCGGTGAGATTAGCTTGTATATCTATTTGGAGCTGGCCAGGCCTGTTGGACTCTGATATAAAGAGTGACATCTGATCTTGGAATTTTTTTTTTTTTTTTTTTAAAATGTCGGCGGGCTGAGATCTTTATTTGCGTGCTGGGTTTCAAACTCAAGACCTTTGGTCTTTTGGGAGCTCTTTGCTGATCCGGAAGCAATATGAAGGCTGAATCAATGGTGCTGGATTAGCCTGATGAAGTGGCCATGGTTACAAATCGTCAATCCAAAACCCTCGGAAGACCGATGCAGATGATATGTGGCATCATTAGAGTCAGTAAGCATAGACTTTATTGACCCCGGCGGTATCAATGAGAGCCACCTGTTCAATTAATCGACATCTGGCGCCACAACTTTCAAAATACGATAATGGTGGAAGAAGAATCAGACATAGTTAGTCTTTCTTCTATAAGTGTCATGTCTCGTCCCCAGTTTTGCTATGTGTCTAGGTTGCCATGGTTTCTGTTCGCATCGCCCCTCACCTCAATCAATGTAACCTGCCTCGTGTTTCGTGTTTTGGATTTAAGTCTTGTCTGCCCCTCACTCCCCGTCGGGTCATTGTGTTGTTGTTGTCGTTATGTCTTTATGTCTCCATGTCCTGTTGTTTTCTTGTCTCCCGTTCCGTTCAGTCAGTCTAGTTATTGTTTTGTTAAGTCATGTCAGTTTGCCGAGTCTGTCTTTTGAGTTCCTCCAATAAACCCTGGTCCAAGCTGCATTTGGTCGCCTTGCTCCATTTTTCAGTCTTGACTGACCCGTGAAGGTGAGTGTTTTGACTCATTCACTACCATTGACGGGTATAGACGTCAAATGTAAATTTTAACTCTGCCGGCAGTTAATGAGCTCTCATCAGCAAGGGAGGTTTGCTGCATCTTAATTCAACTGAGCTCAGCAAATCAAGTGATTTGAAACGATATGCACTGATGACCTACCAAGAAAGATTTTTCTACCATGCGGTCAGGAAAAAATAATTGGGTAACACGGGTGTAAAGTAAAAGTGAACGGTACCAAGTCATACAAGGTTCCCATGTAGAATATACCATATTGGCCCGAATATAAGACGAGGTTTTTTGCATTGAAATAAGACTGAAAAAGTGGGGGTCGTCTTATATTCAGGGTCTAGACATTATATCCATTTTCACTTGTGCGCAGCGGTAAGTTAAAGGTTGCTGGTATCGACTGAGTATGTTGCTGTGATCGTGTCACATCGCGGTTTGCTTTGTGTGCGCGCCGTTTGATTGACAGATCCGGCGCGCTCATAATCGACTGAGTATGTTGCTGTGATCGTGTGCGTCTTTGACACAAAGTGAGTATATACATTTCATTGTTACTACTGTCCACTGTTGTGCCGTTTGTCCGATCGCGGTTTGCTGTTTGATTGACAGCTCCGGCGTGCTCCTTTGCCTCGCATCGTACGAGTGGCCGTTACGCAGTGGCACAGCGACTAACGGTCGCCAGCAAATGTATTTTGTTGTCTCGATCGATGACTTATGTTTGGTGTGTTGCCGAGTGTATTTCATTTATGGTTATTCATTATTATTTTTTGCCAATAATTCAGTAAAGCTATCAAACCTGAACCACGTCTTCCCTCCTGTGTTCTGACCAACACCCGGGGGCGAAAAGAGCATAACTATCCGAGCCAACCCCCTATACAGTCCTCATGCTCCCCAACAATAGCGGTAGCAGTTTGCATTATTTTATTGCTATGTTTTTCCTTATTCAAATTTGTTTCAAGACTACAGTTATAGTTACACTTCCCTTTAATGGTTAATGCAATTATTGAAATGTTGTTGTTTTATCACAGTAGATTGGTTTATTTACATTTCAAAAACCAGAAGCCATTCATTTACAAATGTGATTGCACTTTAGTTTACATGTTTAAACGTTCAGATATTAAGATGTGATAGAGAGTTTTCGAATGATTTGAATGAGGCAAAATAACATGTTTTTTCTCTCGAATATATTGTTATAATCATTTGTTTCAGATGTAATTATTTTCTGTATAAAAATTAAATTTGGTGTTCAAAAAGTCTTTTTTCAAACTTGAGTCTTGAAAAAGAGGGGGTCGTCTTATAATCGGGGCCGTCTCAGAACGTGATTTTTTTTGTTTACCGTGAAACCTTTACTGCCTCATTACAATGTGGGACGTCTTCACAGCCACATTTCAGTCAGCAGTAAACACACTGTCAACATGAGTTTGTCGCCGGAAGAAACAAACATCCACAAACAATTGGGTCCGATCAAAGCCAGCAAACTGACAACCGCGGATGGAAGAAAAAATAAAATCCCTTACTTAGCCCGGAGAATCGGCGAGTCGTGGCATTTGTAAGGAGCTATTCGTCATTATGATCCACGCAGATGCCACAAACAGATGAAATATAAACATAATATCATTTGCAGGAGCTTGTCATGCATGAAATATATATTTTTTTCCCAAGCATGAGCGTAATGAACAAAGAGTGAAATTCTCTGGTCCAGTGGAAGTCTTTTAAGTTTTTTTTTTCAAGAGCCATTTCTATAATGTATTGTCACAAAATGAGAAATACTGTAATCGGATCTGAAAGAGTTTGTGTTACACAAGGGATCAATCACATGAACGTGATGTCACTTGTTAATGGAACATTCTTCAGATGCAATAGATTGACTCAGCATGTTAACAGTTGCTCCACATGGCCACCGAACCTCTCCCGTGAAAGCGAGTGAAGACATCAGAGTCCTTCACTCTGCATTAGTGCTGCCTCCGCAGATTTTGTGGGTCAAGGGGAGTCGAGTACGGCGGATGGGATGGCATGAGCGCTGTGGGTACCAAGACAAGGTCAGACCAAGGGCAACGTTGGATGTAGATCTTTCCAGACTGTTGCCAGCTGCCGTTTCAGTGAGGTCAGCAAACCTGTTAAACTTACAGTCTGGGACATCGCTACATTGATTGCAACACAGTCTCTGGTATCAAAAGTGGTTAAAGGTTTCTGTGAAGAGCATGTTTTACATTGGTGGCAATTTTTTTTTTGACAAACTATGATTTTAGAACTCTATAGCTCTTCAAAAGAAGAAAATGTTCCTGGTGGTAAGAATGACGTGAACGTTCCATTGACCTCAAGAAACTCAAGAGTTTGGCCAACCACATTTATTGCAGTTTAATGGGTTCCTCCTTGGCCCAAAAACATGAAGTCACTGTAGATAGGAATATATTTTCTTGCTGGGGGTCAAACGGCAAAATGCAGAAACAACAAAATGGATTCTTCCATCTGGGACCACCAAGTTGCGTGGAAATCTGTTGTGTTGTTTAATCCTGCTAACTAACCAACCATGAAAACAGTCCTCACTTGGCAATGGTAAGAATCCAACCATTTGGCATTCTATATTTTCTATGGCTTATACTGGAGCAGATTCCCAAACAACTGTGGGCAAGAGGCCGTTCAGTCGCATGGGCACCATTTTGGATTTACTGTTAGCTTGCAGCAAATATTTTTGGAACAGTTGTTTTCTGTGCTACGCTAAGAGACGTTCAGTGTTGCCACAGTCACCTTGAAACATTAACTTAGTTAATTTACTGATAATAAAAAAATGATCTACAAGATCAGAGAGTTCCTTGAGGGTAAAACAACTGTAGTCTGACTACGTATGGGATTACGAATGATTTAAAATGGCCTCCAACACTGCAGATGATACCTAAGGAATTTCAGCACTGATGTCCAGTCAAGTCTTGACAAAGTAGGCTGATGGAGCAAGTGGGAATGCAGGGAACTACTCGGGCATGGCAGGCAGGGGAACAGGGTGAAGATGAGGGCTGGTCACGCTTAGCAAGACAGTAGAGCAAGCTAACAGGAGGAAGAGGACGTCAAAAGCAGGCTTCAAGTGTGTAAGACAAGACATGGTTGCATTCTCACAAGAGAAGGCCCAGAAACTGAGACATGGTTAAAAAAAATGTCAGGTGACCACCGATCCACATCCTCCTGCCTCTGCACAGCTCCCACTAGCGCCCTCCTGTTTGAGCGATCACTGTCAATTAAAGGCAAACACGTCCATGGAATGAATCCAAGCGCTGATAAATGAATTAATTAGTCACCAGAGGAATGCAAAAAAAAAAAAGCCACATCAATATCAGTTTTTCTGCCAATGAAGTTCGACATTTCAACGCCGCAGTCGTGTCCATTGTTTAAATTGAGTAAGTCGGACTCACATACTTGGCAGCTTAGAATATGTACAGTTGTCATTTGAGGAGAGAATAGAGCTCAATTTCTGAACAAGCAAACTTCAGAAACTGATAAGATTAAACCTGGTAAAACTGCCAGACAGAAATGTATTTTTCAGGCAAAAGGGACTTGTGAAAAGGCAGGACACTATCTGTCAATAAACAAAAAGTATTAAAGACGAGCGGCCAATGCTTTGTTTTTAACTTTGCTTTATCTTGCTATCATTAAATCAGTCCACTCCTGCAGCGTTGCGCTACCTTTTACCTCCAACCAGTAGACAAAACAAATACGATGCCAGTACTTGGGGCTTTTTCATGCATTTTTCAACAATGTGCCTGCGCAAACACCTCAGCCAGAAGCGCCAAGCTTTGAAGAGTTACATTACACAAATTGTAGGCACCCCATTGTTGGGACACCCCCCCTCCCGGGCATGGTGCTGGATCTCACAAGAGACGCCCGTGAAAGAAAAACTTCTCTGGACGGCTTCCATCTCCCCATTCCGAGTGGGGGAACAAAGCTAAATGTGGATTAACATAAGAGTGCATCTACAAAGCATGGAAGAAGAAGCGAAAGCGATGATGTGCACGAGGACTTGTAGCTGCGAGGTAGCGCTCTCCTGAGGAGCCGGGAAGCCGCAGCGGTGGGGCTGCAATTCCCAAATCCTGCCCGTTGAACAAGGAGCAAGGAATTGGTCATGCTGGGATAGATATAGATTAGATAGATACATAGATAGATTAGATATACAGTGGAGGCTCGATTTTCGCACGTCCCGGTTCTCGAACAAATTGGTATTCGAACAACAAATTCGAGATTTTTTCCTTCGGATGTCGGACGAAATTTCGGTTGTCGAACCTCGCAATATTAGCCGAGAGGACCCGCATGCCAACTGACTCCGTTCGTTATTACGCTCTCGTTACTCTAAGGATTGCATCAACTTTAATCATATCTGCAAAGGAAGCAAGTGAGAGCAGTAAAGCCATCCTAAAACGCCAAAGACGCTCTTAAAGCTATGTGACAGTGAGCGCTCAGCGCGCTGCGGCTGCGCGATCGGTCCAAATTAAGCTCCCTGCGCACTGAGGTCCACTTAAATTTTGGAAAGTACATCAGGACATTAAAAATATTTTCCAAATTTCAGCGACGGCTCTGTCACAATAATGCGAACAGCGCGGTGTAGTTACGCGGTTGGCGACGCGCTACGGTTGCTCGTTCGGCGGTGCGCTGCAGTTGCGCGATCGGACAAAATTAAACTCCCTGCGCACTGGGGTCCACTTAAATTTTGGAAAGTACATCAGGACTTTAAAAATATTTCCTAAATTTCAGCGACGGCTCTGTCACAATAATGCAACCAGCGCGGTGCAGTTACGCGTTCGGCGGTGCGCTGCAGTTGCGCTATCAGACAAAATTAAGCTCCCTGCGCACTGAGGTCCACTTAAATTTTGGAAACTACATCAGGACTTTAAAAATATTTTCTAAATTTCAGCGACGGCTCTGTCACAATAATGTGAACAGCGCGGTGTCGTTGCGCAGTCGGCGATGCGCTACGATTGCATGTTCGGCGGTGCGCTGCAGTTGCGCGATCGGACAAAAATGCGCAAATGAAAAAATGCTTAAAAAAGGCGTTTTTGTTTGGAACGGGTTAAATTATTTTCCATTATTTGTAACGGGAAAACATGATTCGGAATTCGAACGAGGGCGGCTCGGTGGAGCGCTGGGTAGCACGTCCGCCTCACAGTTAGGAGGGTGCGGGTTCGATTCCACCTCCGGCCCTCCCTGTGTGGAGTTTGCATGTTCTCCCCGGGCCCGCGTGGGTTTTCTCCGGGCACTCCGGTTTCCTCCCACATTCCAAAAACCTGCTTGGTAGGCCGATTGAAGACTCCAAATTGTCCCTAGATGTGAGTGTGAGTGTGGTTGGTTGTCTGTCTCTGTGTGCCCTGCGATTGGCTGGCAACCAGTTCAGGGTGTCCCCCGCCTACTGCCCGATGACGGCTGGGATAGGCTCCAGCACGCCCGCGACCCCCGTGGGGACTAAGTGGTTCAGAAAATGGATGGATGGATGGATGGAATTCGAACGATTCACTTCTCGAACAGCTTTCTAGAACGGATCGTGGTCGAAAACCGAGGCTCCACTGTACAATGGAGGCTCGGTTTTCGAACGTCCCGGTTCTCAAACAAATCGGTATTCGAACAAAAAATTCGAGATTTTTTTGCTTCGGATGTCGGACGAGATTCGGTTGTCGAACCTCGCGAGATTAGCCGAGAGGACCCGCATGCCAACTGACTCCGTTATTACGTTCTCGTTACTCTAAGGATTGCATCAACTCTAATCATATCTGCAAAGGAAGCAAGCGGGAGCAGTAAAGCCATCCTAAAAGGCCAAAGACGCTCCTAAAGCAATGCGACACTTAGCGCCCGGCGCGCTGCGGTTGTGCGTTCGGACCAAATTAAGCTCCCTGCGCACTGAGGTCCACTTGAATTTTAGAAAGTACATCCATCCATCCATTTTCTGAACCGCTTAGTCCCCACGGGGGTCGCGGGCGTGCTGGAGCCTATCCCAGCCGTCATCGGGCAGTAGGCGGGGGACACCCTGAACTGGTTGCCAGCCAATCGCAGGGCACACAGAGACAGACAACCAATCGCACTCACACTCACACCTAGGGACAATTTGGAGTGATCAATCGGCCTACCAAGCATGTTTTTGGAATGTGGGAGGAAACCGGAGTGCCCGGAGAAAACCCACGCGGGCCCGGGGAGAACATGCAAACTCCACACAGGGAGGGCCGGAGGTGGAATCGAACCCGCACCCTCCTAACTGTGAGGCGGACGTCCTACCCAGTGCGCCACCGAGCCGCCCATAGAAAGTACATTAGGACTTTAAAAATATTTTTTAAATTTTAGCGACCGCTCTGTCACAATAATGCGACCAGCGCGGTGCAGTTGCGCGGTCTGCGGCGCGCAACGGTTGCGCGTTCGGCAGTGCGCTGCAGTTGCGCGATCGGACAAAATTAAGCTCCCTGCGCACTGATGTCCACTTAAATTTTGGAAAGTACATCAGGACTTTATAAATATTTTCTAAATTTCAGCGACGGCTCTGTCACAATAATGCGACCAGCGCGATGCAGTTGCGCGGTCGGCGACGCGCTACGGTTGCGCGTTCGGCGGTACGCTGCAGTTGCGCGATTGGACAAAAATGCGCAAATGAAAAAATGCTTAAAAAAGGTATTTTACGGATTAATTTCTTTCTCATTATTTGTAATAGGAAAATATGATTTGGAATTCGAACGATTCCCTTTTCGAACAGCCTTCTGGAACGGAGTGTGTTCGAAAACCGAGGCTCCACTGTATTAGATTAGGATAGCTATATTAGATTAGATTAGGATAGATAGATAGATAGATAGATAGATAGATAGATAGATAGATAGATAGATAGATAGATAGATAGATAGATAGATAGATAGATAGATAGATAGATAGATAGATAGATAGATGTTAAGGATCGGACAGTACAGCCAAGTGCGTAACGACGGACTTTATTTGAAGGGGATGATGGGAACAGCTGGCGCTGGAGCGGCGATCGGGCTGGAGAGGACAACGATTCTGCGAGGGTTTCGAGTAGTCAAGTGAGTCAATTCTCTCCGGGAATGATGAGCGAAGCAGCATCAAGGGACAGACTGGCACTCGGGTCTGCGCTGGCGGCGCTGATATAGCGCTGTCCATGAACCCGTGGCAGGTGACGGTGATCCCACTGACAGGGGGGCGTGGTCCCGTCGCAGGTGGCACCAGCACGTGACAGAACCCCCCCCACAAGGGACGGCTCCCGACGTCCCCAGGAACCGAAAATAACAAAACAAAAAAAACTAAAAGGAAGGCACTACCCCGGGTGGCCAGGTGGAGGGGTCAGCACACCGCTGAAACGTCCGACACCTCGCCAGACGCAGGATCGACGGGCGCGGGGGCAGAAGACCCCGGTACCAGTGGGCAAGACCACCCTGGACCCTCACCCCTGGTCCCCCCCGTCCCTCCTCGGGCGCCCGGATGACAGCGATGGAACTCCGTGATGAGCGAACGGTCGAGTATCCAGCGGCTCGGAATCCAGGAGCGGTGCGCGTCGTCATAACCCTCCCAGTCCACGAGGTATTGTAGGCCCCGACCACGCCGCCGCGATCGGAGCAGGGAGCGGACAGCGTAAGCCGGGC
Organism: Syngnathus scovelli; assembly: GCF_024217435.2. NCBI lineage: Eukaryota > Metazoa > Chordata > Actinopteri > Syngnathiformes > Syngnathidae > Syngnathus > Syngnathus scovelli. Next base: position 5,950,751 of record NC_090868.1, read on the forward strand.
CCCCATCGACGAGCTGGGGCGGCGGCGGCGGAACGGGCGCCGGCGCCAACGCGCTTTCATGGATGGGCCGCACACGGGACACGTGGAACGTGGGATGAACCTTCATGGAGTCTGGAAGGAGCAGACGGACTGCGGCCGGGCCAATCACCTTCTGGATAGGGAACGGTCCAACAAAGCGGGGCGCCAGTTTGCGGGATCCCGCTCGCAGCGGCAAATCCCGCGTCGAGAGCCACACACGCTGCCCCACTCTGTACTCCGGAGCCGGCGTCCGGTGCTTGTTCGCCTGGCGGGCGTAGCCTGAAACAGAGCGGAGAAGAGTGGCCCGGCCCCTCGCCCAGGCACGATGACAACGGCGGACACAAGCCTGGGCCGACGGGCACGCCGCACCACGCTCCTGGTGGGCGAACAAGGGTGGCTGGTACCCGAAGACGCAGTGGAAAGGCGAAAGTCCCGTGGCCGAGCTGGGAAGGGAATTGTGAGCGTACTCTACCCAGGGAAGCTGTTGTGCCCACCCGCGCTGGTCTCCGGCGGCCATGCATCGGAGAGACCTGCCCAGTTCCTGGTTCAGGCGCTCCGCTTGACCGTTGGACTGAGGGTGAAACCCCGAGGAGAGGCTGGCCGTGGCGCCGAGGAGTCGGCAGAACTCCGTCCAGAAGGTGGAAGCGAATTGAGGTCCTCGGTCTGACACGATGTCTCGTGGGAGACCGTGGTGACGAAACACCTCCTGCACCATGATGGACGCTGTCTGCTTTGCAGATGGGAGCCTAGGCAGAGGGATGAAATGCGTCATCTTGCTAAAACGGTCTACCACCGTGAGGACCACCGTGTTTCCCTCTGAGGGGGGGAGGCCCGTGACAAAGTCGATCGACAGGTGAGACCAGGGACGCTGGGGAACCGGCAAGGGTTGAAGCAGCCCGGCCAGAGGACGAGTAGGCGTCTTGTAGCGGTTACAGATTGAGCAGGCTCTGACGTAGTCGCTGGTGTCCACTTGCCAGGTGGGCCACCAGAAACGCTGTGCCACCACGTACCTCGTGCGTGCAGCGCCGGGATGACAGGCCAGGCGTGAGTCGTGCGCCCATTGCAGCACGGCCGATCGCAGGCCTTCAGGGACGAACAGGCGACCCTCCGGGCAGTTGCTGGGGCCGGGTTGATCGCGTGATGCGGCTTCCACTTGGCGTTCGATCTCCCATGTAAGAGCCGCCACCCGAACCGAGCTCGGGAGGATAGTGGGAGGCGGACCCTGTCCCTCCTCCCCACCAGGAAACAAACGCGACAGGGCGTCCGCCTTCGCGTTACGGGAACCCGGTCTGTAGGAAAGAGAGAACTCAAACCGGTCAAAGAACAGAGCCCACCGTGCCTGTCTCGCGTTCAGTCTCTTGGCCGATCTCAGATACTCCAAGTTGCGGTGGTCGGTCCAGACAATGAACGGAGTGGTGGCGCCCTCCAGCCAATGTCGCCACTCCTCCAAAGCCAACTTGACGGCGAGGAGCTCCCGATTACCGATGTCATAGTTCCGTTCTGAGGCTGACAAACGGCGAGAAAAGAAGGCGCACGGATGGAGACGATCGTCTTGGCGGCTGCGTTGAGACAACACCGCCCCGACACCCACGTTCGAGGCGTCCACTTCGACCACGAACTGTCTGTCGGGATCGGGAACTCTGAGGATGGGAGCGGATGTGAACCTCCTCTTAAGCTCCTGAAATGCTTGTTCTGCCCGTTCTGTCCATTTGTATGGAGAGGCGGGGCTGGTAAGGGCGGTGAGTGGCGCGGGCGCCGTGCTGTATCCACGGATAAAACGGCGATAAAAGTTCGCGAAACCTAAGAATTGTTGCAGCCGCTTGCGTGTCTCGGGAACAGGCCATGACGTGACCGCCTCCACCTTCCCAGGGTCCATTTCGATGGATCCCTCACGCACCACGTAGCCGAGGAATTTGACAGAGGAGGTGTGGAACTCGCACTTCTCTGCCTTCACGTAGAGCGAATTCTCTAGGAGGCGTCGCAGCACCGCCCGAACATGCTTGATGTGTTCAGGAAGCGAGCGGGAGAAGATGAGGATGTCGTCCAAATAAACGAACACAAATTTGTCCAGCATGTCTCGTAACACGTCGTTTATCAGTGACTGGAAAACTGCTGGGGCGTTGGTGAGCCCAAACGGAACCACCAAGTACTCGTAGTGTCCGCTCGGGGTGTTGAAAGCCGTCTTCCACTCGTCTCCCTCCCGGATGCGGATCAGGTGGTAGGCGTTGCGAAGATCCAGCTTGGTGAAGATGGTGGCACCCTGAAGGCTCTCAAAGGCGGAAGAAAGAAGAGGCAGAGGGTATCGGTTCTTTACGGTGATTGCGTTTATTCCCCGGTAGTCGATACACGGACGGAGCGTGCCCTCCTTCTTCTTCACGAAGAAAAACCCCGCTCCCGCAGGTGAAGAGGACGGCCGTATGATGCCGGCTGCCAGGGACTCCCGGATGTACTCCTCCATAGCCCGGCGCTCAGGAGCGGACAGGGAGTAGACGCGCCCCTTGGGAGGGAAGGTGCCGGGCAACAGGTCGATGGCGCAATCGTAGGACCGGTGTGGAGGAAGAGAAGCGGCCCTGGCTTTACTAAAAACCTCCTTGAGTTCGTGATAAACTGCTGGGACATTGGAGATGTCGGGACTGTACCTGGGCGGGGCTCTGCCGAGTGGGCTGGTGGCCGCCTTCAGGCACAATCGATGACAGCGTTCGCTCCACTGCCGTACAACCCCCACCTCCCAGTCCAGCACCGGGTTGTGCTGCCGCAACCAAGGGTGCCCCAGGATGAGCTGCTGTCCTGGGAGGGAAAGAAGAAAAAACTGGATGGTCTCGTGGTGATTGCCGGAGAGCAGTACCTTAACCGGTTCTGTCACGAACGCCACCTCGCCAATCAGGCGGCCATCAATGGCACGCGCGGGAATGGGCGGGCTCAGAGGGAGGAAGCCGACACCCCACCGACGCGCCAGGCTAATGTCCATGATGTTCCCCTCCGCGCCGGAATCCACCAAGGCTGCCACGTTCTGGTCGCCCCCCGCAAGCTGGACACGTGCCTGCAGCGTGAGCGTGCTGGGACTGGGAGAGCCGGTGCTGGTCGAGCTCACGCGGATCCCCCGACGCCGCGTGAGCTCCGGCCTTTTAGCGGGCACCCCGCCACCCGATGGCCCCCCTCCCCACAGTAAAAACACAAACCCAGCGAGAGGCGTCGACGGTGCTCCTCCGAGGAGACCCGAGCCCCTCCCAGATCCATGGGCTCGGCGGGTGGAGTGGTGGGCGGGTCCCCAGCAGACGGAGGAATGTGGCCACGCGGATTCCGCGGGGACCTCCTCTCCCGATCGCGCCGCCGCGTCCGGATCCGCCGGTCTACTCGGGCCGCCAAGTCCATCGCGCCCTTCAGGGTTCGCGGGCGATCGTACGACACCAGTTCGTCCTTCATATAATCCGCGAGGCCGTTTAGGAACGTGCTGACGAGCGCTGGCGCGTTCCATCCGCTGCTGCCGGCCAACGTCTGGAATTTAAGGGCGTACTCCGCGACCGATCGGCTACCCTGACGCAGCGTCGCCAGTTCCTCGGCGGCGTCTTCGGCGGCGGATCCCAGGTCGAACAGGAAGAGCAATTCCTCTGCGAAGGCGTCGAAGGAATCGCATGCCGGGGCCATCCGTTCATACTCTGCCAAACCCCATAGCCGCGCCTCGCCCGTGAGGTGGGTTAGAACGAAACCGACCTTGGCTGATTCTGACGCAAACGTGACGGGCTGGAGGCTGAACATTATGCGACAGTTGGTCACAAACGCCCTCACGTGCTTGGGATCGCCGTTGAACTTTTCAATGTTGCCGAGGCGGGGCTCCGGGACGTCCACGAGCCTCCTGGCCTCGGCAGACGGGCGGTGCGGGGGTGCCGTGACAGCCGGGGACGCAGCCACCGACAGTCTCTGGAGGGCTTGGGCCATCTCCTGCTGCTGCAGCTGTTGTTGCTGACCAACCTCGATCAGGTTCCGGATGTCGGCGGACAGGCTGCTGATGGCGGTCTCGGCTCGCTCCAGTCGGCCCAATGCCGTCTCGTCGTTCGCTGACTGCATCGTGTTGGCCAGTCTGTACTGTTAAGGATCGGACAGTACAGCCAAGTGCGTAACGACGGACTTTATTTGAAGGGGATGATGGGAACAGCTGGCGCTGGAGCGGCGATCGGGCTGGAGAGGACAACGATTCTGCGAGGGTTTCGAGTAGTCAAGTGAGTCAATTCTCTCCGGGAATGATGAGCGAAGCAGCATCAAGGGACAGACTGGCACTCGGGTCTGCGCTGGCGGCGCTGATATAGCGCTGTCCATGAACCCGTGGCAGGTGACGGTGATCCCACTGACAGGGGGGCGTGGTCCCGTTGCAGGTGGCACCAGCACGTGACATAGATAGATAGATAGATAGATAGATAGATAGATAGATAGATAGATAGATAGATAGATAGATAGATAGATAGATAGATAGATAGATAGATAGATAGATAGATAGATAGATAGATAGATAGATAGATAGATAGATAGATAGATAGATAGATAGATTATTCATTAATTCTCTAAATAAATAAATAAAGTAAATGTATTAATAGATAAATACAAATAATAAATAAATAAAATAATTATAATATAATTTAATTATAATTATTTATTCATTCACTAAATAAATGAATAAATAAAGAAATTAATGGTGTTTATTTAATAAATAAATATAAATAATAAATAAATATAATAAATGTATTTAGTCAATAAACAAATACAAATAATACATACATACATACATACATACATACATACATACATACATACATACATACATACATAAATAAGTACACTTCCAAGAATCTTGATTTGTCTTGAAATGTACTCAAAGGTTGGTGAGTGACACATATACTCGTAATTTTAAGATTTTTACTGCGGATAGAGCAGCGATGACATTTTGATTAAAGCACCCTGACAAACTTTATTTGCCTCTTCTATTTCCCACGGGACTTGAGCAGTGGCGCTCTGGCCCGACTTCAGTCGCCGGCTATCGATCCTCCGCGGACCTCCCGTCGGACGCCCGTCGCCGTGACAAGCGCTATAAATTATGGAGTGGGCCGACAGATGAAGAGCGTGTCTCCAGAGTGAATTGACGAGTCGCAGTGCACCTCATGCAAGAATCCACTGCAAAGTTTAAACAGACGTAAAAGGTCAAAAGGTATCCGAAGCGCACGGCCATGGAGTACTATTGATCTTGGGTAAATTCCAGCTTGGCCGTGTGGATATTTATTTAGAAAGTGATACTTTTGCTATGCTAATAACGTGCTATAAAAGAGCAAATACACAATACAGTATGTTTATTATGGTGGTTATCTTCACTATTTGTGATGCTAACCAAAATACAGGTGTACTAAGTGAAGTGTCTGCCTAGTCCGGCTCACATCAGCCTCAAATGGGCAATTATACCAACATCATCTTTACCGAATGACCTGTCGCCGCTCGGTCTCGCTCAATTCGCATTTCTCATTCTCCCGCACGACGGTGCGTCTTCCCAGGTGTCCAATTAGCTCCAACGATAGGAAGCAAGATGGAGCTGGGAAGCGAATAGACATAAAATGGTGTTTGGTGTATTCCTGTAGAAAGGTGAACTGCCCACGTAAACAGCCCTAAATCGTCATTTTGGACATAATTGAAACATCCTTTGACATTTGTGCTCTAATGGTCAATTTGACATTTTTCTTATCTATGGGATTTTACCAGGAGGAAACACACAAAGACCTGGAATTTGGATCTCCTACGGAAAACTATAACCACACCAATAACTGAATCAGTTTCAACATGTTTGTTGAGTACATTCATCCAACTTGTGTGTCTTAGTTATTTACGCATCATTTCGTTCTTTTCATCACGAAACGATACCAAATAGAGTCAAAGAGAGAAAAATTATTTTGTAATACGCTGTCATGCAAACTAAAATTGCGTCCAATTATTCGATTAATTGATAGAATAAATTGACAGAATGATCAATTAGAAAAATAGTTTATATTGACAGCCCTAGTCAAGAGTAGAAAAAGGTCGTGTTTAAAAAACAAAACAATGAAGATCGTCGAGATAAAGACTATGAGCATTGTGAGAAATAAATGCCAAAAAAAACGCACCGCAATGAGGACATTCTATCAACATGTGAACCACATCGAAGGCAAAGTGGCGTGACAGCAAGCGAAACAGACCAAGTGAGGGGAGATAGAGCGAGGACAATGGCACACATTTTCATTAGATTTGTTGTCCTCGGAGCTCATCTGTTGCCTTGGGAATCACAAGGTTGAGTGTGCTTCCTGGTATTGCTGTTCATAGAAACACATGAGAACAGCAACCGTGTCCAATGCTAGTCATATCGTCAATTAAATCAGCAGTGTCCAAACCACTGATCAAAAAACATTGAATCAAACAGACTGAAAGAAGTTTGATTTTACAGTTCAGGTCCATTTACCTATGAATGACAAACAACCTAATTTGGAGAGCAATGATGAGACAGAAGCAATCGAGCTTAGGACCAAGAAAATTGAAGAGAAACTAACGCAGAGCTTCCACTTATTACAAATACATTCAGCTTAATGGTAAGGCATATTTTGTAATCATTTACAACGTTCTCATTTGTTTCAAACGCTGTCCGTCAGGTTTGCTTACATGGCAAAAAAAGGATTGAGATCTATTAAGAAAATACAGAAGCCATAATTTAATATTTCGCGAGAGGTTTGACTTATACCAACAAGGAACATATTAAGTGCTACATGAATATTCTGCTAAGCGTGTATGATGACAGAAATTCTGGTTGCCAGAAAAGGGGAGGAGGGTACAAGACAGGGTTTTCCTTTGCTGAGCTACTGAGGTGAGATGTGCCCTTGGAACACTGACAAAATCAATACAGCCAAAGTAGAAATCAAACCCTGCCACTGTGTAACGCATACGCGCACACACACACGCACACACACACGCACTTCAGCCTCTCAGTCTCTAAAGACGAGTGACGGTAAAGCTTCCCTGTCATGTATCATACTGAGGGTGGATCCTAATATTTTGGTTGCCATGTGTAGCTACATGAGTGGGGAAGATTATCAGAAAAAAGATGGATTGTATGGAGGCCAACGAGTGTGTTGTCAAGAAACATGGCCGTTTCAGAGCGGCTAATAATACTGCTTTTAGAGCCAGATAATTGAGCTACAATCTTTACGTTTTGCAGCCTAAATAGAGGCAGCAAGTCAAGAATGAGCGCTATGGCGTGTGGTACAAACCAAAGCACGCACGCATCACAAATCACGCTAACGCTACACCGCTGCTATCATCCTTTATGCAAATGAGCCGCAACGCCATCTTATCCATATACATGTTTGTGGGTCGGCGAGGAAGTTGACGGCGGCCCGGCAGGGGCTACGCTAAATCTCAGCGTTAATGTTCAGCAAATGCACGCTGGGTGCAGCGATTATGCGCGGGAGCATGTTTTTCTTTTCCGGGAGAAAGATTTAGGTTAAATCTCATGCCATCTATACATAGAAATACTACTATACCTTCTATTAACATTGCGCAGATGAAGTGTGTGACTTGCACGTGTTTATATAACTATTGTTATCTGTATGCTACGATAACGAGCTACATTCCTAGGACAACCACACGAATGCCAAAATTGTACAAATCCTGTACAGCGAATTTAAAGATCTCTTTCAATTGCTGAAAACATGGCAAGGCTGAAGTACTGAAGCATCAAATTGCTTTTCATCTTTTCAGTTGTCCTGCTTTTTGGGGGCAAAGCTAAAACAGAACCCCATGTTGAAAAAGTTTACTAAACCCTCAGGTAAAGTTCAGCCTGAACACTGGTTAGTGCAACTACAGGCTACTAATTCATATTGATGACTGTATGACATGATAAAGAAAAAGCAAGGAGCTCCAAAAATGAGGACAGACAAAACAACAACAAAAATGCGCCATGTTTGGCCCAATTGGAGCCTCCAATCGGGTTAATGCTTCGGGATATCACAAACACACACACGCATGCATACAGTGACACGCTGACTGAGTCACCCCACAACAAAACAAAACAAATTGGACAAATTGTGGGCACGGACTAAAGAAGCCGAGACTCCCCGGAGTCTTGTTTTTCCTTTTTTTGCTGTCATTATGTATCTTTAGTGATGCTGTCCCTCTACTCTTTCCAGGATCTGATTAGGGTAATTAAAACGGGTGCCCACCAGAAAATGGACTGCGAGCAAAAGCAGCCTCAAAGACAGCGGCAATAAATCTCCCGGCCGGCTCCCTGTCTTCAGAGTGCCTCGCCGGAGTGTAATATCACCGAGCCTCTTGTTGGCGGAGGCCCGAGAGGAACATATGCTGACAGGAATAGGGGACGGCGAGGGTGGCCAAGGGGCGGCCATTTTGTAGGTGACCTACTTGCGTTTTAATGAATAGAGGCGCAGGAGGAGGGCTTGAGCATCGTGTGCCAAAGAAAGCGTTTGTCCTTGCGGTTGTGCCACAAATATTTTAGAGTCCTCGGCATCCCGGCGGGAGAGAGCCAATGCTTTTACATTACGCTGATTTATTAGATTCTTCATCACCACAGGGCAGAGCCGGTGTCCGTCATAAGCATGTCGTTTTAATTCCGGCCAGGTTTGCAAAGCCTAATCGTATTATGGTATTCCGATAAACATTTTCATCGCCTAACACCTCCTGAAGGCGCCGCCACCGGGCCGCAGCAGTCAGCCATTGATTGAACACTCAAGTGGAAAAAAAAACCAGCGTGGAATGGAGGGATCGGTGTGGTGCATATTGACAAATAAGAAGTGACGCCAGATGGAAACAGGTGAGGCATCGATAGGCACGTAAACGGAAGCGGTCAATAGCATGTTGTGAGTGGAAAAAAAGGCATGGTCAAAAAAAGCCACATCCAGGGATGTGTCAATCCACCGCAAAGAGACGAAAGACAGGTTTTGAGGTCACTTCTGATCCAATTGATTCATTATGGTAGCTATTTGATGCTAGTAACTGCAGGAGGCCTAGAGGAACTTCCTTCACCGTTGGTTAGACACAAGAGGCGGGAGAATTCAATGATGCACACGCTTCAATTTAGGAGGCATGAATAAACAATGGGCTCTTCATGCACTGAAGAAATTTCCCCTGGCGACGTTCCCAACACTAACAGATCTTTCTGATCTTTGCTCTTTCCATGGACACTACTATTTAGAGATAGCGCAGATGACAAATGTATATTGAACAATGGCAGTAAACCTCCGCCAAGGCTTAAAAATATCCCAGGGACATGTTATCCATTCCAGTCCACTAGGTGGCGATGATGCAGATTATAAACGTTAAAAATCCGTTGCTGGGTTATTGCCTCCATTAGGATCCAGTGTAGGCTGACTGAAAAATAAATGAGGAATTCATTTTAAAGTTCTATAGTCTGTGTGCTCACGGCTGAAAGATAGGCTCAGTTTTTTTTCTCCACCTGGTGAGGTAATAAGCAAACACAAGAGCTATTGCCCACTGCTAGATATATTTGAAGCACACTGTCCTTGAGGGAGTTGGAAACTGTTCCCACGGTAACAGTTTGGAACATCTTCATGAGCTCCCCTTGCAAGCGCATGCTTGCGCCCACCCTTTCTGCCATCGTCCCTTTAATTCTGTGCGCTAAGATAATGAGAATTTTATCTGCAGCCCCCTCGGAGGCGGTGACGGGCTCCTGATTGAATGGGAGCAGAATGTAACCGATGAGACGAGCGATAGCCACGGCGGCTACGTTATAGCATGTGGGTGCACTGCAGGAGGAGGTGCGCCATGTTTGCGCTGGTGCCGAGGAAACTAATGTAATGGGCTGGTAGCCCCACTACCCCTCCACTTCTGGGGTCCCCACGTTGACAATAATATTTCTCAAAATAGGACACGAATGCATCATTGCAGCTCGTAACCATGGTGATCCTTGTCGTGGTGAGATTTCTGAATCATGCATTTAAAAATAAGAGTGAATAGGGCCAGTTACTTTGGTATACCAAAACGGCAAATTTCTGATTGGGGTTGTTATGATTGGGGGCGGGGCTTATAAAGTGCTGGGGATGGTACTGGGTTCTTTGGAGTCATGGTCAAAACTTTGTGTAATATGGGAGCCGGAACAAATCCACAACCCTGTTGATGACCAGAAATATTGAAATGGGCGGAACTAGTGGTGCCTTAGTGGTATTAAAACTGACTCGAGGTTTGTTCCAAATGATGCCGACCCGTGTGATTACTCGCAGCCAATCACCGATGGTCAAATAGAAATTGCTGATCAAGGTCAAATTTTACAAGTTAATTACTTTAATTCTTTTGGCATTGCTTTTGCCTCAATGTCTGGCACTTCTCTCTTCCAATTTGCTGAATCACTATTAAAAGGGCTAAGTTTTAATTGAAAACCATCATATTTCATCTGTGACCCAGAAAAAGAAGAGCCGCCGCTAACAGTAAACACACCAAGCATCCAAATGCGGGCGGCTAAAAATAAGCATGCGCATTTCTTGCAGAGGATGTAAATGATGCCACGATGCCATTTAGGGCGCTTACCTCCTCAAGCTGAGATGACATTTAGTGCTTGACATGCAGGAAATGTACCGGTTGCTCCGCGGCTCCCATTTTGCGGGAAGCAAGACGTGTGTGTGTGGCGATTGTTGTCATCCCAATTGATGTGCTTAATAAGGTCATACCCATCCACTCTCCCCCTACCCCCCAAAATAATAATGAGTGCAAAAACTAAAGTTGCTGTTTGCTTCTTCTTTGTTCCCCCGTCCTCAAATCCATTGTTAACACAAATACAACTCAGATTCATTACCACCGGCATCGCCGCCGCCGCCTAGGAAAAGAATCCATGCTCATTACCGAGCTTCTCGACGGCACAAGATACTCGAGACGCAATTTGGAAATGATAAAAAGCACGCCGGCGAATGCTGACAAAGTAGGTGGGAAAACATTCCGCCGGAACAATGACCATATCCGAAGAATAAGAACAAGAACATACATTAGACTTAATATTATAAACAGCTTACTCTTAAAAAGCACTGCAAGATTTCATCTTCAGGTTAAGATATGACGATACACATATGTTCCGTCCTGGTGATGTGTTAAAGCAATTTCCGCTCATTAATTGTGTTACACAGCGACAATAGAGGCCTAAAATGTAGCGCATAATGAGCTGCACTAGAACAATAACATAATAAAAGACTCACATTGCGGTATTGTTTTGGCTCATCCAAAAGCCACGGCGATAATTAGCTGTAAAGCCAAAACTCACAAGTCATGACTGTATTTCAAAGGTTATTCCAATAACAAGGAAATTGCTAAATTGTGCTTAATTAATTTTGATGAGTAATCACTTGGAATGAAAATGTGTATCTTGGAACCAGCAATCCAAATAAAATGCTGTAGTACTCAAAAGAATGTTTGTGCTGAGCTTGAGGATTGGCTGCCTTGACATTGAACCTTCAAGTCAAAGTTCAAAGTATTGTTTATTTGTTGACTCGCCAGATATCTTTGGGAAAGTCGAACCACGCAGATGCTAAAGTTTGTGTTCCCTCCGAGTGGCAATCGCAGGTGTCGTGACTGAGCACCAATGACATCCATTTGTCATCCACCGGAATATGCTCACCACTCATGATCGGGTGCAAAAGGACAAATGAGGCAAGGGGACAAGAAAAATTCTCTGGTGTCGACAAGTCAAAAGACAATCCAAACACTCCAACCACTAACCCGGTTTCCCTTTCCCACCGATCACGGCTCTATCTCTACTGTGATTATCTGCCATCCTTTTCTATTTCCCTCTCACGTCTCAGCTGCAATCACGCCATTCTTCTGTTACAAGCGCCAACATCCAGAGTGTTCGGAGATGCACTCTTGACACAAGGAAAATGACACAAATTGGTTTGGATACACTTTAAGGGTAACGTACAAGAAAATATATACGTTAGCAGCCATGACCAGGAGCTAGTTCAACCCGTCGGAAGACATTTTGGAAATTAGTTGGACCAACCCCAGTGTGGTAAGCTTATTTGATTCCAGAGCAGGATTTCAAGTTTTGTCCCACATCTTTATCTCAGGAGGAAAGAGAACGACAGGCAATCATATGTCAGATGTAGTATTTCTACCATGTAACAAATTTGCCTCATTCAGAGAGTGAATTTCATACAGTGGAAGGAGAGTGACACGAAACAATAGGCCTCCCTCACTGCATGATAAGTCACTTCGATATTGAGGTAGAAGGTGTTTTCTTGGCTTTTTTCAGAGCTCAGTAGGGAATCAGATGATTTGTGTCAGGAGACACACAGTATTGTAGCTTAGCAACTGGCAAAATACTGTATATAAGAGAAACCAGAGCGGGAACAAGGGGAACGATTGAGCTTTAAAAAAATTTCACATAGCCTATCGCAATCTTACCAAGCTAGCAGGTGCATGTTGGCCTCATCACCTTTGAGCTGGCTGTCACGCAGTCCCACCTGGATGCCCATCACCTTAAGCGAGTCTGGTTGACGTGAGCCAGATTAGGAAACAAATGAATAAAGCTTCTTGACTCCAAGCGGCCGGCCACCTACCTATAAATCACCCGCTAACTCCCCACCGCTGCCCCCCCTCGTGTTTCTGAACCGACCACGGTCCCGTACCTTTCTTTTTTGATTGCCTCCTCCTCGTGCCCGGCTTTGTTCCTTACCGCTTTCTTCACGCTCGGCATCAATCTCCTCGTCTTATCTTTGCCTCCCTATACCCGCTATATATGTTTCTATCAGTCTCCCATTGTGTATGTCCTGCATCACTTTCAGCCAGTCTTTATCCACCAGTTATCTCCATCTCAACCTTTCTCCCGTTCTGCTTCTGGGTGGTAGAATGACTTTTACTTTACGTGAAAACCAGAGAATCTAGGATGGCAGCAGCGGGATCGGAATTTATGGCGACAACGGAAAACATTGTTTGCCATCCTCGATTGGCAAAAGCGTTAAACACGCTGCTCTTATGGTATTTATTCACGTTGCCTATTACAATTGGAAAACATTTGATGAGCCTGCAGGCGTTCAGGACTAAATACCTTGTTTCTAAACTGCGGTATTTGATGAGATTAGATTAAACACTAATGATCCCTGTGGGGAAGATTGGATCCTTAGCACAGAAGCAATAGATACGGCAAGGATAAGAATTAAAGAGCTCAGCAAACAGGGGGCATGAAATATGCAGCTGGAAAACGCAACACGGTGACACCGTTTGTGTAAAAGCCTCACACAAAAAATATGATTGCACAGAGAGACTGTAACAATAGCTCAAGCGTATCCATTTGAACAAAAAGATTTATTTGCTTAAAAAGTGATTCATCCCGACATTTTCCAATGACCTCCTGCACCAGAACCATTTTCATACCAATGACATTTGACTTTTACTGGCTTATGCATTTTAGTTGTCCAAAAAGGCTGAGCTGACTAAGCCACATTGATAAGAATCTCAGTCATTTGGAGTCCGAGGAATAAGTCTATTAAGTCCTCTTTTCAAGGCTTTTGTCATTCATCCGTAAAGTCAGAGAAGTTTTATAATGAAGCAATCGAAAGTAAAAAGGAAGAAGGTAAATAATCCTCTCTCATCCCTTCTCACAAAAGTACACAAACGAACTTCCCTGTAGTTATCAAGGGCTTTTCCATTCCATCGATGCTTGGATTTAAAAAAGGAAAGTGACAGAGTAGAGGATGGAAAGGAGGAAGGTCGGAGATGGATTGATGTGGTAGTCTGGAAGGGAGATAAAAATGGGAATGCCAGGAGGCAGGAAACCCATCATGCAGAACAGTTACGAAGTGGCCGGTAATGTTTGTAAACACGGATCAATTGTTTGTGTGGTCAGGTTAACGGGTGACGGTAACTAAACGGCCTTCTCCATCAGCGGCAGCGAATGCAGCTAATTGCAACATGTCAGCTATAATCGACGTGTATCCAGGTGCTTAACAGACTCGGGAAAGCAGACACTGACTTTGTGTCAGTCGAAGCAGGAGAAGGATGACGGTAGCGATATGTAGTTATTACAGTGTGTCACTAGCTTAGCGATGAGGTCTCACTCACCTTCCTGCCCACTGGCCTCAATTATGCCCATCACCCTCAGCTGGCTGGAATCATTAAGGTGAAGGTCACGGACATCTATTTCAGATTCCGACTCCATTTCAGGCTAAATCTGCTAAGTCCACTTGATCCTCTTTCCTCAGGGAGCACCTCTGGCCTGCTAGAATCAGGTTTACGTGAGTGAGCAGTCTCCAAATGGCTAGCCCGTGCCGTGGGAATGCTACCTGCTGGGGGAGAAACGGAACTGCCACCAGAGGCGGATTTATAAAAGCACTGACCAGGCCTGGATTTTCCCAACCTCTCACTCAAATTCAGAATGGAATAAGTGGGAGAAAATAAATGGATGCTTTTGGAAGGGTGTACCAGCCACGTGCATTTCTTCAACGTAATTATGACCAATCAGGATAGACTCTCTCCAACATTTCAATCGTGAACAATGATGAGAAATGAAGGTCCACAAGCACAAGGTTCCTTTCGAAATATGACAAACTGGTTTTTAGAGAGCCACTGACTGATTTGTAACGAAGATCAGACTATCTACGGCGTAGATAGTCAGGGGTGTCGAACTCATTTTTTTCGCGGGCCGCATTGTAGTCATAGTTTCTTTCGGAGGGCCATTATGAGTGTCAACCTAAATAAATGTATGAGCTCCTCATATTACATACAATATAAGCTACAAAACAAACTGACAAATAACTCGTTTTCAAATCAGACGAGTAAAAACTGGTCAAATATTTAAAAAAAATATGTTTTTAAAAGTGAAGACAATTTGCAATTCTAGCAATGACACACGGATTTGATGCACAATTTGTCTTCGCGGGCCACATAAAATGATGTGGCGGGCCGTATCTGGCCCCCGGGGCCTTGTGTTTGACACCTGTGATCTACGCTGTAGATCTACTTGGGCAATACCAGATCATTTAGCAAAATAGCCTTCGCCTCTAACGTCATGCTAATCATCTTTAGCACGAGGTGAAGAGTCTCTTTCAAGCCTCTTACATTTAGATTGCCACATGACTGACAATCAGGGGAATCTTGAGATTATGGTGAACGAGTCCTCATAAGGCAATGTCTAATAGAAGCTAACCGTGGCTAGCTAACCAAATTAGTCACGAAGGTTAGCAGATTAACGATAAACATAAATCGCATTTCTACGGCATACAATTCGAATTCTCGATTTCAAGAGAAAACTGGCTATTACGATGAGGTATTCCCTTCACACAAGGTTGCTGAATCCCCCAGAATGGAGCCCTGGCTAAGCTGTACCCATCAGGCTGATATGAACTTAATAAGCGGCTTTAAATGTGTCTGCCAATCACGCCGCCTTGAGACCCTTTATCCTAGCCTCGACCTGTGCATACCTTAGCTTGACTACATCAAAAGGTAATGGCAGCGGTGCGGGCTGACGCTCATTGGTATGAGCGTGGAGGGGGTCTGTTCAGCTGCATTAGGCGCTGGCGAGTTCATTAGGCGGCATGAGAGGGAGAAGGACGGCGCATAGAGCAGATAAAGCGGCAAGATCAATGTCGATGAAAGTTCTGCACCAGTGCGTAAGAGGCTACCGGGATAACGTGAGCATTTGCATGTAAAGCAGAGCAGCAAAAGGGCATGGGAAGAGAAACAGGAACTTTTTAGTGGGAAAGTAGAGAAGCTTCTTGTGGCATGATTGTCTTTCTAAATTAGACTATCTTGGAAAACAAAAGGAGGTCGCGTGATGGCAGCTGCTAGAAACATCGCAGAGATTGTATCACAGAGATATCCAAATTGAAAGAAAATAAGGACTAAATATCTTTAACTTAGTTAAGAAAGTAAGTCTGGTCTCGTCTAGACTGAAAGGAATCGCTCACAAGCAGCGATTATTTTTGCTGGCTTCTCGCGGGTGCAATACAGATTCTAAAATGCGCACTCAAATCGTCTTTGCAAGAGGGACAAAAAGAGACGGCAAAATGATAGATTAATGTATGAGTCATGACACGCTCACAAGCACCCACACTCTAATTACTTCGTACTCTCCAAAGGGGAATTTTTTTGGGGGATGCAGTCAAATTACTTTTGAAAGCAGACAGAAGAGAAAAATGAGTGCAGTAACTACAATTATCAACGTGGAACTTGGCCCCTATCCAACCTGTTTTGGATGCATCCTCACGCCAACAAGTCAAGTCAAGTCAAGTCAAGTCAAGTCAAGTCAAGTCAAGTCAAGTCAAGTCAAGTCAAGTCAAGTCAAGTCAAGTCAACACACCTGATTCAAATCATCAGTATCAGGCTTTCTGATGAGCTGATGATTTGAATTAGGTGTGCTGCACCTAAAACAAGCTGGTTAGGACCGGAGTTGGTGACCCCTGATATATCTAATCTCTCTTTGTAGGAAAATGGCAAAGAAGTCAATTAATTTTGTTTTGCCACTGAGGCAATATCAAATATAAAACATCTTGCAGAGGGATCTGAGTTTTCCCTTAAACCTTTCAAAGCTCATCTGTGCTTTTCCTTGCTCCAGTTGGTGTATCTTGGCTCATATTGTGCCAGGATGACACACGCACACACACACAGATGGTGACTGTACTCGCCACATGCTGTAACACAAAGCGGGACTCGCATGGATTTGTTACGGCTTGGCGTCTTTAAATCTCGCTGGCGGTAATAACCATTTATCCAGCGAGTTGCATGTTGCCTCCCTCATCAGCTCAACTTCATTATTGGTCGCATTAATCTTGCTGATGCACTTTTCTAATTAATGGAGGATGGCCCAGTGCTGTAAATTTGTAGAGTCGGGTAAACACGAATTCAATACAAATCTACACTTTCACCAATAGCAAAACAAGTATGAGCGTCCTTTTGGATGTCATCCACGTCAGGGAGTGTGGAGATCTTGGGTACTGGTACATCAAGCAGTGGGGGGGGGGCGGGGCAATTAGCGTTCCTCACTTTCACACCCGTCTTGTCAGGACCAGTGTACTCACACATGTTAACTTTGTGTTAATTTCACAAACGACACACTCGCCTACGCCTTTGTGGGAATGGTCTTGGTTTCCAGGCATCCTTCTCTTCCTCCAGAATCTGAAAGCAAAGCCCCGGTCAGAATAACCTTCCAGTGGGAGCTGATCCATCTTAATGAGAGAGGAGGGCAGGCCATCCTTTATCTTAAACGCTGCGTTCCGGGCAGGTGGAGATAACAGAGAAAAGCAGGACCATTCAACATGGTATATTAAATTCCTTCAGTCTCCCACGTGCCAGGTCCAGTCTAGGTAGAGAAGCAGCTTGGATGAGCGTGTTGGAGCTGTATTGGAGAGTGATGTCCTACAGTCGTGGCAGGACTCTCCACATGCCGCGTCAGCAAAATTCAACTTCAGTCTTGTATTGAAGGAAAGCGGGAACGACCTGAGAGTAAGAGAGGTAAAACTCTGGGAAAGTTGGCAAGAAGAAAAATATCTGACTGGCGACCGTTGACTCCTCATGACAAGCTGAGAAAACTGAAAGATGTCACCAAGAACACAATGAGACGCAGCCATAAATGTCATCCAACTGGACAAGGATAAAAACTGTCTATTCTATTTTTATACTTGAGCTGAAGCGCTTACTTACACTCTGAGAACATACGAGACACGTCCTGTTCTCATGCGATGCTTTTTCCGATGTGACTGACTGTCCTTTCATCCAGAAATGAAAATTCACCTTTCTTGTTTGCGAACACAACTGCAAGCTGGGTAATTTGTTCACATCATTTGACAACTACGGTGAGAACTATGTCACTCCCAGACCTGACAGTAAAATTATGTAAAATCTCACAGGATCAAGGCTAACTGCAAATGATGGTATCACATCATAACCCCACCTGGTCCCAGTGTGGGTAGTTTTACTATTAATAAATGGCCAATTCATAATTGTAATGGCCTGAAAGAATAACAGATGGACTCCCAGAGAAATGATGATGTTTCAGTGCGATAAAGAGAGCACCGATGAGAGAAAGTCCTCGAGCACTAAGGGGAAGGTCGAGCTAATGCAGCCAGATGTTCCAAGGCGTCCCACACGGAGCTTCCTGGTAGACGGGAAGATGGCAGCGGTGAGTAACACTCAAATTCTTTGCTTGTGTCAACTTTCTGGCGGTTCCCTCGTGTTCCTGGCCCAGTGGGTCTTTCACTCAGCTTCCGACAACACAACACCTAAAGGGACCAAATCTCCCCCCAAGGACACCCAGCACATCAGTTCTGATTAGCCCTGCACCCAGTCTACATTTTTTTCCACAGCAGGGGAAGAAACAACGTTCCCGGTAGTAAATCGCCACAGGCAGCCGGCCCCTTCGGTGTCAGGGCCCGAACTAACCCTAAACAGATGCCAGCCGGTCAAGCCTGCCAGTCTGAGTGCCAGCACCATGATGAGCGATGGCGCCAGTCCAGAGCGGGAAGCTGCCACCCGCGCAGGTGCAGGCATCGTTAAGATCCAATATGGCGGCACCTCGAGGGTGGGGTAGAAGTGATATTGATGGAGGCGCGTCTGAAGCGGACTGGTTCATTGAGCAAATATGAGAATTAATATGGGCTTTTAGTGAGCGTGAGGATTTTGCAGCGTCTCTTAATGGCGGTCACTGCGGGTTGACAAGCGCCATCTGTTTGTCATTTTATTCCCGGTTAATCGTTGACTGTTTTACTACAATCCGCGGCGTCTTTTAAATTTGTCCGCTCCAACTTGTTTGTCTGCTGCCAAGTCGGCAAAGTCAATTATGTTTCTTGTTTATTTGGAAGTTAGAAAATTGGCTGACCCTTTGCCAAGCGAGCGACATGATCAGTTGCGAATGAATCCCATAAGCGATGATATTATATTGGCAAGCGTGTCTTTTATTCCTTTTAATTCAGCCGCGATTGCCAGGAAATGGAGTTGCGGTGCGGAAAACAAGAGTCTTTGAGGCAAAAACAAGGCTGGGAATCGACTAAATGGTTTGTCAAGTGGCCAGGTTGCTCTCTACAAACGAGATTTGTTCTTGGCATTTGCTATTGTCAAGTAAATCAATTGGGTAAAAGCAGCTTTTTTTTCTACTGTTTAAATAATCCACATATCACATGTTGGGAGCTTTGGCAGCGTGTGCGGTCTTCCCCGGCGGCACCAAGGACTCGCTCGCATGAGCTGCTTGAGTCCGCCGAGCGACTTTGCCTTAATCCACCACGTTACAGTTGGAGACAGCTTGAGTATGACTCAAATTGTTTTCTGCTCAAATGCAAAGAAGGCAAGACAAATTATTTGTGGTCAGTTTCTGAATTGATGACCAGGTGACCAAAGTCAAAAGAACCTCATCCAAGGTAAATGATGCATTGACATGCACTGTGACACATTTCCACTCGTTCATTAGTACTTGAACGTATTTTTTTGCCTCCCGGACGCTTTCATCACTTCCCTCCAGCGGCCCGCTCTGCTGCCCCACCGCCCCCTTTACCTCCTTTGAGCCTAGCATCCACTTGACAAGTTTGCTACAAGGTTCTACACGTCGACCTCATTAGCTTCTCCGAATCATCTGGCGGCCACGCTCGTCACAAGCTGTGGCTCGGTACTACTCGCCGCTTCCTGATGTTGGTCTGAGTGCTAATGAAGATGCATTACGGTCTAAGACATACCTGCTGCGCTGAGGGAATTATCGACATATTAGTTTATAGATGGCAGTCATTTAAAAAAAGAAAAAGCCAAATAATAAATTTCTATAACAATTTAATCATTGTGTCCTGGTCTATTTATTTGGACTTCATGATTATTTAAACTAACCTTGGGTGGAACTAGCTTAGCTATAAATGGACGCCATTCCATGAAAATAAATACGTTGTTGCAGCTTACATGTGATTTTTTTTTTTTTTTGATAAACAACTGGTTGTTCAAATGAGCATCTGCATTTGTTGTGCGTGATTTTTGGAGTAACGGCAGTGGACACAACACGCCGTGCTGTTGTTTCGATTCAACGTTTCATCCCTGGGCTGTCGGCGCGGCAACCTCCTCGATGAGAATTTATGATGCTCTGTCTGCACCTCCTGCTGCAGAAGCCAAAAAGGGCGCTTCAACGCTGGCCGTTACATTTTTAAAATGCTAGTGCCTTTTAGCTCTTTTGCTTTCAATCCCTTCAGACTCAGCTTTAATTAATTAAACCTTTTTACTATCCACTTTTAAAGTTCCAATGTTTAAGTCAGAATTTTGATGAGATCATGTCTCGGCTACTCTTTGGTACAACATACTTGGCCAGGTGTATTCTAATGTATTTTTGTGTTTTCTAGGAGATATGGTCTATTGATATTGACAGGGCGGCTTCACACAGTCGAGTTCCTTGGACACCTTTAAACCTTTGGTGGCATCGCCACAATTTACTTGCCATCATGTTTGTTCCTATTTTAACTCGGCTGTGTCTCAAAATGAGTGTTCTGATGTCTGCTTATGCTTATCTAAAAACTAGTCATGGGAAAATAAAGCTTCAAATTTGCTTCATGAACCTCTTGTTCTATTTTTTTACTCCTTTGGATGGCAGTGTTGGTTTGGATACACAGGTTTCAAGTCAAGTCAGAGATGGCAAGTCAGTATACTTTCCGTCCAATGCTGCAGAGTCCGAAGAGTCAAAACATACAACTGCCACATGATGCAAATTTGAAGCTTCATTTCGGAACACGACTAAAAACAGAACCATATGGGACACTTTGCATTTTTAACATCTCCACAACTTACTTACCACTCCTAACGCTAAAAAAAAAATCTCTTTAGGATCAATGAGGTATCTCACTATAGTACCTGTTAAAAAGCCAGATGTCTATATTCCTTTTGTAACACAAAATGCCACGTCTGCCAACCCATCACCACAATCCCCAGTAGTCTCTGGTGTTCTCTTTGGTCCAACCACATTTTTTTCCATCTTTTTCTATTTAAAGGTTATCTACATCCATCCTGTCCGTCTGGGGTCCTTTGACGTTGGCGGACCACCGCAGGTGTGAGAGCGTCCGATAAGAGAAGGCAGGCGAGCAGAAGCGCACAGATATGGCGGTCCATCGTGGCACCACAAAGCGGGACTCATTCAAAAGATTGTTCTGGGATGGTGGCCTCTTGGGATGAGGAGACAAAAGGGCTGCTTTGCATGGCCAGTTCCATCTACGTCAAGCGTTCTGGAATATAACCACTTCTGAAGGATGGAGGAACATGGATTTCATGTCTTCATACTGCTTTTTTGAGCGGCTGGGACACGATAGCCAATTCCTGGAATCACTAGCTTATTTTCACTGTGCCTCCATTAATAACTAATAGGTGGAACATTAGGGGGTAAAATGACATCTCCTTATCTCAGCATGGGAGACGAGGTGGCATGTGTCGCCCTCTCTCTGGGAGGATCATTTGAGCGCAACGATTGCTAATTCACGCAGCAGCAACGACCGTACTCATCCATACAGCTTGCCGAACATACGCCGCAGCATTACATGTTTACAAAATGGCTTGTGCTCACAGTATGGCCGTTTTTATTTTCCTCCAAAGACTAAGAATGACAACATAGAAGCAGATGCTTGTAAAGACATGCGGAACATGAATAATTAATCGCTTTCACATGCCATCGTGAAGGCAAAGTCATAAGAAGCTTTCCGATACATTTCCGACTATATTAAGTCTTGTCGTACCGCATTATGTTGAGCGAGCAGCGACGAAGTAGCTTGAAATTATGAGTTAAAATGCAACAGTATTAAGATAAACATGGCATTCACTTGTTTTGAAAAATCCAATTGTATGTCTCTCCCCTTGTGGAAATGGGAGGAACAGCATCATCCTTGTTGTTCAAGCTCCCTTTTTCCAGTTTGGCCCATAGTCGGCATTGCATTCCCCTCATTTGCATGCCTCTGATGGGCTTAATCAACATGGTGAACTTATTTGTCAGGGGCTTGTACGTATCAGACGCTCATTTACATGTCAGTGTAATGTGGTTTTAAGACAAATTGAATACAAACAGTGAAGGTTAAAGGGCTGCAATGAATTCAATAGACTTGGTGCTGCCATTTTGTTATATGACAGCAAACAAACATGATCTGCAACATTTTTGACACCCGGTGGAGGATTGCTGTGCTGCAATGTGAATAATTATCATCATAACTAATGATGATTCATGGGCTGTTTTTCCAGAGATCAGTGATGCAAACAGATTGCGCCATGATTGGGGCGGGTAGGTCTATCCCTGCGCACCCAACTGGAGGACACCCAGTTCTGAAAAAAAAAGCCTGAAGTCAACTCTGCACGTGTACAGAGACACACAAAACACTTTCTGGCTAATTTCCGCACGCCGCTACACAAATATCATTAATCAAGGTGACTAAGATTAGTCACTGGCAAACTCCCCTACCTGTTTAAATGTAATTAAATCAATGTTGGGTGGAACATTCACAAACATTCTGCAGCACAGTAGCAGCGGCAGGTATGTTTCAGGTGATGAAACGTAAGACATACAAATGTTTAGCAATAAACCTCACAAGTCACATGTTTGGCCAGAGAGAAGTCACCAAATGTTGCTGTCATGCTACACCGACAAACGATGGTGAAAACTATGATGTTCACCAATTTACTGTTCACCAATTTACTGTTTGGTTCACATTTGGGAGAGATGGGAAGTGGCCAGTTGTGTTGAGGTGTGTTAAGTTGTGTTTGTGGTGTCTCATGTCTTGTAGACAAGTCCGTCCCCATGCCCAGTGTGTTTTGTGCCATTGTCCTTTTCAGTGCGGTGGACAAGTGGAAAAGGCTCCAACTCATGAGTCAAAGGACTTTTTTTGTGTGTGCTGTGATGTCGTGTATCTGTGGTTTTGAGTGTTCAATTAGTTTTGAGTTTATGTGCGTGTCCTCGCGCCCCTTTGTCCCCACTCACACCAATTCCCAACCTTCACGCCTCCACAGCCATGGTCCACTGTTTCTCAATTAACATCATGAGAGGTGGGGTGGGGGTCATAACACCCTCAAATGTCCGCTCCAAAATAAAATGGCAGCTTCCATGTGCCCTTACTGGGCATGGGTTCTTTTGACTTTTTTGTGGTCTACTCATTAAGAACAGGTTTATGCTACATTTTCAGGTTGTTCATGAAACAAGGGCTGCAAAATTTCCTGCCTTTTTTTTCCCGGTTTGAGAAAGCAGTGGAAATGATAACCACAAAAAAACGGGAGGAATAAAATATGGTCTTCAGACTCAATGCTTTTCATTCTTCACCGTGCTTCTTTCCGTAAATAAAAGTGTACAGTGCCTTGCTTTTACTTAAGGCAGCGGTTTTAACATATAAAGTGAGTTGTGTTTACTTAAGGCACAGATAAGAGAGCTCGGGTAAGTCAGACATTTGATTTGTGTCAGATACTGCAGGAGCAAAGAAGCAAAAACTTTTCTTTTCACTTCGCCTAAAGCTAACATGACATGGTAATGGCTCATAAAGGGAAAGTAAATTGGGAGAGTGAGGTTTATGAGCGCGGTGCACTGAGAGCTAAAGTGCCAGAGGAAGGCAGCGGTGAGATGACTGTATCTGGCCGGGATACCGGCTCTTTTTTTTTTGTGAGTGAATAAAGTGTCTTTCTTTCTCTCTCATGCTGCTCCAATGAATAAAAATTACAGACGCCGCACAGATTTGATTAACAGAATTGAATTTGGTCTTGTCTTTTACAGTTTACCCGCCCTCGGGGAATGGGCCAGCAGAAGCCATCCATGTCAATTTAACAGATCTGTCCAATAACAATGACTATTTCAACCCGACGTCTGCAGACATTCCGGCTGCAGTGATTGGCGTCTGTATCGAGGGATGCCGCAGCGGGAGCGGTGAATTAAACATGAGGGGGGGGGGGGGGGAAATTGAGATACCAAGGACGACGTTCTTGTGTCAAACCTTTGACCTCTGCGGTCATCAGATGGATCGCCTACACCTGGTAGCGGCATGAGAGCTCAGTGAGGCTTGTGATTGGATGGTGCCGCCAAAAAACCCTCTGTGTTTAGAGCTCTCGTTGAGCAATAAAAGAAACATTTAGAATTTAATGAGGCCTGCACACCAGCAGCCATTTTCACCACCTTTGGTAACCTCCCGTTGGCTGACTTTTTTGTTTTTGTTTTTGTTTTTGTTTTTATGGACAAAGGCATTACACCCACAACAAGTGAAAATGGGAAGAAATATGGTGTTTCCCACTTACAACAGCTTTCACTTGCTCGAGTGGGTCTTCGGGCACTGTACACAAAAACTTTGCCTAATCTCTTCCAATAAAGCTGTATGTCCAAAATGTTTGATAGCCAAAAACTACTCATGTCAGCTGGTTTGATTTAGGAACTTCACATTGTTTTCATCCTCGACAGGTCCCCAACTTGGTGCAGTGGCAGCAATCCGTTGTGGTTTTCAGCACTGGCATCGAAAAGTTGGTAGCACCCAAACGCCAAGATTTTCCAAATCTCTCCACTCTAATGCTTCAATTTGAAGTTCTTATTGCAATGGGAGAGAGAAATATCCAAAGTGCTTACCGCTCTCAGTTACCTCGTGCCAAGTGGAGCCTTGTGCCCAGATTCTCCGGTCTGGGCGTCCTATGCAGGAACTTTGGCAGGTTTCTCAACAGCCTCCAGCCAGTGATGGAGAGTCCAAGCCTTAGCCATGAAACACATCCAAAGTAACTCAAGTGGAAAGCCTGACCTGGGCTGTGAGCGTGAAAGGTTATTGCCAGAATGCATAAGCATCCTTGTAATAATCGGATGCCGCTTTGGAGAGAACAACAACGACACGGTCGAAGCAGATTACAGCGAGAGGAACAAAGCAGTGCGTCTTACCTTAAGGCAGGGATGTCAAATTTATTTTTGTCGCGGGCCGCATCATAGTCATAGTTTGCTTTATAGGGCCATTAAAATTGTCAACCCAAATAAATGCATGAACGTCTCATATTGGCTACACAACAAACTGATGAATAACTAGTTTTCAAAACAGAGAATATTAAAAATTGTTCAAATATTTAAAAATGAAACATTGAAATCAAATCAAATCTTAAAAAATAAAAACAATTAAAAAAAATGAATGGTAATAAAAATTGTGAACAATATCTTAGTTTTTTTAAAGTGAAAAGAATTTGAAATTTTGGAATTGACATGAATTCGATGCACAATTTGTCTTTGCGGGCCACCTAAAATGATGTGGCGGGCCGTATCTTGACTTTTACACCGGAGTCATAAAGATATGAAGACCGGGATCTCTTAACGAATCCACTCATCCTAATGACGAGAATAGACTTAACATAACTTTGTACTGGGCTGGCAGTAAATGAGTTTAACAACTGTAAGATGATTGAACCTTTGTCATTGGTTTGACCAGAAACACAGCAGAAGATGAAAATATTAGCACAGAGTTTACAAAAAAGTTGTTGAATACCGCAGTAAACAAGAGTTTGTACCACCCATCGCCAAGAAGAATATCATCAGCATTAAAAACTAATTAGTCCTTTTCAGAAAAAAATCCCAACAGATCCAACTGGGGTCAATGGCAGATCGCATTGCCTTCCCTTGTAAATATACAAGTTAATTGAGATTCCTTTCATTTAGTGGTGCTCATTAAAACCACAAAATCAAAAGAATCCAACAAATACCAATGTGGCTGTCTGCCTAAAACCCATGCATGTTTCCCTGTGAAACATCTTTATTCTGTTCACAGCTACAGTAAGTGGATTGAGAGCACCGTCTGGCTCAAAATGCAGGGGTTACCTTTCACCTCCTGATGCGGTTAAGACAACCGCTGGCACGAGTGCTGCTGTGGGGTTTGATGTCAAGGAGGGAAAATCACGACACACCTTCTCAAGAGTAAAACGGGAGAGCGTGCAAGAAGCAGCAGCAGCTCTCGAGCTGTAATGGAGCGCGGCGGCGGGTGGCTCGCCACATGTTGTACCCAGTTGCCTAGAGCGCCATGGCAACAGGGAACAGGAAGAAGGAAAGGTGGAGGTTCAAGGACTTCACTTGTTCCAGCAACATTCTAATTACGTCGGGCGTCCGCGTTTAGCGAGATGGATGTTGCGCACAGGCAGCGAAACGATCCCCAGGGATTTGGATGCTTTAAAAAGGCCTTCTACATTTGCATGTTTGTGAAATGGCTACAAAGCAGAGAGATTATGAGATAGATGGTGAACACAGACGTGAACACAGATAGATGTCGACAGAATGGGAACTGTTTGAAAGAAGCTGGTAAGAGATATGAGGAGAAGAGACCAAAATGGAAAAAGACTGGAGAGATTTGTTGGACTATAAAAGAGTCACTTCTCCGATTTTAGATCCAAACACATAAAAAGAGGCAGAAAGCAATTATTTGGAAGAAGCGGCGATGTTGGGGAGTCTGGTTGGCACACATGCGACTCATCTGCTACTTTTTGTACGTCTGCATTTTCTTTACACATATTTATGCTAAGCCAAAATTTCCTTGACACAGTCGTTGCGTTTTTTTACATTCACATTTCAACAAGGCTTCCCGCCATTTGTATTAGTTACGCTTCGGAAAATTATGACAGGAGGAAGTTAGGAGGGTGCGGGTTCGATTCCACCTCCGGCC
Organism: Syngnathus scovelli; assembly: GCF_024217435.2. Taxonomy (NCBI): domain Eukaryota; kingdom Metazoa; phylum Chordata; class Actinopteri; order Syngnathiformes; family Syngnathidae; genus Syngnathus; species Syngnathus scovelli. The sequence continues at coordinate 5,977,369 of NC_090868.1, forward strand.
CTCCCTGTGTGGAGTTTGCATGTTCTCCCCGGGCCCGCGTGGGTTTTCTCCGGGCACTCCGGTTTCCTCCCACATTCCAAAAACATGCTTGATAGGCTGATTGAAGACTCCAAATTGTCCCTAGGTGTGAGTGTGAGTGCGATTGGTTGTCTGTCTCTGTGTGCCCTGCGATTGGCTGGCAACCAGTTCAGGGTGTCCCCCGCCTACTGCCCAATGACGGCTGGGATAGGCTCCAGCATGCCCGCGACCCCCGTGGGGACTAAGCGGTTCAGAAAATGGATGGATGGATGGATGGAAGCGAATTTGCAGGTCCACTTCGACTCACCGCTCAGTATCAAGACAGCGGGCTAGTAAAACGCAGGCTTAGCTAAGCAGTATGAAAGAAGCTGATGACGAGTCTTTACAACCCTACAAAAAAAAACATTCTAGTAAATCCATCATCTATAACTCTATTCAATGGAACAGCAGAAAAAAACAAACAAGTTAGTCAAAGGTTGCTCGTGTTCACGCGAGTCTTGGAGGTCACGTGCAAGCCTACTAATACACTAGGATGAGCAACTCCATTACATTTACCGACCCGGCGCTGTAATCTGCCAGCGTGTGACGAGCAATTCCGAGGAACGCCGCTGTCCTTGCATTTGACGTAGTTCTACCTTAGTGCAAGAAGAGAGGACAGGAAAGGCATCGGGATGACAGCGCGGCGCTACGATTTCTTTGTTGCCTGTAATGGACTATTTCATTGCATACATGCAATTGGACTGCGTTGCTGATGGATAGTCGCCATTGTTATGGTAAAGTCACTTCTTTGGAGGCTCTGGGTGGCCTATTAATCTCAGTCAAGTCTATGGTGCCATTGTGGAAAATTTTCCCATTAAACCGTAACACCTTGACAACAATGAATGTCAGCGTAGCACCCTTATTCTAGGAAGGATAGAAAGAAAATAAAAGGATTGACTAACGTGTTGAACAAATTAATGGACACAATCCAGCATTTGCTGGGTGAGTGTGAACTTGGCTGACCCGATCCCAGACCGAGAAGACTGACAACAAGATAAGTGTCAGCTGGGAAAAGGAGGCATACATGGACCACGGTTGAAGACATGATTGAGTTATAGCAGCTTTGCAGAGATTCCGATTCCTACTTCTCTCTATCGCCGTCTGGCAGTTTGTAAGGCTCTGACATTGTTACTGTCAAAACTCACACTGCGCCACCGATGCGCAAGTTGCACGCGCTATGACACATACAAGCACATGCACTTGTACTTACCGCCCACTCGCGTGTTGATGGATCAAGTGACTTCTGTCTCTGACTGACTTCTTCTGACACAGCCGACTTCTCCCGGAGGAAACAAGCAGACATTCCTCGCCCAAAAAAAAAAAATAATAATAATGTTTTACCCCTCATCTGATGTCACTGTCACATCCACACACCATGCTGCGAGGCTCAATAAACTCAAGTTCGATTACAGCTTGGCTCTCTCTTATGAATCAACTTCGGAGAGTGTCGTGGACTTTGGACTTTGTGACTACGAGTGTTTCCCCTACAGCTAAAATGACATGAAAGTTAACCCAAGAAGAAAATAAATTATTATTAGCTTCACAGGACCCCTGCTCTGAGGGGACCGAAGAAGAGGGTGATTTAAGCTCGCCATCAAGTCCAACGCATCCTTCCGTATCCACAGGAGGCAGCTGCAAAGCTCTGATTATCATCAATGACACTCCACCCTATCCATCTGATCCCTGTTAGAGCCTGTTAAACCCAAACGTGTATGCTTGTTAAAACTGCCATCTTGTAAATAATAGATCCTCTTATCAATACCTCCGGGAGGGAGAGGTGGATAAACAAGCATGCGAGCTTATCAAATCTAAAAGGTGATCAGATTTGCCGCGACACCCATCATTCGCTTCCTGCCCATCTCGGGGTTGTCTTTTGACTACAGTTCCCAAAATCCAACCCTGCATCATTGTCTAAATCAGGAATTGTCAACTGGTGGTCAGAAGTCCTCTAGTGGTCCGTGGTGGTGTCGCAGGTGGTTCGCGAAATTGGAAATGGAAAATAATTGTACCATTTCTAAAAAATAAAATTGAGTAATTATTTAGACTTGATTTATTACCCAACTAATTTTGTGAATCATTTACCCATCCAAATTATGTCAAATGTAGCTGAGATTCTCGAAATTGACGGATGCAAATAAATAGCCTGTATAGGTCTATTGTCTTTGGTGCAAAATAAAAAAATATTCCACCAAGGCAGTGGTCCCAGAGTTGCTTCTTGGTTTTAATGATGGTCCCTTGGACAAAACCAGTTGAAAATGTTGCTCGAAATTCAAAAATTGCCTCTCGGCACCGGTGTCCATTTAACACATTACAGCTAGGAACACCAACAAAAGCTGCCAGACAAAAAAGTGAAACAAGTGATAAGTTCCACAGAGGTTAACATACTGTAACAGGGGGGGAAAAAAAAGTAGCAGCAGTTATCAGCGCATTGGAAGAAAAGCCCACCGAGATGGCGGTAAAGAGATTGGCTTTCGAAAGACAGTGTAGGAAAAGCTCATTAAAGCAGTGTCATTGAGGAAATGGACAATAAAAAAAAAAAGAATAAGAATGAACACAAGAGAGCATGAAAGAAAGGAGAACAAATGAGAGGCTGGACCGAGGAGAAAAGGCAGATAAGCGATGGGGAGAGAGGGAATTGCCAGAGTTACAGTATGGCCTCGGCAATCCGTTCCTTTCACATAAACCTGTCTGGAAGCCGCAATACAATCGGTGAAAAATTTCAATTCTTTCTTGCTCGGCGCTCATTTGGATGAGGCATCTGGAGGTCGCTTCTTTTTATTCTGTCAAACTCTATTCGCGGGCGAGCTAGAGAGATTTTTCTTCTTTTTCTCTCTTTGTATACACTGTTGGCTGAGGTTCAATGAGTCTCTGCGGTCTGTCTGACGTTTACCTAGGGGGGCTTTAGCACTGGGCCAGAAGAAAAGTGAGGCACATCACTGTCCTTCATGGTTTGAGAAACTATTAGAAAGCAACCACATTAAGGTAGAGCCTGTGATGCAGCTCTTGGTTTAGCTCCCAAGAGTCCGGCGAGAGTACTTCCAGCAATGTTTGAGAAGAGCAATTGAAGTCTTGTTTACTTAATCCAGGTTGGGTAGGCGTGTAACAAAATCTGCACCGGAAGAAAAAGAGAGTTCACGTAAAGTGTCGACATTTCGCTTAACCAAATCCACAGTGCCTTTTCCTCTCCTGTACCTTGTCATCTTTTTCTCCCGTCGTCATAACGTAAACTCTGACTTTGATCTCTGGCGGCTTTATCTCAGCAAACAGCAGCCAGAGACGTATGATCAGAGGCTTGCGGCACCTCTGATGGGATCCAGACGGGGATAGAAAGATAGCAGAGGGTGGGCTGGGACCAACTGTTGATAATAAAAATGTGTCATCTTCAGAGAGAAGGAAACTAGAGACAGTAAAATGGAAGAAACTTCTAAATCATCGTTAATTAAGATAGGTAGGGGATCATATATTCAAAGCAAATATTTTAAAGTTTTGCAAATGGATGGGGAAGGTGGTCACGATTCTGTTGCAGGTATGCTCTGATGCAATTTGGTTGGTTTCAGGTCAAACGCTGAACTGACCAAAAAATGGATCTGGTTTTCCCCACGAGAGAAACTATAACTATGACATGGCCCGCAACAAAAATGACATCCCTGCATTAGATGAAGAATAGGCAACTTAATTATCTTTTTAAATAAAAACACAAAAAACGCTATTAAACATTCTGTATATAATTTCTACGCGTCGTTAAGTGTTATGCAAATCTACGCGTGTTGAAATGCGAATATAAAGGTGTAATGTCACCAATAACCACTAGGTGACAGAGTTATCTTCAATGGGCTTATATTGGGTCTTACATTTTACTATGTGAGTAGGCCTAATAATTTTTTACAGATTTAAAATGATATGCAGGACAAACAGCATCGCAATAAGTTACATGATTTTTTAAAATATATAATTACTATTGTTGTAATTCTGGTCCACCATCCGGCGTCTCAGGAGGGGGAAGCAGTGCAACGTCAACACTGTTTACAGTGGGGATGGCCTGCTGCTGACCTCGACTCGGGACGTCGTAAGTCGGTGGGGAGAATACTTCGAAGACCTCCTCAATTCCACCTCCACGCCTTCCATTGAGGAAGCAGGGCCTGGAGACTCTGAGGCGGATTCTCCAATCTCTGGGGTCAAAGTCACTGAGGTAGTTAAAAAACTCCTCGGTGGCAAGGCCCCGGGGGTGGATGAGATCCGCCCGGAGTTCTTAAAGGTTCTGGATGTTGTGGGGCTGTCATGGCTGACACGCCTCTACAACATTGCGTGGACATCAGGGACAGTGCCTCTGGATTGGCAGACTGGGGTGGTGGTTCCCCTCTTTAAGAAGGGGGACCGGAGGGTGTGTTCCAATTACAGGGGAATCACACTCCTCAGCCTCCCCGGTAAGGTCTATTCAGGGGTGCTGGAGAGGAGGGTCCGTCCGTCGGGAGGTCGAACCTCGGATTCAGGAGGAGCAGTGTGGCTTTCGTCCTGGCCGTGGAACAGTGGACCAGCTCTACACCCTCAGCAGGATCCTTGAGGGTGCATGGGAGTTCGCCCAACCAGTCCACATGTGTTTTGTGGACTTGGAGAAGGCGTCCGACCGTGTCCCTCGGGAGGTTCTGTGGAGGGTGCTTCGGGAGTACGGGGTGCCGAGCCAACTGATAAGGGCGGTTCGGTCCCTGTATCACCGATGCCAGAGTCTGGTCCGCATTTCCGGCAGTAAGTCGGATTCGTTCCCAGTGAGGGTTGGACTCCGCCAAGGCTGCCCTTTGTCACCGATTCTGTTCATAATTTTTATGGATAGAATTTCTAGGCGCAGCCGAGGCATTGAGGGGGTCCGGTTTGGGGACCTCAGCATCGCGTCTCTGCTTTTTGCAGATGACGTGGTGAGGGTCAGGACCTCCAAATCCGAGTCTATGGTCCTCGATCGGAAAAGGGTGGAATGCCCTCTCCGGATCGGGGATGAGATCCTGCCCCAAGTGGAGGAGTTCAAGTATCTTGGAGTCTTGTTCACGAGTGAGGGGAGGATGGAGCGTGAGATCGACAGGCGGATCGGTGCAGCGTCGGCAGTAATGTGGACCCTGTACCGGTCCGTTGTGGTGAAGAGAGAGCTGAGCCAAAAGGCAAAGCTCTCAATTTACCGGTCGATTTACACTCCTACCCTCACCTATGGTCACGAGCTATGGGTCGTGACCAAAAGAACGAGATCCCGGATACAAGCGGCCGAAATGAGTTTTCTCCGCAGGATGTCCGGGCTCTCCCTTGGAGATAGGGTGAGAAGCTCGGTCATCCGGGAGAGACTCGGAGTAGAGTCGCTACTCCTCCACGTTGAGAGGAGCCAGATGAGGTGGCTCGGGCATCTTATCAGGATGCCTCCTGGACGCCTCCCTGGGGAGGCGTTCCGGGCATGTCCCACCGGTAGGAGACCCCGGGACGACCCAGGACGCGCTGGAGAGACTATGTCTCTCAGCTGGCCTGGGAACACCATGGGATCCCTCGGGATGAGCTGGATGAAGTGACTGGGGAGAGGGAAGTCTGGGAGTCCCTCCTAAAGCTGCTGCCCCCGCGACCCGACCCCGGATAAGCGGAAGAAGATGGATGGATGGATGGATGGATGGATGGATGGATGGATGGATGGATGGATGGATGGATGGATGGATGGATGGATGGATGGATGGATGGATGGATGGATGGATGGATGGATGGATGGATGGATGGATGGATGGATGGATGGATGGATGGATGGATGGATGGATGGATGGATGGATGGATGGATGGATAATTACTATTGTTGAATTTTTTTTGTCGCTGACAAATTTCTTCTCCAACCTCGAGCCAATTTATCAGTAATATAGTAAAAATGAGCAGGATGAATTTATACTTAGCAGATTAATTTACAATGTGCACCCCTAAATCTTTTACTTGCCCCCCAAAGTTTCAGTTTAGTGGTACAGTCTGCATGAATTTGAATGAACTCAATATGTATATGATATGATTTGTCATGATTTTAGGACACAAAGCAAATCTATAATGTATGGTAGTCATGTCGAAATATCTTAAGGTTATTAGGGTTCATGGTATGGTTGCCTCACTGCCAAAGGCTACAATCCATCCAAGTAATTAAAGTGTAATTGATTTACCTCGACAGAAAGGTGGAGCGACACCGATAGTCCGCAGCTGAAGATTTCTCCGCGCAGAGGACAGTCAGATTGCCCTTGCAGTCGGACTGCCTTATCAATTTGATTAAACTGTGAAAGGACACTTAAGATCTCAATTGCCGGCACATTAGTAGTCCACTCAGACCCCCTAATGCAGAATCTTAATGTTTGAGGTATTGCGAGAGCTCCAAAGATTATTTGATTCCACTTAGATATGCCCCCCGAAAATCAAGCGGTGATTAGATAATGCAAAGGCTTAAATAGGAAAGGACCTGCCTGGTTTGAAACATCAATTCCCAAATGCTCCTTTAGTGGCGGAATAAGAAAACAGTCGCATGGCAGCAGAAGTAGACGGAGATGATTACGATATTTCAGCAGCCGAGACGATGATTGGATTTTTAATTGAGCCATCGGGAAAAAAGACAAGTTAGCATGCAGATTCGAGGCAAAGTTGAGAATGGACCTCGCCAAACTATCATTAATCTGTGGTTTCCTCACAGTACAGACTATGAAAGTGTTTTCCATTGAAGTATGATGGGATTTGCCGATACGAGTTTGGACAGCCCCATGAGGACTGAATTTTTTCGTTTGGAGAACCCAGTCTCCTCCCTGATCAATTTACAGTCGCTGATGAGCAACTTTTACCATCTAATCACTCGTGATGGGAAAATGAAGCTTCAAATTTGCTTCCTGAACCACTTGTTGTATTTTTTTACTCCTCTAGGTGGCAATGTTGGTTTGAATACAGAGTCTTAAGAAATGGCAAGTCAGTAGACTTTCAGTCCGATGCTGCACAGAGTCAGCCGCCTACAAGATCAAAACATACAACTGCTTCATGATGCAAATTTGAAGCTTCATTTTCCATCACTACTGATAATTTACGACGGCAAGGACAGGTTGAAACATCTCACCATTTCAACCAAGGGTGAAGTCATAAATATACATGGGCCGCATGCCAGCGACTTCCTTTTTGGACATCACGCGTATATTTTTATGCCACAAGTGATAAAAGCAAGGGAACACATAACTCCTGTTCAGAAATTTAACTGACATGTCCCTGAAAAATCCCTGCAGGACGTAATGATGATCGCTTTCTATGTTTTTTTTTTTTTGTATCTCTGTTTGTGGGCAATTTGCACTTGCAAAAATGGTGCAATATATTACAAGACTGCTGCAATAACCCCCAGCTCCCCATTTTTGTTGCTCCCCGATCATAGTTTTGATTGAAGTACCGCTGATTAATCTGACGGTCATTTCAGAGTCAGTAATTTGACGATAGGTCGCGCGAGGTTTTGGTAGGTTTCAACAAATGTCGAATGGATTGGACAAAGTCTGTTTGCTTATGTAAGACAGTAATTGTCATGCAACATTCAGATGTGAGGATTTCTTCAAGCCCGCAGTCATGAATATGAAACATCTGTATATTGACTCGATACGTGTGTAATAGATTTATATCATCACGAGTTAAAAAAATGATTGACGGTTGAGCCTTGAGATATTAAACAATGAGAAAGCAATTAATGCACCTTAAGATTTCTAAAGATGTATTTAAAGGCATAAAATCCTCACCTAATGGGTTGCTAAAAAGTCAAAGTCAAAGTCAGCTTTATTGTCAATTTCTCCACATGCCAAAGACACACAAAGAAACCGAAATTTCGTTCCCCCCTATCCCACGGTGACAAGACATGGCTCACAACAGACAAACAAGTAAACAAGTATAACAAAAGCATGCTGAATAAATAATGAATAAATAACACAACAATAAATAAATAAATAAATTTGTCAATGTATGCAAACAAAGGTTGTTTTGCGACATTTTTCGAACCTTGACACTGAGTGCTTCAGAATATGGGGAAATTTAAATATGGATAGAAAATATCAAAGGGCATAAAGAATCGTAAGGAGCAGTCAGTCAGACAATCACGTCTGCAGCTTTTCAAGTGCTTTTTCTTTCTCAAAGTTTAGTCTAGTCTGACTTATAATATGTTTGTCTCCTGCTCTTTAAGATCGTATTTTATCTGTAAAATCTCTAATCTCAATTCATTTGCTACAGTTGAATCGACCTTAAGACTTCAGTTTTATCAATTTGACCCGCTTGGCGAGCCAGAAAAGCCGTCAATGGTGACTGAGGTATGAGAAAGAAAAAAATTCTGGCTGACGGAAGCAGTATACGACTGAAGCCAGCAAAGTCAAGCGTCTCCATCCCAGCGGCGTCCTGATTGGGCCGATAGCACGCTGAGTGGCGGGAATTGGGAGGCTATTAGGTGATTGGTGCTTCATTTAAGGAATCACTTATGCCCGAGGCTCCCCCCCAACACTTGAGGGGGTCTCGGCGCAAATTAAAGCCACATTAAAAGTGGAGACGACCAAGGAAGAGCGACTGGACTCTCAGGATACTGCAATTGATGACATTTTCGGGTTTTTTTTTTTTGGGGGGGGGGGGTCAAGTAGCTAGGAGGAGTCAACGGAATTCCAGCTCACAAATGGCATTATCACGTCTTGTCGTCAGTGTGCCGTTGATTCAAATGGTGAGGTAGGCAAAGTCAATCACTGACCGCCACCACCACCTTCACTTCTTTTCTATAACCATACAATTATAATATTTATGAGCTGTCCCGCTGATGGAAATATTATTTCACCTCACCCCACTACTCCCTATCTCCCATTTTTTTTCTTTACTTGACTTTTGTATCTCCTCGGCATATGGAATGATGTGAATATTAACAACTGATGGTCCCTGATACGTGGATGAAAGACATACCGTAATTTCCGGACTATAAGCCGCGGCTTTTTTCCAAAATTTTGAACCCTGCGGCTTATAGTCAGGTGCGGCTTATATAAGATTTTTTTTGTGATTTTTGTGATGACTTGATCACTTTTATACACTCGTAAAAAGGCTGTGGACCACTGTTGTGCGGTATCTTGAAGAAAAAAACAACAAAAATACTATTTTAAAACACTACTATGGCTGCTGCTTATTCTGGCTGTGTTGTTTGTGACTATTATGAGCTTTAGTAGGAATGCACACTAGGTTACCTGCGTCAAAGGGCTCTAAACCCTTTCTCTTACTCTGCCATTGTATTGAAGCCCAATCAATCAGCATTTAAATTCAATTCTTCTGAAATTTTGTTCACCAAAAACAAGTTGTAATGAATGTGAACTTTTAATGCATTTCATTCAGAAGGTTACTTTGAACCCTGAGGCTTAAATGGCGGCGCGGCATATTTATGGATTTTTACGGCTTTCTGTGTACTGTCTTTCTTTGTAAAAAACTCATGTGCACGTGCGGCTTATAGTCCGGTGCGGCTTATGTAAGAAAAAAACTAAAACATCCCTGAATTTTAGCTGGTGCGGCTTATAGTCCGGTGCGGCTTATAGTCCAGAAATTACGGTATTTGTATTATGGACAAAATTCGCCAAGGGCCATAAACATCACAGGAAATGACAAGAAACGGGAAACGTTCATTACAACCGCAAGAGCAAATGCTTCCATCATATCTTCTATCCGGAATAGGTTAGATTATTTATAGTGAGCCTATGATTGTGAGGGGCATCCAATATCTTCATAATGCACATCACGAAAACAGTTTCTAGTTGAAGAGACGTGTTTCAATCATTTCAACTGGAGGGTTGATATATTGACAGCATTTTCTCTCCAGTCGAGTTACCGCCCTTTTCCAGATATATGGGAAACTTTTGCTCTCCATTTGTTGGTGAAAGTCATCAGTATACAATCCAAATAGACGTTGAGGTTTTATGAGACCATGTTGATGGTGGATAGCACTGGAATGCTGACACTGAAAAGTAATTAGCTTCTGTCACAGGTTGTAAGGGGTCTTCTTTATAGGTAGGCTTGGGGAAGGGAGTCAGAGTAGAGACAATACTTTCACATCGACAGTAGCAATGGAAAAATGAAGCTTCAAATTTGCTTCATGAACCGGTTGTATTTTTTGACTCCTCTAAGTGGCACTTTCTGTTCAACGTTGGGCTGAAAGTAAACTGACAAACCCTTAATTTCAACTAGCAGTGCTATCTAGAGGACTCAAAAATACAACTGGTTCATGAAACAAATTTGAATTTTCATTTTCCCCCATCACTATTCGATTCGACAAGAGCCTATTGAGGTGGGTTGGGGATCTGGTTAGGATGCTTCCGAGACTCTTCCCTGGTGAGATACTCGAGGGATGACCCACTGGAAGGAGGCCCCGCGAAGACAATCGAGACATGACGGATCAGTATTGAAGTCTGCCCTTCCCGTCTTGAGCTGCTGCCTTTGCGACCCGAACTGATAAGCAGAAGAAAATAGATGATTGCAAGACAGAATCTCCATCCTTAGCCGAACATCAGGAATTTGTGCATGTTTTCAAATATTCCCAAATGTATCCTCATGTTTTAAGCATTATTTGATGGAACATGATGGGGGGGGAAAGGTTTAAATCCTTACTACTGTTATGACAGCACCCATGTTAATATCCTAACGCTTCAAGGACACGGATTGCAAATGATACCCTTTGGATTTCTGAGATTATGTAACACCGTATTTGCCAATCTATCTTCCTCGCAAAGTTCCACAGCTGGTACCAAACATGGAAACTTCATAGCATCCAATATTAGTCAAACGTCTCTTAATTACTCTGTCCTACATTTTCCATTCTCCATCAAGCAATTAATCATACTCGGGCAAGCGGCCATTCATTTCAAAGCTTTCATGCTCACTTTGCCACCCTGGTGTGCAAACATGGCAGCCACTACGATACATAATTGTGGGGATAATAAGTACATAACCAAATTAAAAGCAAAGCTAGGACAAACAAATGGTAGCTGGTCTGAAACACATCAGGACAAATCCAAAGACAAGCCTCTTAAAGTGAAGTTTGTGGAACCCAGAGACGACGTCGCTACACACAGCAAGACTTGTGTTAAAAACCACAATTTGATCATCCGCCGCTAATTGAACATGTTTCCTTTCGGGCAACCAAAATACCGACAATGCCGGGAACATCCATGGTGCAGCAGGTGTGACGCCACGCCCGCTTTGATTCGATTCTGCTCCGATGTCAATAAAAACATGAGGGGCCTCACATCTCGAGGCGGGACAAGCCTGGCACGACTCACACTCGACTCGCTCAGGCGCAACAGCAATCGATAGTCATTACACACCGCGACGGTCTAATATTCCCAACTTGGAAGTGGCTACTATTTAGGAAAAGGGGGCACAGGAATCCTCTCTAAAATCTCAAGTATTGAAAAACATCTTCAGTCTGAATGTTGCTTATATATAAAACCACTCAGAGATCACATGCCATAAAAGTTATGAATATAAACCAACCATAGATGAGCGCATCAATCATGAATCGGTGGAGTGGGTCCCTGCGGTGCTACATGAATCGATACAGGAAACAAACAAAAATGTCATGCCTGATGGAAAACGGAGACAAATCACAATTGCTTGTTGGAAATGGTGGCAGTGGTTTGACCATTTCTATTACAAAGGCCAGATTGGACCATAACATGTGCTGTGACACTTTCTATTTATTAACTATTGCCTGCAACTAGTTCTGATTATGTTCAAGAGATTTACCCGCTGATGCACTACCGTGCGCCACAGAGACTATCGAGTACGTCCTGGCGCTTATCTCACAACCGACGTTATTGGTTGCAATTGTGTTTTATTTGCACAAGGCATCCAAAAGGCCCGATGGCAAACAACTCACTCTGTGTGCGAAATATGATCTGTTTGCACAAACAAGAGACATTGCGACGCCGGACAGCGAAACCACTTTCAATTCCTTCTGTAAATGGACTTCTGTGCCTCGGCACACACCGCAATTGGTTTTATCTGCTTTCTCACAACATACACAAAAGCATGGATGAGGACGCACTATTCTCTCAGGAACAACAGTACTCCCTGCTTTAGGGAGCAGCCCAGTCAGTGGTGTAATTACAGGCTGCGTCCTTGCTCTCCGTTGGCTCCTGAGCATCCCAAATGTGTCTTTATGGCTTTTTCCTTTGGCATTATGATACATTTGGAATTTAGTAGGAGTTTGGACAAAAATCTGACTGGAATTTAAATGTATAGAATAATGTAGTGCTGTCAGAATTAATAGATGAATCGACAACTAATCAATTATTAAATTCACTATTTTAGTATTCGAGTCATCATTCATAGTCATTTTTTAATTCAAAATGATCCAAATCCTTTCATGTCAGCCTCTCAACAGTAATCCTTCATTATTTTTTTAATCATTCATGAAAACAGATTTCGTTCATGTTTAACCAAAACACAATATTTGCAAACATCTGCGTTTCCTTAGGAAAACAATCACTGCACAAGTAACTGAATTAGTTTAAAAATTTGTTTAAATCTTTTTTTAATCACCAAACAATACCAAATGAATAATTGCTTTATAAAGAGTAAATGAGAAAAAGGTTTTGAAAGACACTCATGCAAAATTTAATTTTATCCAATTAATCGATAGAATAATCGATAATCTGAAAATATTGGATCGTGACAGCTCTAATATGATGCATAAAAAATATTCCTCATCCCCCCCAAGTCTGATTGTGAATTATTGTGCTTACATTGCTTTTACAAGATATTCAACTAAATTCTCTCCAAATCGCCTCTTTAAAAGTAAGTTGACTGATTCGCATTCACACAATTTATAACTGTGAAGCAAGAAATTTCATATCATTTTATATTGTGGTGGAAAAAGTGTGAATACCTTCCTTTTGTTTCAAGTACTGTACAAATCAGCTACTTTTTGGAAATCAAGGGCAACTTGCATAAGCTATCTGAAAAGTCTTTAAATGTAGTAAAGCCATGAGGATCACAAGGCAGTAAAGACAAATGGAAAACTAGGAGGAAAGAAAAGATTTTAAAACCTTCAAAATTTTTATTTATAACCCCAACTGCGGATATTGAAGTAAAGCTCGGGAGGAGAGAGCGAGAGCCTTGAGAAGGTTGTTGCCATTCAGCGGACAGTGACCAAAGCCTTCGGATTTTTCACTCAAATGTCAGGTTAAGGGAGTGCACAGATGGATGAAAAAGCACATAAAAATCATCCATTACAAAAAACTGTCATAGCAAGAAAACTTTCTTCACACCACCTGCTTACACCCCCTTCTCTCTTTACTTCAGTGATATTTTTGGCCGGGAAATGCGAATTTCAGTCCAGGGAAAGTGTTTTAGCATTCACACAAAAGGATCGTGCGTAATGCGGATGTGACTGTGTGGACACTTACATAAAGTGACGCAAATGGATTAGAGTGAGATTCTCCGTGTAAGGCTTTGCAAATCCATGCGCCTGATTAAATTAGCTTTTGTTTGCAAGTTGTGTTTGACAAGCTGGGGGTGGGTTCGTGCACGTGACGTGTAATGTCATCTCAGCCAAGAATGTATTGTTGGATGGCACCACCAAACTTCAGTATGGATCCCCTTGAGAGCTCAAGTACGATGGACGCATTTTTTTTTAAATAACTGCTTATTGGATAGGACAGGAGGTATAAAAAAACAGCAATTACCTGTGGAATCATCGTAGCCATTCAGCAGACTCTAAAACTCGTCCACGTCGCCATTAAAGTGAATTGTGTGTTCGCAGGCTCGGATTGCTGTAAGTACACGGCTGCTTAGGCACACTACTACCCACCTCTGCTATTGATTTTTGTGCTTTGGATCAATAAATACATCTTTTTTTCCCCTTTTAAAGTGATTGGAAATTGATTAAAGCGGATGATGATTGGTTTGCTGCTCCAGCAAAAAAAAAAAAAACGGTACAAAGTGCAGATTTGTGTAAATTAAACAAGCCGTATTAAATTTGAATTTTGTGCATTGCACTTGTGGATTTTTGCCAAAATAAATTATGAATGTCATCATGGTATAAAAATCCAAATAGTACTTAAATGTGTTACAATGTCAAAAACTAACACGGACATCTCGTCCATTTTCATGCATCTCATTTTCTAGTGGCGCCTATAGAAAGGGACATTGGGATTCAACGCAACAGACTCTATTAACCAATTCTAGAGAGAGCTAACTGGTCAAAGTGGCGTCCTTCGGTGGTGCTGACTGAGGGTATAAATTTATGGCTCCCTCAAGCATGCAACCCATCAGCGCATTCATTCTGGACGTGTGTGTGTGTGTGTGTGTGTGTGTGTGTGTGTGTGTGTGTGTGTGTGTGTGTGTGTGTGTGTGTGTGTGTGTGTGTGTGTGCGTGTGCGTGTGCGTGTGCGTGTGCGTGTGCGTGTGCATGTGCGTGTGCGTGTGCGTGTGTGTGTGTGTGTGTGTGGAGGGGGAGGTCCCGACTCGTGAAGGTCAAGCATCGAGGCAGTAGGCACGAAAAAGAAGATTGCCGGGAATATTGATTGACAATGTTTACGGCAGACACCTGCGTCATTATCTCCCCGCCGCTTTTATCTCAAAGAAAATGGATCTGATATGACTGCATGACACTCTGTGACCTTTCATATCAGGAAAAAATGTGTCACGTAAAATGGGACATGACTCCATGACGCTAGATATTATTTAGGCACCATTTGAACATAAGATAGATGGATTGAGCAAATGTAAGTTTGGTGACTAGAATGTGCAGGTGACAAGATGAGTGTGTTCATTGGGAAAGCCAAGCAGGTTTTTGGACCATTTTCCAAATTGGATGTGAAAGACACAAAAGTGCAAGTGGTGGCTGATTCCCAAGGTGAACGAGCAGGTGCAGATTAGGGATGGGCAAGTACCGATACCAGGTATCGATACCATTATCAAGCGTAGGTCTTTTATTAATGTTATAAAAGAAAAAAAGTGTGAATTCATGCATCAAAAGTACGAGTCACTAGTGGTATTGGTGTTCGGTACCGGTATCGGAGACCGCTTAAGAATTGAGTACTGGTATGGGTCTGAATAAAAGTGGTATCGAACATCCCTAGGGCAGATCCAAACATGGCTTGATGAAGTATATGTTCTCCTTTCTGAAGGACATTGGAGTTCAAGACCTTGTGGTTGCTCGTTGATTGCTTAATTGCATACCCGTGATTGTACACTTATTCTACAACGTCTGATTATTTGCGCCTGAATAGAGCGTTTAAATAACAATTATCTAAATTAGCGTAAAATAGTACAACTCACAGACTGTTACATAATTACCTTCACGAACGTGGCCTATAGCTATACATAGTCCATGATACCTTGACCGTGACTCAGAAGGGATTTCGCTTTAAATAAAGCCGTTTCTCTTCCACCTGATGAACGTATTCAATTCCCGGGCCAATGTGGCAGCGACAAATGACCGCCATTACAGTGCCAGGTTCTCTTTGCACTTTGGCCTCAGCCTTCTCGCACTGTGATCACGCCGGGCATTCATCAGCAAGAAGATGAGATCCATTCAAGGAGGCGCAGATCATTAAATCTACTCGCAAAAAGAAATCATAAGTTCCTAATAGAGTTGCTGACCCGGAAAAGTTCACCCCGGAATCCATTCTACTGCAGTTCTACACAGACAGGAACAAACGGAACAAATTTTGCTCATACAGATGGATCGAGATGAGAAGTCCCTGCAGACACAACAAGGTCAAAGTGCTGACACGGATCAACAATTGCGGCGTATTACCAAAATGTCAACATCTTTCACGAGTGAAGTTTGAAGGACCAAAAGGCCCTCGGTGCCTCTGAGAGGTATCAAAAGAAAAAATCACAGATGGAGGAAATTGGATTGTGAGACCAAGTCGAAGCAAAAGGATGTGGAACTCAAAGGATGTAGAAAATCACGGCTATGCAAGAAGTCTTTCATATGCTAAACTAGTATTCCACAATGTGTCACTGACATTACACCATTCAAACTTTGCCACTTTCCCATTGTAATCCAAAAAATGTCAAGTTTTTTTTTTTAACGCAATATTACAGCATTGGCTGTGATGAATTGAGTCTCTATCAATAAGGTTCTTGTTTCTCAGCATATCAACATCAGATTGTGCGAAAAGTCGTTTACTGATCAATCAAGAGCATACCTTGACAAATCTGAGACACTTTGATGTAGAAATATAGATTCGTCATGCTCTACTTTGGCATAAAATGTCAGATGATGATACGACCTTTTATCACGTCTCGGTGCGTAGGCGATATGATAAAACTTTGTCTCCTTGTGACTTTTCCACATGCCATCTGTTTTTAGCAAAAGCAAACGATGTGAGAATAATGACTCCGTCAGAGACGGAGCGCCACTAATTTCCCACCTGTGGATGCAAACACGACTGATGAAAGGAGCGACTTTGGGTGGCTGGGGTTGGGGGGGGGGGGGGGGGGGATAAAGAAAAGGTCAACGTGAGTTCAGGGACGAGGTCACATGGGCATCCTCTGGGATTGTGGCGTAGGGGCAGGTCGGATGATGTGCTCGGCCGGGCGTGGTTTGTGCATATGTTCATGTAAACTGGAGGGGACGGGCGTAACGGAATCCAACAAAGCTGGTGAAGGCTTTATGGGATTAGCGAGTAGGCAGACGAGAGGATATAGAAACATACCAAGGCAGACACCTGGATGAATAAATCAAATATTATGAAGTACATTGTCATTTTTAATCTGCAATCCATCGAACGTTGCTCCGCCTTTGATAAATATAGCCGCTAATCTACTCTCTTCAAATCGTTTGCTCATTCCTCGTTTCTTTAATCCACGTCCCATAAGTCAGCCTGTATTGTTGCACTTGAGTATATTTCAGAGACATAATGGCAACGGGGGCTGACAAGCAACGGCAAATAAATGGCAACAAGCGAGCGGAGATAGCACGACTGTGCGGCAATGGAGAATTAAGGAGCCTTTGAGGGTGTAATGCCTGAGCGCGATGGCAAACTCACTCATTTTACGCGACTGGCCTTTTCAAGCTTTATCACCTCCTCTGCAACTTTCTTTCATATCCTGATTTTATTGGGCGAATTTGCCTTTTGCGCCGCATTGAAGGGCTTACGAGATGCTGGTAAGACGTGTGTGGCGGGGGGTGGGTCGTTAAGTACTTTTTGATAATGTCAAAAAGAGCTCCTCCTACTTGCTAAGGGTTTATATACTTCCTGGTCAAGAAAATTGTGACCTAAAACCAACAGGTTTCTGGATTCACCTCAACCTTCACAGTCTGGCGAAGACGCAAAACAGCCTGATGTGCCGATACGCTTGATTTAGTATGTTCTCTAGTGATATGGAAAATGAAGCTTCAAATTTGCATCATGAAGTAGTTGTTGGATGTTTTGACTCCTGTAGGTGCAGAACTGTATACTGACTTGCCATTTCTTAAACCTCTGTATTCAAACCAACACTTAAGGAGTCAAAACATACAAGTGGTTCATGAAGGAAATTTGAAGCTTCTGAGAAAGGAACTGGAGGAGGAGATAAGCAAGCGCATGATATATTAAAGTGAATGCTCAAGTTAGCAACCGTGAAAGACAACACCACCAAATTAAAATTTTAAAGGCCAGCTATTATTATTTTACTTTTTTACACACTACTAATGAAAACATTCCATTAAGTAAAAGGTGGCTAGATTATTTTGTGATCAAGCGCCAGGACTGATTGTAACTCCAATAAGTCACCCTCCAAAAGTGTACATGTGGTCGCTTTGACGTCAAGTACCCGTCCCTGGTTGGGTGACTCTCAGCATCTGTTTGTCCGTCCCCTGATGATCCGCCAGCTGTATCTGCAACTAGATTAGCCCGCTAATGCTAATAGGCTCCCTTTTGTTGGGAACAACGTAAAACCATCCGGCTCGATTCCTCAGCTGGTCAACAGTGCGGATGGTTAAAAAGCCCGCATCAGCGTTTGCATCGAGGCGCTCTGGCGGTTACGCACAATCGTATGAGCGTTAACTGGCAACAGGAGTAGAAAAAAAAAATATCATAGTTTCCGGACTATAAGCCGCACCAGCTCAAATTCGGGGAAATTCTGTTTTGTTCATATATAAACCGCACCGGACTATAAGCGGCAGGTGTTTTAAATTAAATATCCTCATTTCTATTACATGTATTACCAAAACAAATTATCTTACAATATCATAAAAAAGCCATAGATAAACCGCACCGGACTATAAGCCACAAGGTTATGCAAAAAGTAGCGATTTATAGTCCAGAAAATACGGGACATTTATCCATAAAATCGTGGATGGAAATTACTGACCGTCTTGTTTTCTCTGTCCAGCATTGGCAATTGTTTCACGCCTGTGGCGAGGTTTGCAGTCATGCACCACTTAAGGAAAGTTCTCCCTGGTTTCTTTCTAAATATTCTGGCAAGTAGGCAAGAGATATGGACTAAAAGACACAGAATGTACCGTAAAGACCGGATAAGACTCTTGTGGTTCACAGAATCGAACTGAATTACTTGGAACGCTATGATGGACAGATCTAATATCCATGTGAGACGGCGCTCTGCGGGAGCCTGACGGCAAAGCTGTTGGTCACAATAACAGCAAGCCTGATTAAATGAACACTAGCAATGACGGGATAGGGGAAAATGAAAACAAGCAAAAGACACAATGAGAGTGAACAGTAATAGAAAATGCCAAACGTAACATCATTATGTTTAGCATTTAATGCTGAGCGTTCAGCTGCCCCCGGTGGCTTTCACCAGGGTGCCAGCCAGCATCAATGCAACCACCCGGAGGCAATCGGTGCACGCGAAGACGTTCTAAGGTCAACTCCAAAGGCACATGCGCGAGAGGCATAGAGGAGCCAGCCAAATCCCCCGGCTCCACATCAGATGGAATTAAAAATGCAAAAGCAGGAGCTATACATCCACACCCAAGGCTTAGCTTTAGCATACACTCAACCAGCTCCAGGCAAGAAAAGACGACAAAAGATGAGATAGCAAAGGGAATTGGTAATATGGAGTCGCATCGTAATCGGCTTTCATGTGAAATAATATATGTAAGTTAGCTGCCTAAACGGGCCGCCATATGAATCTTAAACATTTTCATTGAAATACACAAGCGAGGTCAGAACAGTTTGAGATTTCAGATCCAAACTGCAACCTCAAGTTTTTCCACCTTGAAAAAAAACATACGCCGCATGAAATTTTTGTAGACATGCTGGTTAGGACTGTATCAAATATTTTTGGAATCAATGATTCTATCAATTATTTTATTGAATACTAATTGGATCCAATTTTACTTGCGGTAAAGTTTATTTCAAGATAAATCAGTCTTTCATTAAGGACTAGAGAAATCTGAGCATTAATTTGGAGTGACTGAAATCAGGAGATTTGGACAGTATCTAGTTAAAAAAATGCCTCAAAACGATTACTCGATTACTCAAAACGATTATTTGATAATCGGTTGGTTGTTGATCGATTAATCGACAACACATTTTGACAACTCTAGTGTTGGTTGATCGTATGGCCAACAATGAAGGACGAAAACTGTAGTGTGGCTCTGAAATACATATTTGTGACCAAGTCCTGGGACTTATCTGATACCTCTCGTGTCCAAGTTTTGTTGATCATGTCAAGTTATGTCTATACTACACAGACAGCAGAGGGCGCAATTAATTCAGGCGTAACTAATTTGCTGCGATTACAGTCAACTTTGGGCAAAACGGATTCCTTATAAATGACAATACACATTGAGTTGAAATCATTTAAGTAGGAAATGAATCCATCTGCTTCACTAATGAGCCTGCCAAACCCTTTGACATTGTCCAAGATTTATCGATTTAAAGTTGTGGCTCTTTTTATTACCCCCTCAGGCACATGCAAATACTTGTCACCCGGTAATGAACTTACTTTAAGTTCCCGTGGTCTAAATTACTAGCCAGACGAAAAAGACGACAACGGCAGCGTAACGGCAAAAAGACACAAAATATGTAGAGCGTGTACGCGACGACGGGAGAATAATTCATGGGCTCAGATTGTGCGCTTGGAGAGCTGCCCGCGATGCTGCGTGCATTATGTTAGCAGGGCTGTGGGCACATAAATCACAGCGGCGCGCGCAGCGGAAAGCAGTCGCAGAGGCTGCGACTCACAAAGTACCTGTTTATAGGGAATGACAGTAAAACTCGGCATCCGCCACCACCAGACGAGCACTAAGCGGCTTAATGTCAGCGCAGAACACTGGAGAACATAGCCGAAGCTTGATAAGGGAAAGGATGGATGGATGGATGGATGGATGGATGGATGGATGGATGGATGGATGGATGGATGGATGGATGGATGGATGGACGGACGGACGGACGGACGGACGGACGGACGGACGGACGGACGGACGGACGGACGGACGGACGGACGGACGGATGGATGGATGGATGGATAAGCGGGGAATCAAACGAGAAAAGGATGGACAAGTGTGTGTGTGTGTGCGTGTGCGTGTGCGTGTGTGTGTGTGTGTGTGTGTGTGTGTGTGTGTGTGTGTGTGTGTGTGCGAGTGTGTGTGTGTGTGTGTGTGTGTGTGTGTGTGTGCGTGCGTGCGTGCGTGCGTGCGTGCGTGCGTGCGTGCGTGCGTGCGTGTGTGTGTGTGTGTGTGAGAAAGAAAGAGGAAGAAAAAAAAACATCCAATTTGGTGACAGGCTGAAGTCACCTTCCCGCCATTCTTTAATCCACTGGCGCATAATCTGAGTTGCGCAGCGCAAAAATGTAGATGACGCAACAAATGCTTGAGTTTATCACATTACATGGCAAGGTTGAGCTGGGACTAGCGACAACAAACATGAACCCATTCATGTGCTGAATTATAAAACCATGAATGAATTCAGTTTATTGTGTTTTATTCCATTGGTTTGTTATTAGAAGTGTCAAAATTGATAGATTAATCGACAACAAATCGATTATCAAATGAACACCCTCATTTTAATAATCGAGTAATTTAGAGACTTTTTAACTACAGATTGTCTATGATTTCGCTCATCCTTCATGAAAGCAGATTTATTTCAAAGCAAACATCTACTTTTACCTTGACCATCAATCTTACATGATATTGCTTAACTTTTGCTCAGTTTTTTTTTTCAAATCACTAAATAATACCAAATAAACAAAATAATTGGTTAATAAATGTCATGTAAATGACAAAAGTCACATAAAGTCTGTGTAGGAATTTAAAAGTATGAAAAGGAAACTACAACTTGTGCTTGAATGAGTAATACCTTGATTACAGTAAGTTTCGACAGAAACTTTTGCCCCCCTTAGGGCACTACTATGGCATGACGCACCTTCCGGGGCTTGTTAGCGCAAGCCTGGAAGCCCATAATTGAAAGTGGCGGAGAATGGGCTGTGCTGCTGGGAGGCTAAGAGCGGTGCAGATTGGGGGGGGGGGGGGGGGGGGGTGGGGGGGGGGGGGTCGATTGTGAGTCGGAGGAGAAACAAGAGGCAAAGGCGGCGTTACCCTTTTGACGTTTTGACACCCAATTGGCGTCCCACCCCGTGAGAGTTTGGAAGGTTTTTGCCTCCTCAGAAGTCTCCAACCCCCCCAACAGAGGGGAAGTCTTAATGAAGACGAATGCTAGGAATCAATTTGCGCTATCTTCCCTCCATCTGGCCTCGACTCGACTTTGCGCCACAATTAGCGCCGCGGCCGAGAGGAAACTCCCCAGAGCTAAACAAGCGCTCACGTCTCGCAGGGCGGCTCCACGACACCCGACACATACGAATACATTCAGATGACATGAATGGAGTCAGAAATGTTATTTTATATATTTTATCAAGTGCTGCAGGGAAAACAAATATAACTCCTGCAGCCCATTTAGGCAGCAAAATACAATACAGCAGTACATACAACTATTAACTTTTTTTTTTTTACATTCAATGGTATCACTTTTTATTGTGTTTTGCATACTTTGGATTCTACCGGAATACAATACTGCAGTATTTCCTTTATTTTGTACTGCTGCCCGTCCAAGCAGAAAATTTAGGAGTTGGAGCTAGACAACGTATTGCAATATTAACAACTTAGAGGATTGTTTGTTAGTTCAAAATGGCATGACGCCAAACATTTCTCCGACTGCTACCCACCCGTTGAGGCAGAAAACATTTTCAAAAAACTAACGCACCAAACTTCCTACGACTTCTTCTGCAAGAACTTTAGGCAGAAAACATTGTAACGTACAAATACAAAGTGCTGCGATGTTTGTATTTTGAAGTTCAAAATTGTCTCACAACAAACGTCTGATTTCTTCTAAGGAGATAGATCAAAGAAAAAAGGACGGCATTTAGAATTTCCAATCTCAAAATGGTATCACAGCTTACATTTTTCTTCTTTGTATTGCAACCCGTCTAGGCAGGACAAAGGGAGCATTCTCTGCTGACATGTCATAAAATCAATAAAACCTCCGTGGCATCTAATCAATATAACTGTATTGATTAAGACATATTTACATTTCAGATACACGACTGATCATAATCGGATTATCAGATTTTTTTTCCCACCTGCAAAATGTTAAAAGTGTGATGCCATCTGTCCGAGCTAAACCCAGATAACCAAAAAGTTCACGTCT
The DNA here is from genome assembly GCF_024217435.2 of Syngnathus scovelli. Lineage (NCBI taxonomy): Eukaryota > Metazoa > Chordata > Actinopteri > Syngnathiformes > Syngnathidae > Syngnathus > Syngnathus scovelli. The sequence goes on from NC_090868.1 coordinate 6,000,054, forward strand.
GGTACTCGTTGACTCGACAGATCGAGAAAGCCAAACTGGCCGCTGCCCGAGTAAATACAAGCTGCCACACTGATGTTTCTTTGGCGCTGACTGCTTATTGACTACAAGGCTCTCAGGGCTCAGATTAGCGTGATGCTAACAATTAAGGGCACAGTAATGCACTGCCGGGAGGTCTGCCGAGACCATGCGGCCTCAAACGGAGGAACCTTAGTGGATCGCGCATGCACGGTGGGGGAGTTGATCAAGAGGCTAGCTGAGGCTGTTTGTCAGGGGAGGGAGGGGGGGGGGGGGGGGGGGGGGGGGGACTTAATTAAGTGGGAAAGAAAGCAACCGAGTTCATTATTTACTAATTGCCTGGCGGTACGCAGGCTACAGGCTACATTCATTATCCTCAGGGCTTGGAGGAAATTGAGAGGCGGAGGAGATTTGAACCATCTAGTATTGAATAGAGGCAATCCGTGGGACAAACAACCCTGGCGTTAATCCAGGTCAAATTGACATGCAATAAATAGTGACGTACTTTCCTCACTATTCTACTGCAACACAATGTATAGGTGGTTAAAATTTCGTAGCTGGCGGACAAAAGTTATTGATAAAATTCATCTTTAAATGCGTGTTGAAATTGGTAGAAAGATGGTATAAAATGGCTACTTCAGGTATGTTATTTAGACTTTTATATTTGTGTAGGCGGCATGGCGGTATAGAAAATGGATGGCTGGTATTTGTGTTTTTAAGGCAGTATTTGAAAATCGTTAAATGTATTCAGTTGACTTTTTTTAAACGATTCACTTACGATTGTATTGTGCGCACTGATTCCACAGCAGGCCTCGCAGGCGAGTGACTCACCTGTAGTGACTGACGTGGTCTACCAGGGTGGAAGACCCCCCCGTGCTCTCGATGCTCCTCGTGACGTCTTCGGTCAGCGGGCACGCACTGATGCGTCATAGCGGTCATGGTCTCCGGATTGGGGGGGCGTTATGTGTGGTCTGGCTAGCTGCGGGGCGCGCCGCTCCTCTGTGGCTGTGTCAGCATGAAAGACATTTCAGCCAAATGTCAAGAACGGGCACATTTGCACACTTACACAGCACATTAGCACGCTTGCGTAATGCGTCCGCTAAAATATTGATCAAGGCCAGAGAGCACGGAATGCAGCAATCGAGGAATTTGGACTGCTGATGTCATGCTCGGACTAAATTAAATTAACGCCGGTGTTGGCTGGGACGCCGCAGCAAATGATTTCAAACAGAAGAAAGACAATTTTGCACCCGACTTGATATCGATTTAAGATTGTAGACAAAGAAGTAGCGACCACACTTGGTCTCCAGTCAGTCCGTGCCAATTAGCCTTGGTTCCTACTCGGCACTGTCAGCGCACATCACCTGCTCACTGACAACGTCGCCTATTAAACGCCCGAGATGGCCCGGAACGGCATTTCACGGAGGGGGGGCACCGACAACTACTGGGCCAGGTCGGCAAAACTGAAGTGAGAAACACTCGTGTGTGCAAACACTAACCATCTGAGATCCGCATCTCTGCTGCCCCTGTCAGGAAATGAGCGGAAACAACACATCGCGTCGCCATATCTCTTGATTCTTAAAAACGACCACATTTTTCTTCATGTTGTCTCCGTCACAGTCATAGCGCAGTCACTCTCCAAAGTGAAAGTGCATCCACCTCCCCCTCTTCACGCTGCTGCAGTGTGCACGTCCATGGGGTGATGGCTTCCTGCTGCGTGCGGCACAGAGAGCTCATAGAAGCTTGTCAGGGAGTACGCAGCGCGTCGGCAAATGCTGAATATAAATGAAGATTTCTTTGTAAAACCGGAGAGGACGCTTGTATAATGAAGCAAGGTCAAAGTCCCATGGAACCCTGAATGCTGTAAAACGTGCAGGAAATTGACGGCATTAGATGTTTTTGATGCAAATCTGAATAAAATATTAATATTGGGTTGTTGTTCTGTCTTATTTAAAAATATAAATAAATAAAAAAGTCACACATGTTTATCATGAGCAGACACACAGAAAAGCTTCTAGGACTGCTGGAAAATATACAGGAAGTTAATTACAGCTTTGAAGCAGATCAGGGAGATCGCCCAGGACTTCAAGACCGACCTGCGTTTTGAAAGCTTAATTAGTTCAGTTATTTTTTAACGTTGTTACAAAATTACAAAAAAATACAGGAGTCCATTGGCTCAAGTAAACTTTTGTAGATTACTTGATTAATGATGGCAAAGAATCTATACAGACGTTAACCAAGCCCCCAAAGCTCTCTCAATAGCAACCTCTGGAAAAAAGTCTTTGCCACCAGTCCCATATTTTTGAGATTATCAAGTGTAGTAAAAAGTCCCGTAATTTACTCAAAATTTAGTCAGGTGCACATTACATATGGATGTCGAATTGACGTTGACTAAAGTTGGACTCATTTGGTTTATTTCCCTTCCATGCACCTTACAACACCATGGAAATTTCAGACAATTGACGAAAACTGCTCCTTATGATTTGGTGCGTCTTATAGTCTGAAAACTACTGTAAGTAATTGAGATTAAATCAGAAAATGTTTGTCATAGCCAGACCCACAGAGAGGTTTCAAGAACGGTTGCTTTTCAGTGCCCAGTAAGTCAGCCATGTTGGTTTGAAGTCATGATGGGAAAATGAAGCTTCAGATTTGTTTCATGAACCACTTTTTTTTACTCCTCTAGGTGGCAGTGTTGGTTTGAAAACAGAGGTTTATGAAATATCCAGTCAGTGTACTTTCAGTCCAATGCTGAATAGAGACAGCCATCTACAGGAGTCAAAACATACAACTGCTTCATGGTACAAATTTGAAGCTTCATTTTCCACCACTAGTTTGAAGCGAACATTGTCGAACTACTTTGAGCGGTGTGAATTGTTGCTGTGTATATTCACATCGAGCAAAATAGTGAACCCCCATTTGCTCCTGTGTCAGTAAGTGAATGAGGAGAAAATGTCAAAGCGCTTTGAGTCTCTCGAAGGTAGAAACGCGCAATATAGATGAAAGCCCATTAACATCCTCGAGGCTGTTCGGCACTGCTTATTTCTTTCCGGAGCCTTCCAGACTTACTGCGGTGACAGCAGCATAGCATAGTGCAGCAGTGGGTCTGGCGAAGACGTACTTAGAGTTTTAGAGGCGTATAAATACGACATGGCAAAGGAGCTGACTGCGGAGCACTGAGCACCACGGGGATGCCGGTGGGAGACATGACAGCAGAGCGAGACGGGGTGGGGTGGGGGGGTGGGGGGTGATGAAGATGAAGATTTCATTCACCTTGTGAAAAAGACAGAAAATCCTTTTTGTTGCTCTCAAGCATATTCGAATGCATCTCAGAATATTTTACGGGCGGACCCTGGGAGTGTTTTGTTTACGCCCCTTTGCAATAACAAATAAGAGAGCCACACGGCTGCGTTTCCTGAAAGCTGGCTCGGCAGCTTTGCGTTTATAAAGCGCCTTGCTGCGATGTGCTGCAGCCCTCATAATGTTTTAAGTCGGACGACTTTGTTTTACAAGGCCAGCGAGCCGTTCGGAGGGCGCCCGTATTATTTCCTACGCTCCCGGCGTCCCATGTGAGCTCGCCTTGTGCAAGCTGACTAATGGAGATTAGATGGAGATTGTTTCAAAGAATCCTCACTTTTGGACAAGTCTTAGAGGACACGCCGAAACACCAGCCAGGACGGAACGCCTGCGGGTAGTTGAAGCGAATGGGAGGTCTCTCCCCTGCGGTCACCCGACATGTTCATTAATTCTCTAATTGGCCTTAATTAGCGATTGGCTTATTAGGGTGCTCTATGATACTAGGGCCAGGCCAACATGGAAAAGCCCTGACTGGACGTCTCTTAGGCAGCACACCTTAATTTATGGTGTAATGCTGCATTCAGGTGAACGGGCTAAGCAGTAGAAAATGGATCAGTGAGAAAATTATACGTCAAAGTGTGTGTGGGGGGGGAGGAGGGCTGGGGGGGGTGCGTAGCGAACATATGTTGACTTCATTCCGGAACCTCTCCTCTTCTATCTGTCCTCTTTTCTGTCATTTTGCCCTCTAATAACGGCGAGGGCTCGACAAGGCCAGTTCTGTTATGTAAGCGTGATCCGGCAGCCCTGGCGGCTTAGAGGATGTGCTGACAGGGTGCTTTCTCAGCGTCATTAGCGCGCTGTCGCAGCTGGCTCACAAACGATTGGGGGGGGGATAGGACTTTTGCCATAATTCATCCATAAGTCAAATGACATGCAAGTAGCAATCTCCCCGTGTACTAAGCTGCAAATTTGTGTAAGAGAGCCCAAACAAAGTCAATGAAGATAAAAGATGCTACACCTAAAAACTCCACATACAGTTGTGCCTTGACTACCTTGATCGACATCATTGACATGCTTTGTCTACTTTTATTAGCCACCTGGAGCAATAAGAAAATGAAGATTCAAAATTGGTTCATGAACCAGTTGTATTTTTTGACTTCTCTTGATGGCACTGTTGGTTTAAATAAGAGGTTTAGTGTCATCTATAGGAGTCAAAACATTCAACTGATTTATAAAACAAGTTTGAACCTTTATTTTCCCATCACTACTGTACAGGTACCTATAGTAGATACACAGAACCTCTCTGGAACCTTTAGTCATTCTACACAGAGGATAAAGAATATAGGCCGGTTAGTACCACTATAGTTTCGATATACATGCGTGGCTCACCAGTAGCTTCACTTTAAACACTGCAAGACAAAATGTAGTCTCACAAAACAAAGCATGAAAGAAATTGACCAATTGCCTGCTCATAACTTGTACCACGGTATTTGAATGAGACTATCAGGTGTGCACCTTGTGGATCAATTCTGGAGCTTCTTGGCCATGCGGGTTAGCATTGAGCTGTTGACTTTCCATTTTTCGCCGCAATGTGCTTAGCACAGCAGCTTGGCAGTAGCTGCTGCTCAAATGGTGGACTTAGCCTAGCGAGCACTCGGAGCTTGAAGTAAACATCCGCTGGGCATAAAAACACATGAGGCAGAGGACGCGCACAATCCCTTTAGCCTTAAAACTTTGATGCCGGGGAGAGGTTGCCGCTGCTATTCGTGAACAATAGCCTCCAAGCTTGGATGGAAAATTTGGGGGCGGGAGAGGACGAAGCAGTGGAGCGAAAATTTTTCCATGGCTCAGAGGATGTCCGGGGAGCGGTGCGCGGCGGCGGGAACGAGCGACGAGGTGATGGTTGACAAATTTATAGCTTTGTTTATGCCATCAGAAGCCAACTTCCATTCCTGTGATTGCGCCTTCCATTAGTCTCCAGAGGAGGGCGTTTTCAACAGCGTTGTAGTTATGTAACATCTGTTAAATTGGCGCCATGTGAGTGTCTGTGTTTGGCATTGAAAACTGGCTTAACTTTGATAAGCCACACCCATATTTGGCAGCTCACCCTGGTCCAGTGACACAGTTTCATTGCCATTTGAATTCTGATTGGCTCCCAGGTGGATAAAATGCAGCATGCCGTGGCAACCACAATCACAGCCGGCGCAATTCATCATTTCAATTGTCAACACTGAGGGGGATGATTTTGACTTTTCAAGTGGACAATGGAGAGACGGGTTGGCGGGGCGCAGGCACCAAATTGGCAACGCGGCTCATCGCAGAAACATCCTTTTCTTCAAGTGGGAGACAGTGAGGAACGGCCTGATAGGAGAATTGAGACTGATTTGCACCCTCCCTCTTCCCGATGAAAAGGAGCGAACCCCCGAGGCAGGAACGTGGCACACAGAGAATGGATTGCACACTCTGTGCAGAAACGTTACACAACCAAGAGTCCTCTTTGCATTCATTACTCACAGTTTGTCTCTTTTTGTGCAGTCTATACATTGCTTCTTTACGAATCGGATGAATCATTTTGTACAATGATGTCATTCACATACCTTTGCCAGGAACTCAAGGTTGCTTTCAAAACGACCCCCGTAGATGTCTGGCATGAGATTGTATGCAGAAAAAAAACCAAGCAATATAAGGTAGTGAATGTGAATAAAAACATTTGCCGTTGTTTTTCTTGATAGTTATCAGGAAATTACTTTCTTTAAGTCTATGATTGTCACATTTGCTTTGGAAATTTAGCATATTGGCAAATGTATTTGTGATATACAGTGGCGCCTCGGTTTTCGACCACAATCCGTCCCAGAAGATTCGAATTCCGAATCATGTTTTTCCGTTGCAAATAATGGAAAATAATTTAATCTGTTCCCATCAAAAAACACGCCTTTTTAAAGTTTTTTTTCATTTGCGCATTTTTGTCTGATCGCGCAACTGCAGCGGACCGCCGAACGTGCAACCGTAGCGCGTCGCCTACCGCACAACTGCGCCGCGACTATTGTGACAGAGCCGTCGCTGAAATTGAGAAAATATTTTTAAAGTCCTGATGTACTTTCCAAAATTTAAGTAGACCTCAGTGCGCAGGGAGCTTAATTTTGTACGATCGCGCAACTGCAGCGCACCGCCGAACGCGCAACCGCACCGCGCTAGTCGCATTATTGTGACAGAGCCGTCGCTGAAATTTAGAAAATATTTTTAAAGTCCTGATGTACTTTCCAACATGTAAGTGGACCTCAATGCGCAGGGAGCTTAATTTTGTCCGATCGGTCAACTGCAGCGCACCGCCGAACGCGCAACCGTAGTGAGTCGCCGACCGCGCAACTACACCGCGCTGGTCCCATTATTGTGACAGAGCCGTCGCTGAAATTTAGAAAATATTTTTAATGTCCTGATGTACTTTCCAAAATTAAAGTGGACATCAGCTAGTCTTTTAGTTACACCGAGGGCCAAGAAAATGTCTGCAGGGTCTAGAGCATTCTCTATTCTGGCTCCAGAGCTTTGGAATGCCCTACCAATGGATATTAGAACTACTACCTCAGTAGAAACATTTAAGACACGTTTAAAGACACATTTCTATGAGATGGCCTTTAACTAACTTGTAGTGGCCGATTTGGCCGGAGTTTGTTTTGTTCTCTCTGCCCACCCCCTCCCCGACTGGGGAGGGGGTTAGGTGGCTCAAAAGCTGATAGCGGCTAGCTGGCTTCTCGGGGACCAATTTAAGATGAAGAAACTGCAGCTCAACCCCCTTGAAGACACTGCCAGGACAATCGAGGGCACCTCCGACATCCATTTTTTCATTGATTTTCATATTATGTATTACTTGTGCCCTCTCTGCATCCATTACAACCTGGTGATCCTGAAAGGGGGATCCTTCCATCTGTGGTCCCTTCTCAAGGTTTCTCATTTTCCCCTGGCAGGGGTTTTTTGAGTTTTTCCTTGCCCTTTTGGAAGCTTAAGATCAGGGGATGCTTTGAGAATAATTGTCAATTTTGGCTATGTGAAGCCCTTTGAGACTGTTTGTGATTTAGGGCTATACAAATAAACTTGACTTGACTTGAATCAGTGCGCAAGGAACTTAATTTGGTCCGATCGCGCAGCCGCAGCGCGCCGGGCGCTCACTGTCACATAGTTTTAAGAGCGTCTTTGTGTCTTAGGATGGCTTTACTGCTCCTACTTGCTTCCTTTGGAGGCATGATTAGAGTTGATGCAATCCTTGGAGTAACGAGAATGTAATAACGAACGGAGTCAGCTGGCATGCAGGTCCTCTCGGCTCATCTCGTGAGGTTCGACAACCGAAATTTCGTCCGACATCCGAAGCAAAAAAAGCTCGAATTTTTTGTTCGAATAGCGATTTGTTCAAGAACCGGGGCGTTCGAAAACCGAGGCTCCACTCTAGTTTGTATAAATACCGGACATAAGTATATTGAAATATCCCATTTAGCTAAAATAGTATTTAAAATAGTTTAAAATATTTTGAAAAATAAATTAAAATATTAATTTATAAATATTAATGGCGGCTCGGTGGCGCACTGGGTAGCACGTCCGCCTCACAGTTAAGAGGGTGCGGGTTCGATTCCACCTCCGGCCCTCCCTGTGCTGAGTTTGCATGTTCTCCCCGAGCCCGCGTGGGTTTTCTCCGGGCACTCCGGTTTCCTCCCACATCCCAAAAACATGCTTGGTAGGCCGATTGATCACTCCAAAATTGTCCCTAGGTGTGAGTGCGAGTGCGAATGGTTGTTTGTCTCTGTGTGCCCTGCGATTGGCTGGCAACCGGTTCAGGGTGTCCCCCGCCTACTGCCCGATGACGGCTGGGATAGGCTCCAGCACGCCCGCGACCCCCGTGGGGACTAAGCGGTTCAGAAAATGGATGGATGGAAATTAAAATATTAAACATTTGTTTTAATTTTGAAATGAATGCAAATGCTAATAATCTGTTGTAGGCTCCTCCCAAAAAATAACAATAATCTTATTAATGAGGGAAATAGCACTTTTCAAAAATGATGCAGTAGCAACTATCAAACAGAATATAAATAATTAAAGAGTAAATCAGTGTATCATTATAAGTTCTTTGCAATACCTTGTGTGTGCACAAATTTGTCACCGGGGGCAGTATAATTCAGTCATGCAGGCGCAATCAAAGACTTTTACAACTACTATGGTAAAAAAAAAAAAAATTGCCAGAAAATGACAAGTCAGGTTAGTTCTTAAAATATACTATATTTAATTTTAAAAAATACACATTTTACTGTAAATATCTTCAGAAACCGACCATGTTTTGTGAAATGGTGAGTTTCAGATTAATCATCCATATAAAAGAAAAAAGATAATTAGAATTTTTACTCCATGTCATGTCCTAAGTAATGTTCCACAAACTAACAAAAGTGAGAGTTGCGCATGCGCGTGCATCAGCGGTTTGACGGACCACCGAGACGACGAGAAGATTCTTCAAGGAGACTCCAGAGTCATCTGGCAAATGTGTTGTGTCAGAACATCCCCTTCTTTTTGCACTTTGGATGCATGGGTGTGCAGGCTGGTGTGGCCCAAATGCACTGCACCGACACTTTTGTCTGCACACTCGGCTTAATGTGCGTGTGTGTGTGTTTGTGTGTGTGTGTTGTGTACGTGTGTGTGTGTGTCCACTGAGGAGTCTTGACAATGACAATGTACATCAAACGGAAGCCTACAGCCAAATGGCCAGCGTTGCCCGCTTCGTACGTGGACAGCTAGGTCAACACAAACGCACAAACACACAAACACACACAAACACACACTGTACAAGCAGTGTCACAGGAAGTTGTGCTAAAAGCGTAGCGGACACATGCCGACTCAGCGGCCTTGAAAGCATTAAGGGCAGACAGGAGACGGGCAACCGGGGCGGGGGGGGGGGACAGAAAAACAAGCTAATGGTAAATAAATCAAGTTGCTCCCAAATAACCTTGAGATTAAAGTAAACAACAGCACCAAAAAAGATAAAGTCATGCTTAAAGTTGTAATTTGAAGTGATGGGTGAAGTCTTTTGTCCCCAGTGGGCGATTTCTGCAGTGCATGGCATGACACAGCATGATTGTTATTTTACCGTTTTTTTTGGTGGGGGGGAGTTTTTTTTTACTAACACGCATCTGAGACGGCCATCGGCGAACGTGAGAATTCGCCAATGTGAATCGGGAAGAGTCAAGCCAACAGGGCGCCGACACATCGACACACAAATGATGATCATACCTCATCGATTAGTGTGCAACACTCAACAGACACAACACAAACAAATGCTGGTTTCACTTCGACTAAGGGATCAATAAAAGGGCCTGACAAGGTGGGAGATATCGAGTGGTGGCGGCCTCTGATCCCGACCGTGGAGACAGAGCCTCCGGGGAAGAGGATAGAACGGAAGCAGGAGTGCCCCGGCCTGGCAAAAGGTATCAAGAAGTAGAGTAATGATGGGAAAAGGAGAAGACAGGGGCGGGAAAAGGTCTCCGAGGCAAAAGTGTGAGAGGCGGAAGAGAGCAGGAAAAGTACGTGAACCCAACCGTGTGTGTGTGTGTGTGTGTGTGTGTGTGTGTGTGCGTGCGTGCGTGCGCGCGCGCGCGTGCGTGCGTGCGTGCGTGCGTGCGTGCGTGCGCGTGCGTGCGTGCGTGCGTGCGTGCGTGCGTGCGTGCGTGCGTGCGTGCGTGCGTGCGTGCGTGCGTGTGTGTGTGTGTGTGTGTGTGTGTGTTGTACTGTGTGGACACAACTTCCTCATCGAGGCAAATACAGGTTGACACTATGGGGAAGACTGCAAAATAGCTGAATTTGCATCTTCGGCACTGTATTTAGTAGGAAAACATCCTCAGAGCATGACATGGATAAGTGAAAATAAAAATTAAATGGTTTGCGCTCAAATTGCGATTAGTAAATGAATTAATTATTTTGTCGTATTGTTTTGTATGTTCTGTTTCGTTCCAAAAGAATTAATCATAAAGTTTCAAGAATTTAGTGGAAAGTCATTTCAAAAGTTAAGTGTCAAAGTGCAACTATGGGGAAAAAAAAGTTCAAAATCACTATGGAATTTTGAAAAATATTTTAAAAACATTTCTTGTTTAAATTCATTAGCCATTTAGCGCCCTCTGTTGTGTACACTTTGCCCAGCTGGGGGCAATATAACACAGACATACAGTAATATTGGTCGTTCTTCGCAGTTGATAAAGAATATATGTCCGTGAGTAATTGTCTACATGTGTTGCTCCGCTCTTTGTTTTCAAGTATCTATTTCTTTAAGGGTTGCGCCTTGTAACATGGATGCTATTTGTTAGCACATCTTTGGGGTTTCCCATTATCAGTTAGCATTAAGTTAACTTTTGACAATCCCCAGCATGTCTTGGTTTGATGTTTGATTTGACAGCAAACTTCAGCTGTAGAGGCAATAAAAGTCCACTTTAGAGCTAGCGTCTCATAGGATTTGCTGAATGATTTTAAATTTTGACATTACGGTTTGATCAGTCCATTTTGGCAGTTTGTGTAAGATGTACAAGTAAAATGCAGATTTTTTTTAAGCTCAAAGTACGACTGAAACGTAAAGTGCATTGCGTCTATAGGAGTCCGCCTCTCTGCTGCAATGCAGAGGATTCCCCCACAATCCCGCGCTCTCTCCTCCTCCCCGCACAAAGACATTAAAGATGAAAGTGTGTCGATGTAACGCTCTTTTGCAGTTGACGCATACGTCCACCTTCCTCGCCTTGTACGTGACCCGCGTGAGGGGACACAGCGACTCCAACTAATCATTTATGTGCCTATGCATACTCACGTGAGCTGTGATGTGTTTCAGCAACAGTTGTACAATATTTGCCTTTTTGTCGAAGAAAATGATGCTTGTGTATGCATGGGTGTGTGCGGAATGCGGTTGGATTCAAATCCGAGTGTGGCCCGGCTTTGGGAAAGATCAAAAAAGGGATGAAAGCAAATAGAGCTGTGAAGATGACGAGTGCTCGTGCGTCCCCTCAGAGTGAATTTGGTTATCGGCGACGTCGGCTAAATTAGCATCGAAATGATTCCCGTTGACGGCCGACTATCTCGGCGCCCAAAATGTTTGTGTTTATAACAGGAGAGTAGGACGAGGGGTGGGAGGGGGAGGAGGGACTGCAGTATGGGAGAGAGAATAAAAAAAAGGATTTTATGGAAGATGCTAGCTCGCGAGACTTTTTAACATAGTCGCATCAAATACCTTGAATATCTTTGTAAAACGATTAGACACCATTTTCAAGAAATGACGATTGGAAAGCTAAATTTTGAGCCCATTTGGACCACGTTAATAACCAAAATAGCAGCACCAAAGCAGATAAACATTACTGTACTGTACAACTGTGAAGTACTCGATAGTCGATACTATGCATTGATACTTTAAGAACGAGGATGTCTTCCTTCCACATCGTGCCACCTAGAGTTTAATCAATTTATATTTGGAATTTTAGAAAAACATGCAATTGATGTCAGTAATGACCAGTTACCTTGAAAAAGCAACTTAATTACTTTACTAAATACTTGATTTTTAAGTAACTTTAGGTATTTTACTAATTACACCAGTTTAAAAGTAACATATTGTTCGGTGATTCTTTCTTACAGTTAACAAGCAGTGTGTCACGACTCGTCCCCGATCGTGTCATAGTTCGTGTGTCTGTGTGCTCGCCCCTCCCCTCCTGTGTGCCCATGATCAGTGTGATTATTCCCACCTGCCTCTCGTTACCTGTCGTGTATATAAGTCCTGTCTGCCCCTCACTCCCTGTCGGATCGTCGATGTCGTCACGTTTGCTGTCCTTGTGGTTCCTGTCTGTTTCTGTTTGCCATCCCTGTCGGTCAGTCTGTCATGTTATTAGTTTGCCAGTTCTCGTCTGTTTCCCTCGATGCCTCGTTCCACTTCCCTTTTCCATCAATAAACCCTGGTCCAAGCTGCACTTGGTCGCCCTGCTCCATGTTCCATTCCCATCCGTAACACAGTGGTCATCTTTATTTTGTCACATGGTAACATATTAAAACTTTGAATAATAACTGTAGTAAGACTACTATATTAGTAACGCATTAGATTACTAGTTACATCAGTAGCCATTTTGTAATGTGATCGGCATCACTGGTGGTATTGACAAGTGTTACTTTAAAAAAATCCAACTTTGGAGTGAAATCTATCTGATAGACATGGAAATTCTGATTTGAAAAAGTAAAACAAGTATTGGTGGTCGGTGTCGGCAAGTAACAAAACGAAAGTACTTGTATTTGGTGTAAAAAGGTGGTCCGGTTCTTCCCAGGTTCTAATCTCCAGGTATGCGTCGATACAATATGCCAAATATTTTTGCTTGATACGCCTAAAAGGTGTTTCCACCCCATCTGTGGTTGAGTAAAAATAAATAAAAACAATGAAAAGCGCTTGTTTCTAGAATGTTTTTCTAGAATGTCTGCTGTACGCTCACTTGCTGCTTTTTGCTCCTCTTATTTATTTATTTGTTGTTATTTATTCATTATTTATTCAGCACGCTGTTCTTTACTTGTTTTACTTGATTGTCTATTGTGGGCCATGTCTTGTCACCGTGGGATAGGGGGGAACGAAATTTCGGTTTCTTTGTGTGTCTTTGGCATGTGGAGAAATTGACAATAAAGCTGACTTTGACTTTGTTTCCACTTATTCAAATGTGTCACTAAAAAAAAACAATGTTTTTTTTAATGACTTATTTATAATGTGTGCCTCCATTAGCTCCAGAACCTTTTGCCTATAATTGACACTATTTTTGTTTTAATGAATCAAGTGTCAATGTTTCCCGTGTAATCTAATAACAGTAATTATTTAATTCAATCCTTTCACAATATAACATTTTTTTATAGCTCAGAAAAAAGTTGATGAAATCATCAGCCAAGGACAAATTGTTTACCTTTGCGAATTCCAACCAGCGGACATAAAGTGTCCATGATGTAAAAGCTGAGGCTATGAATATTAGGCTGGACATTTCGGAACGACAGATTGTTTTCTATACGTGAAAGCGGTTAAAAGCGTTCCAAGATGCGCCAACAATTCCATAGACGGTGAGATATTTCACTAAATGTGCAACGAAAAGCCCTCATTAGAAAGATGAACCATCCATTACGTGCCTTCAGACAGCTCGCGCCCCGTGAAAAGGATCAATGCGACGCTTTGGACTTCCTCCAAGGATGACTGCATTGATGATTATGTTTCGCCATCACTTTGGGCCGCGCGTTATCATAAACGGCAAGCTCATTAGGACGCTTCTCTGCGGAAACCTATGTACGGCGCCAAGGGTAGGGGAGGGGGGATGCATCATTCTCCCCATTATTCCGCTGACGGCTATCGACAGAAGCACGCAGGACGCCACCTCGGAGGTATTTGTCAGGTTGGGATGATGGCGATTATGCTGAGTGCTATTGTGGTTGGAGACCAAGATGACAAAATAGTGTACATGCTTTTTGCACTAGGGCTGTGCAATTAATCGAAACTCAATTACAATTACTACATTCCACTCTTCCAGATTGGTGTAATGGTAAAAAAATGATTATTAATATGCATTAATATCCAATCTTTGTCAGTACATATTAGCCATAATTGAATTGATACATTTTTACTTGGAATATATTTTATCAATTTTGTTTGCTCCATAAGAAACTTACATAACTGAGTTTCCTAAAAAAAAATGCATAAATATTTTTTTTTATGTTTAGACATTTTCTTCCTTTGAACCCAAAACAAATTAAATGATTATTTGAGAAATTGTGATTTTAATTATCACCAAAATAATGATTCATATTTTTGTTCATAATCAAGCAGCTCTACTTGCTTGCAAATTTGATTAATTGTAATTTATTTTCCTCAAAGAAATAAACCATTCAAAACCTCACTTAACCTGCACAACTCAATTGTTTTTTTTGTTTTTCTTTTTTAATTTCAAACAAAAAACTAAAAGAAAAATGCGGTTGCACAAGTGTGCACACCCTCTTTGATTGGGATGTGCCTGTGTTCATTATCATTAACCAGCAGAAGCCTGAATGTTTTTTTGCTAACACTAACTGCTTTTTGCTAACACTGACTACTATTTCGAACTGTTACTAATTACTAGACCAAAAGATTTATAAGAAATTCATACAAACCCAAGATTAGCATACAAAAAAGTAAGCTACAGATAACTGGACATCTTCTTGTCTGAGCTAACAATTAGGCTACACTAGCAGCTGTTTTGTACGTCAACCTTTCACCCTTTGAAACTTCCTCGTTTTCCCCACTGGCTGGCCCGAGGCTAAAGGGGGAAATGAACTGTCGGCTCTCCGGCTGCCGCTTCTGTGTGTCATTCTGTCTGCATATTAATAGAACCCAGATAAGCGAGCGATGAACGACTCGCGCAGCGACAAGACATATTGATCGCCGCTGAGGGGCGGGTAGGACAAAAAGAGCGGGGCGGGGAGGTTGGGGGAGTCGAAGGCCTTCCATTCGGAGGACTCGCCGAGAGGAAGCCACGAGTACGCGCCATCCTTCACTTCATTTGGTAAATGCTCACAAATGAACAAGATGGAAAGTGCAGGGTTGCAAATGGATATTGGATAAGAGTAATTGGACAAGAGTGATAATATTAATCCTACCGTCACTCAGTATGCATAAATGGAATGTAATCCTATGGGTGGCAAATGTTTGAAACCACAATGGTTGTTGTTTTTGTGTGTGTTTTAATGTATGTCCCATCAATTACATAAGTCGTTTATAAGAATCATAAGATTTTTGTGGCAGAATCTAGTTGAGACCGAGAGGCACAAACTTACTCATGCTGAGAAGTGATGCGCAACATGAGCAAAAATACTTTTTTTTTTTTTTTTTTTAAATTTAACATCTGCGCTTCAGTGCCCTGCAACCAGTCCTTGTAAACAAAGCACACACTTATGTCCTGACCTAAAAATGTCACTTACCAAGGCAACCGGAACACTCTTTTTGTCTTGCTGCATCAACTATTTAAGAAAAACACCGTCGGCCCATTTTCGGATGCTAAACTCACTTGGAATACTAAAATATTAGCCAGCAGATTTTGTATCCCAAATCTAACATGACAAGAAACTTTATGCTTTTTTTTTCCTGGAATAAAATTAATTAAAAAACATTTAGAAACTGAATATTCTTTTTGAGATACCACACATTGACAATTATCCGCTATTCCACTCAATTAATCAAATAAGAATTGAATTTGCTTTTTATTAAACACAAGAACATGTGAGCAACTATTTTTGTTCAAACTGAGTAAAAAAAAAAAATTCGCATTTTACTGTCGTATCGGTGACGTGCGAGTGTGTAGGGCTTTAAAAGGCGGAGCCTGGCTTGGTGAGTGACGTAAGCATCAGCGAATGAGAGCGTAGAATTGGCTGGCTGATTAGTGGCCATCGGTAATTAGTGTACGAATGGTCCTGTTAGTTTTCTTCCGGTTGGATTTTCTTCGGCTAATTATTGAATCGAATTATCTGATTGAATCAATTAATTCTTACAGCCCAAGACAGAGCTACAAAATTTGCTTGTTGCTGGTTAGCTGTCTTGCTCAAAGGTATATCGATCATCGTAGGGAAACAAATCAGGAATCTTGTTAGGAACATTTCCAGATTTTTATTGATTGATTTTGAAGTTCTTATTTTCTCACAACATTCATGCCTTTCTTAAAAAAAAAAAAAAAAACAGTGAGTAAATGGCTTTAATATTATTTCTAAAAGAGTCACCTTTCGAACTAACGTCACAAGGGCGTCGCTGGGCTATGACCACATTTTTTTTAATTGTAATGGAAATAGTCGTACGGTTCAACAAGCACAATCAAGCCTTGACTTTCAATTTGTGCTTCTCTCCTTCTTACCCGTGTTGGCATCTAACACACACACACACTCATTGGTTTTAGACCCATGGGACCTCCTTTCCACCCTCGTCCTCTTCTAATCCATGCAATTAGCGGGAAATAATTAACGATTAAAAAAATCAAAAAGTCGAGGGCAAAGAGCCTTGAAGATAAAGTTGTGCACCGTAAGCATTCAATTTCCAAGATCAAGGTCCGGGTTCCCTTAAATTATTTTAACTAAGACCTTTTGGAAATTACGCTAACACAGACATGGGCAAACTACAGCCCACGGGCCACATCCGGCCCACGGGGCTTTTTAATCCGGCCCGCCAAACCTGAATAAATTGTATTATTGAACTTTTTTTTTGGGTCATTTTCTCTGCAATTACTATGTTTCCCTAATAGATGGGGAAGCGCCCGCCCGCGCATTTACTCCCGGCAGCCGTGTCAGAAAGCTCAGTGCACACTCACAAGTGCGTGTACGTAGTAAGTAGTACGGACCCGGCGCACCCCGGGCTCTGTTTCTATCAGTGCCGAATTTCGAGTGTAGGCTGTGACGTCAGCATTCTCGTAATTCGCGTGCTGAGCTTTCAGATACACTTTTACGCTAATGCCACGCACAAACCTTCCCCTGGAATCCTTCCATTAAAATGAGTGACCCGAGGAAAAGAAAGGTGGACACTGAGTGCCAAGTGTTTAAAAAAAAAGAGAGGACAATTTGGCTCGACCGACGTGTGTGAGCAGACGTTCAGCCACATGAACGTCAACAAAACCCGTCACAGCTCTAGGTTAACGGACCGACATCTCGGCTCTATCCTAAGAATTACCACAACAAATTTCACTCCAGACCATGATGCACTAGCAAAAATGGGAGACCAACAATACTATTGATTCCTTTATTACTTTATTTGAATGTATTCTTTCACTGATTCTTCAAGATGATATATTTGGTCAGAATGTTTGCCGTTTGACGTCATTTCGCTTCATTAGATAAACATTTCATAAATCTGACCTGCAGGCGCTGAAGTGATGGAAACTATTATTCATAATAACAGTGTCGTATTTAATGAGAATAACTGATAGTAGTTTTTGGGTGAAATATTTTTTTAATGCTGTTAATAAATGCATTTGTTTTCAAAAAGTACCTTTACATCTCATTTCTATTACTTCACACAAACACTACATCCATCTGCTCCTGGTTCGGCCCCCAGGTCAAAATTTAGAACCAAATTCGGCCCGCCAGTCAAAAAGTTTGCCCACCCCTGCGCTAACACATGAGCTAAGAGTTAGCTTCCAGGGACAAATGATCAGGAAGACATTGTTCCAGGTGTGATGTCCGAGGGAACAAGCTGAATGTGTGATGTAATCATTTCTACACCACCCCAAAGGAAATCATCATTCCTGTGTCTCGGTGTACTGTACAGTTTGTCGCCAAGCAGTCACGGTGAAGACTGAGGTGGTGGGGTGGAAGAGGTGAGAGGGGAAACTAAAGTACACTCCTGAGCACTCCTGCCCCCTGGTGGTCGTTTTTAAATAAGGGACGCTTGAGCAAAAGAAGCAAGGCTGTTTCTGCTCATTGCACCACCTTTACCTTCGTTGGGAGTGTGTGTGTGTGTGGGGGGGGGGTAGTCTCAGATCTTTGCTCTCATTTCAATTCAAAAGGAGAATGAAGGGAAGGGAAGGGGGGGTTGTTTATTTATAAATGTAAAACTGAGAAGTTTTGATTGGGAATAGGAGACTAAGAGGAGGACGACATGCAGCAAAAAGCTCTTTAGCGTTCACACACCGATCATAATAATAGCTAAGAATGTCACCAAGCCTTTTAAAGGACTCTTAACAATAACCCCCGAGGTAATTGAAATCAATACGTTCTATATGTGAAAATCTGATATGGAGACCTTGTATTTTTTTAAAATTTTACCCTTTGCATTTGCTGTAGACACATTAAAAACACTTAAACTGACTGAAATTCTCCTTAGTAAAAGTCACAACTCATTTTCTGAGAAATGCATCATTCAAAAAACATGTAAAGCACATCTTTAAACGACTACACGTGTACAAAGTGATTCTCGGAGCAGCTTCTTCAAAAATAGGATGAACACGACTATGTACAAAAACACTAAATATGATAATTGCATAAGATATGGCCACAAAATGTATTTTGGCACAAATTTGTGCAACATCAATGAAGGATGCAGATTAATGTAACAATAACCGTTGTAACAATCTATGTCTATTGTCTTCACTGATTTGTTTATTTGTTTATATTTTACTACCACCCAAAATGGTCCACTTACGGGTCCCGAGTCACCAGTTGAAACTTACTCACTGCATCATCATAAAAGGTGCAAAATGAGAGCAATTTATTTGTAGTTGCCATCTTGGCCAGCAGACGGCGTGAGTGGTGCAGCGTTGTTTTCGGGCCAGTGAGCACGTCAAAACACATCCCAAACACGTCATTATCACCTAATTGTCAGGATAGCCTAATTTTACCCACATAAAAATAGAATATAAGGGGAAAACGCATTTTTTCTCTGTTTACATTTAATTAAAACACCTTTTCCCCGCGGGTGTGACGTAACATTGAGCCGTACAGGTCATTACGAACACGCCGAACCGTACTAAAAGGCTGTCATAGTTTATATACTTTAACAATCTCATTAAGTGAAGTAAAATGCATCATTATCCAGCACCGCTACACACGGGACACAATTATTATTATTATTAATGCATTTTGGCACTCTTACCTTCACAATGGCGACAAACGAAATGAGGTGATTCGAGATCCACGTACCAACAATTAAAGACGTGTGGAGTCACAAACACTTTAAAATAATGCGTACACATACAGTGAACAAAAAAATGATGCTATGTGCAATTAGTTTATTTACATACCGTCGCCTGTTGTTACATTTCTTTGGGAAAGGATTTGATACCACACTTTCGGGTAGTTTGTGGGCGTGGCATATGTTTTAGCCAATAAAATTGCAGCTTTTTCTTCGGACTTGAAAAAAAAATATTGCTTGCAAATAAAAATAAAAATAAAAATCTGTGCGCTTAAATTGGCTTTTTTTTTAATATTAGTAGACAGTTTGTATATTAAATAACCTGAACACACTTGAATACACTTTTATCACTTGAGTGTCTATTACATTTGAATGTTAATTATTATTTGGATTATCTTATAATTTACGAATAGCATTGATTCGATCTTTAACCAATCAGCAGCAAGTCAGTTGTCAGGGTGACAACTTGACAGTACATTTCTGTACCACACGAGGGAGATCGTTGGCTAAAAAGTAAATCTGTAAATTCTAGACTGCATTATATTTTTAAAATATGCATGGCTCCAGAATAAAAAATATTTAACAAATATAACACAAATATAAAATAGCAATGAGGAGGGGAATTAATTTTAAAAAAACGTAGTTCAAATATTTGGTTTTTATGTGTTTATTGATGTTTTAAATAGTTTACATAGTGCTACAACATGCATTCAGGCTTTACAAGTTGAAACCAAAAATGAATACAAATGTACAAGAGTAAAAAATTAAACTCATATTGAAAAATAATTTGTCACAATGAAAGAATAGCCTCCAAAAAGAGACCCCCACCACCCTGAGTCTCTCTCTCTCTCTCAGCCTGGGGTTTGAATTAATGTGTTGCTATTTTTAGCTCTCCCGTGTTTCCAGGGGAAACCTAATGACGCAATGACGTCAATGCAGGTCACCAGCAAGAAGAAGCAGCAGCAGACTGGAGGAATTGAGAGTCCGAAGCTTTCTTTCTTTCTTTTTCATATTTCATCGAAGAAGGTGAGGAGGATGAAGAAGATGAAACATGATAGCGAACTGTCGGTTATGTGAGCGCAGGAGTGGTGGTCGCGTTGGTGGTGGTGGTGGGGCGCATGCACCCTCACTGCTACACGTCACTGGGTACCGCTCAAAATTCTTCCAGGGATTTTTTTCTTTTTTTGGACGCTGCAACACTGGTGACCACATGCAGGGTGAGCATCTTTCCCATTCCCGTCAAAACTGCACGAAGATTGTGTTTGTTTCACTGTGCACTCACGTGAACGTTTGCGCGTGGACGTTACATGAAGGCAACAAGTGCACGCGCGTGCACACACGTACGCACGCACGCACGCTCGTACGTGTCACGCGTGGTTGTTTGTTTTCGGGGCGTTCACCGCCATTGTTCAGCACCGTGGACAGCTCACGTCGTGCGCGTAACGTACATGGACGAGCACGCCCGGCAACGCGCGTGCACGCCCGTACGTGGACGAGCTTCCCCGGCAACATGTTCTCGATAGTCGATATTTCGATAGAGAAATATACATAGAAGAGATTAGGCTATGACAGTATAACCACCACCCGCCATTCCTAAACCTAACCCCCCCCCCCCACACACACACACACACACACACACACACACGTATGACGCAAATGGTGAGGTAAGTGTCGCGGGTGCCTCGGCGTGACGTCACGGACACACATACGGAGAAATGCGCTCCGTCATGCCCTTCACGTGTGCTTTTTTTTTTTAAAGCTATTAGTTCCAGTATGTTTATCGTTGCGGTGTCCCTAATATTTTGTCTTACGTAAACATACTATGAGAAACAGCAAAAGCAATGGGCAGTATTGTACTATTGGAGTAGCTGGTGAGTGTTTAATCAACATTTTTGCGCAAAAATTTACATTTTGAATAAATGCATGTTTCCAAAAACATCCCCAATCCTTATAAAGTTCTCTATTACCTGAGAAGGGACTATTTAGTATTATAAATATATTATTATATACAGTAATCCCTCATTTATCGCGGATAATTGGTTCCAAAAACCACCCGCGATAACTGAAATCCGCGAAGTACGGTCACCAACAAAAAATTCTTGGCACGCTAACGAGTTAGCAGAAAGATGCTAATTCGTGATCGTGCTAACACGCGAAAACGGACTTTTAAAGGAATGTAAGCGAACATTTGGAGCAATACTACGTTGTCCTAAATGTCAGACACGTTTCCTCAATTAAGAAGTTTTATTTTGACTTTCAAATGTTTTTTTTAATTTGGAAAAAAATCAGCGATGTAGTGCAGCCACGATAAACGAAACGCAAAGTAGCACGGAATCACTGTATTATATAAAATATTTTATTATATTTACTATTACTATTTACCCTACCCCCCCCCCCCCTCAAAAAAAGGGCGAAGTTATGAAAGGGCCTTGTCCAATAAAGTTCTTTTAACTGATAGATTACCACATGCACCCCTCCCTAAAAAATAAAAAAAGCAGTTACGTGATAATCAATTAATTGTTACCAAATATGGTTCAACGTCTTAAGTTAGCCAATAAAGAACTATTTCACTATTTCATCCCTGACTTCAGACAAAAACTATTCCCAAATATGGTTCCACACCCAACAAAGGTCTGAATCAGATTAAGCGCTGATACCAAATCTGCTTCCGATAAAGAGCTAAAACGGCTCCATATCCAAATAAAGTTTGACGTTAGGCAATAAAGGAGTTACCAAATATAATTACATGTTTGATAAAGATTACAAGATAAAAAAAATACTCAATGCCTGCTACTACATATAATCCCAATTATGAAGTTATAGTTTTAAAAAATGGTTCCCTGTTTGATAATGTACTCAATACCACAATAAACATGACCAAGCATAATTCCAGACCTGAAAAACGTAATTGTAACAAACCCCACTCAAAGCAACACATTGTTTCCTGTATATTCACTGAAATGCACTTCTACTGTACCTGTCCAGGTGGTGGCAGCAGTGAGGGTCCAGAAGAGCGAGAGGGGACCAAGTTTGTCCTGTGTGGGTCTTTTTGCGGTCTGGGCTTGCTGTTCCTAAGGCAGTAGCCAGGAAGCCCTTACCCCAAAAAGTATCTTCGCTGGACCATAGCGTCGGTGTAAAAACACAACAAAACGTATGCAACTGGGTATTTGTTCAATCATAAAAAGCAGAGGGTAGTTTTAACCTTGCAATGGTCAAACAATTGCTTACAAGAACACGAACAGTGTTTGTTTAGGCGGGGGGGGGGGGCGGCTTTGTCACACTTTGACCTTGCGATGGATTATCACCCCCCCCCCCCCCTCCCCACACACACACTTGCTTTGGCTCGGGGTAATGGAACATTGCCTGATCGGAATGTGGGTCGCAGGTTCACTGCATTGGAGGAGTACAAACAAAATAGAGCATTTCTTATATACTATTCAAGCAAGCGCCATATCGTGTCCGTTGTTGCCCGCCCAAGAGGAGCAACAGCTGGGATTGTTTTACTCATATATCAATCCGGTTGTTATATTTGTTTTGGTGTTTCTATTAAACATGTTCTTTCATGAAAATGGAAATATATATTTGACTTTCAAACACGGGAGGAAAAAAAAGTGCGAGCAAGCATAGGGGAGTAGTGCTCTCTTGTGGACAAATTGAGATCTGCAACCAGGAACAATCAAGCACTGTTGAGGGAATACAATTACATAAGATATATTTAATGTATAATTGATTATATTAAGCCTATGTGTGCATTGTTAGAAAATTATAATTCAATTTAGAATCCCACTATAAAGATGTAAATAGAAATGAAAAATTATATAAATTGAAATTAAACATTAAATAATAAAAAATATAACTATGTAAATATTTATATATTTAAAGTATATATAAACGTATAAATATATAAATACAAATATATAATCGAATTAAAAATACATATAATGTTATTAAAGTTTCAAAGGAATAATTGTACTAAGTTCATTTTGTTTTTCCTTATTTAATCACTTCACTGGTTTCTTTTATATCAAACAAATTGTTTTAGGTTATTCACCTGACATGTTTCGGCGGTTTCTTCCGCCTTCGGCGGTTTCTTCCGCCTTCATCAGAGTCTCTGACGGAAGAAACCGCCAAAACATGTCAGGTGAATAACCTAAAACAATTTGATTTCAAAGGAATAATTTAAATACATATTAAAATAAAACAGGTACAAAATAAAAAAATATTCATGAAAATTAAATTTAATAGTAACAAATGTACATATGAAATTTCAACGGAACATTTCTGAAATATCAATGTCAATAAAGCATCAAAACGCTTTTTTTAAATTTATTGCCAAAACCACTATGGTGTTTTCATACCAGTAGCTCCAATAACAAACAAATCGATCATATTTCTTACTAAATTGTGCATATATAGATAAGGATAGAAAATGGATGGATGAATTAATGGGATGGATGGATGGATGGATGGATGGATGGATGGATGGATGGATGGATGGATGGATGAATGGATGGATGGATGGATGGATGGATGGATGGATGGATGGATGGATGGATGGATGGATGGATGGATGGATGGATGGATGGATGTAGCAAAATATTTAATGTAAATTTGTGCTGTGAGGAGACGGGCTCAAAGGGAGAGAGTCCAAGAAGGCCTCCAGCGTGTGTCGATACTCCTCTGGGTGGCATCGCATGTGTGCGGCGTGCTTGGATACCTCCCATTTTCTGCTGTAAACGGTCATGCCTCTTTGTCGCCACCCGGCCACGATGGCCGCCAGGGCGTCAGCGTCGCACAGGGCGTCGTCTTCGCTGGAGAAGAAGAGCGCCGGGGCCGTGACGGGGCTGCTGGCAAACACCCGGATGGCGCGCTGGTACACATTGGCCGTGCTGCCTTTGAAGAGCCAGAAATATAACATGGCCGTTCTTTTGATGACACGCTCCAGGAAGGGTGCCAGAGTCCTCCCTAAGCCTGGGAACATAGAATCATTTCATCAATCACTATCAGTTCCATTTTTGTTTTCATTAGTTTTGTTTAGCCAGCCAACAAATATCGCATATATCTAAAAGATCCTCAAGAGTCCACAGCAATATTAGATCATAGAGGATAAAGGACATATGCCTGTGAAGTGTTACATTGTCTGTCTACATGTGCTGCTCCACTATTTGTGTCCTAACACCCAGTGCTTAAAGGCTTTTAAAACTATGACACTAATGCTATTCGCTAGCCCATCAATGATGTTTCCCATTGTATTAGCATGAAGCTAACATGCTCAAAAAGCAGTTATGGCAAACTGTTTCACAAGTCAACGCAGAAAATAAACTTGGCTAAAATGACAACCATAATCACAAAAACACTCAAGACTCTGTTTTGGATTTCACGTCGATAGCAGTAGGTCAACTAGTGAGTGACCTAATCCCCAGCAGGTCCTTGTTCACCTTTCGCCCCTGCTTCAAGACGGTTTGAGTTGCACCTTTGCTTTGCCAACAGAACACATTTTAGAATCTGACTGTACTTTTGTGCCC
Source organism: Syngnathus scovelli (assembly GCF_024217435.2). Classification (NCBI taxonomy): domain Eukaryota; kingdom Metazoa; phylum Chordata; class Actinopteri; order Syngnathiformes; family Syngnathidae; genus Syngnathus; species Syngnathus scovelli. The sequence goes on from NC_090868.1 coordinate 6,024,543, forward strand.
TAGGCTAACAAAAAGGAGCACTGAGTCACCTGATCCCCATTGGACCCCCGTTCCCCTGTTCTCCAAGGCACCAAAATATCAATAGGATCCTGCTTTGCCAATAGCAAAAAGCACAGAAAATGTTGTGTATGTCCGACTCTGACACTGGATGGTCACCTAACCTGATCTCCAGCGGGCCCTTGCTCACCTGTTGCCATGTGCTCCAGGGTTCCAGCGACCAGGCTGTCGTAGATGTGCCCCACAACCCGGTGAGGCAGAGTTGCATACTTGGCGTGCCCGTGCGCCACGTGGACCAGAACCTGCGTGAAGGTGTAGCCCCCGATTGATGAAGCGTACACCAGAAAGGGGCGTCCTGAAAACTCGGGCCTATCCAGGACCTTCAACACCTCCAGCCCGTAGTTCTGTCCCCAGCGGGGCCACAGAAAGTGCATGACACCACTCTGCACGAACAGCACGTCCATACCCCGCGCTAGGAAGACATCAAAATACTTGGCCGCCGCACCCGGGTGGGCCCCAAGCCACGAGAAGAAGAGGAGGAGGGGCCGGGGTGACGGTGAGGCTCGTGATGGAAGAGTGGCGTGAAGTGGGTCATGGGTAGCGGAGGAAGTAGACGAAGGGTGACAGGCTTGGTAGTAGGTGATGCCTCTACTGATGGGTCTGCTGGTGAACCTGCTGTCAGGTTGAGGTGGGGGCGCCCCGGTTGTAAACAGCCTTTATGGTAAAACAACAGAATTAAAACATGCATGACTGGATTACAATGCAACATTGTATAATGTCAGCATGACCTATTTAAGAGCAGTGCACAAAACGAACTGAATACTATATTCATCCATATAAAAAGAGATATTATGTATACAAAATTAAAAACATATAGTATATTACCCAGTGGTGAGCTGCAGGTTGCCCATGGTGGTTCCGGTTCGGAGCTACCTGCTGCTGCCGGCTTGTCGTGTCCAGCCGACGGATGGAAAACTGCAGCCGGGATGGAAACTGTACCAGTGACACCCCCACAAACCCCCCCCCCCCCCAACACACACGCATGCGCGCTCTTGCTACCACGCTCGGTGACCAAAAAGAGAGCTACTGCGCAAGCGTGGACTCAAATTGAACAGTTGCGCAGTTAAGAAAGGTCTGAAGCGTTTGAATTGGACGACGCTTTCATCCTGCATGTCCTGTATTTATCCTCCCGTATCAATTTATTTATAGTTGAGATAAGCCCGTGGGACAAGTTGTGACTGCCTTAGTCTAAATACAGAAACGAGAAAGTCAAAATGGTCTGAACTGTCTGGACCGCGGCACCGTCAGGTGACTGCAACTCGACAGTTGGCCGCATGGTAGAGACAGAGTAACGCTAAATCGGGAAGAGGGCGTCATTTTAATCGTGATTAATGTTTTTTACGGATTTGTGGCCATTATAATTTTGGATTGGAGAATATTAGTAGACATTTAATTTAAAAATGATTAAATACATTTGCAAAATAAAGGTATTGGGTTGAAACTGGACTAAAACGGCCTTTTACGTGCATTATATAAAGCAGTAACTATAATTAAAATTTCAAAAATACAAATACAAAAATTTATGACATTCTCGAATACTAAAAGAAAGTACATTTAATTTATTGATTTTGTATTTTCATCTTGTCAAGATCATGGCATAGCGACAGAGGGCGCTAATATCAACCCTAAGACTTAACATGAAAGCCATCTGACCAATCACAAGCATGAGGAAGATTATTTCCGGAAGACACACAATACTTTCCACTCCGTTTTGAACCCCCCTCCTCAGAAGTTGGGGACCCTGCCGCCACAACTCCACCCTGGGCTTTTCCTTTTGCTATTGTTTGTGTAGACGCCTGATTGTTCCAGCGAAGAGGGCAAATGGAGGCAGGAGGCACCAAACGACCGGGCATCTAATTACATAGATGCTATTTGACATAGCTAATTAAACATGATGCAGTGCAAACTACTCAAAAACATTGTTAAGGTGGACTTCCTAGTAGAACAAAAAAAACATGTTGCGACCATTATGATACTATAAAAAGAATCACACTTTCCTGGACAGAGTGGAAAAACAATGGAACTTTCTCTGCTATTGTCACGCTAAAACGGGATATACATGCACACACACGCACACACATTCATGCAACTTTTTGTACGTCCTCAAGAGATTGCGTTAGGACCGCCAGTCGGACTGGGCTAAGGACAAAGGCCCGAAAACAAGCCAAGAGATTTAACAGTCAATTGATAAAACAGGAATATGTGGCAAAGTGCACATCAGGGTGCATGGCAAGTCCAAGATTCAAATACTTATTTAGTCATAATTTAATAGTATGCCTGTAAATAAATGAGTATTTTTTATGATAGGTAGCTTAATTTCTTAAGAAATGTAGAAACAAACAAAAAATCAACAGCAATGAGTGACAAAAACATTTCCTCGTCATGACCATTCCCATATTACTCTATAAGACATTGGGAATATGTCACAAAACGTCCAGGCAATGTTAATTTTATCATTACAGCTAGCATTCTACAAAAAAAAAAGATAAACTTTATCAATACGACATAAAAAGTCAGATTTTTTTTGTGATGATTCAAGTATCATTCACAAAGAAATGTAACGCAACAATGGCCATTTTATTTGAGTGTTTTGTTATTGTCATTGACATAGAATGTCAAGAAAAACATGCAAAACTAAAGTGGTGATGCCACACATTGCCAAGTCTTTAAATGGAATTGTGGTAATAAAAGAATTTCCATGATAAAAGTACCCGTGTTTAGAACAGTAAGGAGAGTCAAGGTCAAAGATGTTATTAAGGTTGTGATGAGCTGATTGGTGAGCGGGGGGCAGGGGCAAGGGGGGGGGGGGGGGCGGTGGAAGAGCACCCACTCAGGAAATTATGCTTCCCTGGTGTGGTTTCAAGCGATTGTTCTTATATTTGGGACATTCCAGCGGATCACATGGAGGATGTCAGACGTGCCAACGGCGGTTACTACAGTTCACTTACAACATTCATGGTAAATAAGCAAAAGAAAAAATGCCATAAAACAGGTGAACAGGTGGATATTGAAATTATGATTCATGCGCAACAAACAATATGACATCATTATTTTAATTATACTGTAAATGTCATATTGTATATTTTTGTATTGATGATCTAAGAAGCTACTAATGAGATTGGTTTCCTTGGTGGGAAACCCCCTCAAATTATCAAAATGAATTAACCAACATTATTATTTTATTAATTGTACTAATTTACGGTCTATTATTGTTAAGGTATTTCAACACCCATGATTGAACGTCTTGTCATCTGTAAATATTTTGTAGCTCTAAAATAACTTTAATTACTGGATATTTTCTACTTATAAATATAATAAATCAACTATTTCAAAATATGCATATACAGTTGAGCTACCACGTTCAGACCTGTACTCTTAAGAAAACAATTGATATTAATGGGGATTTGTGTTCAATTTGAAGGCCATTAAACAAAACATAGGAATAAAAAATGTTTCAAATTTCTGCCTTAAACATATGAACAGAAATCTACTTGAGACATCTATATCCATTTATTGACATTATTTTATTTTCATAACGACCTTCAGCAAATGAACAATTTGCTTACCGAGGTGTGACCGAGCGTCATTGTGATGTGCTGAGAGGGAAGGGAGGGGAGGGGTGAAGATGGAAAGGGAGGGAGGGAGGTTACAAGTCCGTGCAATCGGACTTACACTGACACACGACGACGGAGCCTCTCCTGCAGCGCGCGAGCGCACACTAACACACCGCGAAGGTGCTTTGGGGATTCCGCAGCTTCTCCCAAACATCTGGAGGTAAGCCATTCAAGCAAGCGTTCTATTGCGAGAAGGTGTTTGGCTTGTTGGCAAGGCAGTGACTTGCAGCGAGACGCAGCAAGGTGCTCAAATCTCCGGGATTAGCATCGGGAGCATTCAGAGCGTCTGGAGAGAGTCCGCCGGGGTTTGTTTCAGCCATCCCTGCATTTATTAGAGGCGGTGCAGTGATTGACAGCTTTGAGGAAAATCAACAGGTTTGGGGATTTTAGGAGTTCATGGTGTGGGCATTTATTAGAGGTGACAAATTAGATCACTTAGGGAATTAATCTTCTTTCAATGCTCTTTAAACCAAGGCAGCGGCACGCGACAACGGATGACATCACGCTGCCGGCTATTTCGGGACGAGAGTCCCGGTCATGGTCAATGACGCGCCGGAACTATTGAGCGCCTTGTAGCTTGTCTGTTTGGAAAACCACAAGTTGCTCATTTTGTTGGCAAACGATTCTACGGTTGCTGATGTATCGGATATGAAACGTCACCGGTTCGTAAGGTCTGATGTGGTATCACTGTGGGATGGCGGGGGTTGGTTTCCACCCAAGTATTTGCCAATATAGTATCCAAAGTGTAAAGCCACCAGAGTGTAAAGTACAGATGAGGGGCGGAGGGGCTCATCTCAATTGGGTAACCTGCCAGATTATACTATGGTACCAGAATTGTAATTTGTTGACTATATCTTCCCAGCTATCAATGTGCAATGGCCGAAGATCCACAGTCTTTGACGCTGGCTTCGGACATTGGCGCTGATGTTGCTAGTTTTTTTTTTAAATGATCGGAAAGGGTAGACTAGACTCAAGTCTGAACAAGATTATTTTTTGGACCATTGGATAGTTCTTGGAACATCTGAGTAAAATGGACTTTATCTGTTTCAAGATGCTGATTTGAACTCTGACCTCAACCCCATCAAACGTTTTCAGCAAGACTCGTAAAATGTAAAAAAAAATAATTTCAAAAGTCAGGCATGGTGTTCTTAATCCTGTGGTACCTCTATTCTTGCAAGCTCTACCCACTCTATTATTATCAGCAAAGGGGCGTTTGCGGTCGGGTTCATTTAGATAGCTGAGACATTGGAAAGCCAAGGGGGGAATGTTTACACACTTAATGAAAGAAACTCTGGCAGCAAACGTAAAAGACAATAAGGCAGATTGTGGCACAGTTGACTCTCGCGGACTGAGAATTCGACAACGGCATGTCAATGATTTGCTCGAACCCTTCTGCCGTACCTTCTTCTGCTTCTGCTCTGCTTGGTTGAGCAGCATTACACCATAATGGAAGGGAGGCCTGTAAATTCTCACTGGCTGTGCTCTTTATGGCTCCTTTCCATTTGCTCTGTTGCCTGTCAAAGCAGACAATGCCTTGATTTAGGGAGTAGTATTGGATGATGTGACAAGTTAAAAGGCCGAATAATGGCACACTGCGGTGTTGTTTAGGGGGTTGTTGATGGTTAGTAGCTAGCCAATTAGATTGCTGCTACTATGGAGCAATTCCTGTATTATATTACAATATTTAACATTTCTGTGTAAAAAAAAAATAACTTTTCAAGTGGTGCGGGCATCTGGTAGCATGATGATAACTAGTTTAGCATTATAGCCCAACACAGCTAGCTTGCCACATAACCGTGAACAAGTTCAAGGTTGTAAAATGCAGTATATAATACAGTATATAAAGAATCTCACATCAAGTTTCGAGACAGATTTGGAATGCGAAGCTAGAAGGTGATTGGCCATAAAGGAATGGAGACAACGCTATTTTGGAGTTCTTGGGGGCTAACCAATTAGCTTAGCAGGAGTGATTATGCTAATAAAACATTGCAGTAATAAAAGAGAGACAGCAAATAACCTGGAAGTGGGTTGAATATATAATTGAATATCAAACATTGTTTGGGGTATTGAGGAAATCTATCAGGGCTGATTTTGGCTAAAGCTAATAATAACAAGTTAAGCGGAAGAGTTGACAGGAAAACAAAATTAGCATCTAGCTGTGGAAAAAAGCCAAGCTAAAATATTTTCAAGGACAGTCTTAACATGCAAAAGAGCAACCAAAAACCTAATAACAGCGCTAATGACACAACTAGAGAGAGCTGGGCAACTACAAGGGAAAGCAAAAAGCTGGGATGGAGAAGGAGAACTCATAAAGTGCAGAGGTGCACCTGGGAAATAAAAGTGAACACCATGTATTGATAAATCTGCAAATCAAAAAGAATCCTGCATCCGACATGAGTTCATCCGATATACACGCAAGGTGATGCGAAGTGAAAGTGAAACTGGGTGTAAAATAAATAAAAAATAACAGCTAGCCTCAAGCATGTAAATAATGGATAAAACGATGAAAAGCTAAATTACCCGCCTAAAACTCAAAATGACATCTTCCCAGCTATCATCTCCGATCTAAAATTCAAAAGTGTGTTTGTGTGGGCGCACTGGAGAACAGTGTGTGTGGGCGCATGATGGCAAGATCCCCCCGCCAGACGTTCATCTGTACGACCTTTACACGCATGAAAGTCTTCCAAAGCCGTGTAGGTGGACTGCTTGCGTGTTACAACTTGCACTGAAAAGCATCTAGGTTGGCTTTAATGCTGTACAAATCTGATTCTAAAAGTAGGGAGTGTGTGGGAAGCATGAGTTTGACACCCCTCTCCCCACCCTCCGCCGCCTTCCTCTATAGTCACGCTGTGGTCCGGATTAAAGATTTCTAGCTCCATTAATGTGGAATTAATTTTGTTACGGTGGAATATTAGCGTTTTCTCTCCCATATAAACACACACAAGAGATTTAGAGCCAGCGGCGTGGGAGCAAGAGAAAGGGTGAGCCGGAGGTTTAAGGGAGGGGGCTTCAGGTTGTTGTTCTCGCAGGGGGGGGGGGAATTCCTTTGGTCCCCTCATCTTTTCACTGAGGCAACAGTCCAATGACTTTCAACCGCCAAAGAAAACCAAGGTCCCTTAGCTGTACTTGAGCTGTACAAACGCGCCCTCGTTTTATTTTGATGGAAGTCTAACAGTGTAATGTAAATAATGACCTTAGCATCTCAAAGGAAACCACTAATTGAAGGAATCCGAAATACTTGAGTGTTTTTCAGCGGTAGAAAGTTTTAGGACCTGCAAAGTCCATCAGTCGATCCAAGGGGGCTGGCAAATAGATTGATGTGGCCTTCCAAAAATGTTCATCTCACACATGTCTTGTTGGTTTTTGTTTTTTTTAGGTCATTTTTCAACATGTAATCGTTTTACAAGGCACCGACGACAGCATGCTTCGACTCCACCGGACTTTGGCCTTGTGCTTCTGGTGTCTAATTCTGGTTCACGAGCAGGCCTCAGCTGATGAAGAGGGCCTCTGGGGACCGACACCTTCCAGAGAAAAGCCATCTCAAAAGAAATCCAGTTCGTACTGGTGGAGTCCGAGTCTGCCAAAGCCCCTGTCTCTTCCTTCACTGCCATTTCGTCTGCTTTTATATCCTTTTGGGGGTAAAAGTCAGCCCACAGAATTGAACACAACCGGCCATGAGCTGTCAGGCCCAATCGATCAATCTGGGTCTGGAGATGGGATCATATCTGAAACCTCTGAACTTCCCACGACTTCTGGTCAGCTTCTAAGCGGCATAACTGAGATAATGACGGAAAGTCTTCCAGCAGGAACATCACATTCTCCACACAGCAGAAATGACAAAGAAACTCTTGTTGCAACCGCTACAACACATATCAGAAATACTCAGAGTCCCACCAGCTCAAGCACGCTAAGACTAAATGGAACACAGAGACACCATCCTTCTGACGCAAATGACTTTTTACAGAAACTGTCTACAACAATGGCACCAGAAAACACAGTTGCACCCATCAAGACAACAACGAACACTCGAATGGGAATCACAAACAACCCAACCTCAACGTCCCCTGACACCACTTCAGTGAAAGCACAAGACTCAGCAGAAAGTCAACGCACTCAGAGCACCAGTTTGGGGACCACCACCACCACCGCCAGTGGAAAGATTACTGCCCCGAAAGCAGAAGGTAAACAAAGTCAAACAAATCAATTGTAGCGGGATTGATTGGACTGAAGGGATCGATCACAGACAGACGTTCAATAGTCGAGTGACACAGAGGTCGGATCGATCATTGGGCGTTTCTGGCATGTCAAAGATCTATTCGATACAAGTCTACATGAAATTGATGAAAGTCTGGAATCCAGCGTCAAAAACAAATCGTAGGATTCTCTTAAACGGCTCATTAAAAGAAAAAAAAACGTATCAGGTCCAGGTCTGTTTTCATAGAGGTTGCCTAAAAGGGGAAAGCTTGAAAGGGACATTGAGGAAACATCCTCTCTGTTCTCGAAAACACCTCCCCCAGCTGTGGTAATCAAGATAAGACCCTCCTCCAGGTACAGACACATCCGTCATGTCAGGTTCGAGGTTAGTCTGCAAGATGATCAGTCAATTAATCCAAGCCTGTGTGTGTGTGTGTGGGGGGGGGTGGGGGGGGGGGCATTAGTCAATCACCAATCAAAATTGGGGTGGCGGGATCCTGTGATTGGCAGATCTGTCCACTGGTGTTACGAAAATTAAGACGGTTAGATACCTTGATCTGACATTGGGATGCATTAGTCCCAGGGCATAACGCCAAAGAAACACCAAACCGCAATGTCACTACATGTTCCTTGATGGGGAGGGGACCACCCCGGATACGCTAACGTATCAGTATTCTGAGCGCACACTCAGCGAAAACATCCATAGCTCCGCTGGTACCGTACGCTCGCCAGACGCTGTTCACCAAAGCTGAACAGTGAAGCTGCTCCCCACTACTCCCTTCTGCCTTTTGTCAGCTTTGTACAAATCCTGACAACTGCTAAGCTCCCGTGGCTACTTTGAAAGCTGAAGTGTTTTGACAAGGCGGAGCCTTCTTCCAGCAGAAAACTGTCATACCAGAGCTTATAATGATACAAGAGGTTTCTAATAGTACAAGCATTGCCGAAGACCTCCCCATGCTGTCTGCGTTCATTTCGAAAACTTGGTTAAAATTTGAAGGGTAGCTAAAGACAAGCAGTTGAGATGTTTTAGCTTAAACCACATGGACCAGACACTGGACTGGCTAAGAGCCATTACAGTGGTAAAATGACACAGGTAGATGCAGACAGACGTTAAAAATAGAAGCATACATTTTCAAGGTTAACAAAAATTATTGTATATCGCATTTGTACATGTCATGTTAATACTTTGGTCAATTTTGTGTGACTATAAACGAGAAGTTGTCGTGTCTGTATTTACAGTGATTTATAGTGAATATTTTAACTGCTAGTGTATCAAAAATGTCAAAAATGACTTTTATGTATATGGTAATACATTAGAATATATATATATATATATATATATATATATATATATATATATATATATATATATATATATATATATATATATATATACAATCATATATATATATATATATATATATATATATATACAATCAAACCTCGGTTTTCGAACGTCCCGGTTCTCGAACAAATCGGAATTCGAACGAAAAATTCGAGATTTTTTGCTTCGGTTGTCGAACAAATTTCGGAGGTCGAACCAACCTCGCGAGATGAGCCGAGAGGAACCGAGAAAACCCGACCGCGTGGCCCGGATGCCGACTGACTCCGTTGTTATTGTATTTTCGTTACTTTCAGGATTGTATTAACCCCTAACACCTCCAAACAAAGCAAATGGGAGCAGTAAAGCCATCCTAAAACACAAAGACGCTCTTAAAGCAATGCGACAGTAAGCGCCCGGCGCGCTGCGGTTGCACGATCGGACCAAATTCAGCTCCCTGCGCACTGAAGTCCACTTAAATTTTGTAAAGTACATCAGGACTTTAAAAACATTTTCTAAATTTCACCGACGGCTTTCACAATAATGCGACCAGCACGGTGCAGTTGCGCGGTCGCGGCGCGCTACGGTTGCGCGTTCGGCGGTGCGCTGCATTTGCACGGTCAGACAAAATTGCGCAAATGGAAAAAGTGCTTAAAAAAGGCGGGGGTTTTTTTTGTCTTGGAACGGATTAAATTTCTTTCTATTATTTGTAATGGGAAAAATAGATTCAGAATTCGAACGATTTGCTTCTCGAACCGCCTTCTGGAACGGATTGTGGTCGAAAACCGAGGTTTGACTGTACATACATATATACATACATATATACATATATATATATATATATATATCATAAAAAAAGTCTTTAAAATACTTTCATCTACATACCAATACATTAGGCGGGGTTTTTTTTTGTCTTTATAAACGAGAAGTTGTCGTGTCTGTATTTACAGTGATTTATAGTGAATATTTTAACTGCTAGTGTATCAAAAATGTCAAAAATGACTTTTATCTATATGGTAATACATTAGAATATATATATATATATATATATATATATATATATATATATATATATATATATATATATATATATATATATATATATATATATACACAATCAAACCTCGGTTTTCGAACGTCCCGGTTCTCGAACAAATCGGAATTCGAACGAAAAATTCGAGATTTTTTGCTTCGGTTGTCGAACAAATTTCGGAGGTCGAACCATATATGTATATATATATATATATATATATATATATATATATATATATATATATATATATATATATATATATATATATATATATATATATATATATATCATAAAAAAAGTCTTTAAAATACTTTCTTCTACATACCAATACATTAGAATTATATATATATATATATATATATATATATATATATATATATATATATATATATATTATATATATATTTTTTTTTATATACACACACACACATACATATATATATACGTACGCACATACATACACACATGTACGTATATATACACGTATACACACAAACACATTTATATACATGCATATACATTTATACTATTTTCTCCTTAATTTCAGCCTGACCAATTGCTGTAGAATTTTTATTTTTTTTTTTACATTTTTTACATGGTTTAAAACTGTGACATCACGGCGCACTGCCATTGAAACATCAATTCAATTAGACTACGGAGATCCACACCACACACGCACCATGGATGACTGGCTGTATAAAAGTGGAGGCCAGAATGACCCATTTGACAGAAGTAGGTTAAGATACACAGTCCTTCTACTCCAAGTGCAGCGTAGTGTTCAACAATTATTTTCTGTCTTCACTCTGAAACCACCCAGCGCTTAACCCACTTGTTTCTTCACAGCTAAGGCGGATGAGAAAGATGCGGCCCCCGACGGTTACACGACGGACGTTTCATCGCAACTAACAACGTCTCAACCAGGAGAAACCGGTGAGCTAAGAGTTATGCTTCTCGCCTATCCGTTAAACCGCGCGAGTACTCCGTCCAATCTGTTAATTGACAGCAGGTCGAATCTTCTCATTTAAAATCCTCAGCGAAGACCGCTTCATTTAACACCATCAACAATATACGATGGAGAAAGTGCTGTCTAATAAAAGAGCCGCTGCCATTATTGTCTTGCTATTTCCCTCATGGGTTACGACATGATGAAAATTGATCTCTGGTGAAATATGTGGCCCAGTTCGCAGGAGCAGCTGTAACCCACTTCGACTGCTCGCTCCAGAATAGCAAATGTGATTTCTCCACAAATAGATGTTAAATGTGCCACTTGTTTTAGAGAAACTAATCTTGTTGACAAGTTGTGAAGGTGACTTTTACAGTCCAAAGCTTTTGTGGCCTCAGCAGGTGGATTAGTGAACAGCTGGGACTCGAACCCCAAAAGAGATACCGCAGTCTGTCATTGGGTTTTCAAACCGAGCACTGCAGATGTGACCGAGTTTCTCCCACAGGAATGTGTCACATGACCTAGCGGCAGACAGCAGAACCTAAATTCTGCAATCTGTCCTTGCTCTGTGGTCCACCAAACCCGGGCTAGACCGTCAGTTTAGACGTACATTGACGCGAGTGTCAGGTTTTCCACCCACGCCTTGCTTGGGTGGCATCCCGATCGCCCTGGAAAGCAAACATGGAGTGACACATTTCTGAGCCACACCTTCTTTATCTGCTCAGGCCGGATGACATCACAGCGGCACTGACATTCAGAACATGTTTTTAATCCGGCAAAAAACAACAATGTACCTAAACTCCGACAACAAAGTAATAAATTCCATCTGCAGCACCCAGAGTCATATTTCCTCCATTTTGACATTTACATTACAACCTGCTGCTTTAATCCAGAGTCTTAAAATGAGGCAAAACGTTACAAGCCGACTGCTAGCTAACATGCTCCGTCATTGAAGTACGATAAAAGCAGACATTTCTTTTTTTTTTTTTTTTGGTGCCTGGAGGAAGTTAAACATGATGGGCAGAACACTTGTCCCAGTTAAACAAAAAATCCCTCCTAAAGGAGTGTCTCATTTAAAGGCGGTGGCTCAAATGATCAAATTAAGGGGACCAGAAAGGAAGAGGTGGGGGAAAAAATAACCAATAAAAAGGTGTGAAACCGCCTCACAGCTATTATCGGAAGCAATTAGTGGGTTTGTCTGCTATGCCGACATCTGAGCTCTAATGTATTCTCCATGCTTTTCGGATCTATTTTGACACAGTGTGCACATTTCCTGCAAAACAACAAGATTGCCTGTATTGCCGGGTTATTACGCTCGAGGTCTGGGGTCCATTAAGGGAGCCTGGTTTTTGATCGTCTACAACACGTGTCAAACTCAAGGCCCAGGGGCCAGATACGGCCCGCCACATCATTTTATGTGGCCCGCGAAGACAAATTGTGCATCAAACTCGTGTCATTACTAGAATTGCAAATTGTCTTCACTTTTAATATCTTTTTCTAAAAATATTTGACCAGTTTTTACTCGTATGATTTAAAAACGAGTTATTTGTCAGTTTGTTTTGTAGCTTTTACTGAATATAATATGAGGCGCTCATACATTTATTTGGGTTGACAGTCATAATGGCCCTCCGAAAGAAGCTATGACTACAATGCAGTCCGCGAAAAAAATGAGTTTGACACCCCTGGGCAGCAAAATTGACGGATGAGCCCAAATACACGACTGCAATGATTCTCTTGTAGTTCTCGATGTTTCTTGATGGGGTGGTAGCAGGAATATCTTAATTGGGAGTTAAAAATACCAATTTTGTATTTGTTTTTGTTTGTTGCTACAGTGGAGAGTTCACAAAGTCTTTATACAGAGGCCTGGGTGTCAAACCTGGCGACTGGGACTGTCACATTCCTTCCAGACTGCAATAAAGAAGACTCCGGGGCCTGCAACTTCTCGGGCGACTGGGAATCGACGTCTTCGGACATGAAGACCAACACAAGCACAAACCAATCGAGCAGCACTTCTGTATTCTCGTCTCCTCTCATGTTGGTTCCGTTATACACGGACTGGAACAGCGCCATGGCAGCCTGGGGCCTAGCATGGGAGGCGCACGTGTATGGCGCCGGTTGCATCTTTGCGATGCTAACGCTAGCCTCAGCGCTAAACCTTCTCTGCTTGCCTTTGAGGTGTCCATCTGGTTGTGGCTATTTTGCTCTGGTCAGTCTGTTCCTACTGGCCGCCGGGGGTACCAGATCCTTCTCGCTATTATACGACGCATACGGCCACCAGGACCGCTTGCCGTCCACCGCGGCTTCGTTGATGCTCTACGAGGCACCGTTCCCTTGCCTGACGGCGGCATTCGGCTTGGTTTTCCTTCTGCTTTCCATGCGCTCAAGGATGCAGCTGTCCTACTCTGCCTTTCAAAGACCCTGCTTCTTAGCCTGTTTGGTTGCCTTGCACTTCGCTGCTGCCTTCGGTCCAGGAACCCTTTTGAAGTTCTACCAGCAGAAACCTTCGCTTTGCCTGTTCCTGTTGCTCATCTCCCGCGGAGCTTTCGTAGCCCTTGCCACCTTCCTGTCCATCGCTTATTTTGTATTCTACGTCTACGTGCGAGCAGACTCCAAGCACATCTACCACCTGAACAACACTTCTCCTACCCCAGCCGAGCGCTACAATCGTTGCCCGTTCGCCGAGAGCCGTGACTGGGATCGCGCGGCCATAACGGTTTGTTTATCTGCGTTGTTTTGTTTGGCCTGCGCGGGACTGCAGCTGTACGCTATGCTCAATGCTACGGGGGTCACCGGGGAAGAAGAAGTCTTCCGCCCGTGGTGCTGGTGGGCTTTTCAGTTCAGCTGCAGACTGTGTGAACTGGGTGTTTGCCTCACCCTGGCGCTGGTAGTGGCGCAACCGGTCTACTGCTCTGATCAGCTACCGTCAACCGGAAGCTGTTGGACTGAACTGCTCGCATCTAAAGCGCCAATCCTGCCGGGGAACTGCCAGTGGAGCTTCGGCCAGCAGGAGAAACTCGCCATTGTGGACACGGTCGGCCTCGGCGAGACAGAGAGCCTTCCTCTCTACACTCTGATGGACGATAGGTTGTCTAGCAGTCTAAATGGGCTGGACTTCCTGTACCATAGCAACAGGGCGCTGGCCTATCGAGACCTTGAGGTAAATTCTGACATCAAGGACTCGCAGAATCTTGGTGGTGGAGAGCCGTCAGGTGGATCCTCCTTAACGAGTGACTCTACGACAGACCTGAGGCCGCCTTCGCCCATCAACCTACGTCGCAGCATCGACGAGGCGCTCTTTGGAGAGGCTCTTTTTCCCATGAGCCTCTTTAGCACAACCAAGCCCACGCAGAGCAGCGACTTATCCGTAAACAACCACTCCGCACTTCCCAGCCTCTGTCATCCCCTCTCAGATGATCCTGCCCTTTACCGGACCTCCTCTTGCACAGACATAACATTAAAAGAAGGAAAGATTTTTGTCGGGGGTCCTCCATCTCCATCCCTGTCCTCTTCCAGTTGCTCATCTCCAGAGCGCTGGAGGGGGAGTTCCTCGTCCAGCTCTCCGTATCGAGCCTCCATCGGGAACTCATCACTGGTCCTCTGTCAAAGTCCAGAAGCACAAATTCGGCAGCAGAGCGACTCGCAGAAGCACTACCAGACGCTGGGCGCCGCCTCGCAGGAGAGCCTGGACCTGGATATGTCATCTGAGGCCGACCGATCGGTGCAGGAGGAGTTTATGAGCGCTTGCAGACAAATTGATGCTCTCAGCATCTGCAGTGAGACCATTGATTTGTGATGGACTTGATGTGGGGACTTCATGAGGAACGGTAAAGTTTTTTTGAGGGGGGATGGCAGCTTTACAAGTGCATGGGGTAAATGAAAGCTGCCAAACAACACATTTAATAGGAGCTTCCTTAGAGGGTCATTAGCGAATGTCCATGCAGGTTTAAGTGCCAAAATGTCCAGAAACAACAGGTAGTTTGTAAGTTTTACACTTTTTCTGCCTAATAAGACAAGAAATTTGTAAAGGATAGTCACAATAACATACCTAACTTAATGGTCATGTTTTACTGCATTTGTGTATTACCGAGCACTTAAAAAAAAAACTGCTGAAGTTCAGCACAAAAGTGAGCAAACAGCGTTCTCTGCTGGCCATTCCTTTAAATAGTTATACATGAACTGCAATCTTCTGCTTACTAATTTATATATGCGAAATGCATACACACTTTAATAAATTTTATTTGTAAACAAATGTTTGGTTTTGTTTCCCAATAAGACAGCGAACTAGCAAAGTTTAATTTCTTTATTTTTTTTTCACCAAATTGAACAGTAAAGCAGCTTTTCTGTTTGCCGTCTGCAGCGCTATTAAAATGATAACCAGGTCATCTCCCAGAAACCAAATGCTCATAAACGTAGTCTTCTCCATTTTGGACAATAAAGAATAAGAAAAAAAACATGTCATACTGTCTGTATGTGGGGAAGTCTAAGCTTGTATCTTCATCTACGCTTTCTATTACAAGACTTTGTTAGTCAAGCTAACCCAACACTGGGCGAAGTACTTTTGGTAAAAACGGTGATGGCCTTAGTATAAGGCCACATCAAATACTTAACACAATAAAACACAGCGATACAAGCGCAGCAAGTTGTTTTGTAAGGGGGTCCTGTCTACTTGCCAAGGCAATTTTGTGGTAAAAATGACAAGTCGTTTTAAAAAAAAAAAAAAAAAAAAACCGCAGGATAAGCATTACACAAGGTACCAGGCTGGTTCCTTTTTTGGTTTTTGCAAAAAGAGGACGTATAAATACACTTGGCAGTACGTATGCAGGTCCAACAAAGCGGAATAAAAAAAAAAAAAAAAAAAAAAAAAAAAAAAAACAACCGCGTTGGGTTTGTGGATAAAGAACATGCATATCAAAAAGGATCCATCGCTTCATCCAAAACCTCGAAGAAACTGTACAGCTTTGACATCAAACTTACTCGTGGAAACATACCTGATTAGATTCAGTTTTTGGTCCCGTTGTGTGATATTTGGGCTCGTAAATGATTGGACACGACTGTGCTGATTGGAGGCGGCTCTCCGAGGTTCCAAAGTAAACAAAGAGCGCTCCCTCGTAAAAGCAAAAACGACGACAAACGTAGTACCGTAAACATCTGGAAACCCTGATGTGCCGCTTGTTGAGTGCAGAGCATCCCCCCCCCTCTTCCAACCAAGATTGCGTTTTTTGTGTTGGTGGAGATGAGCTTGAAGTGGACATGATGGTGGGTGGAGTGGGAGTTTTTTTTTGTCTTTTAAACGTTTGGTCACTTTCTTTTAGAATAAGGTGGTACGGTGGCCCATCCGCAGCTCAGTAAAGACGCTTCTCGTAACTGTCGAGGTGAGACGAAAGGAAACACAATTAGTGCCGGATGGTGGTATCCACTTTGTTTAATGGTGAGCTGCTGCATTAAAAGCCACTCAAGTGCATGCTGGACTCCACACAGTCTGCCATTTTGTTCAAGCTTTTGAATGTTGCTATTACTGAGCATGCTGAAATGGTGAGAAGTCTGTTTTGGTTAACAACCCGGCTCAAACACATGTTGGTTGGACCAACATCATATTTTTTAGTTCATTTCTATTTGATACTGGAAATGACAAAGTGTCCAAATTAATCTTTTTTTTTTCTCGAGATCATGCTAGAATTATTTGGCACAAAAAAAGTGCTCAGGATTATTTTTACTAGTCATAATTTTCAAATTCATGGTTTTAAATTATTTCCAGATTTTGGATAGCCAGATAGAGACCTTCAATTTAACACAGAATTTAGCACTGTCCCAGAACTTTTCAAAAATTATTTTAAAAAGCACACCTTATTTGTTTTTGCCACCTTCATGTCATTTAACGTATTCACTCAAAATGTGGATTGATTTCTGTGTTTCATGAGTAAAATAAAAATCTTATTTTTATGATTTAAATAGTTAAGCATAAAGCATGCTCAAAGTTTCTAATGGCGGAAAAGGTGCTACTTACGAATGAAGTCCGTGAACGCCTCCTTCCACCTGTGCCGACATGGTTCTCTTCTCAAACTTGAGCTCTCCGGAGTACATCATGGAGCTGACAACACAGCAAATACGTGTTTTGCAACCGCTACTTAAAGGCCCAGAGACACCGGTATATGTATAAATCGTTTTTAGCTTATGGGCTTATAAATATAAATTGACGATCGAAACAACGAAAAGGAAGCTGTTGCTCTGAAAAATATAATTTAAATTTGCCGCGCAGACGAGTTTGACTGCACCGAGCCGCCGGCCGGAAGTGACGTCTCAAGTTGTACGCGTTTAGCTTCAGTGAATGTAAACAAAAAGAGAAGAGGGGCCAGCGCGGAGACGTCGGGCCAGGCTTGTGGCCAACCCAGCTCGCCCAGCCGTGCCTTCCATTCTCCTGGCGTACGTTCGTTCGCGGGACGACAAGATGGGTTGCGTTCGCCTGATAGGATCCACAAACTGGACAGTGCGTGCCTGCTGTGTGCTCGTGTTCACAGTGGCCTGGTTGACTGTCATCTTTCCGGACTCTGCTGTGCATCGGGAGCGGCTAGCGTGCTATCACTCTTATTGTTCATTGATGTTGACTTCTTGTTTTATTTTTCCTGTGTTGTTTACTTGTATGTGCGTTGTGAACTCTGTCTTGTCACCCTGGGATAGTGAGAAACGTAATTTCGATCTGTCGAAGCGTGACGGGAGGGGCACAATTCAGAAAACCTGCTCAGCTCGTCGAAAAAATGCGATTTAAGCAATAAAATTAAAAATGCGCCTAAAACCTAAACCAAACGCTGCAGATGTTCATTTCTTCATGCGCAGTGGTAAACTCGGCACTCTAAAGCCCCCTGAGAACTTTTTACTATGCCAACCTAACCACAGTGACGGGAGAGGCACAATTCAGAAAACGTGCTCAGCTCGTCGAGAAAATGCGATTTAAGCAATAAAATTAAAAAAGCGCAAAAAACCTAAACCAAACGTTGCGGGTGGTCATTTCTTCATGTGTCGTGGTCAACTCGGCACTCTAAAGCCCCCAAGAGCACTTTTTTCTATGCCAACCTAACCAGAGTGGCGGAAGGGGCACAAATCAGAAAACGTGCTCAGCTCGTCGAGAAAATGTGATTTAAGCAATAAAATTAAAAATGCAATTTAAACCTAAACCAAACACTGCAGATGGTCATTTCTTCATGCGCCGTGGTCAACTCGGCACTCTAAAGCCCCCTAGAGAACCTTTTACTATGCCAACCTAACCAGAGTGACGGGAGAGGCACATATCAGAAAACGTGCTCAGCTCGTCGAGAAAATGCGATTTAAGCAATAAAATTAAAAATGCTTATAAAACCTAAACCAAACGTTGCAGGTGGTCATTTCTTCATGTGCCGAGATCAACTCGGCACTCTAAAGCCCCCAAGAGCACTTTTTACTATGCCAGCCTAACCAGAGTGATGGGAGGGGCACAATTCAGAAAACGTGCTCAGCTCAGCCCAAGTGAACTGCTAGATTCATCATATTCTGCGTCAAAAGAGGTCTCTGAATCGGATAAAATGATGCTAATATTGCCGCTAGAAATGGAGCTGTGGCTATCATCTGCCATGTTTGGGTTTGTTGAAATCCGGATGTACAAATTGTGACGTCACAGTAATGGCGCCACCAGTGTGGCTGCGTGCGGAACCTGATCGATAAACTGGCATTTAATTTTAGCTTTATTCTTAGTAATCGGTGTCCATTTTTAATTTCCAATGCGGCAAATGGGTTCTCTTTATACATTCTATCAAATTCTGTTCTAATTGGAAAAAAAAAAAAAAAGGGATGTCTCTAGGCCTTTAAATCATCAGTGGGGAAATAGAATTGACGCTGTTCTCACCGGAGAACCGAGAGACTCTTGGCACCGATGTCCTGACAGCCATGTTGGATACCTGCTATGAGGTACGGTACAAACTTGTGGATGGAACCTTTGTCCTGCACTGAGCCTGACACGCCTTGTGCCACCTTCACCGAGTCGCCCTCACTGATATGTTGGAGGGAGAGAAAAATAAAACAATTCGTCAGTTCTCCACCTGCCACTTGTATTGTAAATATAACGTAATACAAGCGCACCTGAAGTAACGTTTCTGGCTGCTGGTGCTTTTCTCCATGGCATCGAGAGAACCCATGCCACGGTACTTTTTGAGTCGCACGCCGTCCGAGAAGAAGTACTCACCGGGAGCCTCGGTGGTCGCTGCCAGCAGGGAGCCCATCATGACTGTGGTGGGAAAAGACGGGGGAATTAAGAAGATAGGACGTGCTTTGTCAAACACATCCAGGACATGAGCTTGACATGCGCTAGACTCATCTAGACTATGCTAGGATGATTTGTTTTTAGGGCTGTCACAATCAATAATTCGATTAATAAAATACAGTACCCAGATACAATTTTATTTGCATTAAAGTGCATCAAAAAAAAAAATTGCCGATGACTGTTTATTGACGAATTATTTTTTGCTTACTTGGTATTAGTTAGCGATTTAAAAAAACAACTAAAAAACAATCAAGCAATATCACACCAGGAGGATTAGTCATTGTTTTCCAAAGTAAGCAGAGAGGTTTGCAAATGTATTTTTTTGATTAAATGCAAAAGATAAATTAGTCTGCTTTCATGAAGGATTAGAGAATTCTAGACAGTTCAAAATGGCTCTAAACGATTATAAATATAAGCGGTGATAATCAATTAGTGGTCAATTAATCTTGACACCTGTATTTGGTATGATTTCTTCAAATTTGTCCAATATACAAGAGATTATTTTTGTGGGTCCCCCCTTTCTTTCCCACAGTCTTGTTATTTCCTGTCTTTGTCAAACAAATGAGTCTTGAATTTGACCACTTGTTCTCTAGACCAGTGGTTCTTAACCTTTTTCCTTGTTCGCACCCCATTCAATTCACTAACCAGCTCTCGCACCCCTAACCCTAAATAATTATTATAATAATTGGTTTACTTTACAGCTATAAGACTTAATTAGCATTATCCCTAATGCCAATTAACACAATGACTTCTTGATTTCCAGAATTTTTCACTTTTTTCGGTTACCCGACCATTAGCCCCGAAAAATTGTAAATTCCCCCCAGGGTATCCTCGCACCCCCTAGGAAGCATTCTTGCACCCCTAGGGGGTGCGAGCACCCCCGGTTAAGAACCACTGCTCTAGACTGACAACTGACTGACTGATAACTGACAATTTCCTCAAAATTATCTCATTCTGATTTTGTGTGCGTGTAATTACTTTCTGTCTAGTATGTCATAAATGTGGTGGTAAAACAATAAATTATATTGTTTTGTGGATATTCTTACCGGTGGACGCTCCCAATGAGAGTGCCTTGACTACATGCCCCACCGTCTGAATGCCGCCGTCAGCAATGACCGGCACGCCGAAGCGCCTCGCGTATTCAGCAACCTTGTACACCGAGGTCCCCTGAGGCCGGCCGCACGCCATAACTGCAAACGTCGACATAGCAGTGAATCAAGACAAACAGATGCTGATAATTGAAGCAGAGATCGCCTTGGCAACCCAGAACAGGAAGATAACCGGCGTGACGAAGGGGACTCTCTGGGCTGCGGTTACCACGGGCAACCATGAGAACAAGGCCGGATGAGTACCTTCCTGCGTGATGCAGATGGAGCCGCAGCCCATACCCACTCGTAGTGCGTCCACGCCTGCATCGATCAGATTCTTGGCTTGCGCCGCTGTTACCACTGAGAAGGAAATGGGGCCATTTTAGCAAAAGATGAGCAACCTACTGTGTATAGGCCAAAACAGTATTGATTAGGCCTGACTTGCATTTTTTTTTTTTTTTTTTTTTTTTAAACGACCATTGTTGAAAAACAAAGGCTAAAAATGACCCATGTTTAGTCAGTAAGAGCATTTGCAGATAAAAATAAAAAAAATAAAAACGGAAGCTATAATTATATTATATTTGACAACATTTTGCAAATTCTATCATAGATTATACATACAATTTAAGCATTGGATCTTTGTTTTACAGCATTTTAATAATCTATTTAAGGGTTAAACAACTAAATCTAACTACCAACATTAAGGAAATGTAACACTGGCTTAACCTGCAGTTACGTTTGTTGATTGATTGATTGATCGATCGATCCAGGAGCTTACCGTTTCCTCCCGCCACTTGCAATTCTGGATATTTCTGCTTGATGTAGTTGATCATGTTGATCTGAAACACGGAGTTGCCTTGTGACGAGTCCTGAAAGGAAAATGTTTACATACATACATTTTTTTTTTTTTAATACTATGTGACAATGAGTGAGGATTTTTTTATAAAGTATAGTAAAAAGACCCACCAACACCACCACATCCACACCCGCCTGCACCAGAAGGTCCAGCCTGTACTTGTCGTCATCGCGGGTGCCAATGGCGGCGCCGCAGAGCAGCTGCTTGCGCGAATCTTTGGAGGCCAGCGGGTAGTCTCGGTTCTTCTTCAGATCCGTCCTGGCGATGATGGCCACCAGCTCGTCATTGTCGTTCACGATGGGGAGCTTGCCTGGTTTACAGTGACATCAACATCATCAAATGAAAACAAACGTTTACGTAACGTAAGTTTGACGTTTTTACCTTTTTTGCTGCGCTGCAGAATGTCATTAGCTTCTTTTAGCGTGACACCGGCCGGAGCGACGACCAGCTCCTCCCTCTTTGTCATTGCCTTAAACAGCACAAGGAGAACATTCAGAAATATTTTCATATTCAATATATCTCCCCGGATCACAAACCTCCGCCAGGGGCTTGGTGTGATCCTTCTCCGACAGGAAGTCGATATCTCTAGAGGTGACGATGCCGACCAGCTTCCCGCCCATTTTGCCCGTTTCGGTGACGGGGATGCCCGAGAAACCGTGGCGCATTTTGGCTTCAAGCACGTCGCCGACTGTCTGGTGCGGACTCATTACCACTGGGTCTGTGATGAAACCTTGCTCAAACCTCTGAAATATGATCAGATGTATAGAAAATATGAATTAAAAAAATAATATATTAACCACTGTGTCTATTAATGCTGGCATACCTTGACCTTGCGAACCTCGTTGGCTTGGAATTCGGGTGTGCAGTTGTGGTGGATGAAGCCAATGCCTCCCATTAGCTATGACATTAATACGATGCATTAAAATGGAATAATCACAATAATTAAAGTGGCCATACAAATCTATATCTTACCGCCATTGCAATTGCCATTGCTGACTCTGTGACGGTGTCCATGGGGGAGGAGATGAGGGGTGCCTTCAATGTGATCTTCTTGGTCAGCGCTGATGTTAAATCCTAACAGGAATCAAATGTATACAATAATGATACCCTAAAGAGTTGAATTACACAAAGCCATTAAAAAAAGAAACATGCATAATGCACAGTGTAAATTAATAAAAATCAATTATATGGGTAAAAAAAATCAAGATCTGATTAGGAATTGATTGAATTGATTTATTACTAAATGAAAAACTGTTATTTTTTTCTTAAAATAGTCCATCAACTAATAAGTATATGGTTAAGAAAAATACAAGAAATTGTTTATTTCAATGACATGAGCCAAGCCGTGACAAGCAAAATAATAATTAATACAAAACAAACGTACAATCTATTTTTTTTTAACTACACACAATTGGAAACTATTCTGTTAAATTAGATGAACCATTAGCCCCTGACAGCCAAGAAATAATTAATAATTTTAAACTGTAAAATAAATGAATATTTCATGTAAAAAATAAATAAATACGTGCTCAAACAGTAAATTACCACCAGCCATGTGTTATGCACATTAGCCGCATGAGGGTGGCTTTTCCATCTTGGAAGAAGAGTTGAATGAACCAATTCGTCTTTTTTCAGTCCAAGTTCAGCTGTTACTAAAAAAGTGATACTTGGTTCCCACAGGGGAATGTATCCGCGTGACAATAACAACATTCCTGGCACATGGGAAAAGGTTGAATTAATTCTTATCAGGCATAAAGCAGCAAGTGGGCAGCTTTTCTCACACAATGACGGTGACGAGGGCGAAAAAAAAAAAAAAGCCACCTCAGACTTCCATTTAGAGAGCACTCACTGAGCTGTGAGATTCCAGCTGGGAGATGGGGATATGTGAACGTCCACACACACTTGCACACCATACACACACATGGCCTCTGTGACACTTCGGTCCGGGCTGCAGCAGGGGTCTATTTAGAGCCAAATGTGGACTTGTTTTTGCTTGCCAAGCATGAATGGGCAAACTGTAAAAAGGCCAAATTGGGACACACCAGACCGGGACTGTGAAGCCGTGATAGAGCAACAACCGAAAGGTGAAACATCTAGAGCAACAACCGAAAGGTGAAACATCTATAAATAAAAAAGCAAGTAAGAGGAAGTTGACACAGTAAGATGGAAGCAAAGAATGTCTGTCAGCCAATCAACATGCAGCACTACACCCCTTTGGTACCCAACCGTGGAATTACCCATTATTTTATTTTGGTGGGGTCAATTTCAGGATTCTTTTTTTTTTTTTTTTTTTTAATAAAAATATACTTGCATTATTTTCCACTTGAAGTAAAGTGGTACACGAATATTTAATCATTGTTATTTGACAATATTTTTTATAATCATGATTTCGTTTATAATTATTTAATACATTTTTATAATTGAATTGTGTGGTTTATTTACACGAGTTAAAATGTATTTATGAAAAATCTGTTTTCTGCTTACTACATAGAAATAATTTGTATTATTTCAACGGCAATTTCATACACTTAATTATTTAGTTTATCAAATGCATATTAATTTTCTTGCTAAATGTTACGTATTTTAATTGCTTACTTTTAACAAGAGGGTTTCAAATAGCGATGTTCGATACCACTTTTCTAAGACCGATATGAGTACTTGGTTCTTGAGTGGTTAGTCACCGATGCAAAAGCTGATACAATTTCTGCAAAATGATGGGTAATTTCTGAAAAAGGCCTTTTTACCACACTATAGCAGTTTTCATTAAAATTTCATGAAATAAATGTCAATTTGCTATTCCTCTCATTTGTACATTTTTAGTCCCTACGAGATGAACAAAGCATAGGAAGGGATGTTTGCTGTCTCAGAACAGAAATCCCCTCTCGGGGATTATTTACTCAACGGCCAACCATCTGGGAGAGGTGGGTGAGCAACCGAGGCTGAAGGGAGCGGCGTCAAATGTGCAAAAACTCATAAACAAAGCTATTTCGATTTGGCAGTCAGGTCTGAGGTTTGGCATCGTAGACATGCATCTCAACTAGAGAATAAGGCCGCGCCTTTGCCAACATAACGTACTCACCACTTCGTCTGAGGTGAAGTCGATGAAGCCGGGCAGAATCAGGAAGTCACTGAAAGACAACAACAAAAAGCGGAGAAAGTCAGAGGCTAATATGAGACAGGAAAGCGGGAGTGATATCCAAAACTTCAAGGGAAAAAATAGTCTTGGCAGAATCATTAGAATGAAGTGAGTGCCTAAGAGTCAGCAATTTGTTTTCACTGTTCACATTTACTATTGGTTTTTTTTTCATTTACATTTTAATTTCTGTGATGTGCTAATTAAACTTAAAAAAAAGTGAGTAACTTGACTGTACTTCAGTTTTATCTTTGGTTTATATTTGTGTAATGGTTTACGTTGTCAAAATGTTACCTCACGTCGGAAATAGTTTTTCCTCTTAACTTCCACTTAACCACTTAACATTATTTATCAGCTTTTTTTTTTTTTTTAATTGTCCCCAAAAACAGACGGTTGAACGGTTTGCCCCCCCACACACACACACCCATGCCCACAAATATCTGTGTGGAGGCCAGCAGGAATTCCAGAAAAGCATCAGTTAGCAATGAGCCACCAGCGCTAAGTTAAGCTCTGACACAGTTAACAAACTTGCTTAAAATCATGAGTTTGACAATGAAATAATGAGGACACGTGGAATGTGCCCTGCTGTCTTGATTTTTACAATGCTGTGTGAAAGCGCCGGCCTAGCTTAAAGGAAAAAGCCTATGGGGCAAACTTGTCTATTTGATTTCCTTTCCTTCAAAGTTAAAACATGTTTGCTCATTTTAAATATTTACAGTACAACGTGAACTGTGTGGACCATACAAATATCAAAATTCACAGTCTAGTTTCGGGTCAAGAAGCCAGTATTCAGTTATATCCAAAAAGGCCTAAAGAACAAATATTTGAATTTATGGCACGTCAAGGGATTTGCAGTTCAGTTCAGTGCCTGATCTCCCGGAGGCCATTTTGGGACACAAACCTCCATTTTAAGGTTTTACAACGACTTGTCGGCCAGAGACTCTTTCTGATAATCTTTGGACTGGAACGGCTGGAATTTGACGCTGAGCCGCTAGGTCGCGCACTTTTGGGAAGCACGCCGTGTTGGTTCTCTCCTGCCCTTCACATGATTTCAATTGAGATCATCATGTGAGCAGCCTTGGGGAAGACCGTGATGCGGGCGATTAAGTCGCTAATGGGGATCGTGTTCTTAAAAATCCGTCACATGGTCGTTAATTGCAATTATTTGCCTTGTTATGTCATAAAATGTGACTCGTACATTTGCCATATTGGATGGATGCCAGGATGCTAACTAGAGGTGTGACAAGTATCAATAGAGTGAGGTTAAAATAAATAAGTACAACAGGCCATGCATAGAACACTTGTACAATGACAGTTAACAAGCACAGTGGAGCCTCCTAAATGTCATTTCAAAACACAATTTTCCTAAACTAAAAAATCAAAAGAGGTGGGTGGACAGGAAATGGCTCGTCTTATTCTCTCTAGACGTGTTCAAACTTTTCCCTCCCAGATCCATATCCAGAAAAATCAAAGGATGCAACTTTTTACCAACATTTTTTTTCTTGTAAAACTTTTTTTTAATTCATTTATTTAATTTGTTGATATATTAGTGTTTTGGTAAAATCTTCTACATGAACAGCGTTCTCTAAGGCAAATAATTAACGATGGTACTAGTTTAGTTGTAAATAGCTCATTTTCCTCTTGTCTTAAAATATAAAAAATACATATAAAAATATATATATCATTTATGAGCAGCAAAAGTCATTTTTAGTATATGCCACAGACCGCTTAAAAAATGGACTGTGGTCCACAACTGGCCCCTGGGCCATATTTTAGACACCACTGTGCTGGTCCACTAATGATTATAGCTACATTTGAATTACATTAGTATCAATAATTATTTGTTCTGAGCAGTCAAGTCCAGCCCATTCCGCTGACCTCCTGGGAACACCATTTTTCTTTCAACTTTTCCAAGAATGTGTCATTTGTTCTGACTTCAGAGGTTCCACTGTATAGCATTGCTCATCCCACAACGCCTGATTCCTGATAAGATCTGCGCTCTCGTTCAGTGTGTTGTCACAGTGTGATTGACCTCAACGAACTTCTCTTTTTTTTCCTTTGAATCAGGACAATCATGATAATTCCGTATGCAGTTTGAAACTGACTTGTTCTACTCACTTGTAAGTCAACCCTTCTCCTTTAGAGCATAGCTCTTCAGCCGTTTGACCGTCCGAGTGTTGGTCACATCTGCTGGTTCAGAACGTGTTGGCCATTACAAAGCGCTACGTGATGACGCGTGCAATTGTGTGCCTTTCCAAAAGCAAGGTGGAGGGGGAAGAGGTTGACGTCTTACTTGTATGTGAGGCCATCGCCGATGGAGAAGAGCTGCTGCGCCGAGAGTCCATCCTCCGGGACGTAGCCAGTGCCACCGCTGATTAAGTAATCTGCCATGCTGTAATAGAAAACAAGTAAAAGTAAATATAATTCACTATGCGAGTGGGCATGTTGACTTCTAATTTTCTGTTACGGTGCCTTTTACCTCGACTACTTTCTCCAGCTCCTGATTGGCTACAGTGCCGTGAAAAAGTTTGTGAACCCTTAGGATTTTACAATATATTTGCATTTTTTTAAAGAAATAACGGAGACAAGTTCACAATAGTGTTACAGAATGGTGACACATTGCCATTATGGCTGAATACAAATTAATAGGACTATATTTTAACTATAAACACACAAGAATAACAAAATAATGAAAACGCAGTTGTGAATAAGTTTGTGAACCCTTGCCAACAGTCAGAGTTAATAGCTTGTTGCACCTCCTTTAGCAGCAATGACTTCTTGCAATCTTTTCTTGTAAGTACTGACGAGTCTCTCACATCGAGCTGGGGAGATTTTGGGCCACTCCTCCCTGCAGAACTGCTTCAGTTGTCCAAGGTTTGATGGTTTTCTTTGGTGCACTGCTTTTTTCAGGTCCGACCACAACATTTCTATCGGATTTAAGTCTGGACTTTGACTGGGCCACTCCAGAACATTGAATTTTTTCTTTTTGAGCCATTCCGATGTTGATTTACTTGCATGCTTTGGATCATTGTCCTGTTGCAGCATCCAGTTTCTTCCTAACTTGAGCTTCTTTACAGACGGTTTAACGTTTTCTTCCAGAATATTTTGGTAAACCTCGGAATTCATGATTCCTTCTATGATGGTAAGTTGCCCTGGTCCTGCTGCTGCAAAGCAGCCCCATACGAGTACTCGTCCTCCTCCATGTTTTACAGTAGGGATGAGGTGCTTTTGTTGATAAGCTGTGTTTGGTCGTCTCCAAACAAATCTGTTTTGATTTTGGCCAAAAAGTTCTATTTTAGATTCATCAGTCCATAAAATGTTGTTCCAAAATTCTTGAGGCTTTCCTATGTGCTCTTGAGCAAATTTTAACCGAGCTGCAATATTCTTTTTTGATAGTAATGGCTTCTTCCTTGCTACCCTTCCATGAAGGTTATTCTGAGCCAGTCTTTTTCTGATGGTGCTGTCATGAACTTAAATTCCTTTGCTTGAGAGAGATTTCTGAAGGTCTCTAGAGGTAAGTCTGGGGTTATCAGTGACTTCTCTCACCATCTCTCTTTCTGCTCTGCCTGTTATCTTCCTTGGACGACCAGATCTTCGAAGTGAAGTAGTTACTCCATGTTCTTGGTACTTGTAAATCACTTGTCTTACAGTTGAAACATGTAGCTGCAGATCTTTGGCTATGGTTTTGTAACCTTTTCCAGATTTGTGAGCTGCAATTATTGCTCCTCTGTGGTCTGGAGACAGCTCTTTAGATCTTCCCATTGCTAGATTTGTAATGTTTGTGTCCACGCAGGTATAGCTCTACTAAATGACAAGTACATTCAGGTGAGTATACAACAAGTGTGGCTTTAAGGTCTGTCAAGTCACATGAAATTACCCGAAGTCATCTAGTATTGAAAGACATGTCACACAGTCAGTTTTAACTTCTATAGGTGGAAAGGTTCACAAACTTATTCACACCTGTGTTTTGATTTTTTTGCTATTTTCTTATGCTTCCTGTTAAAACAGGGTTTTGCAGATTTGTGTCAATGCTAACTAGCCTTGTGTCAATATCCTGTAACACTTTTGTAAACTTGTCACCGTCATTTCTTTAAAAAAAGTGCAAATATATTGTAAAATCCTAAGGGTTCACAAACTTTTTCACGGCACTGTATATCTACACAAGCCTCATAATAAGCTGAAACGTTATCATACTCTGACGATATTGGCCCCATTTTGTAATTTCTATTAGTGATTACTTATAGATCACCTATAATATTGCATTACTTCCCTTGGCTACTTCCTTCCAACTTTTGATCGGTTGTACATCTATATATCATGCCCATGACAGCCAACAAGATGTAATATACAAAAAATCATTCCAGAACAAAACCTGAAAACTGTACCCCTTTGAGAGGTTTTTAGGCAGCCGTAGAAACATCTTGAGGCAAACAGTCAATTGATAACAAACAAACACAAACGTCAAGCACCCACCGTCGCTTGATTATGTCATACGTATAACAAACACATTTTGACGTGAAGATAAAAGAAAGGGAAATGTCAACATTGCAGCGTTCCAGTCGCGACGCGGGACCCCAACGTGACAACGTCAAAAATATCTCGACATTATAATGACACTATGTAGCGGTATGTTAATTTGTTTAAAATAACGTCAAGTTTGATTTTAGTGACGCTTATTAAATAGCCTCGTGAGCTCCTTAGCAGGCGAGTCACCATAAAACATCTTTATCCGGAACGTGCTCTTTAAAAGGCTACATAGCGACAGATGACGATTAAAAATAGTACCAATATCCAGGCCGAATTGACGGACAGGTCTATTTGCTTAACATACGATAGCATTTGACAGTAATTGGAAGCAAATTACTTCACAGAGGAGAGGGGTAACGCTATTTTAGTGTGGTTTTAAAGAGAGTTCGCTGTTTCGATGCGTAAAGTTGAGTCGTTGTGAAGCCAGCGTGGAGGGTGACGCTTGGGATACATTTAGAATGTTAATACTTGCTGAAGTGAGCGTGAGGCAGTTATAGAAAACAGGGATGGCAATTAAATGCAATAATATAGCGAAGCATTTATAATATTTTTAGTGATCGCACTGTATATTAACAACATACAAGCATAACAGTAAATTAAAAAATACTCTCGTGCCAACATTCCATTCTTATTATCAGTGGCTGTCATTTGCACAACTGGAATCTTCGAACTAATCGTCACATGTGATGTTGAAAGTGGAAACTTTTTGCACATGCACCGGCGATAAGGATACATGTGGAACGAGAGTTAGCGGTTAGCTTTAGCAATACGGCACGCGAGTGTGAGCATGTCCACTGGTGTCAACTCGCCCGTGTTATTAAACTGTTGGTGGACAATTATTTAACCGGTTGCCAATCGACGGTTCGTTCTGAGTTAACCTAAAGATATGATGCGATCTCCCGGCTTCGTAGTGAAATGTGACAGCTGGTTGTAGCGAGGAAGCTAATAGGCATGCTAACGGCGGCGTGAGTTTACCTCTAAGAAATGAGAGCGGACACGTCGACCGTGGCTCATGAGAGTTTAAAAAAAAAAAGCACGGCAAAACCTGATTGTTTGCCTCTGCTCAGTGCCACGCAGCAGGGTTGGTGACTATGTAGGCAGGG
This sequence comes from Syngnathus scovelli, assembly GCF_024217435.2. NCBI lineage: Eukaryota > Metazoa > Chordata > Actinopteri > Syngnathiformes > Syngnathidae > Syngnathus > Syngnathus scovelli. Next base: position 6,054,699 of record NC_090868.1, read on the forward strand.
AAGGAAACGCCGTCTCGTTACATCCCCTTTCACTGCTCATGTGTGACGTCACGGCGTTCGCAGACGTACACGTGAATATTATTAAAATGAATTGTAGGTTTTTAATATGAATTAACAGTGAAAACTCAAAACATTCTGCACATATTGTAACTTTTAATAAAGTAGTTTTAATGTGTAGAGTTGCTTTTTTTTATGTGTTCCACTTGTTAAAACAAGGGTGTCAAACAAATTTTTTTCGCGGGCCGCATTATAGTCAGCTTCTTTCGGAGGGCCATAATGACTGTCAGCCCAAATAAATGTATGAGCACCTCACATTATATACAGTAAAAGCTACAAAACAAACTGAGAAATAACTCGTTTTCAAATCAGACGAGTAAAAAATGGTCAAAAATGTAAAAAAAAAAATTTTTTTTATTAAAAGTTAAGACAATTTGCAATTCTAGTAATGACACGAATTTGATGCACAATTTGTCTTCGCGGGCCACATAAAATGATGTGACGGGCCCTATCTGGCCCCGGGCATTGAGTTTGACACCTGTGTGTTAAAAGTTGACAATTCTGGATACAGAGAAGGCAGAGATAGGTCACCACAGAGAAATAACGCTTGTATGTGGAAAGACAAGAAACACACGTGTTTGTCTACAGTCTTGGCATAATCTAACCCAAAAGTTGCCCACCAAAGTCTTAACATTGTTCAAATAGTTAGAATTGACTAGTGCATTAGGTGACTAGGAGGTAGGGATTTGATTTGAATGGCTGAAAGTGGGTCACGGGCCATACGGCTCAGTGGTTCCTTTTGCGAGCCGGCTCGGGATTGCCCCACGGTGATCCAGTAGCGCCCTATTTTTAAAAGCTTGCGCTAAGTCTTGTTTGTATTAGCATCAGTCGCTAAAGCGAGGGCAGCTATTATCGGAGTGGCCTTGGAACCATCCAACCTCGGATCGGAATGTCCTACCTCTCCGGGCCAAGCCCCGCCTGGATGCGGGTAGCGCTGTAGCGCTGCGCCGCCGTCTCGTGCCGGACGTAGTGGTCCCCTCTGGTGTGCGCGTCTCCCGGCATCCTCCTCCGGTCCACCTGTTGGCCCTCATAGATGTCCATCCCCGCTTCGAGCTGGATGTTTGGCTCCCTTTCCAAGTGTTGGCTACATTTAGAAGACCATGCGTGAGAACCTTGAAAGTTGTTGTTCAAATATGCTTATCTGGCAGCAGCAGGAGATGTTCCCATGCAGCGAGGACTCACAGGATGCACCTGCCTTGAAAAGAGACAACAGGCGTGTCGGTGGGGGGCGTCGCCAAGGAGATTCTCCTGGAGAGCGGGTGTCACCGTGGTAATGTTAAACCAAGCGCCACGTCACCGGCCAGAGTTGGTAGTCGCCGTGATGGGGAAGCGGGACAAAGCAAAGCCTGCAGGCCCTGGAGCAGAAAGAGTGGGACAGGAGAGTGTGAAACCATCTAATCCAGACAAAGAGGATTTCACGGCGAACCTTTTTTTTTATACAGTGATCCCTATATTCAGTCACATGACCCTCCCCCCCAAGTGGCCTTCATGTTCAACCTTCAAACAACAGACATGTGCAACCTCGGCATTGTCGGTTATTGTAACTAACTACTACCAGGTGACAGTGACAGTTAAGATGTAAAATCCTCTTAAAGCCCTTCACCACATGCTAACGTACAAGACCTACCTTTCATGTCACGTGACATGAAAAGGCAGGGCGTCACATGCAAACGAAATGGGGGACCAGCCGGCCTCAATGAAAGCGAGTGCACGCTATGAATTTGTTCTAATGGCCGTCATGTGTGCAGCAGTGTGGACGCGGTCACGAGGAGGGAGCCATGCCAACGAACCTTTTTAGAACTGTACACACTGGGCTTATTCAAAACTGGAGGTAAAAAAAAATATTATTACATCCATCCATCCATCCATCCATCCATCCATCCATCCATCCATCCATCCATCCATCCATCCATCCATCCATCCATCCATCCATCCATTTTCGGGGGTCGCAGGAGTGCTGGAGCCTATCACAGCAGTCATCGGGCAGTAGGCGGGGGACACCCTGAACCGGTTGCTAGCCAATCGCTGGGCACTCAGAGACGAGCAACCATCCGCACTCGCACTCACACCTCGGGGCGATTTAAAATGCTCAATCGGCCTACCAAGCAAGTTTTGGGGATGTGGGAGGAAACCGGAGTGCCCACGCGGGCACAGGGAGAACATGCAAACTCCACATAGGGAGGGCTGGAAGTGGAATCAAACCCACACCCTCCTCATTGTGAGGCGGAGCTGCTTACCAGTGGCCCACCGTGCTGCCTTTCATGTGTTTTGTTTTGAACTATTTTGGGGAATTTAAAATTCCATTATTAATTACAGCATTTATTTAAGTCGCTGTCACAATTTACTATTTTTAAACTCGATACTTTTCTCGATTATTCTATCAATTAATCGAATAATCAGATACAATTTTATTTGCATTAAAGTGAATTAAAACATCACTCATGAAAAGGCTGAGCAGTGTGGTTATTCTACAGTTTTAGGGGAACTTGTTAAGCATATTAAATTCTATAATTCACATGATTACACGTGCTCAATTGAATGAGATAAAACAACCACACAACTGAAACATACTGTACATTAATACCTCAAAAGAAACATGTTTAGAAAACTACATATTAACAATATTAAATCTATTTTTAAATGATACCACCAGACATTCAAAGAGCTAGTAGATTATTATTACATTAAATTTATTTTTAGTTCATTAATTGTATCTCAAAATGTCAGAATTTTCAATTACATCTTAGCATTATTGTATAAAGACATGTTTGTCTCACTATAAGTCTTTTTAACTAAAGATTAAAATAAGTCATTAGGTCTTCACTCAAAACAAAAATTAATTGAAAGATTAATTTTATTTTTAATGTTTTTATTCTACCTTTATTAGACTGATGTAATTTGCATTTTTCACTCGACTTCGACAGTAGTGCGTGGATAATTGTTATATTTCCCTGTCCGACAATGTGTGTCATTACACCAAACAGCAGTTAATTCAGGTACTGTCATGGTGAGATGTGAGCTAAAGACACTGTAACTACTAAATTCAAATTGAGCTCCAGCATGGCTTTTGCTGTGTCATTCCAATGCAGAACACGAGGTTTTAATTTGTACTCTTTTTTTTTTTCAGTCTGAATGCTTGGCCATCCTCCAGCTGCTGCAGCAAAAACTCTGGGACAAGTTTCACAAAGCCTGCTTGCGAAACTTCACTGACTGTTTTTGATGTTATTATGAAAAACAGGAAGCAGAGAGAAACATTGCCGAGTTGTTTTTAATTCATCTCAACTGTTGCAATGCAAGTAATACCTTTGTGCTGAGTAGATATTATGGCTCATCAAATAATATGACACACTCTTTTAGGACACAATAGTTAAAATTTAGATTTATGATGTCTCTACTATAAACATGAGCATTTAATTGTATGTACAGTATGTGAATTACATGAAACCATCAACCCAACTTTGAAGACAAACGTGTAAAGGGAAAATCCGAAACATGCACATAAGTGATGTTTCAGAAGTCCAGGTTAAATTTTGTACAGTATTTGTTATGGCATAATAAATACTGTATATATTACAGCATAACAGTTATGCGATGAATAAAGTCTTGAAGAAGCATTTTAAAAGTGTTTTAGACATAGTGAAATGTTTTCTACAACACCATGACTTACCCGGACGGAATAATGATGACTAGTTAGTTTGTGGGGTTGTATTTTTCACAGCTGACATTTTTGGGAAAGTCCACAACGTGCATGAGAACAAATAAGGAACCACTCCCCTTTTGACAAATCGATACAGTAACTCAAGTGGACGAGGGATTGGAGGCATGTAAGACTTGAGCGACGACATTAAGGTTATTGATGTGTATATTTTCCATAATGTTTATTGGTAGTTTTATACGTCAGAGAAGGATATAAAAAGGCGTGCAAAGTTAAAAAATATATATTATACTGTAAATTTCCTTGAACCGGAAATAGCCTCTGTCTGCTTGCCTCTTCCACGCTCCTCAACGACGTGCGAGCAGGGGAATGAGATAGCCAGCTCTTAAGTAAATTACCACTTTTATTTAAGAGACAAATTCAAAGACACTTACATTTTGTAATAACTTAATACCCGCTAGAACCTTAGCTGGTCTCGGCTTCTTGTTGTTGGAAACCTTCGAAAGCCTTTGCGACACGCATGTAAAGAAACAAGACGCACAGTGAGTTTTTCCCAATTTATCAAACCGTCGCAAACATTTGTGGGTTTTAAAGATGAATTAAAATGTCACGCGAATGTGTTCTTTTTTCCTTTTTGTAATTTACGTCCACGTTTTGCAAATACGGCGCAGTCAAGCTGCTGGTGCGTTCAAGTACTCTCATAGAACGACTATGTAGCGCCAATTTGAATTGTTTCGTGATGTAATTTGGAACCTTGTACGTAATGTGTGCTTGTTTATACACAAAGAAAAGGAGTTTAGTATCAAGTTGATAAGCAATAAATGTGTATCGGTTATTACATGAAGCAAGTAGCGTGTATTTCACGCATTAGTTGGGGTATTTCCTATCAATTTTAAACGCACCATTAATAATTTTTTTCCCCTGCCGAAGTGACTTCTCTAAATACATATACGCAGTAAAGTTTTGTTTCTGATCCGTTTGTATTGTATTTATTATTTAGACACAGTTGACCTCATACATTTGCAAACACTGTAAGACTGACTGATGACGGAACAGATAAAAACATATATTCATGTATTGTAAATCATATATTCCATAACACAGGGTTGTTGTTGCTCACTTGGTGCCATGGTTCCAGCTGTTCTGAAGCTCTACTTCCTCGGGACCATTATGACCATCTTCGCTTTCATCTTCAGCCTGGCTGACTCGTTTGGTGGCCTGATGTACGTCCAGGACCGCCGCTGGATGCTGGAGACAGAAAGAGGCCCTCCGCTAAAGCATCATGCAGGGGCCTCTGTGACCTTTCACGTGGACTGATGAGACAGGGCCAAAAATGGCTGATGGATGGATGGATGCACTTTGTGGAACCGTGGCAGCTTTAAAAATGTGACAGGAATGCACTGTTGCTGAGCCAAAGACAGAATTGTACTGTAATGTAGATGATAAGTGGCTGCAAGCAGCATGGGGGAATGATTTCAGGATCAATATTTTTGATGTGTCTCATAATTTAAAAAAACAATCCTAACTAATGTAAACTGAAATGGCTGGCAACCCTGCCAAGGGTTTACTTGTGTGTGCAGCGTTAAAATGTACGCCTGTGATGAGCTACATTGTCAGTTTGTCACATAACAAAGTGAACAGTATAAACTTGTGAAATCTAAATAAAACGGCATCACAAACAAAACAAGTGATTTCATTCTCAAACACGTTTTGCTTTTGATTAATTGTTTGTCTGCTTTTAGGATATAAACATCCTTTCAATAGAAACTTGACCTCAAACTTTATATAGATAGGTGCTGTTTGAATGATGATGTAATCAAAGAGAGGTCTGATAGCTGGATCTTACGCAAATGGCAGCTGAGTTCTATCAATAACATTTACTTTGTCTCTTTTGGAGTCTAAACGTTACATCATCACCTACATCGTATTTTTAAACATAAAAGGCAGTGGAAGGCAAACTAGTTCTCGGAGGCCATGCAGATGAGGTTAAACATAAATGTCACTTAATGTAAAACACGGAAACAGGTTTTGGAAAAATTGCAATTTGTAATTCATTTTATTATAACAAATCAAGAAAATAATTTAATAAAAATTGTGAACTTTAAATACTATTTAGCGTATCTATTATACGAATAGCTTTATTTGAAGCCATTCTAGATAATATTTAAAAATGAATATGAATACAGAGGGATACTTAAAATGTCCCGTCTCTAAACAGCACCTCTGTGTGGCCCGTTTTATCTACTACACCTACAGCTAATCAAGGTGGGACTGAGGTTTACAAAAGATGAAACTTGCTTTAAATTGTCCCGCGTGTGCATTGTTCACGATTAATACTGTGTTAAGAAGTCAAATGGTTTCCCCGGCTGGTGGAGCCCACATATGTGTCCTTTAAGGTCGGTCACACGGGGCCTTTGTGTGCAAAATGGCCCACAGCGTAAGTCTGATGTGAGGGAGATGCGGGCTTTAACACCTGCACCGCGGAGGACGCAGCACTTTTCATGTTAATGAGCCGTCCCCTCTCCACTTCCACACCTTTTGCCGCTCCCCGACCACTCAGAGCACACGCATCCCGCCCGCGGATACCTCCACAGGGGCTTCCGAGCGGTTACAGCACCGGTCATGATCTGGAGGCGAATTGTGGCTTTCTGCGTTCTGCTCCATTTCGGGGCCGAAGCGCGCACTCGCACGCGGAGGGGCGCCGCTACCTCCGCGGGTGCCTCGAGGGCTCCCAGGGGTCCTGCCTTCGAGTCTTGCCGAGTCAGCCTGACCCCAGCCGAGCATCGAGTTCTGGACGACAACACTCACGAGGTGAGGTGTTACTTATACATGTTCTTTTTCACGAATGAGATCAAAGTCCATAGTCTCCTATTATTGAAAAGCAGCGGTTCTCAAGCTAAGGGTCGTGGTCTATTTTGTGGTCTTCTGATGGTTTTCATTGTGGGTCGAGTAAAATTGTGTAAATTTACCTTATTTAATCAATAACCTTGAAATTAATCAGTTTTATGCTTGAAATAAACAAGGTTTTCCCCTTATAGGTACTTTATATGCGCAGGCTCATATCAATAAATGGGAATATTGTTATTGGTCAACCTTAATTAGAAATTAGAAAATTACGTAAATTAATTGAAAATGGAAACTACTTCTCAGACTTTCAAGTCCTACCAAATTCCAGTCATAAAAATCATTTTGATCTTCTGTTGTGTATGTTATGCCATTTTAAAAAAGGTTCACTGTAGATGTATGTGGCCTGCGGTTGTTTCTACATATGCTTTACGAAGGAAGTTGGGTCATACTGTATACAAGTCTTAGTTTTTGAATACACAATTGAATTAAAATTTCCCATGAGATTGTAATTTATTGACATACAATATACATCAATAGATAATGAAATCATCATTCATTATGGTACAATACATGCTTTGCTCATTTTATTTTTGTTGCTGTTTCATCCCAAACTTTTCTTGTATTTAATTAATAACTTTTATGCATTTGCAATAATTATGATATACAAAGTAAAGGAATGCCAATACAGTGAAATAGGTTTTAAATGCAGTTAGACAGCTAATTTGGTGTGGTTTTGCTTTCAGACAGGCTTTAATGGCGACGACGGCTCCTATGTGATTCTCACGTGGGTCGGTGATGGTACTGGGGTGAGTGTTGCAACAAAACATCACTACTATACAATTACATAGACAACAGTATCATAAGCACAGTTGCATCTTTCTAGGTCATTTTGGTGTTGTCCACAATCAGCGCTCCCATAGACACGTTCCTCGAGGGTGGCTCCTCGCGTCTTTACCGAAGGTGAGTTGCAAATAATATGCCATGCTAATGCATTACTGTCCAATCCTATCTTCCTTTCCAGTACGGATTACGGCAAGTCCTTCCACGACATCTCGCAGAACATCAACCATACGTTCATCAAAGAAGAGTTTGGAGTCAGCGTTGGACCAGGGGGTTCTGTGAGTTTTCTTTTAGTCACATTCACACACGCACACTGTCATATATCGAACTCATGGTGCCTGCACATAAGACATGTGAGTGTACCACTACACCATCAGCCGTCCCGGAAGTTCTGTGAGTTGAAAGTCATGTGCTAACTGCTGAATGCTAGTAGATGCTGGCATGTTAGTAGTGGCAATGTTCCTCCAAAGAAAATGGTATTTGTTGTTTTCAGATTATATTAGGACAACTACAACTGTCACTATTGAATATTAAATTATTTGATCAATTATTCCATTGATTAATTGAATAAGCAAATATAATTTTACTTGCATTAAAGTACGTTTGAAAACATTTTGCTCCGATTACTGTTTAGATTATTTTTCTTTATTTGATATTTTTTAGTGATTTAAAAAAAAGCAATATCATACAAGAAAAAGTGATGGTCATTGTTTTCCAAAGTGAAAGCAGATGTTTGCCAATTTCTTCTTGTGAGTAAACACAAAAGATAAACAAGTCTCTGTTCTTGAAGTACTAGATAAATTAAAGTATTATCACTTTTGAGAATCTGAAATCAGAACATTTGGACAATCTTTAGTATATCTCTAAACAATAAATTGATTAATTAAGGTACAAGGCGATTCATTTGGTAATTGACTTCTTGTCGATTAGTCAATTTCGAAATACTTTGGTTGGTCTTCTTTGCGATTTTGTTGGTTAGCATGGTTCTTTGGCCCAGAGCCCCATTTCAGCCGCACAAAAATGGCTCTCAGCCTGCCAATTTTAATTAAGTGCTATCAAGTGCTTCACAACTCTGTCTTCAAAGCTCCCATTCCCATAACTGTATGTATGACTGAAACAGGTGATATTAACCGCTGACACACCCGTGGTGGACCATCCGGGCGGCATCATTTTCACCTCAACAGATGCCGGTGCCACCTTTCGCTTCATTCAGCTCCCCTTCCACCTGGCTCAGCCTATCACCTACCACTTCCTCAATCCCGATCTGCTGGTGGCGCTTAGCATCGACGTGAGTCACACACACGTTTGATCTACTTTTTTTTTTTTTTAAAAGTGCAGACAATGTTATTGCAAGCACACTCATGACATGTCACGCCTTTGGGAGAAGAGGGTAAACACAACCAGTGTGTTCCTGTTCCTGACTTCCAGGGCGCTCTGTGGCTCTCGCTGGACTTTGGCACCGCATGGAATAAAGTGCATGATGGAGTGCATTCTTTCTCATGGTGAGAATCAACAGGATGTGACACACAAAACCACAGTTTCAAAGACATGAGACACCATTTTTAGATTTGATTCATATTGAAAGTCTAATTTTTAGACTCTTTCTTTAGGGGAGCTGGCATCAATTTGTTCTTCAGTTCCAGCAAAGCAGACACAAGTAAGAGTGCAAAATTTACAGGTGTAAATAATTTGTCCAGTCCAACTGGATCTTTAAAAAAAAAAAAATCTCCATAATATTTATCAAGTAAATTTGGTCTCCTGTTGTTGTAGTGGATGCAGAAGAGAGAGGCGATCTGCAGCTGAAGAGGACCAAAGACCTCGGGAAGACATTCACCGTCATCCACGAAGATGTCTACAGTTTTGGCTACATTGGAGCTTTTCTCTTCTTCTCGGTCATGGAAGATACGGTGAAACATCTTCAAATAACACACTGCTATCGATAATGCTATCAGATGACATTTGTGTTGTATTTCCTGCCAGCGATCTCCAAGGGTCATGTATTTCTCATCCGACCAAGGAGACTCCTTCAGTCGAGCGCTACTCCCATCGGCGTCCACAGAACAGGTAAGAATTTCATAACTTTCCTAACTAAACCATATTTATAATCTTGTTTCAGTTACAAATAAAAAAAGGAAGCCAAGTGAGGAAAAAAAGGTCACATTCAGGTTTTCAGCAAAAAAGGCTAACATTACTAGCAGCTAACATTATTTTGATGAATAAACCTTAAAGATAATGGATAATGCTCCTTGACTAAGATACTGACTAACAATGACTACTAACTATCTTAACGTCTCTATTTACGGTTCTCGTGTTTGGGATAGAATTAGCCTTTAGATTTTTAGCCTTTAGAATACTTCTTTACTGATTTATATCTTAATTATCTTTTGTTACTGAGTTCACTTTGGACAACTTGACTGAAGTGCTTGTCTTAGAAACTAGACGCTAATGGGACACGTATACCCAACGTTAGCATAGCATTGTTGTTCAATGAAAACCATTTATTCTCAAATGTGAGCATGTACAAATCAAATTCATTCAGTTCAGGGGTACAATTACCCTACATTTTTCAGCTACATTGGAACATTACCAAATGCAGCTCGCACAATTTGTTGAAATTTGATAACATAAAGCAGATTTAAAACACAATCACACACCTTTTAATCAGATTTAGCTCCTTATAGCTGTTGATTAAACTGATGACAGTTCCAATAATGACCTTTTCCTTTTCAACACAGTTAGTGGTGAATTAAAGTAAACAAACAAACAAACAAACAAACAAACAAACAAACAAACAAACAAACAAACAAACAAACAAACAAACAAACAAACACGCATTAATAAATAAATAAATAAATAAATAAATAAATAAATACATAAATACATAAATAAATAAATTTGACAACCCAAAACAAGTCAAACATATTCTCATGCCTCCTCCATCCTCATTTGTATGTGTTTACAGTTTTACTCCATCTTGGACGGAGACGAGGACATGCTCTTTATGCATGTGGACAATCCGGGAGGTAAAAACAAAGATGAAAATAACTAAAAACCTGGCACAAAAACTGTTTTTTCTTTGTTGTAATGGAAATACTCAACAGCAAATACTGAACTGGTTTCACGGGTTCTGGCTGCTGCTGACAAATCATTTCATCATACTCGTTGTGTTTGCCCAGCTGGACAATATTTTCTTTCACCACTTTCCTTTCCCATCAAGCCTTTTCCCCCTCTTCTTAACATCTCCTGTCTCCTAAAAAGCCACAATTCCCTCATTTAAAAAAAAAATTCTGGTATTAAGTTGACAGGACTTCAGATAAATCAAGGGAGATTAGATCTTTTGTCGCCAGCAGTGGGCAGGAGATTTAGCTTGCGCCTGCAAAAGGCTGACAAACATATCTGGAGATCAGGGTGTATCACAAGAACACACACAAACACACTCTCAATGTGTTTGTGGTCTGTTTCAGCTGACCTTGTCCTTTATGACTGTACATGACAGATTTAAGACTTGACATCTATTTTTTTAGTAAAGTTTTAAACCAACAGCCAAACATACACAATTGGAAATGGGTAACAGTTTTTCGACTTTTGCAAAAGTCAAGATGTAATTGCTCAAGGATTCTCGAACCAAGAATAACCTTTATGGAGGTTAGATTTATGACCTTTACACTAGTTGTTGTTAGAAACACACCTAATTCAAATTTTCATGATCCTGATTAATTGGATCAGATGTGTTTAAAGCGATAAAACTCTAAAATATGCGGATTTGAGGACTCAAGTTTGATACCCCTGGGCTAGATTTATAACTTAAACCATTAACCCCTTCATTCCCAATGACAACTATAGACGTCTAAGATCTATTTTAACTGGGTTGGCAGTGAATGAGTTAAGACAAACACACTGCAATGTTACACTATTGAGGGGTTAATTGTGGTAAATTTTTGGACTCTCAAGGGTTTTCAGGACACAGACAAAAATCATACATGATTGTAAACTCCCGTAGACACCTACTTTGGGACCATGTACACATCAGATGACCGTGGCATCCTTTTCTCCAAATCCCTTGAGCGCCACTTGTTCGACGGGCAACGAAAAAGCGATTTCCGAAACATCACATCACTCCGCGGCGTGTACCTCACCAACAAACTGGACAAAGGTTAGGCGAGTCGGTTCCGGTGTCGTGTTGGACACGGTGTCAGAGATTTGATTTGTTTTCATTTGCTGTTTCAGATGGGCGAATCAGATCTGTCATTTCATTTAATCGGGGAGGAACGTGGCATCGGATTTCCAAACCGTTGAATGTGGAATGTGGCGAGGAAGTGAAGAATGTGCGTTGAATGCGGTTCAATTGCGTTTATATTTGTCTAACCTATCACTGTTTTTCACAGTGCAACCTTCATATTCACGGAGAACACAGTCGCATTAATCACATCGTTCCAATGCTTCTCATGTCTGACCCCACTGCTGTCGGCCTGGTCATCGCACATGGTAACAGTCACAATTTGTTTTTTGATTCGGGTGTATGTACAACTCCCTTGTGGTTTAGGTTCCGTGGGTGACTGCCTGTCATCATGGCAGTATCCAGATGTGTTTGTGTCGTCTGATGGGGGTTACAACTGGAGGGGCACGCTGAGGGGTCCCCACCATTACAGTATACTGGATTCTGGCGGCCTCATTGTAGCTGTGGAGGCCCGACGTGATGGAAAAATCAAGACGATCAAGTACGAAACAGGCTTATTGTTGTTGACTTCTGCTCTTGTTGGTCATCCACAAACTTCATTCCATTTTAGTTGGCAGGTCCCCAACATAGGTTCCCAAAAGGTTTCATTATTGTGGTCCTATTTATTGTCTACAGGTTCTAAACCAGCTTCCAAGTGGCGATACTCGTGTTTTATTCACACCTCTTGAGATAAACTTTTCTGGTTGTGCCTCAGGTTCTCAACAGACGAAGGCCAATGCTGGAAGTCGTACAACTTCACTGAGCAGCCCCTCTTCTTCGCTGGCCTGGCTTCTGAACCAGGCACCAAGGCCATGAGCGTCAGCGTATGGGGCTTCCGTCCCGAGGATGATAACCAGCCCATGTGGGTGGCGATTACCATCGACTTCCAGAGCCTCATCACAAGAGAGTGTGGGTGGAAATATTAACTTAACTCTTACGCGGATCCTCCCTGACTTGAGATTCTGATATCATTCCTTAAGGTGATGATCAGGATTATGAGGAGTGGTTGGCGCACTCAACAATGGGAGGTGCTTTGGAGAGGGATGGCTGCATCTTGGGTGTCAAGGAAATATACCGGAGACGGAAGAAACAAGCCGTGTGTCGTAACGGTCGCGGCTATGTCACGATAAAGAAGGAAAGTCCCTGTCTGTGCACCAAAGAAGATTTTTTGTGGTGAGGACATCAAATCGCAACATATGGATTCATTCAGTAGCAAACTAGGGCTGTCACGATCGAATATTTTTAGAATCGATTATTCTATCGATTAGTCTATCGATTATTTGAATAATCGGGTATAATTTTATTTGCGATAACGTGTGTGAATAAAAACTCATTGTCCCTCTGCCGATAAGTATTTATTAACAATTATTTGTTTATTTTGTATTATTTAGTGATTGAAAAACAGTTAAGCAATATTACACAAGACGCAGTAAATGCAGATGTAAATGTCTTCTTTTGAGTAAACACAAATGATAAACCAGTCTCTTTTCATGAAGGACTAGAGAAATTACAGAATTATTACTCTTGAGAACCTGAAATCAAGATTTGGACAATCTTTAGTTGAAAATGTAACGACTTGATTATTAAAATACGAGGCGATTAATTTGATAATTGATTTGGTGTCGATTAATTGATTAGTTTTGTCACCATTTTAACAAGCTACCCTTTGAAACAGTGACTATGGCTATCAGCATCATGAGAACACATCAGAGTGTGTACGGCAGCCCGACCTGCACAACAAAACCTTGGAAATGTGCTTGAATGGAGAAGAGGATGAGCTCCTGACGACGGGCTATCGCAAGGTCCCGAGTGACCGCTGTGAGGGGGGATTTTCTTCTCAGTTAGTGGTCCAGACTGTCATCAGACCTTGTGGTGTCAAACCCAATCTTGATTCAGCTGCCCCACATCCCACTGCACCAGTGACACACTTTGATACACCGGTGAGTAGCTTTGAAATCCAAAAACTCAAAACACCTTTATACCTTTTATTGTGTTTCCAGCAAGAGAGGATGGTGCTGATATTGGTGTGCGCTGGCGCAGGCATCATTGTCCTAGCCGCTATCGTTTCTGCTCTGGTTGCCATCAGAAGAGGAGTTTATCAGTACAGGTGAGCTAAGCGGTTGTACATTCGGGACACGTTCAAAGATTTTCAGAGCATTTTTGCTGACTATTGTTTCACACTGCCACCCTGCAGGGCACCAGAGTATCGCTTCTCCAACCTCCAGATTCAAGATGATCGCAATGCAGCCACATGGGACCTTGAAAGTGCCAACAGCAGCAATGGAACGGCCTGTCCTCGGGATTCAGATAATGTAATCATCACTCGCATTAAATAAATAAATATTTTTTTGTTGTTGGAATTTTAAAATGATTTAGCAATGATGTCTTTTTTCCAGCAAAATCTTCTGCAATGAAACCCATTTTGGACTGACACTAGAGTGGATTTAAAGAGCTGTGACAAAATGAAATAACTTTATTTATTGACATTCATTTGTTTGATATGCTTCACTCCAGCCTTGATTTGTACATGTTTCATTTGAATATCATTACATGTGGATGCTACTCTTGTTTTATAATGTTTTTTATTATTAAATTAATAATTCACAATATAAGTTATATAAAGAAAATGGGCTGTTTCTTTATTCTTTGTTGTTTGAAAGCTTTGCTTGTTGTTTGATGAAAGTACCAAGTGAGGTCGCTACAGGGTAGCAGACCTCTTGATTGAACAAAGAAGAACAATTCCGGAAGTAAAAAAAGATCATGTCTTAAGTATGGTGCTTACTATAGCAATAATAATTAAAAAAAAACTTTCAAACAAGTAAGCCAATTATTATCTTACCACATTTATCGTAACAACCTCTAGGCTTGTTCATTTTTTTGTTTTAAAAAAGTAAACACACGTCTAGTATTTCCCGTTGCCACCTACGCTTCTTTTTTTGGGGGGGGGATCCAATGTGAGCAGCTCTGGTGTCACTTCTGGATTCGACAAACTGAACGTCTGCTTGTCACCGCCGTTATTTGTAAAACTGGTAAGACAACCAAAATTAATCAAATTGCTGTAATTGTCATTTGATCAGACTTGCAAATATCACTTTTAATTGCACTGTTAACTAACATCGACGAGAGTCCTTTGACGAACGTAACGAGGTCGTGTCTATACTTTTCTAAGGTACCAACGTGTTAGTAATATATCAAAGAAACGTTATTTTAGAACTATATTAAAAAGTTCAAATTTGTCAAGATATCTGTTTGTGTTTTAAATGAAATTAGTAGCAATCAAGTGGCACTCCGAAAGAGGACCAACTTTTGGTAGCAGCTCGCCAACAGGAAGCAATGTTAAAAAACACTTAAGAAACGAGATGCTGCTAAGTATTAATATTTCTATAATGATTATACTTTTGGTAGCAGCTCGCTAACAGGAAGTGATCCTTAAAAAAACTATAGAAACTAGATGCTGCTAAGTATGAATTGATTGGTGACTATAATGATTTGTTTTGGACGTTTCAGGGTAGCTGAAGTTGACTGAACATGGTGCGAACTGGAGGTAAACCGCCAAGTTTAATGAAAAATAAAATCTATGATTTCCAACGTTCCGACAAGGGACACTGACAAAAGAAACTCTCAAACGTGGTTCTTTCTGTCCCCAGGTATTTTGAAGTTGGCAGCACTCATCTCCGCATGCATCATGGGCATCTATCTGGCGTTCCAGTTGCTGGAGATAAGGATGGAGTTCCGGCTGGGAAGCGTGATGGGTAAATGATAAGGAGCAGAGAAGCTGAGGATGCAAAATGCTCAGACCCAGTAGCGCCCCAAAGAGGGGGCCAGGGGTGAAAATTGCCATCCCTATAAATTGACTGGCCGCCCCACCCACCAGTATAGATTGTAGTAGCATCAGTTATGCAGTTCATCCCAAATGCAAAGCCGACCAGGCAAGATGTGCTTTTTTTTTTTTTTTAACTGTGTGCCTTTTGTAATGAAATTGATGGCTATACTAGTAACATTAAAGTGGAGAAATGTAAAGCAGCCCAAGCGACCACAACTAAAAATCCAGGGCTTTCCCCAGTAGTTGTTTTGTAAATGTACACTTATGCATTATATGTTATTTACACAGTGAAACATAATTATTGTGGAACTAATAATATTAAGTATACTTTTTAGTCTGAACATTAGATCAATGGTAGCTAACATTAAATATAAAACAATAAAATAAACTCAAGTATATGAGTAGGCATCTCCTTAACTCTCTGATAGTTTTCCACTGGCCAGGTTTCCAACTCAAGGCTTGAAAGCCAGAGCAGGCCCCGCCACATCAATTTATTCGGTCCACAAAAGCAAACTATGTGTATCAATTTTGTAAATTGTCTTCAGTTTTAAAACCATTAAGACGTTTCAAGCATTTTTTACCAATCACCATTTTAAACTAAATTTAATATTTGACAAAAACAATTTTTACTTACTTCTGATTTCATAACGAGTTATTCATCATTTTGGTGTGCTATCCCCCAAATCAGAAATTCTGAAAATTCACCATGTCTTTTTTGTACGTCTTGTTTTTTTGTCTTTTAGGCAAATCGGGTCCCTTGGAAGACAGCTGTAAGTATATTTTTTGTGGTTTGAATGCCAACCATTTGATCACTCAAAAAATCTGAAGGAAAATCTGCATTCGCCAAGCAGCCAAACGAGTTGGGCACAAGTGTGGACTTTCCAAGCCGTGTCCTGCCGGTCAGTTTGCCTTCAAGATGGCGAGTGGTGCAGCCAGCGTGGTTGGGCCCAAAATGTGCCTGGAAGACAAAATGTAGGTGACATTTTATGACTTCATTTGATTGTAAATGCAATACGTGTGTTTGATGAAGGTGTTGGAATGAGAAGGAAGTCAAATACTACTGAGAAACGAAATGAGAGTGGGCGTGCCCTCTTTAACACACATCTGATATCTCATCTACCTTGTTTTTTTTAGGCTCATGAGCGCCGTGAAGAACAACGTGGGACGAGGAATTAACATTGCGCTCGTCAACGGTAATGCCACAGCTTCATGTTTGAATACAAAATAATGCCGGCGACAGCGATGGATTGCATTCACTTTTCGATTCTCTTCACGGCATGGTTTTCATCAAAACACAGATTGTTAAATTACAGTCTGACCTTGGTTAGTTTACTGTTGAATGGCGAATGATCTTCACTGCCAAAATGGCTGCATTAATTCAAAATGGCAGAGTTTTGTCTTCTTGGGCAAGGCTTCTTTTAACTTTTGTGTGTCTACACATAACCAAATTTTATGATGTTTGTTCAAGTTCTGGCCTTGACTTGGTAGGATGTTATGTTTTACAAGTCGCTCAATTTTGCCACCATCTTTCGACAACACGCAATGACAAAAATGAGAATATTATTTATTTGCGCTATCCAACTGTCTAGCAATTAGACAAAATCTCCTGTGGGTATTCCTATATATTTATCTTCTTATTTATTTTCAGACATGACATCTTGAGACGTTCTTTGTTGTTACACAGGAAGAACTGGCGAGCTGAACAAAACAGACTTCTTCGACATGTGGGCAGGAAGTGAGCATCATATTACTACTTCACAGTAGGACTGTCACGATCGAATATTTTTAGAATTCTATTGATTGTAAATAGCAAATAAATACAAAAGATAATAAGTCTGCTTTCACAAAGTCTGTTTTCATGACTACATAAGTCAGAGAATAATTATTGTTGAGAGGCTGAAATTTGGACATTTAAGTTACACATTGACTAATTGATTATTAAAATAGTTAATTTTATAATTGATTGCTTGTCGAGTAATCGATTAATTTTGAAACCTCTACCTCAGAGATGAAAACATGAGCACAGAATAGTGTGTCACATTTCATCCTAGATGTGGCACCCCTCATTCAGTTCCTGAAGGGAATTGAGGATGGGACGGTGGTCATGATGGCTTCCTTCGACGATCCCTCCACCAAGTAGGGACATCAACTGTATTCACATCCATGAATCCCAACCTTTAATTGATAATTGATTATTTCTTTTTTTTAGGCTCAACGATGAAGCTCGGAAGTTGATTGCGGACTTGGGAAGCTCGGCTATTAACAACGTGGGATTCCGGGATAACTGGATCTTTGTTGGCGGGAAAGGGATCAAGACTAAGAGTCCATTTGAGCAGGTAGTGAGTGTGGGCAATCTGTTTAGCCAAAGCTTGTCTTGATGTTGGGAACACAAGTTTAGATGGACTCTGGTCTCAGAGAGAAAAACTCGAGTCCCATAAAACAAATTTAGAATAATTCAATATATTCCACTTAGAATAATTCAATATATTCCACAGCAAAGCAATCGCTAATTGTGATTTTTTATTTTTTTTTTTGCCAGTCAGAAGCCTGAACATTCGTTTGCCATGTTTGTTGCAGCACATCAAAAACAGCGCGGACACCAACAAGTTCGAGGGCTGGCCTGAAGTCCTAGAGATGGAAGGCTGCGTGCCTCGAAGGGAGGACTGACCCTCGTCTTCACTTGACCCATCCCGCCTTTTTTTGCCATCCTATCAGACTGTTTACCGCCAACAATCTTCTAAAGGGCTCGTGGTGAGAACATGCAGGTGGAGCTGATAACAAGGGATTTATCTGCTGGAATACCGTCATACCTTAATCCAGTTGTATTATTGTTATTATTACTGTTGCACTGTCTGTGTTGCCTGCTAACTCGCCTTCACCCTCAACCAAAATGTACCAACTTCACTGTGAACTATGTAAATATATTTTGTTGCGGAGAGTTTAATGAAAAAAATAATAAATCTGGTTTGTTTTTGTTGGATTGTTTTCTAAACGGTTGATGACTGAACTCTTCGAACTTGGTTGTTACACTTTAAACACATGATTAGATATTTCTGTAGATGTAATTGCCATGTACACTCAGGTAAATTTCCACACCAGCTTTATTAGCAAACGGTTTAAAAAAAAAAAAAGCCACAGAAGCTCCAATTGACAATGAATGACACCCAGGCCTACCAAATTATTTTTCCCGTTCAAAAAATTTAAATGAACGCCTTTCACATCAGTTTATCTACGTTTAGTGTTCAATGTTCCTAATTTTGTTAACTGTTATGTAATACATCGAGATGTCGCTAGGTTGCAGCAAAGTAACTTGACTGGATGCTGCATAAGTAAGCGTTTTCTTTATAATTTGACCGTGAGGGGTCGCCGAAGTAGCATTTATCTCTCAGCTTTGGTCATAATGTCATTTCCAACCATTAATCACGTTTCTAAGAAGATATCACACCTAACTACAATATATATACTTTTAGGGTAGAGAAAATATACGCGTGGGGGCAGTTTTATGGGTAAATTAGTTCAAATGAAGACGATTTAATATTTTATGCGGAATATCCCAATTAAATTTAAAATCCTACCGGAGCCGCACGCACAACAAAAACCGGTCCACATTAACAAGTTTTTTTTGCAAGTATATCTCTTGAGAGCGATCACATGTAGAGTATACAAGCGCAAGTGGCCTTACATAAGACACTTGGTGATACATTATGGATGAACATCTCTGCTTGCATCATGCTCCAATGATGTGCCATGTGAGGGCAAAGCGAGCATACAAAGACCAAGGCGCTTTTTCCTTCCTCCTCTCTGTCTGCGAAAGAAAGACGGCTGTCACATAACCAAGATTTGAACCCTCACCTCTGAACTCTGACCTGAAGGGCGAACTTAATCCTACTCTAGAGCAACTGGACCAAAACAATCTTCCACACATGCCAGTAAACATCTACACACTTTGCTAAGAGCAAACAAATTCTAAACATTTCTAAACAAATTAAATTTCAACACCAGTTTATTGTTAGTAACATTATTCCACATTTTTTATTAATTTCTATCTCTAATTTATTTTTGTAGTACATCTTTTGGCCAGAGGTGTCTGTTGGGTCTTTGAAGGCTGCCAAGACAAGGCAAATGATGTCATAAGTGTTTGGGTGGATTTAGAACAGGAACTTCCCCAAACAAAAAAAGCTCTTAGAAGACGTCAAGGTTGCAAAGCATGCATGTTGTGATCATACACAACCCGCTTTTTGACCTTCTGATACTACCCGGGGGGAAAATAAACGTGCTGTTTTTTCTGCAATTTCACTGCAAAAGGTTTACCGTATTTGCCGGTGTATTGGTCGACCTTTTTCGATCCAAAATCGACCGAAAAAAATTGACCTCGACTTATACACCGAGTCATAAAATTTAACTTCGTATTCATCGCTTCAAATGTGATGGTAACCAAGGCCGTTTCTCATGCATCTCATTGTGCGTTGCACTTAGAAAATTTGAACCGGGCGGCGTGCGCGTGTGCGCGGGCCGCTGGAAGTCGAATGAGGCTCAGCGATCTTCTCCGCGGTGCTTATAAACAGCCGATCCGCTCGGCGGGGGCTATTTTCGGCCACTTGGCGCGTGCGCACGGCCTCCCGGATGTGCCGGGCGGCGTGCGCGAGTGCGCGGCCCGCTGGAAGTCGAATGAGGCTCAGCGATCTCTTCCGCGGTGCTTATAAACAGCCGATCCGCTCGGCGGGGGCTATTTTCGGCCACTTGGCGCGTGCGCACGGCCTCCCGGATGTGCCGGGCGGGTGCGCGAGCTCGCCGGCCGCTGGAAGTCGAATGAGGCTCCGCGATCTCCTCCGCGGTGCTTATAAAGTGCCGATCCGCTCGGCTTGGAGCTATTTCCGGCCTCCCGTTGGTGCCGGGCGGCGTGCGCGAGCTCGCCGGCCGCTGGAAGTCGAATGAGGCTCCGCGATCTCCTCCGCGGTGCTTATAAACAGCCGCATGCGCACGGCCTCCCGGAATTTGAACACATTTCGTCAATAAATTTCGCATATTGAATTTTGAAGTTTAATATAATGCAACAATTGAGCTCGACTTATACAAAGGATATATCATAAAATCGTAAATTTCCGTCGAATTTTAGGGGGTCGACTTATACACCGAGTCGACCTGTACACCGGCAAATACGGTAATTCTTTTAGAATTTGGATGTTCATCTAATAATAATACTTGCTTTCATTCCTATTAGAGTGTCTTTTGGTTCTTGAAAATGTAAATTAGAAATTTAGTTGTGTGATTCTTTTTTCTTCTTTTCTCTTCTTTCTAGCTCAGTGGCCTAGTAGTAGAGTGTCCGCCCTGAGACTGGAAGGTTGTGTGTTCAAACCCCGGCCGGGTCATACCAAAGACTATAAAAATGGGACCCATTGCCTCCCTGCTTGGCACTCAGCATTAAGGGTTGGAATTGGGGGGTTAGATCACCAAATGATCCCCGAGCGCGGCACTGCTGCTGCTCACTGCTCCCCCCTCCCCCAGGGGATGGATCAAAATCACATGGGGATGGGTTAAATGCAGAAGACAAATTTCACCACACCCAGATGTGTGTGTGACGATGATCATTGGGACTTTGGGGCTTTAAATTCTCACTACTGGGATACAAAATGAACTCGATATGATATGATTTTTTATTCTTGTAAAATTACTTTTGAGAGGATCAATCGCAATGTTTTTTCAGAAAACTAACAGGACTCATTTTTGGCTTTAAAAAATTATAATAAATGAAAAGCCATTTTTGGCCAATAATTATGAAAAAGATTAAATTTTACGTAAAAAAAGATGTTTCATAACATTTTCAAGAAAAAAAATACTTTACTAATGAAAATTTGAAATTTTGTTGTGTGATTCTTTTTTCTTTAAATTCTGACTACTGGCATACAAAAATGAACTCGATATGATATGATTTCTTTTTCTTGTCAAATTGCTTTTTGGAGGATCAATTGCAAATTTTTTTCAGAAAATAACAGGTCTAATTTTTTGCTTTAAAAAATTACATTAAATGAACAGCCATTTTTGACCTAAAATTATGAAAAAGATTACATTTTACATAAAACTTCTAATCTAATAATCTATTTTTTTCTTCTGGAAAATTGTTTCTTCTATTTGTCCCTAAATTGCTTCTATACTTGTGTTTGTGTTAAGTCTACTTTTTGGACCTAATTACAGCAACTTTACACTCTGTTTTGGTTCGCAAAACACACCTGCCATCCATTTTCTCCCTTTGCTAACATAAACATTGGCGGTTACTACATTTAAATCCATGTAACCGCTCCCCTAATCTGCCCTTCATCTGATAGCGGACCCTTATACCGAGTCCCACCCTCGTGTTTATCTTCACAAAGTAACATTTTTTTCCAGTGGGGTAACTAAAACCCCCCTTTTTTACAGTCTCTCTTCTTAATAACCTCCATGCCCTTGCCTTCCATCCCAAGCTCACAATCCTGTAATTGCCTCCCCCAACAAAGACACACACACACCGAAGTAGACGAACGAAAAGCTGTGTTTACACAGTGTAGGATCTGTGGGAAGAGCATGCTGACCTCAGCGCAGACAGCCAAACACTCAGCCTGATCAATATCTGATCATATGGTTTGCTTCACACATAATATGCAAGTATTCATAAAGATAAAGACATTCAGCGAGACACAACGAGTACACAACTACTAAGACATAGTATTCCAGGAAGTTCAAGTCCAAGAAAACGTTACATCATTGCTAACGGGTAATATTGTCATGGTGAGTTCAAGGGATTTTTTTTTTAAAAGTAAATCACCATCTCTTGGTTAAAGTATAAATTGGGACTGATTTTAATCTGGTAAGCACATGTAGCGACCACCAAAGTGGGCTCCATTCATTATGAAACAGTCTAGACAAGCAGCCTAACACAACATGGTAGTACACTGGTGGAAATGTCACCAAAGATCAGTCTGGGAGGCTTATGAAGAATGTTCACGTTGTTTTGACCCATTTTTGTTGGTAGCACTTACCAGACACCAATAAAAATCTATAAATAATTCCTGAGGATAAAAAAACAAAACATGTTTTTTCTCTATGAACATGAGTATATTAAATATCACATGACGATTCAATAGAATAGAATGCCTTTATTGTGAAGGCAATAGAAATTACTCTAATAAAAATTATTATTATGGCAACAGATCCAATATCTGTGTCATTCCCTAGACACTTGTAGTAAAGGACGCGTGCGAACCGTGAATTTAACAAAAAGGTCTTTATCTATAAAAAATACAAATACAAAAATTACAATAAATCAGTTTTACAATTCCTTTTTCTTTCTTTCCAAAAAATACACAGTATATACTATGTACACGATCTACACGGTCAAAAACTGTTTTTCTCCGTGTCTACGTAATCCAACTGTCTAAACCAGGTATGGGCAAACTACGGCCCGCGGGCCACATCCGGCCCACGGGGCTGTTTAATCCGGCCCGCCAACCCTAAATAAATTGTATTATTAAACTTATTTTTTTTCTCTCGGTCATTTTTCCTGCAATGACTGTGTTTCCCCAGTAGATGGGGAACCACTCGCCTGTGCATTTACTACCGGAAGCCGTGTCAGAAAGCTCGGTGCACACTCACAAGTGCGTGTACGCACTCAGTAGTACGGAAATGGCGCACTCGCGCTCTATTTGTATCAGTGCCGAATTTAGAGCGTGGGCTGTGACGACAGCATTCTTGTAATTTGCGCGCCGAGCTTTCGGATACAGTTTTACGCTAAAGCCACCCACAAACCTTCCCCTGGAATCCTTCCATTAAAATGAGTCGCCCATGGAAAAGCAAGCTGAGTGCCGAGTGTTTAAAAAGAGTGGCCAATTTGGCTCGACGTACGCGACGTGACGTTCAGCCACATGAACATCAACCCGTCACAGATCTAGGTAAACGGACCAACACCTCGGATCTCTCCTAAGAATTGCCACAACAAATTTTACTCCAGACTATGACACACTAGCAAAAAAAAGGGAGACCAACAACACTGTTCCCACTGAAAATGAAGGGGAGGCTTTCAAGTTTGTTGTAAAAAAATGCATTTTGAATATGATCTGTACAAATAGCAGGGATTGAAACTACCGACCATTCTCATTTTCAAACAATGCAGGATGCTCAAGGACATTGATGCACCACCTGTTTGTGACTAATCTTAACCTGTAAAGTTCTTAAGGCTTACTTTAAGGAAGTGTTTCCCGTTTCCTCACCTCTGTTACCAGATTTTCAGATACCCCTCACCGTGTTGCCGTTTTGATTATTTTATTTGGATGTATGCTTTCACCGATTCTTCAAGATGATATATTTGGTCAGAATGTTTGCCGTTTGATGTGATCTCATAAGATAAACATCTTTCATTAATCTGACCTGCAGGCACTGAAGTGATGGAGACTGTTATTCATAATAACAGTGTCGTATTTTATGAGAATCACTGATAGCAGTTTTTCAGGTTTTTTTTTTTTTTTTAATGCTGTTAATAAATGCATTTGTTTTCAAAAAACTTTTTTGGAATATCCATGCTTTACTACCTACTAAAGGCCAAAACCTTTTATGCAATGACCTTTACAGGTCGTTTATATTACTTCACACAAACACTACATCCATCTGCTCCTGGTTCGGCCCCCCGGTCAAAATTTAGAACCCAATTCGGCCCGCAAGTCAAAAAGTTTGCCCACTCCTGGTCTAAACGATCCCTAAATGGTTTGTTCTAATGCAATACAGCCTGACAGGAAGTAAACCTTTCAAAATAAAACAAAATTTCACAATAAAAATGCCTAAACAAATGTCAATCGTCTTAACTCAATTTTACAAAATAAAAAACAAACCACAATACAATTAACTTAAACATTTCCTACTTATGGCTCTAACATTCCGGCCCCTAATTGTATGGGCAGGATGCATAACAATTACACCTCAAAAAGAGCCATATAGTTATTAACCTAACAAAATATATCAAGGTTTTGCCTGTGAGTCAACTAACAGTCTTTTCCTGACTCATTCTGCCTCCTGTAACAAACAGAGTTTACTTATAGGTCTATCCAACAAACTAGACTTGGTTTGAACTTGAACTCGTCGCACAATTCCTCTGGAGTCCGGGAAGGTCTTTTGGATTCTTCCAGTCAACCAAGTATTCCTTGGGGCTGAATTGTCAACAATGAGAACAAGATCTCCAGCGGCAAAATTTCTTCTTTGAGTCCGCCATCTCTGTCTCTCTTGTAGCAATGGAAGATATTCCTTTGTCCATCTTGACCAAAACAGATCGGCCATGTATTGTGTCTGTCTCCATCTTCGACGCGAGTATGTATCATCACTGTTAAATAAGCCTGGAGGAAGGATCGGCTGCTTCTTTAACAACAGAAGATGGTTTGGGGTCAAAACCTCCAAGTCATTTGGATCATCTGATGCAGCAGTCAAAGGACGATCATTTATGACTGCTTCCACTTCACATAATAGTGTGTGAAGGCCATCATCATCTAATGTTTGTTGCCTCAACACAGAGTTCAACACCTTCCTGACGGTACGAATCTGTCTTTCCCATATTCCACCTTGATGGGAGGCGGTTGGTGTGTTAAAGGTCCATGCAATACCTTTTGACATCAGATCCTCTCTTATTTTAGAATGATCAAGCTCAGCCATGGCTTCTCTAAGTTCTTTTTCGGCACCAATGAAATTAGTCCCATTATCTGAGTGCAGGGTAGAAACTTGACCTCTTCTACATATAAACCTTCTGATGGCATTTATGCATGATGAGGTATCCAATGAGTGAGCAACCTCTATGTGTACTGCTCTAAGTGCAAAGCATGTAAACAGAACGCCATAGCGCTTCACTATGCTGCGTCCTCTCTTTACACCAAAAGGTCCAAAATAGTCCACTCCCACATGCGTGAACGGAGGTTTATCTGGGAGTACACATTCCTCCAATAAGTCTGCCATCTTTTGGACTGCAGGCTTTGCATGTATTTTCCTGCATGTGATGCATTTGGATATTGTTGTGCGGGCAGCTCTGTTCAGTCCTGGTATCCAGTATTGCTGTCTGACCTTTGCAACCAGCTGGTTCCTTCCGCGGTGACCATTATGTCGATGAACCTGTTGCAGAATCAGCTTAGCAATGTGATGTTCTTTGTGCAACACAGTTGGGCATCTTGCTTCTTCTGGCATGGCTGATTTGTTCAATCGACCTCCAACTTTGATGATGCCATTATGCAGAAAAGGATCCAATTTGGAAAGCGGATGTGACCTCTTTATATGTAAATCATTACTTAAGAGTGCAGACAACTCTTCTGAAAACATCTCTCTTTGACTGTGACGTATTAGCACAACATTTGCATCTTCCAAGTCCTGAACAGACAAAGGTTTTCCTTTCACTGACTTTCTCAGTCTCATCATTTCTTCATGCACTTTCTGGTATTGCTTCAATGATTCTGTCTCTTTCTGGGAAATAACCTCTTTACATTCTCTTCTCTTCTCAACAAGGTAATGAAGCAGATCCTTCATGCGTAGCATCCATGCAACAGCCTTTTTCAGCTTGTGCCAGTCAGAGTAGTATTCCACCAGTCTCTTCATGGGTGTAATTTCAGTCATGGTCAAGAGACTGACCAGCGCTGTCTTCTTGATCTCACTGTCCTCATTCATGGTGCTTGGTATGTCAGGTCTGGTAGGCCACTCAAACTCCTCTTGATAAAGAAAATGTGGACCACAAATCCAGTTGTGGTTCTGGATAAGAGTGGTAAATTTTGTACCACGTGAAGCCGCATCTGCTGGATTAAGTGAACTATTCACGTATCTCCATTGAGATGGTGAAGTAGCTTCCCTTATGAATGCAACCCGGTTGGCCACAAAAGTCTTGAAACGTGAAGCATCATTCTGTATGTACCTAAGTACAGTGAGGCTGTCTGTCCAAAAAACAGACGCTCCAAGGGGGGTCTCCAGCTCCTGTTTTAACAGTCTGTCGACTTTCACTGCTATGACTGCAGCAGTCAGTTCCATCCTAGGGACTGTTATTTTCTTCAGTGGGGCAACTCTGGATTTAGCCATGAGCAATCCGCAGCTCCTCCGTCCATCTTCATTGATCAGCAATAGGTATGTAGCAGTACCATAACCAATATCACTTGCATCCGAGAAATGGTGCAGCTCTGCTTTAGATGTGGGACAGAAATCATCTGGTTTCATACATCTCTTTATGTGGAAGCTGGAAAGTTCCTCGAGTTCTGAAACCCACTGCATCCATCTTTGCAAATCTCCTTCTCCAACATCCTCGTCCCAGCTCAATTTTCTTTGACAGAGTTCCCTCAAAATCATCTTGGCAGGAAGAATACATGGGGAAATTAAACCCAGAGGATCATAAACTGAGTTAACAACTGAAAGAATTCCTCTCCTTGTGGCAGGTTTTCTTGGTACGTTCACCTTAAATGTGAAAGTGTCCGACTCTGTACACCAGTGTATTCCCAAAGCTCTTTCGGTAGGCAGAGTGTCTTTGTTCAAGTCTAAATCCTTCATCTTTGCAGCTCTTTCATTTTCAGGAATACATGACAGAAAACCTTTCTGCTGTTACTGACTCATTTTGTCAAGTTGAATCCACCCTGCAAGCATAGAACTTTCAGAGATTGTGAAAGTGCTATTGCTTGGTCC
The DNA here is from genome assembly GCF_024217435.2 of Syngnathus scovelli. Classification (NCBI taxonomy): domain Eukaryota; kingdom Metazoa; phylum Chordata; class Actinopteri; order Syngnathiformes; family Syngnathidae; genus Syngnathus; species Syngnathus scovelli. Next base: position 6,081,795 of record NC_090868.1, read on the forward strand.
TCTGAAGCCACTGCTGCCAAACAGTCGTCCATGTAAAACTTCCTCTTGATTGCTTTAGAGGCTTCAGCTGTTGTCTCATCTTCTTTGTATTCAGCTGTCTTTCTTAAGGCAAAACTAGCACAACTTGGAGACGAAGTGGCTCCAAAAATATGTACTGTCATTCTATACTCCTCCAGTTTTCCGTTCAAATCTCCATCAGGCCACCATAGAAAACGCAGAAAATCAGAGTCCTTTGAGGGTACCCTGACTTGGTAAAACATTGCCTCTATGTCAGCCATCAATGCAACCTTCTCCTCTCTAAACCTTGTCAAAACTCCAATCAAGGTATTTGTGAGGTCTGGGCCTTGAAGTAACTGGTTATTCAGTGAAACTCCCTGATATGTTGCATTCCAGTCAGAAACAACTCTGATTTTCTTCTTCCTTGGGTGATACACCCCGTGATGTGGGATGTACCACACTTCTCCATCGTTGCACTGACTGTTTGCAGGCACCTTTTCAGCGTAACCCTTTGCTATGATGTCATGCATGAAGACTTTATAGTCAGCATGAAAATCAGGGTTTTTTACGAGTTTCTTCTTGAGATTGACGGCTCTCTGCTCAACTGGACTGCGATTATTGGGCATCTTCTGAGGCTTGTTCTTAAATGGGAGACTTATACAGTAATGTCCGTCGAAGAACTGACAAGACTGTTCCACATCCTTCATGAACTGTTGATCATCTTGTGACATCTCTGTTTTGTCTTCACAGCTACGCTCTGTGAAATCCAAATTATATTGCTGTATCAGCAATTCCTCAAGGTTTGCCACTGATATCCTGTTCGCAGTTAACCTCGGTAACTCATTCTCACACTGTTGAACGTCCTCTTCCCCCTTTACAGGACCTTTGACAATCCATCCAATCGACGTTTTCACTGCGTATGGACCATCTCCTTGGCTATTGATGACTTTCCATGGTTCTATTGCTTTGTGAGCATTAGAACCAACTAACAGGCCAATTTCTGCCTTGATACTTGGAAGGTTCACCTCATCCAAATATGTCCACTTCCGGAGGTCTTTCTGATCAGGAATGTTCGCCTTTTTGACAGGAATTTCATGTTGAGTGAACACTGAAGGTAGATCAATGTATTTTTCCTCTTCAAATCCACTGACTTCCAGTTCTGACAGGATGTGACTACGGACAAGCTTCTCCTGTCCCATAGTTCGGAGCAAAATGTCCGTCTTTCTGCCTCTTAAGTTCAGTGTTCTCATGATCTTCTCTGTGCAAAACGTCGCCGAACTGCCAGGATCTATGAAGGCGTATGTCTCAATTATCTGTGTGCCTTTCTTGGACTTGAGCTTTACTGGAACAATGGCCAAAACTTCTTCTTTGCTCCCGGCCCCAGTATATCCACACATCTCCTGGCTTACTGCACTAGTGGTCTGAGGTTCAGAAGTGGCGTTTCTTTCATTTTTCGGTGATGTCTTTTCTTCTCGTTGTACATGTAGGATGCTTGGATGTTTCCGTGAACATAACTGACATGTCAGTCATCTTGAACAATCTTTACTCAAATGACCTTGAACCAGGCATCCAAAACACAAACCTTTGAATTTCAAATATTCAATCTTGTTATCGTCATTGCTGTTTACATTCCACCCGACGCTGACGTAAGCACGGCACTCTCTCTCCTGCTGAGAGCTGTGAGTGAACAACAACGGGCTCACCCTGATGGCTTCCACATTGTAGCGGGGGATTTTAACAAGGCCAACTTAAAGACTGTTCTGCCGAATTTCCACCAGCACGTAAAGTGTGCTTCACGAGGTGAGAACACCCTGGACCATGTCTACACCAACATCAAACATGCATACAGAGCTATCCCCCTCCCCCACCTCGGGCAATCAGACCATCTGTCCCTCCTGCTCTTCCCTGCCTACACCCCCCTCAGACGCAAACTCAGACCCACCTTAAGGACCATCACCTCCTGGCCTGAGGATGCACTCCACAAACTCAAAGACTGTTTTCAACGGACAGACTGGGACCTGTTCGACCACCAGGAGCTGGGGACACACACAGACACAGTTCTGGGCTACATCCAGTTCTGCGCCAGCAATGTGACTGTGACCAAAACCATCCGGGTCTTCCCTAACCAGAAACCCTGGATGTGCAGCCAGGTCCGCTCTCTCCTCAGAGCCCGCGACACCGCCTTCAGGTCAGGAGACAGAGCTCTGTACAGCGCTGCCAGAGCTGAGCTGAGGAGAGGAGTCAAACGGGCGAAAGCGGACCACAGAAAACGCATCGAGTCCCACCTGTCCAGCAACAATGGCCGCAAGGTGTGGCAGGGCATCCAGGAGATCACCAACTTCAGGGGCAGTGCCGCTCAAGTCGAAGACCAAGGCGCACAGCTGGCAGAGGAGCTAAACAGCTTCTTTGCTCGGTTTGGAACATCCCAGCAGCACTCCCCTGTCCCTGCCCTGCCCCCTCCCCCACCCAGCTCTGACATCACTCCACTCACTGTTCAGGAGCACAAGGTCAGAAAGGTGCTCCTTACAGTGAATCCCAGAAAGGCCACAGGCCCGGATGGGGTCCCCGGCAAGGTGCTGAGGGCATGCGCTGAGGAGCTCGCCCCCACCTTCACCACGATCTTCAACCGCTCCCTGGCCCTAGCAACCGTCCCGCCCTGCCTGAAAACCTCAACCATCATCCCAGTGCCGAAGAAGTCGGCCATCTCTAGCCTGAATGATTACCGGCCAGTGGCCCTCACTCCGGTGATCATGAAGTGCTTTGAGAGGCTGGTCCTTCAGCACATCAAGGATTATCTTCCCCCACACCTCGACCCCCACCAGTTTGCATACCGGACCAACAGATCCACAGAAGACGCCATCGCCGTAGCCCTCCATTGTGCGGTGAACCACCTGGAGCAGCAGCAGAGCTATGTCCGGATGCTCTTTGTGGATTACAGTTCGGCATTCAACACCATCCTCCCGGACAGACTCACCACAAAGCTGGACACTCTCGGACTCCCCTCTCTCACATGTGCCTGGATTAATGACTTTCTGACCAACCGACTCCAGGCTGTGAGAGTTGGCTCCCGCCTCTCCTCCACCCGTACGCTGAGCATCGGCTCCCCACAGGGCTGTGTGTTGAGCCCCCTCCTCTTCTGCCTCTACACTCATGATTGCAGACCGGCTCACAAACACAACCGGATTGTCAAGTTCGCCGACGATACCACTGTGGTCGGTCTCATCTCCAATGGCGATGAGGTAGCCTACAGAGAGGAGGTCCTGGAGCTGGTCGACTGGTGCTCTGAGAACAATCTCGCTCTGAACACCAAGAAGACCAACGAGCTCATCATAGACTTCAGAAGACACAGCCCTGAGCCAACTCCCCTCTTCATCAACGGCGAGCAGGTGGAGAGGGTCCACATCTCTGACCGGATCTCCTGGTCAGAGAACATCACCACCATCGTCAAGAAGGCTCAGCAGCGGTTACACTTCCTGAGAGTCCTCAGGAGGTACAACCTCAACACCGACCTGTTGCTGACCTTCTACCGATCTTCCATCGAGAGTCTACTGACCTACTGCATCGTAGTATGGTTCGGCAGCTCCACCGCCGCTGACAGGGAGAAGCTGCAGAGAGTGGTGAAGGCAGCCCAGAGGATCATCGGCCGCCCTCTCCCCTCCCTTACGGACATCTACACTACCCGCTGCCTCAGCAGGGCTAAGGCCATCTCAGCGGACAGCTCCCACCCTGGCTCCGCCCTGTTTGACCTGTTGCCCTCTGGAAGACGCTACAGGCAAATGAAGACCAGGACAAACAGACTCAGAAACAGTTTCTTTCCCCAAGCCATAGCCGCCCTCAACTCCAGCCGACACTGATGACACTTTCCTCCTGCACTATTACTGCACTTTGTCCGCACTACTGTTTCTGATTATTTCATCTACTTTTCTACTAGTCGATTACTTGACTATGTTACTTGTGTCTACCTCATGCACTGGATGGAGGTCTCCAATTTCATTGTACTATGTAGAATGACAATAAAGGTTTTCTGATTCTGATTCTGATTGTCCTTGTGTGCTAGCTTCTGGAACTTTTCACAGTTCCCAAGTCCGTGATTTTTGTCACAGTACAAACAGTTATTCTGAGCTAGTTTGCGTTATCAGTCTTTGTGACTTGGTTTGACTGTGGAAATTCCTGCTTTTCTGTGTCAACACTTGTAGCAAAACTGCTACTTCTTGGTGTACTTTCCTTTGCTCTCTTCACAAAACTGCTCTTTTCTTTTTGTTTTGTAGATAGACTGACTTCTTGTAGATCACCAAACAATGGATCTGAGACGATCTTTGTTTGTCTGTCAATGTAATCTACCAGATCTGTGAACCTTGCTCTTCTTCCTTTATTCTCCTGCATTTCAAATGCCACATTACGCCATCGCTCCCTCATCTTGTATGGCAATTTGGACAGAATGACTCTCATGTTTGTTGGGTTGTCCATTTCTTCCATGTAGTCAACATCTTGCATCGTGTTTCGGCAACCAATCAGGAAGAGAGAATAAGCGTTTAAGCTCTTAACCTCATCTGTCTTTATTTGTGGCCATTTTAAAGCCTTCTCGATGTAAGCCATGGCTATTTTTAAATTATCGCCATATTGTTTATGAAGCAGTTGTCTGGCTTCTCTGTAACCTTTCTCTGGGGTCATGTGTTCACAGCTTCTCACCAGATCTTGTGGCTCTCCACGTGTATATTGCTTCAGAAAGAAGAGTTTATCTTTCTCATTTTGTGTCTTATTGTCAATAGCATTGTCAAATGCTCTGAGAAAAGATTTATACTTGAGTGGATCACCTGAGAACACAGGAATGTCAGTGAGCAGCAGCAGTGATAGGCTTTGCTGCTTGACCAACATTTCAGTGATTAGGTTTTGATGATGCATCACCTCATAAATCCTGTCACCTGTAGATGTGGGCTCCTGAGGACGTATAGGTGGGGCTCCATCTGAGTGATCCGGATGACACAAATATGCATGAGATGAATGTTTTGTGATACTAGCAGACACATCATACATCGGATGATCTTCCTTATCTTCAGCATCTGCTGTCATCTGAGCCTGGACTTCAAGTACAGGTTGGGATCTTGGAAGACTTGCCAAAGGTTGTTCCAGCCTGTATTTCACATATTCATTCATTGCATCTTGGGGATCCTCGTGGTTCTGGAAAACTTTGAGCTTAGCAGTAGAGGCTGCTATTGCAGTTTCAATCTCTAGCTCCTCCAACTCAGCCTTCAACTTTGCTTCCTGCAGTTGAATTGCCTTTTTCTTCAGCTCGTGCTAGAAGAGCTGCTCTTTTAGCCTCCTCTTTCATGCGAGCCACTGAACTCGTGTTTGACACAAGTGAAGAACTTTCAGTCCTGGAACTCGATCTGCTCTTACTTCTTTGACGACGAAGATCCGTTATTCCGTTATTACAGAAATACTGTCATATGGAGCAACCTCCTCTTCATTGTGAACACTTCTTTTACGTTCTTGAATCCAACCTTCAGTCTCATGCAAAAACTGCTTAATAGTAGCTGCCTTTGACTCGTACCAGTCACGCTGATCTGTGTCAGCTTCATCTTCAGGTAACATCTGTACAATATTGTTGTTTAGCAATATGAACTCTTCATGCAGCTTGTAAAAACTTTGAAGTGTTTCTGACTCCATTTTATCAACATGCTCTTCATTATTTTTCATGTTGTCCATTTCCTTCATTTTAGCCGTAATATGAGCCATTTTTGCCCTTCTTTGTCCGATAAGCCTTTGGAGTTTCTCCTCGAGTGCCTTTTGTGTGTACTTTGGCTCCCTCTTGTGGTCACTCGCCTGCATTGCGTCCGATGCGGCAACAAACGATCGTTTCTCCTCCATGCTTTAATCTCAGCAATATCCAACAAGTTTTTTCAACAAACGATCAAAAAGGGCTTTTATAGTCCATGAACGTAACAGTATTCTTCTACTTTAATGTCTTCTTAACTTGCAAAACGACTCATTAAGTGTGAATAGGCGCTCCCTCCGTTAGCATAGTTAGCTTCGCCATTAGCATGTTAGCAGGTCAGCTAATCACGGTGATACTATGGCTCTCATCCTCTCGTCTTCCAAAAGCTTCCTCTCATTCGTCTCCTTCTTTCTTGAATGTCCTTTTATCCTCCTGGAGACAGTTTTTGACTAATATTATGGCAACAGATCCAATATCTGTGTCATTCCCTAGACACTTGTAGTAAAGGACGCGTGCGAACCGTGAATTTAACAAAAAGGTCTTTATCTATAAAAAATACAAATACAAAAATTACGATAAATCAGTTTTACAATTCCTTTTTCTTTCTTTCCAAAAAATACACAGTATATACTATGTACACGATCTACACGGTCAAAAACTGTTTTTCTCCGTGTCTACGTAATCCAACTGTCTAAACGATCCCTAAATGGTTTGTTCTAATGCAATACAGCCTGACAGGAAGTAAACCTTTCAAAATAAAACAAGATTTCACAATAAAAATGCCTAAACATATGTCAATCCTCTTAACTCAATTTTAGAAAATAAAAAACAAACCACAATACAATTAACTTAAACATTTCCTACTTATGGCTCTAACAATTATGTTAGTAGTAGTTCTTTGATATAAAATAACTACAAGCAAACTGCAGGATGTGTGTGCAGCATGTTTCATGGCTGTTTAAAAGTAGCAAATTACATAAGGCTGTATTTTCTTTGGAGACGCATGCGTGTCAGTGTTGTGTGCACCATGAAAAGCCAAAGCTAATACTCGTGATTGGACTATAATGCTAGATTGACTTTCCATGGGCGAGAAAAACACGAATAGAATTTGTGTTATTTTACCATTTGCCGAGTGGACTGTATACATTACAGTTTATGGTATGTTGCACTTCCCCCTGCTTCTGTACACATGTGAGGCTGGTTGGTGTGTATGTTTGCTTCCATGAAAGGCTGCTGGTGTGCTACCAAGTTGGATCAACAGTTAAGTGTATGCCTTCGCCTAATATATGTACAGTAACCCCTCGTTTATCGCGGATAAATGGTTCCAAAAACCACCCGCGATAAGTGAAATCCGCGAAGTACGGTCACCAACAAGAAGTACTGGGCAGGCTAACGAGTTAGTGGAAAGATGCTAATTTGCGATCGTGCTAACGCGCGAAAACGGACTTCTAAAAGAATGTAAACAAACATTTAGAGCAATACTACATTGTCCTAAAGGTTGGACACGTTTCCTCAATTTAGAAGTTTCATTTAGACTTTTAAATGTTTTTTCTAACTTGGAAAAAAAATCCGTGATGTAGTGAAGCCGTGATAAACAAAACGCGAAGTAGCGAGGGATCACTGTATATATGTATGACTGTTATTGCATCTATACCAGTGGTTCTTAACCTGGGTTCGATCGAACCCTAGTGGTTCGGTGAGTCGGTCTCAGGGGTTCGACAGAGAAGGTCCGAACAAACCTAATTTATTGTGTAAATTCTGATTTACCAGTATGTAATTTGTTGTGAGTTCATGCATTGAACATGCATTGGTTTTGTTCTTTGAACAAGGTGATGTTCATGCATGGGTCATTTTGTGCACCAGTAAAAAATATCTATGTCTACAATAAAAAAATAAATAAATAATCACTAACGAGGGGTTTGGGGAATGCGCATATGAAACTGGTGGGGTTCGGTACCTCCAACAAGGTTAAGAACCACTGACCTATACAGTGTCAGGAGGTGTAGTCTTAGGAACTTAGCCAAAATCTGGTTAATTATGTCATTGTGTTCCACCCACACACAATCACAAAAATGAAAATGGTTATCTAGCTGCAAATCTGTCTGATATGCATCGTTCAAATCTGGTAGCAATCGGACAAATTCTCTGCAAAGCACAATGGTCAAACTGCTCCCTAAAGTTGCCAATTCAAAACAAAAAGGCTGACCTCCAGCTTCTTTTGCGGCTTCAATTCCTGAGGTTTCTTTTGTGGGTCTACACATGATAGACATGCCAACTCGGTTTCCTGTTGCTACATGAAACTGGCTTTGGGGGCTCTCGGTCAAATTAGCTGCTTGAAACTAAACAGACTTTCAGTGTCTTTTCAGGCATGGCGTCTTGAGATTTTTGTGGGTCTACTTTTGATAATCATGTCTACCTAATTTTATGCTGCCAAATGAAAGTGACTTCGGAAGATGAAAAATATTTGGCAAATTTGGCCTACTGATAATAACAATAAAGAATTTGAGTCGTAACACAAAAAAATGTCAACAAAATTTCAACAAATTCTCAACCAAAATTGTTCATGTGCACTCATGCGCGTCAATAGTTTGTAAACATAGAGGTCAGTGAACCTTTAGAGGGTGTCGCCATCTCAAACGAAGTTTACCAATGAGAATCCTATGACACCAGGTGATCTGAGGAGGGGGCGTGGCTTGTGGCAAAACAACACAGTGAGCATAAAATATGTCAGTGGGTGTGGAGTTGTGTTAAGAATATTAGCTAGATGTTTTGTCAGGGTATGTCAAACCTGTTCCTGAATGCCTGACCTTCATTTCTATCTGTTTTTAATCTTTGTGCACACACACACCTCTGTTTGTTCCTGCACACAATATAACTTCCCTGATCCCTCAGCCCTCATAACAAATGTGTTACGTGAGCTGTGCTGCAACCTGAAACTGCTCGGCTACCACGCAAGCCCTCTTCTCTGAGCAGCTTCATTCGGCTGTGGGTCGAGACGGCCTCCACGAGAAATCCTCAAATTCAATCAAGAGTAAATCTCATTATGGATGGAGCAAACACAAGCAACTGGGCTGGAACCATGCGAGTAATATTCAACACAAGGACGACTCCCCCACAGCCTGTCCAAACGGGGCGAATCATCGATCATTACCTTGCGTATGCCTCCTCATAATAAAGCCTCTCATTTTTTAGCTATCTATTCTCACGCTCCAGCGATGTGCATCAGCGAGCTGATAATTGGAGTATACTTAGCAGCTATTGAAACCTAGCTTATTATCCAAAATAATAAATTGAGCACTGCATACCAAGCCATGGTGCTAAAAAGGTTGTCTGATCTAGAGGACTCAATAATACAACTGTTTCATGAAGCAAATTTGAAGCTTCATTTTCCCATCACAATTATATTTAACTTTAATGTGCCACTTTATATTGATGGCTGTGGTTGTTTCACATATCTGGTACCAGTGGTGTCAGTGGACTGATAATTCTAGCATACAAGCATAAAAACTTTGTTCCTCAGTCATGGCAACAACCACGTAACAGCATCAGAATCACAAAGCAGATTCTTATCCAAAACCGTCTTTTGGAATATCCTTTGTCATTGTCAATGCAGGGTCTACTAGACACAGTAGCAGTATGGTAAGTAAAGAAGACAAAGCGCCCACCCACGGCTCTTCTAAAAAGGTCAGACACCACAAGGCAAAAGAAACAAGACGTCTCTATTTACTTTTAATATGCCGTATTGTATTCAAGCCTGTCATTTTCTCAGATATCTGGCATCTCTGGTATTGCACACCAGTAAGCTGATAATTATAGCATACAAGACAGGACGGCAAGCAGTTTTGCAGTGACTTATTTTATTGGATGGCGTCCATTTTCACAAGTGTTTAATGAAGGCGAAAGAATCCACCCTTTTTAAATGATCAATTGATTAATAAAGTCGTATCCCTTTGTCAAGTGCTGAAATGTAAATCCCTTAAATTTAAATACCTACATTAATAATGTGTCATTTTTTAGAAAGAAAGTTTCAGGGTCCAAATGACTGTTGTAATGAATACAAACCTCCAAAATGTTTCAGGCTTCAATGTGCTTGTTTCTTTTTAAGTAATGTTAATAGGACTGTCACTATCAAATATTTTTTTAGAAGCGATTATTTAACCAATTATTCCATCAATGAAATAATCGGATCCAACATAATTTGTGTAAAAGTGTCTTAAAAACTACAGTTAAGAAATATCCCAAAATGATTGATGTCATTGTCATTATTAAAACTAAATGTTTGCTTTGATTAAACACAAAAAAAAAAAATAAGTCTGGTTTAGTGAAGGGTTATCAAATTCAGAAAATTCTTACCTTTAAGAGCCTGAAATCATAAGACTTGGATAGTCTTTAGCTTAAAAAATGACTCGAAACGATTACTCGATTACTAAAATAATTGGTCCCCTCTGCAGGAGGATTCGTAATACGACAATCCCAATATCACAATTGAAGGCAGAATCGGTGGTCTAAGAACGTGGTCCTAGTCTGTCTTTTCTTTTATCTCTGAATACACAAGAAGGTTTTGGTAAGAAACCTCCATTTCCTGGAAAAAAAATCATCAGTTCCTAAAGCTAAAGCTAACGATCAAACTGTCGATACCCGATAAATCTCGGGTCTGCTTTTCCCGACATGCTGCCATCCGTCTTCACTTCTTGCCACCTCCTATTCAACATTATTGGAGGAATTAATCTTGTTGTAGTTAATTGCTCTTTAAGGCATGCCGTTCAATTGCCAGAGATAAAACTATCCGCACGTAGCTAGCGTAGCAAGTTAATTACCGGAAATATTGCTCGACACTTCCCTTAATGCTTATTTTGTGCAGCAATCAATATAAATCCACTGGGGGTCAAATATACCGATAAAAAGTCTAAGGAATTACTTTTGCGTGTTATTTTGAGAATGATTTGCATGCTGGATTTGTCTCGCTTTCTTCAGCGGTTAATGCAAGTATAATACACGTGACAACTCACTCACGATCCACTCTCCCCAAGGATCGCACTTGCAAGCGAATGCATTGAGTGACGATCTGAGGGCTTAATGTATGTAAAATCTCAGAGTGTCCTTGGGGGGGTGAGGTGTAAATTGTGTTGAGAAATCAGATTGTTATTGAGGGGAGTACCAAGAGAGGATCTAAAGATTGAGCACAGATGTGAGATAAATGTTTTCAGTTCTGCTATCTAACTTGTCCGTTGTTCTTGCTTAAGGATAGCACGTGTAGCTAATTTTTTTTATATATGTATATATATTTTGTCTGGTGACAGTGAGGAAGCACAACTTCTCCTTTCGATCAAGTGTTGTTTTGCTCGGAGAAGACAGCTTATGCATGGTTTCAGAAAAGTTTGAGGAAGCAAGTGCCCATGAGGCAACCAAACACAGTTGGTGCATATCTGTGTATGTCATCCAGAGGACAGTTGGTACAGATGTTAGAAGGCCAAATCGTAAGGCCCTCTAAGAGCCACGTTGATGAATAAGCTCTATGTTCATGTCCCACTTGGCTTCGGAAAGAGCTCATATGTTGACGAAGGCAACACAGAATGAGATGAAGTCAAGATTGGTAGAATATTTTGGGATAATGTACTTTTTGTAGTATGATATATTTGATTATCACTCCAACATATGCTGTGATTAAGCAAGATTTTATGACTTATCTTGATTGAAATTTGGTGACTGGTCTTATTTTTATTTTTTTTCACAGTGACTTGAGAATTGCTTGAGATTTCAAGCTTATGACTTGAGACTTACTTGTGACATGTACGTAGCCTGATTCTTTGTAATGTTATGCTACTCATATCATGTTATTCTGCTATTGTTTATTTTTTCCCTGTATGTGAATACTTAGAAACCAAACATTTTATGGTAAGTTTGCTGCGTAAGTTACAGATCACATGTTAAGTGTTATGTGCAGTGTTATGTGTAACGTGCTGTAGAAAATCACAGAGGAGAGCTAATCAGTTAGGCCAATGGAAAGCCTGAGGTCCTCAACTTAAAAATGAAGCTTCAAATGTGCTTCATAAACCAGCTGTTTTTTTGACTCCCCTAGATGGCACTGTTACTTTAAATACGGGGTTTAAGAAATGGCAAGTCAGTGTACAATAGAAATTGTGTCGAACAGAAATTGCCATCTAGAGGAGTTACATAATACGAATTTTATGAAGCACATTTGAAGCTTCATTTTCTCATCATTACCTGAGGATGCAGATCAAACACAGTTGCAGATAGTTTCTCAGATGGGAACAATCAGACACAAATGTTGGAATATTATACAGAAACCCAATATATTCATATTTTCACCTGGATAACTGGATTTGACCATTAGGACATTTTTGGCATTGCCATAACATCATTTAGTATATAGTAGCTCATCCATTGCTCTCCAAAGCAATAAACACAAAAGTGACTTTTCACTCATCGCATTTTGTGTCCGCAGGACTTTTCAAGCGCATTGTGTCGGATCACGAGAGCAGCCACGCTTTTCCCACGCGCCCACTCCGTTCCCGCTCTGTGCCAGCCTTGTTTGGCACCGCACACAAATAAAAAGGCCTCTTTGAGCCCTCTGTGAGTTGCCTGGCAGGGGGCGGGGTTAGCCGGCTAATAACAAGCTGGCTATTATGACGGCGAGACAGATGCATGTTAGGTTGTCGTACATTTTGTTGTGCAGTGACAAGGACTTGTGTGTGTGTGTCTGTGTGTGTGTGTGTGTGTGTGTGTGTGTGTGTGTGTGTGTGTGTGTGTGTGTGTGTGTGTGTGTGTGTGTGTGTGTGTGTGTGTGTGTGTGGACACTCGTCAAACGGCCATTGTTGATTATGTCTGCAATGTAGGTCAATTGAGTTCTATCCTTACCCATGCCCGACGCACTTATTGACCTACCCCGAAGAGATCTGTGTATGTGGTTGCTAACAGAACAAATGACATTAGCAAGCACTAACTCCAAGGAATCCTTCTGAAAGTGTGTGTGGCTCGGCGGCTAATCTAGATAAATAACTGAAGCTCCCTCTCATACCGAGTTGGCGCAAGATTGTTGTGATAGTAGACCCTGGTATTTATTTACCACACAATAAAGTGAAATTGCTGTAACAACTAAGCACATAGAAAGCTAACATGCTAACATAAGACTGTGATTTTGTGTGTGCATATGTGCGTGTGTCACACTTGTTAGCATGAAGGTCACCTCTAAATTGGTCGCCGACATGTAATTAGCTTTAACGAAGTGTGACCTATTCTCCATTATAGCCAGGAAAAGGAAGATCCCTTATGACCCCTGGGGATCCAAGAAGAGACATTCACATTCATTCTCATACACACACAGGACAGGTCATGGCTGTCGTCTGTTTCTGTCAGTGTAAATTCCAGATTCCCTGAACCAGACCCCGGCACCCTCCCCTCTTTTATACCTTCAGCCGTGACACTCTATTTGACTTTGGGATGTGGATAGACTCTGCATTCCCGTAATCTGTCAGGCATTTTTGGTTCCACTCTCAACCTTGGTTTGCTTCCAGTCATAGTTTCAGCATCTAAAGCCCACAACATGTTACATAAAGCCACCAACGCATGATATACAGCTACTTTTTTTTTTTTTTTTTTTTTTTTTTTTTAGATCTTTTCAACAGTTTTTCGGCCTTATCTCAAAAATTGACATGCAGGTTTTGACATGTTGTTAATATTTGAGTTGGCACGATAACAGTGAAAAAAAAAAGATCTGATTACTTCACTGGTTTCTTTTATAGCAAACAAATTGTTTTAGGTTCATTACCTGACATGTTTCGGCGGTTTCTTCCGCCTTCATCAGACACTCTGATGTGACCCAGTGAAGTGATTAAAAGGGAAAAACAAGATGAACTTAGTACAACTAAAATATCTGATTGTTTTTAAAGAACAAGCAGTGAGCATGCTTAGGATTCTATCCTCCCACTAGTCCCTGATGTCTGGCCTTGTGATGGCTTTATCACTTATTCATAAGATTTCTGAGGTCAGCGCTAGTATCATTCCGACTCTTAAACCTTTGCGTGCCCGTGAGCAGATATACTCATGGCAGGGATTGTGAAAGTTACATCTCATGGACCATATAAAGTCCAGAAAAACGTCGATGCAGTTCACAAACAAAGAAGGCGTTGATTCAAGCTCTGACCTTGTGGAGCTGAGTTATTACAAGTTTCTTGGTTCTATGGCGAGTTATCAAAATTTGCTGCCCAAGTCCGCCCACACCCTGAGATGAAAACTGGATGCCTGGGTTTGGTGGGTTTGGGTGACTGGCTGGCTGGCTAGCTGGCTGGCTGGCTGGCTGGATGGATGGATGGATGGATGGATGGATGGATGGATGGATGGATGGATGGATGGATGGATGGATGGATGGATGGATGGATGGATGGATGGATGGATGGATGGATGGATAATTGACTACCGTTATATTTTAACACTCCAGAAGGCGCTACTGAGGCATGGACCTGACACAATGTAATGTTGAAGTCTTTAAAAGGCATGCTTGGAGGGGTATGCTGGTGAGGATGTCACAGATTCATAGAAACACAATCCAAAATTTGACAGAAACTCTTCTTACAAAAGTGGATCCAATAATTGACGCGGCCTGTGTTGACTTATCTGAAGCATGGAAGCTTGTGATCGCTATAGTGACACTTGTACCGAATACTGTCTTCTATTAGAAGCTCTCAACACCAGCTCGTAAGCAGACACTGGCTTTCAACCCGAGAGATGTGCGTTGAGGTATGACGCTAATACGTTTAGCAGAAAGCGCATCGAGTCGGCCCCTGCGGCACCATTGATCGACTGGATGACATCATGGCGCTTTCTACTCGGTCCGTTATTTCCCAGATGGAAGCAAATTGAAGCAGGAGGAGGTGAAATGAAGATTATTTTTCAGGATCTTATCTGGAGACTACGTTGATATTGATGTGTTGCGGATGACGTCCTACATGTAAACCAATGTGTGCTATTAGCATGGTAACAAAAAATACTTTGGCTTCAACACAGTTGTGATGATCCACATGGGTGTTGTTTGGGCTCAGAGTTTTTAAATTTTACTCTACCATGTGATCTCCAGTTCCCTGACTTTGATCTAGCAGTAGATTCTATTACTGCAAATGATGCCGCAAGATCTGTTCAGCGCAACCCCCCCCCCCCCCCCCTTCTCCTGGAAATCCCGAGCTAATTTTGCAATCTGAGGGATTAGAACCGATCCAACTATTTGTTTTTGTTTGAGGCAAAGTTGTGTGCCACTAAGATAATAAGTTGCTTGCTGCATCCTCGTATTTGCCACCTCGACAATATTTCATGCACGGAATGTTGGTGGTGTAAACCTGCTTTATATATGATTTCATGCTTGGGCCCCGACGGGATTTCTATGTCATCGCAGAAGACGTTTCTATTGATGTGATGTATTTATATGCATCACTGCTCTTCTTCAAGAGCAATATGGCTGATGCGCAGTCATATTTGAAGATTAAAGACCCTCCTGCAGTTCCCGTCTCATTGCTATATCCATCAAACAGAACAAAGACGTAGACATTCCCTTGGGCCTCCGCTATACATCAATGCAGGTTCCCCTGGTCAATATTTGTTTCGACTTGCCAACTATTAATCTCCCGCCGTGTAAAAACTGTGACATTTAATTACATATGGATTAAGTATTCCACAAGGAGAGTAAGAATGGAAAACCATAGCAACATGGCGAGCAAATTTGAAGTTAGCGGGACAGATGGATTTGCGTTGCCGTCCGGTCAGATGATCGTTTCATTTTGTTGGACAGCAGATTCGTGTTTATTCCGCTGATGCGGCGTTACAGAAAAATCAGGAAGTTGGAAATGGTGACGCGTGGTAGAGCGTCATTCCAAACTTCTGCTTGTAAACAAATCCACAGAGATGTCCTTGGATGTCGAAAAAAAATGCTGATAGTCGAATTTATCCAAGTACTCGCGCATAACACGGCGATGTTTTGTTCGAGTCCTGTAACATTAAAAGCTTCCAGCGGCATATGTCTTACAAATGTAGCATTAGCGTCTGGTTTGAATTAGCCACATGCTAGCAAGAAGCCTCTTTTATTTTCTTTACCCAATTAGAATTCCAATCCTCTTTCCAAGTAGGACGGGCCCCTTCCATTTTTCGTTCTCTCCCATTTCCTGGCAGCACTGCACGCATTGAATAATCCCTCTCTAGAAATGCCCCGCTATTCAAATGAGGCTCATCTTTGAGTCTACTTCAAGCTACTGTAATTTCTCAGCTCCCCTTTTGTGGCTTCCTCCTTTGTTCCTCGCGCTATCATTCCCAGCATATTCATCAATGTCGCAGCACCCAAAAATTACGCATTGAATATGACCCTGGCCCATATGTCTTCTTGATGGCGCTCGGAGCCTGCGTATCAGGCGCTTTGGCTAATGCTCATATTAATGAGGCTGGTAGTAATTCTGAAGGATGCTTTTGACAAGATGGATGGCTTCCGAGTGTGATCATTTAGTTGTGATGTCATCAAGCATATTTCTGAGATGGTCTTGGACATCCACAGGGCCAAAGATTTGAATGGCGCCTCAAAAATGCTACTTTAAATTGCCGTCATTGTGTCGTCATCTTCCTGCTCTGGTGTTGCAAATCCAAGTCTTGCCGTCTTATTTTGTCATGGGGGAATAAATAAATTAAATTTGCAGTGAGTAAGAGGCGGGACAGGGAATATTTTTTTACACTACACTTCTCACCATCAAAGATGGAAACGCTCGGATGCCGATGCCTCGACCAATTACACTCAGACCATCCTTTGATCATCTACAAGCCAACCTTCATACATACACGTGGTGGAACAAACGTGACTGAAAAGATTCCGAAAAAGAACAAGTCAGGGTAGCAAAAGTAGACTGTTAATCTTCAAAGTGTAGCTTTTAGGGGAGGAGGGGAGGGGTGACTTAGTATGTCGCGCTAGGAATTACCCTCTCATAAATACAGACGGCTGACTGAGGAGCTCTGTTCTTACGAGGTGACGATGGATTTAGGCTAGACTCAAATGTGCGTCTGGCTTCTTTGTCAAGCGTCTTTAAAATTGAGGCTGTAAATTTAGCCACCCGTGTGGCCTCAATTGCATGTGCAAAAAAAGAAGACAGAGGAAGCATTTTTTTATTTTTTTTTTAATATTTTTATATTCAGTTTAAACTTTAAAGTCTGGAGTATAATGTTTGTCAAAAGACCGTATTTAACATAAAAAAACAAAACAGAACCTCATACAACCATTCTTAGCCTGGAATCATTTTTAGCCTAGTACACAAAGGCAAGGTCACTCGTAACATCCGTCCACTGAGTTTTTACCCTCCATGCATAATATTGGCTTCTGTCACTCTGCGACAGAAAAGCTTCAAGAAAGCCATTAAAAAAAAAAACATTGGGTAAACACAGCAATCTCTTTGCATCTTATCTGATGACTGATAAACAGCAAAGCGGTGCCCCCTGTAGAGATGTTATCGGCCTGTCCTTCAAGAGGCCATTTTGGCTTCCAACGGTGCTGTGCGACATGCCAACAGCTTTCCCAAAGCCAATTGACGTTCTCTGTCACCTTTCGTCTAAGTGGAGACATTGCTGACGGGTGGAGGATTGAGTGCCAGGAATTGAATTGAAAAGTAAACACGCAAGTCAACCGCCCCAGGATGGCAATAAATAAATTACAGTTGAATAAAAATAGATATGCGGCTCATCACAGAAAGAGAAGGGTATTAAAATTCAGAGTTTGTTTGGATTTCAAACTTGAAGCCAATGACAGAGTAGGTTAAAATTCAGATAACATTATTTTTAAAGCCCTCAAAAAAAGAATCTCAATTAAAGTCAGTTAATTGAGGAATAAACGTCTACCATTTTCCTCTCTAACCCTGATGGATATCTAGTCTTTTCTTTTCCGGCACCTGTACAGCCCCAATGCAGGCTTTCAATTTCCTGAGTGCAGCTACCACCTCTAATTCAATTAGTTTAGATATTGCCATATGGGCGGGGCCTGTCAGAATGTTGATTATAATAAGAGCTGGGGCGAACAGTTTGTTGTTAATGTCGTACGTCATTCTATAGCTTCTATATGGGCCCCGTGCTGACAAGTACAGATTATCCGTCTTTGTCGCCGCAGCCCTGCGAGTCTCGACAGCCATATGGTGAGAATATCAAATGAATGCGATGGCATGACACAGACTAGTGCAATCATCGCAGCAGCAGACTTCAAGTTAGTGTTATAAGTGACATGGACGGTGTAAAGCTAATTTATTCCCCATCAACTGCTCCGATTAAAGACGATTAATTCACATTAGTTTTTAGAACAGAATTAAATTAGAGGCCAATCATTTCACATTTATACATTTTAGCTGTGGTGTTTTATGTTACGTGATGATACGCAATGTATTAACACTTTGATATTTTGCCTTTTCCAAATTGGACTTTCCTCAGGCTTCTGTTGTGGTACAATTATCTTATTATCGCTTCTGAGTTTTTGCACCATCTGTTATTGAACAAATGCAATTATTTATTCTGAATATGAGGCACTATGTCCATACGTAACCTAATTCATGGTGTGTTCAGTCAGTGGACATCACCATGACAACATGTGCTATATCGACACCCGCTTTCTACCCGCACACATACACACACCTCAAAGGAGCCACAAACCAGCAACACCATATTTCAATTCCTTTATCCAATTATTATCTTAAAGGTTGCAAGAAAAAGAAAAAAAGAAAAACTGGAGCTTTTTATGAGCTTCATTATCTTGACACAGGCCCACTGCAGCACCTCTGACAAGTCTAGGCATGTCCCGTGACTCGAGTCAGTCTTCTTTATTGTGGTTGGCGTGTCTCGAAAGAAAAAAAAAAAAAAGACACTGCTTTCCCCTGTAAATTCAAGGGCATATTTGAACAATTACGGTATTTTCCAGACTATAAGGCGCACCTAAAAACCTCAAATTTTCTCAAAAGCCAACAGTGCGCCTTATAGTCCAGTGCGCCTTATATATGGACCAAATTCCAGCCTGCCGGCCAAATACGGCCCGCGTCTAAATTTAAACTGGGCCGAAGCATTGTGTCATAAAATCAATCATAAGTAGCCCGCTGAAGACTATGAATCATGAATCAAAAAGACTATGGATCATTATTTTGTGATTATAAAGTAATATGTTGCGTCTGAAGTTGAAATAAAAAAGATAAAATGGAGAATGATTTGATTTGGATTTTATAATCTGACATGATGCAACCTGGCCTGTTTACTGCAGTCACGGACACCAATATCACCCTTCTTATTCATACAACAATAACAACATCACCCTTCTTATTCATACAACAATAACAACAATAAAACAAACTTAATACATCTAATAAAAAAATTCATTCACCTTTCATAAAATTGTTAATTTGTTATTATTTTAATCTCTAACTTTTCTGGTAGTGCAATTGACAACAGATTCTCATTTGCAATATCAACCTATCTGCAAAGTATATAGTAAAGGATATAGTTACATATTTACAAGTTTATTCACAATGGTAGTGGTTCGTGGAATGTCGGTGCGAATGGTCGGCCCCTATACAGGACTGTCTCAGAAAATTAATGCATTAATGGTGCGCCTTTTTGTCCGGTGCGTCTTATATATGGACAAAGTTTTAAAATGGGCCATTTATTGAAGTTGCGCCTTATAGTCCGGAAAATACGGTAATTGCAGAAAATGGTAATTTTGTTTTAGCCTCTTGTCTGTAAATGTACTTAAAACACAATTACTGAAGGGGACGAAGGTAAACAAAACAGACTTCTATTTGAGGCGAAGTGTTTATTCCTCTTAAGTGGAAGAGACCATTCTGCGTTTGAATGTGTTGAGCAGTACCAAAATGTGCACGTTCTTAACAAGAGAAAACATTGCATTATAATTTAAGAAAACTGTGCTGACAAACTCGTTGTGACTCATACTTCCCACGCAAGTACACACAGTACCAACTTAAAGACAACTTTTCACGGTGGTCAAGGCGCCACAAGGAGAAGACACCCAAGGACTCTGAAAGTGTGTTTATTTCCGCTGATGTGCACGACAGGCATGTCCTGCCCGCTCAGCTCGGTCTTGGATTGTGAACAGCAGCTGGGGTGGGCGAGGACTGCCTGATATGATTCCCCAGCTGTTTTGAGGGCAGTTTGTAGCATGCGTCACGTACTGGAGAGAGCGCCGTCATTGAAAAGCACGTTCCAGAACTCTGTGGATCTTTCTCTCCAAAGGGGGTGGAGCTTAAAATGTTATGTTCAAAGGCAGCATTATGACTGTGTCCTTTGATTAAAAAATTTAAAAAAAAATAAGAAGTCTTATCTGCATAAAATATAAGATCAGCATACACCATCTATCAGTCTTTGACATTGTTATATAGACTCATTTTGGCAGGCAAACAGGATTCCAGGGAACACAAGACAGTAAAGAGATCTTAAGACTGCACAGCCTGTATCCATCAAAAAAATAAAAAATAAAAAACACTGTAACTGACCCAATGGAACAAAATGTAATCAAATGTTTGGCCTTCCATTTACAGTATGTACTGTAGCACATTTTGCCTGGAGTGTATATGTTGAATTTAGGATTAAAAACATGTTTGACTGTAATATAAGCATATTTTAAGTTAAACAGTACAATATCTATCTATCTATCTATCTATCTATCTATCTATCTATCTATCTATCTATCTATCTATCTATCTATCTATCTATCTATCTATCTATCTATCTATCTATCTATCTATCTATCTAGCTAGACAGACAGACATATTCAGATGTATATACATAGTTCAAATGATTTTATTATTTCATTTTGGGTTCAATGTATCATGCCAGACAACATGTACGAGTTATAGTCATATTTTTCGTAATTAATTCACTCTGATAAATAAATCCTTGTCATGAGTGAAGACCTTGAATGACGCCACTGAGATTGTTCGATAAAGATTAAGAAGCATTTATATCTTTTTTATCTAATCTCTTTTCACTCCATTTTTAATGTGAGACAATCTGAAGAGCAGATTCATACAAAACGTGAAAGTCGACTCTACTTGAATTGCGGACACTCAGACCGTCCCTCACCGCGTGTCGGTTTCAGCTCAGCTAAAAATAAGCCGGAGCGAGTTAAACATTCACTCAAGGCAGTGCATATCATGTGGCGTTCATCTCTACGCCGACATTGCCGTTCACTTTATGGTGACATGTGCCAAGTGTCCGTCCCAGATAGAAGTGGGAGAAGCGCACCATGTAATATTCATCAAATCTTACATATTTATATCTCAGTGTGTGTGAGGGTGACTAAATTTTGCCTTTCCGCTCCATGGAAGTCAAAGCGTGACAGGGAACGTGCAATGTTCCACTGCGGTAATCTCTTGCAACTGAACTACAAAGTCAAGGACTGACGGGAATTAGCATTAGCCATCTTGAAAATGCTT
This sequence comes from Syngnathus scovelli, assembly GCF_024217435.2. Taxonomy (NCBI): domain Eukaryota; kingdom Metazoa; phylum Chordata; class Actinopteri; order Syngnathiformes; family Syngnathidae; genus Syngnathus; species Syngnathus scovelli. Next base: position 6,102,969 of record NC_090868.1, read on the forward strand.
TATACACATTCCCGTGTTCGTTTTGCATTGCTTCTCTGGTTAGCTTGCACCTTAAATTAGCGCCTGTGTAAAATACCACAAAAAAAAATTAATGACCAAAATCGCCAGTCAGGGGTATATGGCGGTAAGCTAAGCTAAACTGTAACACTAGATGGTGACATAGAGCTGACGTAACTTGACCTTTAGTAAACAAAAATGTCGACAGTTCATGCCTGTATTTCACCTACCAGTGCTGGGAAGATTGAAAATTTTCCTTCTCAACCAAGCTCGAGATAATGCTTTGTCGTCGCTATAGATATAAAACATAGACGGAGGGTTAACTTAAAAAAAAACAAAAAAAACCCCCACCATAGTTCAGAGTTATGAATCAAGCAATGAAAATCCAAAGGTAATGTTTGTATATGATGTCAAGTGAGTCAACGCCCGTGAACTCCCGGCCAGCTGAGGTCACTTGGGTTTTTAGGACATCCATTTCACGTCGCTCCTTTTTTGTTAGGGATGTTTTTATAATTATCATATAATCTTTAGGAAGCGTGGAAACTGATGTGGTTAGCGCTATTAGTGACTATTTTATCAATTCAACACAAAGATGATCATCTTAGAAGATTCCAGAAGTTTGCATTATGTTTTCATTTGCGGCCCGTTTGTTTAGTCTCGTATCTTGAATGGGCACGTTAGCTTAGCCTTTGTGTGGCAACTCTGTTGTGTCTGAGCATGCACATATAAACCTCCGCACCACCGGTGTTTTGGAGGAAAAAAGTACACCTCGCCCCTCCTGTGCAGTCATTAAGCAGCCGACATTCTTTCCCTTTCTGTCGCTCACGTGCGGTTTGGAGTTAAAAGCCTCCATTCATGAGTGCAACTGAGCTAAAAGGCAGGACGCCCCACCCTTGCGCATTGCCGACCTCGTAGTCACCTTGGTGATTCACTATTTGCCAAAAGATCAAAAATGAAATAATCTTTAGTGCTTTCCAGTTTTAATAATTACTCCCACTGATGCTTTCTGTTTTGGATCTTTTTGATTTATGTATCCCCTATGAGGTCGCTATGAAAGATTCCCAATGTTGTGTTTGTGAGTCTTGTTTCCCCAAAACTCTGGCAAATTGTGTAGGAGTTTGTAAAAATGGTCATCTGGAAGTGAGTATGCTTTGTTTACATCAAAGAAAGGTTTTCCAGGTGTTCATGGAAAATACGCTGAGTTACACAGAACATTAAAGTAGAACTGTAAAGCAGAAGGTTGGAAAGTAAGGCTCGTTATTTTTGGTGTTTTGAAAACCTTTTAGCAACGAAAACAATGCTTGCGATGCTGTAAAAATAAGAACTTGCTGGGTGGGATGTGTGGGCAGCATGAAAAATCACAGCAATTTTTCTTATGATCTGTCAATGTTACGACAAAAATCTCTAAGTTTACCAGGTCCTCATGGAACCAGTCCAGAGGTTCTCAGATCATTACAATAAAATTATACACTATAGAAAATGGTCTGCATTTGAAACAATTTGCAACTGTGGCTTATGGAAACACTCAGTTGTAGTGAATAGAAAATGAAGCTTCAAATTTGCTTCATGAACTTGTGTTTTTTTTTTTTTTTAATCCACTAGGTAACACTATTGGTTTAAATGTTGAACAGAAAGTGCTATCAAGAGGAATCAAAAAATACAACTGGTTCATGAAGCAAAGTTGAAGCTTCATTTTTCCATCACAAAATTACATACACCAAAAACTTCGCAATTTGTTAAATTCAGTATTTGTTTCCACAAATGTATACTTTTAGTCCACGTGTGGATTATTTTTTTTTTTAGCAAATTATTGACCAATCTAACTTTCGGGGTGGAACATAGCTATAGCGTGAAACAGCAAACCCACATTAACTGACTTATGATCTATGAAAGGTTAGACAACATTATGGAAGCGAATTTTCCAGATGTGCTTACCCTCCCAAACGCTCGGGCGAAACTGTGACTGCGGGCATGTTGTTGTGCGTGGGGGTGAGCACATGTGTGAACTTGCAATGAGGTGAGCAGTCGTCAGTGTCGTCACAAACAACACAGAGTGAGTCAGTGAGTCATTGCGTTGGAAGTGTTATGCCACTACTTATCACATTTATAAGCTAGCCATGTTGTGTTTCGATGAAAAATCTTGTGCTTTGTATTAGATGTTCACGTTTTGCAGGACATGAGACTTTCAGAGCATGAGGGCCCGGGCAGTGAGTGCTCCAATTGATTGCACACTGATTGCAGAGAGCACTCAGGCAGGTCACCATGACTGTTTGCAGCAAACAAGGCGGAGCTTTTGGTTGTATTTTTCCACTGATTCTCTACTTTCGCCCAACAACACGATTTTCATGCCTGAATACGCCGTTTTGGTTGACCCCTTGCCAGTCTCGAGTCTCAAGACCCTTCCGGTGTCAGAGTACAGGAAGAGTGATGTCACTCACTGGATCCTTCTCTTCCTGTTTTTGTCTCACTTGAATGACCTGACCTGAAAATATGGTCGTAAAGTTTAGGCCACGGTCTTGGGTGACATCATTGCAACACGACAGCATGGAATTCACCGATTGGCCAAGCAAACAATAGAGAAGTGAGACGGTAAAGCTCTCTGTGTGAATAGTGACGTTATGAGCTATAAAAAGACAAACGGTTTACATCTCTGTTGACCAATCAACTGACGGATAAATCGGGTTAAAAAATTTTATTAAAATTGATCGGATAAAATTTTATTTTACAAGTGTATCACAAAGCTGTTTTCCACAATTTATTGTTATTTGTATGGTATTGTTTAGTGATAAAAACAAATAAATAAAAAATAAACGATCACATAAGAGTGATTTATGTACTCAACAAAATTTTTGAAACTTATTCAGTTACTGGTGCAGTTATTTTTTTCTGTAGTAAAGGCAGATGTTTTCATTAAACGATAAGCTGTTTGTTTACATAAATGAATGCAAACATTGATGAATAATTGCTGTTGAGAGGCTGACAGAACTTTTAGACCATTCAAAGGTAAAGAAATGGCTGTAATGGCTTACTCGATTATTAAACTAGTTTAGTGAAATGATTTGACAATAAAATACTTGTCCATTAATCGGTTAATTTTGATGTTACATACAGTAGCAGCAGCATTGTAGTAGCAGTTTTATGTAATTTAGGTTAGACGTTATATCGTTTTTATGAGGAACAATCAATAATGGCTAACTAATTTATTCACATGTCAGAGAATTTTTACCAGTCTCAAAAATTTGCTGCTATATATGAGAATTTTTTGTAATGGGGAAAAGAAATTTAGGAGCTATTGGAATGGAAATGCACAGGGGCATAAAAAGTTCTACAAACCGTACTGCTCTGAAGAATATTTTTGGACACATTTGAAGCACCCAAGAACTGACTTGTCATTAAAGTTAATATATGTAAAATTCTTTTTACACTTCTATGACCGATTTAACACTTTTTTCCCCCCAATCCCAAGCAAATTTGGTGATCAACCAACGTTTAATACACTACATTGTAGTCAAACTCATTTTTTTTCGCGGGCCGCATTGTAGTCATAGCTTATTTCAGAGGGCCATTATGACCGTCAACCCAAATTAATGTATGAGCACCTCATTTTATTGTCACGTCTCGTCCCCAACTGCTCCACTATGTGTCTGTTGTCTTGGTTTCTGTCTGTGTGCTCGCCCCTCCCCTCCTGTGTGCCCATGATCAGTGTGATTATTCCCACCTGTCTCTCGTTACCTGTCGTGTATATAAGTCCTGTCTGCCCCTCACTCCCGGTCGGATCGTCGATGTCGTCCCGTTTGCTGTCCTTGTGGTTCCTGTCTGTTTCGAGTCTGTTTCTGTTTGCAATCCCTGTCGGTCAGTCTCTCATGTTATTAGTTTGCCAGTTCTCGTCTGTTTCCCTCGATGCCTCGTTCCACTTCCCTTTTCCCTCAATAAACCCTGGTCCAAGCTGCACTTGGTCGCCCTGCTCCATGTTCCATCCGATCCGTGACAATTATATACAGTAAAAGCTACAAATCAAACTGACAAATAACTCGTTTTCAAAGCAGACGAGTAAAAACTGGTCAAATATTTAAAAAACAAAACAAAAAAAGACATTAAAACTGAAGACAATTTGCAATTCTACTAATGACACAAATTTGATGCACAATTTGTCTTCGCGGGCCACATAAAATGATGTGGCGGGCCGTATCTGGCCCCTGGGCCTTGGATTTGACACCAGTGCACTAAAGTGCAATAAAGCTGCAAACTCAACTATACAGCTTATTCAGAGCAAAACAAAGACAGTTGGGGGATCTTCGCTCTCATTTCCGATAACTGACGGGCCCCAGACGCAACACAACTTCACGCTATGTGGTGGTGTTTATTTCCAGAGCGGGTGACGTGCGCGCAACACTCCTCCTATATGTGGCTCGTCAGACGCTTGCGGGGGCTGCCATTGGTGAACTGTTGTTGCTGGAGCAGGTTGTGCCGTCGCCTTTGGGTGAGGGAGTGGAGAGAGAGGGGGAGGCGGTATAAAACCTCTCTACCCATTCAGCGGAGCTTCACTTTGAAGGAGGGCCGTGGAAAGGGAGGACTGGTGAAGTGCGGAAGGACCACATCTGAAGACCACCTCCCCCTTTTTGTGTGGTATTTACCAACAACAGGCTTCTATCGGTCAACTGTGTCAGCGGATCTCCGCGAAGATAGCAAGCCGGCCTACCACAACACACTGCGCACTAAATGAGCACAGGACCACCGCACTTGGGTCTGGGCTCAAAGTGGAAAAAAAGACGCACCGACGAGCGCATAGTGAACGGAAAAAAGTGCACACAGGCCGTGGCCCTTGCTTTCCTCAATGCATACCCTTTGTGCCCGGGGAACCATGAAACCAGAAATCAACGCCGCCGTGGGATTTTTGTCGCGATTTCTGCGGGTAAAAGGACACGTAAACGATCGGCAAGTCCAAACATTCAGCCAGAGTCTACAGGACATTTTGTCAGGTGAGTAAAAATCCTTCTTTACTTGAGATTCCATTCAACAAACCATACAACGTGCATAGAATTTTCACTAAAGGTGAGTTTTATTTTCATTCGGCGCTAAAATGAGCTCCGGATTCGGTTTGCAACTGGACCGTGGGGGAGCCAGAAGAAGCCTTCTTTGTTCTCGGCGGAGACACACTATCAGCGCCACCAGAGCGCTCTGCTTTGCGCACCAAGGAGGAGACAGATCGGGGATAATGGCTGATCAAATAGCACAATTCGACGGTTCATTTATCACAATCGATTATTTTGCTGTCAATAATCTATACGGGGAGCTTCGAAGCGAGCTACTTTGTTAGTCAAGAACTGAGTGTGGGGGGGGGGGGGGGGGGGGCAAGGAAGTGCGCCGAGCTCGACAACAACGGTGAGACGCTTGCACGATTACGTAATGCAGTCGTTTATAATGAAATAAATAACTTCTCAAAATTACCCATATAATTATATAATTGATACTATCGATATTCCACTTCTTTTACGTATCCTAAAGATTGATGTCCTAAATAAATACATTTTTTGATAACTCATCAATTACATGTCAAAACATAACTAAATACCTTAACTAAGGTTTAGTAATTTGTTATGACGTCATAATGTGTATGATTATCCATATAAGTAGAATTAGAGTAACGAGTCCTACTTTAGGGAATTAAGGTATTTTTTTTTCTGGCCCTGGCGTAAATCTGCCATACATCTGCTTCGCTTCAGTATGGAACAGCGGATGATGACCTACATTCAGACCATTAAGGCCTTCTTCCATAATACCCCCCCCCCCCCCCCCCCCCCCGCCTATACAGCAGTAAAATCTGAGACAGGACCCCTTAACCCCTTCGAAACAGGCAACAATCTGCTTGTGTGACCGTGTAATAGCATTGCAAAGTTGAGCGACACAGACCACAGTGTTTGATATTTGACTTCATATATATTGTATATGCGAGGTAATTGTCAAGTTTTGTCGATGGGGAAAAAAAAAACTCAGTGGGCTGGCTTGTAAACAAAAGTTTCTGCAAAATGGATCCTGCCTCGGTGGGGGAGGAGGATGTTATGGTGGAGCCTATAGCAGGACATTAAAGACAGGGGGTGGATGTGACGTCATTGGCGGGGAGGAGTGGGGGTGGTGAACTGAAAATAGACTCAACATGTACGGGAATGAGGTTGTTTTTTTAATACAGAAAACTGTTCCGTATGGTGTGAAGGGGGATGACCACATCTCTTTGTGTTATGTTTTGCTATACCAGACAGGCTGGGACAAACTCACCCTATAACATTTCAATAAGCGTCTTTTGTTAAACTCTCCGCATTAAGTGCGTCGTCCAACTCCAGCTTTCCCACCCCCCACTCTTTGTGTCCTGGTTTTTAAGAATAGGCTGTGCAGAGCTGATTCCGATCCCAGCTGCTCTAGGGGGTTTGGAGGTGGATGCCTTTTGTGGCTCAGCCTGACAGACCCACCAATGCTGTTCCATTAGATTGTATTTGCATCAGAGAAGAAGGGGTGTGTCGGGGGCGGGGAGTATATTCTGGCTGTTGTTCAATACAGGTGCCCTGTACATGAGCCTACTTCACTTCTTTATTTGCATCAAGGGGAATTCAATATGGATGAGCTCTATCCAAGTAGACGGGAGGTTTTTTTGTGTCCCTCTGTAAATGAAAAGCTCCACACAAAGGGCCGTCCAGATCTTGTTGCCACAGATGATTGAGATGTGTATTTTTTTTCTCCTCATATGCCCAAGCGACAACACTTTCAGTAAAAGCCCAAAGGGGAAATGAAAGTGATGGCGTCACTCCTTACTGTGGAAAAACTTGCACAAAAACAGGATCCTGTCCCTTTAAGAGGGGGCGGAGCCACGCCTCCCAGATGGCTGGCTGAGACTTGGACTTTCTGTGTTTTTGTTCAGCCAGTCATGGGAGACTTTGTGACACTGACGGCAGTCGGGGGAGGGATTGTGCAATTCAATGAGTCTTTCTTTTTTTGTCACGTACACACAGGGCGCTGTCGGACGCCAGTTTTATGGCCGCTTAT